>NC_070640.1:12803454-13418694 GCF_947347685.1 Pleuronectes platessa | reverse complement strand
AACTCAGTGGAGAGTAAATAGACAGTTATCTACTGCTGGAGATAGGAGCTTCTGATGTCAGATGTGGAAACACAGGGCATGATAAAACAGATAAGACCCACACAGGTGTTTTCTGTGGAGATGTAGTGAACCGGGAGAGTGATAGAAAATTGTCATCCAAAAAAAAAAAAGAAAGACAAGAAAGGGAGAGAGAGAGTGAGAGAGAGGGAGAGAGAGAGAGAGAGAGAGAGAGAGAGAGAGAGAGAGGGATGGCAGAGCTAATCTGCCCATGGCCATTTCAGGAAACACTTCTCATTTCCCCCCTACTTATTTTTCTCCCAGTCATTGAACGTAACCCTCTCTCTGGCGCTCTGAAGTGGTCACTGGAGCTGCGTCTCTCCAGGTGAGAGAGTGACTGCCACTGAAATCGCTCTATTCAGAAACTGCGGCTGGTGTGCACGTGCGGACGGACGGACGGACGGACGGACTTACCCTGTCCTATTTTCTCGAAGCGTGTGTACTTCTTCTTGGGATCCCCCACGCTCACAATACTCCCTGAGTCAGACAGAAAACACAGAACGCCATGTTTGAGCTTGTGTCATGACAGCCTTCACACAGACACACACAGAACATCCTGCAGAACCATTTCTGCCTTTCTACTTCAGTCTGTTTGGTGCAGCTGCTCTAAGTACATGCAGCTCTACTTGATGCTGGTAATACGTGCTAAAATTGCATAACAGAGAGGAGCAGTATTGTGAAGGCCACAGTATAGGAGAAATGTGTCCTTGTATTGTCTTATGCATTTTTCTTATGAATACACAGATTAGGTGCACTGGAGGTAAAATGTGGAAAAAAGCCACTGGAAACTAAATATCCAGCCTGTCTTCTATGCGACACTGACCCACACACAGCCAGAAATCATGCATAGACACACATGGGACAACAAGGTCATGTCTCCAGGATTGTTTGGGGCCATTTATAACAGATTATTATGATCAATTAATGAATTATTGAATATTTGATTGTTTTTCGGAAAATAAACATGAAAAGGAGAGGATTTAGGATTTCTACATCATCTACAAAGATCAAATGTAGTGAAAATATAACTTAACAATTAAATGAATCATTAACATCTCATCTTGACTCTGAAGATTTCTCAAACTCTTTTCTGAGGAGCATTAAATCACGTGTGGTTCTAAAGGCACGTACTGAGTCTCTCCAGAATCTCCTCGTCGGTCATTTTGGACTTCTTCCTCTGGCGGTCAGTGTTGCGGTACATCGTGTTGGACGTGTTGTCCGGCTGGACCTGTGACTCCGGTGGAGTCACCACCTCTGTCACGGGGGTGGGAGGCTTTGGTGGGTCAACGACGGAGCGCGTGTAGATCTGCAAGAGGGGAACGGTGTCACAGAAAGACAGATGGAAAGGAGAAGGATCTCAACCATCGTGGCGTAGAAACTCACAGATTTGGTGTGTTCGGGCCGAGGTGCGATGACGGGGGGCAATTCGTCCTCGTCGTCTTCCTCCTCTTCCTCCTCCTCTTCTTCTTCCTCTTCCTCATCCTCCTCTTCGGATACAGGTGGAGCGATCGGGGGCTCTGACGATGATGTTTTGGCACCCTGAAGAGAGGACATGGAAGTTAGTCTGGATACATGTGCCACGTAGCACCCTGGAACAGAATTCTCTGTCGTGAGTTGTTACCACAGTAAAGAGCCTGAAAGCCCCAAACCAGCCAGGTACAGAGTTTGAGTTCTGGCCAGTTGAGGTTAAAGAGGACTTTGTCTCTCTAATAATAACGATTAATAGATATTTAAATCATATCATTCATACAGTAGAACAGATTCAGATTATTCACCAAACTCATAAACATATAAGTAAAAAAAAGGAGCATGTGGTCAACATTTGACCTGATATCCTACACTGGAACAGAGCATCTGACATTTTGGGAAAGATAAAACAAAACAGCTTGAACAGTTTATAATGGAGGAAAGCATTATGGGTCAGGTGAGAGCTAAAGGGACTCAAGGGGTGAGGTGCCATTCAGTGCAGTTTATGTGAGGGTTCTTTAAGTTGAGGGGTTGACGATGAGTTTCTACGTTGGAACAAACTGTTCGGATTTAACTGTGCCATAGGAGAAAAGAAACAACATGACGCAACATTTCAGTAGTGTGCAGTATGGGGATGAACTGTCCACATCCTCTCGATATGGAAGATGCATTTTAATAAGCATGACTTATACTCCTCAGACATGTTTATTATGCCTAGTCGCTCAGCCAGTATTAACCTCCCCCCCCCACACCTCCAAAACTCTGTTAGCCTTGGATTGACTTCCTCTTATGGAATGGAAACGTTTTTCAACCATTTCCATTTTCGTCATGCATACATGAATCAGTGCAGCTTAGTTCTAGTGATTAAAGGGAGAGGGTCTGGTTGAAGGAAAAGTCCCAGTCAGACATGCTGGGCCTCTGACCTGCTCCGGGAGGGCCGAGCCAAGACTGCAGTGCAGAAAGGAGAATCTGGCTAACTGGAAGCAGAGCTAAATTTTTTTTGCTTTTTTTAAATTTGATCCGAGCCATGCGATAACGTCTACGATGGTGATGAAGTTAAAGGCACATTATTGGTCATGTGGGTTAATCTGTGAAGAGTATGAGCTCATACATGCAGTTTGACAGTAATCACAACCCTCTGGGACATGCGCCCCTCCCCCCTCCAGTTCAGACACAGTCCAGTCACAAAAAAAAAGAAGAAGTGAGATAGATAATAAATACATTTGTCATCAAAAACAGATCCAATCCCACCCCCCATGGAATCTCAAGATGGAGAGTGAGGATGCCTCGAAAGTCAGGTATTCGTTTTTGGCAGAAAATTAGGAGATCAAATGGTGGAAATTTTGCTTTAAAAGCCAATGTAGAGATACATCATGTGGAAAGTAATGTGGAGGAGTTACCTTGTCAAATAATGCGCTGCAGGTTCTAAGGCTGACAGGAGGCCCAGATGACAGCAGCCGGTTCTGAATGTGAAGGTTGAAAATGGGAGGATTTACTCAAAACAAAACCCACACAGTGTTTATGAGTAAGTGGATTTCATGGGGAGAGAGGGGGGGAGAGGGGAGGGCGGGGGTCCGCTACAACTGAGGGATGGACATCACGTCCCAAAATCCTCCTCCTGACACAGAGCATGGGGAGAGGACAGGACAGAGACAGATCAGGCCACCTGAGGACTGTCCTTGCACGTCCCTTGTTTCCTCTTCATTTTCGTTTTCTTCCAGAAATGTTAGTTTAGTCCTTTAGGGAAAAGTCACATCTGTACCTTAATTCTAATTGAAGTAGTTGTTATTAGACCTTGTTAATTATTGTCCAGAACGTTCATAGCATACACAGCAAGACAACATAAAGACAGATGTTGGTTGAATCTTCTGCTCCTCAGTATTGTGGTTGGTCCATGTTGGTTTTAACTTACATCCAGTTTGCAATGTTACAATGGTGATGAAGTTACAGGCAGAGGAATGTTTTGACTTTCTTTAACATTGTGAGTTTGGGCGATTTTACACACTTTGGTTGACATTGATCTTGATGAAAGAAATCAGGCATGTTAAGAAAAGTTGTACCTAACTCTTAATGCAGTATTCCACTGCTGTGTTTGTGCATTTGCATGTATTATTGATTTGGATAGAATACGTAAGTCTTAGTATTGATATCGTCAAAGCTAAGAGACTTTAAGATCTCACTGAATTATCAAATATTTGAAAAGAAAAATCATATTACAGGACAAAAACCTTAATATTGACTTGATATTCACAACAATATTAAGACATTGCAAAAAAAAGACATATTTTCCTGTGTATACTGAGGAGCATTTGTATTGTGTAAACACACACGGAACATTTGCGTGAAATGTTTCTCAAAATTGTGGCATCCATGCACCAACTGCTCTGGATTTTAGGCTTTTTGTGAAGCTGAGCCGTAATTTCAACAACAGACGGGAGATGAAATGTCAAGTGCAGCGTGAGGTGAAGCTCACACTCTGCAAAACAAACTGTCAACGTTGCGAGCGTAGTTATGTGAACACTTGATCTGTGTTTGTTAGTTGACAGACGAGTGCTGTGGGTCTGACAAACACTGAAGTGAAATATATATCCAGAACCTCCTGTTTCAAACATATTAACTTAACTGATGGTTTAACAGTGAAAAGCTCCTCACATGTGAAATCAGAAGAGAAGAACTAACACTGAGTCACCAGTCAGTTAAAGAGAGGCAACAGAACAGATCCGAAAACACTCTTAAGAATGTGTTGCTGTTTTTTTTATCACTTTATCTTCATTTCTGTTGATGATAAAATCAAAAGTGTTTCCGGCAAAACAATTAAAATCTCTGGAGTAAATCTTTTGTATAGAAGAACAGGATTTAGCATGTGACTGCACGGTCACACATATGTGAGTGTAGCAGCCTGGCCTCCCGGGGAATTTGACTTTGGTGAACGTTGGATTGCGACATTTATCTGCATCGTGCATGACCGTTTCCTTATGATGGACAATCAGACCCAGCAAGTTAAGTTTTCTTACTGCTGTCCTTTAATCTAACATTCAAATGGTGCTTTTTCAGTCGGTGGGCTTAAGATGCAACCACAGCGTGTCTTCTCTACCGCCACTGTTCTCTGTTACAGGTGCACGCTGAGCTGAGGTCAAGCTGAGGCACTAGGTCGACCTAGAACGTGGGTTAGGGACGACTGGCGAAAATCTCAAAGACATATCTCACAAAATAGCCAGCAGATAGCTGTCTTTTATTCCATCGTGCTGATGCACTATGGGCATTATTTTTCTGAGTCTCTGATGACAGGATAGCTGCAGGTTGGACGAGGGCTGGACGTGATGAGTACAGAGGAGAATGTAAGAAAATACAACACCAGATCTCAATCATGTGCCTGTACTACAGGTTAGCAGGAGCTGGTGTTTGATACAATCTGACAGAGAGCACGAGGTAGCAACTCGGGACGGGTGACTGTTGCAGTTTCTAGAAAACTTGCTTACAAAATTATTGGCACCTGTCCTGTGGCTCTGCTGGTCTCAGACGGCGTGGCCAAATCTTCGCCGACTATCTGCGGCACTGCGGCCAAAAGCTGAGTCACCTCTGCAGTCGTGGACCAGCGTGACAGTCCGAGGCTGAGATGCTCTTGAAAGCCTTCACTGGGCTCGCACAACCCTTCAGACTGGACGCCACACCCGCTCGCCCTTCACTGGCAAAGAGCTCTTTCACGCGATAGCCCTGCGTGAAGTGCTCCCAGTATAGTTTGCCCTGGGCGGCAAATCTCACTGAACAGACTTGGATTTCCACTTCTTCACCCGGCCGAGCGTGCGCAGGCCGAGGCATTGAAAGCATAGATTACTCCGGTCGAGGCCAGGAATGAGGTCAACACAGTGGGAGTCCCTTCTAGATGCAGTTGAGCCTCCAGTGAAGCCTGTCTACGGGCATTTCAAAAAATCTGGTTAAGTGGATTGGAAAAGCAAACAATGAGCCACGGCAAGCTCCCATAGAAGTCACCGTCTCCGTGCACGAGCGGCAAAACTGATTGGGCCGTGTGCAAGAGCAAGGGCACTGCGGTGCGTAGTCGGAGCAGGGCGGCTCCGGAGGGGAACACAAACATTTTGCCAATAAGAGGGAGAAGTCTGTGTGAAATGAATGTGCTCGAAGGGTCACAGTCTATCCCCGACACTCCCAGACAGAGTTGGTGAGCGTAAAGTGAGAGAGATTTACTGAGGTGCAGCCGGAGCGGTGTAATCGCTCTGAGGATTGAGATGATGATATAAAGCCACATAATGCTGTAACTTACCTGATACATTATTACACTGTTGTATAAATCATAAAGAAATAAAATACCCTCCATACGATGAGGTTTTTTCAAAAGGAACGAATTAAAGCAGAGATGGTGAAGCAGAGACTGGATTGATTTCCAATTGTAACGTTTTTTTTACTGTAATAACCCGACACTCTAGAGAGGAGAAGATCTGTAGTGCAGAGATAAAAACACTCATAAAGCAGGCCGAGGAGCCGCCTCCAACAAAGAGCGGCATTCTTAATTAACAACATCACAATTCTTTTAAAAATGAAGCATTTAATAGTTATTGAGTCGTATTAACAGGCGAATACTTTGTCAAGCTAAGCGACACTAACCAAAGTAAGTTTAGGTTAAAAAAAACAACTCACCAGAGTGTTTGCGGCTATGTACCCTTGTGCCGACTTGTCTGTAACAATAGAGAAAACATCACTGTAGATGGCACACTAAAAATATCGTTCACATGTGTGTTTTGAACCTTTTTGTGTTATGGTTATCAGCGTTTTGGTTTTTGCCTACCTCCGGAGGTGAAGCTCATGTATTTCTGGTTGTTGACGGTCTCTTTGGAGTCGTAGAACTTCAGGACGTCCAGCACGGCCTGTGGATTCTTCTTCTGCTCCAGCTTGGTGATGTTGGAGGTCTGTAGGAGCCGCGCCCACTGCTCCGGGATACCCTGAGCAAACAGACGGAGGTCCAATGTTTTAAAGGAAAGTTTTGTCCTTTTATTTTCACACCTGAGGATTGAAAAAGTAAGTCCACTGTTCTGCAGAAGCAGTGGTGTTTAGAGAGATGCTACTTTGAGTGGGATCAAGGAGCGAACAGTAATGTATAGTTTCTACCCAGTAAACCACAGGACTGGTTTAACCAGACTGTGGTAATAGGGCTCTATTTGTGAAAAGGAAGTACTTGTAAGTGATACCATGAACTGAGGGTTGTTCATTTGGAAGGCAAATCTATTTGAATACAAATTATTCATTAGTGTAAAGTCTGATTAAAGGAGAAATGAAGAAGACAAGACTTTACGGCTTTAATACCAGAGAAGTCCTGGTTTTTGTTAAACCATGTCAGATCTTTCCGGGGGGGTTCTGTTTTTTTTACTACCAAATTGAATTAGCTGTTCATGAATATGTGAGTATGTTTCCATTGTTTAATCTGACATCAGCATTACAATCTCCTGAGAGAAAATGACAACCATAAACAAAGTGTGGAAAAGAGTACCCTGAACACTTACAGTATAATACACCTGCAATAAAATCCCCTTTAGAACAGAACTTAATGTGTGTAATACAATATCACTGAGTGGGGCCTGAGATTAAAAACATTAAAAGTTAAAGATATTTGCAGTGACCTGAGTCAAACAGATGCTGATGTTGATTTATTTCTTCATAATATGCTGCAGTAAACCTGGTTAGAGTAGCTGGCTGTTGGGGGAGGTACCAATCATAAAAGTAACATAAAGACATTAGAACAGGTCTGTTAATTCACTAAATTTGATGAAAACAATGTAAAACTGAGAAAATATAAGAAAAGGGAAATACTGTGTTATGGAATTTCTTATGCAGGCTTTGGCTGGAATAAAACATCAACTGCAAACCTGCAACTAAAATGTTATTTACCAAGAAACACTAAAGGATTTCAATTCAGCTTTCACCTGATAGAGGTGATAGCATGATGTTCATTCAAGTGACTTTATTACCAACGTTAGGTGAGGGGAAACACATCAGTGGACTCCATCACTTCAGGGAGTTGTTATTTTAGAATGTGTGCCTGGATCTCTGCCACGGGAGGAGGATTTTAGAATCACTTGCTGTTTATACGTCTGGTCGTCAGGTGAGAGAGATACTCACTGTGAATTCTCCCGTTACAGCATCAAAGCCGACATGGATGGTGTGTTCAAAGTCCGAGGGGAGGGATATCTCAGGACGCTCCTTCTCCTTCTTCTTGTTTGCTGCAGGAGAAGAACAAAAACCTGATTACAGGCTGGTTTATTTAGATTTTTCAATGTTTAGAGCCAGAGAGGGGATACTCACTCTTATCTCCCCCGGGGAAGATGGAGCGCAGGCGGACCTTCTTGTTTTTCTCTTCAGGAGCCATTGGAAGCGGTTTAGAGGCGTGATTCAACAAGGAAGAGTCTCGGGAACTACTGTTCATTCTCAAGGGGGGGGCTGGTGGTTTCTCTTCAATATCAGCACTATCAGACATCTTTAGTGGCACTCACAATGTCCTGTGAGGGAGGAAGAGAGAGATGGAGGAGTTGGAGTTAGTGGAGTCTGATCATAGATCAGTAAGGATGTCAACAGGTGAGGAACGGTTACAAAATTCCTTTCAGTGGACCAAACCCAAATAACTTAAAGGGGACATATTATGCCCATTTTACCACAAGTTGATATGGCTCCTTGGGGTCTTAATGAAATGTCTGTAACATATTTTGGTCAAAATAGCACAAGAATCATTTAAAACAGCACCTTGTTACCCTGTCTAAAACAACCCTACTCAGATTGACCTGTTCATTGTGAGATAGGGCGTGTTTCAACATCTTCTCGGATTTCTCAGAAATCTGGTTTATTTAGGGGACTGATACTAATGAGTGAAAGTAATTTGGCGTATATTAAAATCCAATTTAAAATCCACATTTAGGAAATTG
This sequence comes from Pleuronectes platessa, assembly GCF_947347685.1. Taxonomy (NCBI): domain Eukaryota; kingdom Metazoa; phylum Chordata; class Actinopteri; order Pleuronectiformes; family Pleuronectidae; genus Pleuronectes; species Pleuronectes platessa. The sequence goes on along the minus strand of NC_070640.1, from coordinate 13,410,244 downwards.
TCATGTTACAAAACCCAGTGTAATATTTTCAAATTCAAAATCAAACAGTCCAAAACACAAAGATATATTGGCTGAAATAATAGATAATTGAAGAGAGAACTGGTAGATCTATGCTGTTGTTTATTTATTAAACATCTGCTATTTGATTAAAGTGTGACATTTTGGCCAAAGACAAGTGATAAACACATAAGGAATATCATTTTTTCTGTGGCTGGTTTCTAAAGCAGTAGCACTGGAGCAAGGTGGAGGTCATATTCAGACAGATATAACACTTGCCAAAAATTCCTAGTAAGAGTTTCAGAGCTTTGGCCTATTTTTGCAATGTAGCATTGAGCAATCCTGCAACAGCAACCCTATCTGCAGGTCTGAGACACCTAACCCTGAATTGACGATTACGATGCAAAAGACTCGATCTAGTGTTTCCCTTGTTATTTGAATGGAGGCGGTATAGAGCAGAGGTGGGATTCGATGTCCAGTGGGACTGTTGAGCTGCAAAAAATCACAGTTACCAGGAATTGATTCTAAAAGAAACTGGCAAGAGTAAATATTCCCATCACTCATCCCCTCGTCTTCTATCTCACTGTCCCACCAACATCTTAGGACTCCTTCACTGCCTCACCCCCGAGGCCAAGCCCATCATGTGATGTGCAGCACGACCGTCCCAGAAAGCGGGCCATCCCGGGCCGCCCCCTTTAGTGCAGACCTACATTAGCAAACAAAGAGCCTTCCTCAGCTCTTAGACGGTGCGCACTGCCTCTGACATATTACACATGTGCCTTTACAATTTCACAGAAACCATCGCAGCGTGCACAAGACCAACTCTGGTTGGTTACACCCTACTCTTTGTTAGTAAACCTAAGGAACTGGTTTTGAAAGATGGAATTTGATTAAAGCAGAAAGATGTAACTTGATGCCCTGATTAAATCGGTTGTGTCGACAGCAACAGCATTATTACACAAGACGTCCGGGCTTTCCCCTCGGCTTCCTCAAATCTTAATATAAACACTTTTCCTCTTTATTTCTTAGTCATGTGTCACTTCCTCATGAACTTGAGTGACCGGAGCAAACAGAACCGGTACTAAGAGTGTCTCAGAAGGCATCATTCGTCTTTACAATTCTGCAGCGGCTTTATGGCTGTACATCTCAATAAAGGAGAAGCAAAAAATGATGTGCTGACACAAAATAAAATAATTGCTAACAGGACTGGTGGATACTTTGATTACCTTCTTTAAATTAAATTCAGTTTTTTCTCATCTCCTCAGCGACGCCAGATTGGGAAATGTTGAAAAATCGTACCAAAGGCTTTTTTGGGGGTAATCATAGAAGTCTTATCGAGGAAAACAGTGATAATATATATATAAAAAATCGTTATAAATTAACAGTTCTTTAATATTGACAAACAAGTATTTGACAATATATTAACCTAGCCTCCTGAAGAAAAAAATTACATATTTAAAGCTTCACCTCTGAATCACCGCCTGTCTCCTACATCAATAGCTAATTATTATTGGCTGGAAAGAAAAGAGATACATATGGTCCATATTCATGTTCATCCTCAGCACAAGCATGTGTACACACAGACCTAGATCTATACAATACTGATAATAATAACTTTGATATTGTTACCAAAGAAAATTCCAGGTAGGTGTAAACCTACTTGGCAATAAAATCCTTTCTGATTCTGATTCTGAAATGCTGAATTCATCGTATCTACTATAAATAGTTTAGTTTATGTGTACATCAAACTTGACAAAGTCGATCTCGTCTCAAGAACAACTGAGCAGTGTCTCTTCTAATCACAATCTGACAGTTTTTCTTCCCATCAAATACAAATTAAAATGTGTCAACAGGCTTTTTTTATGTTATATTCTTACGAATCAGACGACAAAATACTTGCCAATTCATATTATGTGGAAAAAGTATTGAAGATAGAACATTGGCCTGATATATAAAAAAAAAGATGATCAACATAATCTTGATGTTTCTTATTAATTGGACTGTTTTTGATCCCTTCTGCTTTCATATAATGAGAAAAAGAAGGATTAATTTGCACTAGTATTCAACTCTGAGGTCTTGTAAACAAGATTAACTATTCAAAATAACTGCAGGATGTTGTTTGTTATTCAGCAGCCCGAACGATGATGTCCTTCAGTATCAGATTTTCATTTCTCATCTAAGTCAAGATGCAGCACGTTGTAGAAATAAGTTATACACTGACAAAGCCAGAGAGTTTCTTTCTAGTGTATTTCCAGGGTCTTATGGGATATACTGGTGGTGCTGGTGTTAGTCCAGACATCTGCACCGAACAGGTTCTCTGGCGCTGGAGGTTAGGCGTGTCACAGACAACCAAATCTGGAGGAAGTCTGTTTACGAAGAGGTGTCTACAAAAGAGCGTCACAGTGTTGACATGCGTCAGCAACTAGGAGTCGCTGACAACATCGCTATCATAACACCTGAGGGGGGAAAAAACAGAAGCTGTGACAGTAACAGGGAAGACATGGAGATTAGTCTTATGCTGCAGCACCTAGATGCAGGAGGAAGTTCTGTGTGGAACTGACCAGGGTTGAGCTGTCTGTTTTCACCATGCTGTAAACAATGGCTTCAAAAGACTTTATAAAAGTTCACTTGAATCACCAGTTGTGGATTGAGGTTAATTTATCAGCAAAATAACACTGACACAAAACTGAAGCGTTTATGCTCATTCATGCTGCAAAAAGAGATACGTCCATTTCAATCGATGTAACCATCACTGCCCACAAACTTCCATACATCCTTTACATTGGCTCGGTTGTAAAGCAATACATCAGCTTGAGGACAGCACAGGGTTTCTAACCACAACAAGTATCATCATATAGATGCCTCTCATTTCTTTCCTACTGTTGAAGTCTCTCGTCAAAAAAGTTACGTCATTGTTGAAATGTCTTCCACATGTCCTACGGTCGTCTGGGTTGAACTATTGACTACACTGCCCCCCTGCATAAATGAGTCTTTGTTGAGGCGCCTCTACCTCCTCTTACTATCCAGAAATGAAGCCAAATTGCCCCAAAACAAACGCTGCCATCTTGCAGTAGAGACCAGGAGAAGCAGCCAATCAAAAGTCAGTCTCAAACATGAACACTTGAACATACATCAGTTTGACAAGAACCAATAACATGTAGGAGGTGGGGTTCATCGTCTGTAGTGCAGCCAGCCACCAGGGGGCAATTGAGGCCCTTTGGCTTCACTTTTGGGGAGCTGTCATGTTGCCATCTACACTCTATGGTTGATATAAGGTAAGTCACATTAAATCATACCTGAAAAAAAACAATGTGAACTCTGCCACTTCTTTTTTGTCTTAAACAAACAAAAAACATTATTCATATCCCCAGACATCCTTAAGTGAGGGAAAGACATTTACTGTAATTGTTTCTGCTTAATGCTCAGCTGCATTAAAAAGCATTCAATATTCAATCCTTTATATACATGCATGTATCCACCTTGCCTTGAGTTCATTATAAAGACACATACAGCTGTGACTGATGCCTCTGTTAATCCATTAGCGTAATCGTCTGAACACATTGAACTCAGTTTGTCCGACAGCTTTCATAGTTATACACTAAAGTGGATTCAGCAACATGTTCACATGGAACAAGAAAGACCTGACAACAGTAACTGGGGTATCATCGATCAGGTCTCTATCTGTCTAGCAGCAAGTACAGTGGGTTAGAAAAAAAATCAATGGCTGCAACATCAAATGATGAGGAGGTGGCAGGAGGTTAGGACTCCTTTGAATAGGAAATTGCTATTTTCATGAGGTTTCTAGGTAGTTTCACGCTGTACTTCGTGGCTTCTCGTGTCCTTCTTTGGAGCAGGCAACACGGAACACTTCCATAAAACAGTGAAGGTAGCGCATTGCTCGTAAATATGATCATTTCAGCGAACAACTGCCATTGGAGAACAGTGTGGCTGAAGGATGGAGCTGAAAAACTCCTCAAAGTCTGTGGTGATCAAGTAATCTGAGCCCCCCGCGGCAACAGAACACCACAGAAAACCACAAAGAGTCTAATAATTTGATGTATTACAGATTTTAAATAAAACAAATCCTTCACTCCTGGTCCTGACTACTCTACCGTGTGGCCATTTGGCTTATCACCTGACAGCCTGCGAGCCGTTAGACAGCGAGAGATGGCAGAGTCATGGAGGCCCAGACTTTTCTGAGTCTTCACTCACATAAAACACTGACCTATTTACTGTGCAGACTGACAGGCAGGCAAGCAGTCAGTCAGCGGGTGCACTGTCCCTGAAACAAGCAGCTCCTCTTTCGGAAACACACATAGGCCAGTCTCTCGACATCATAAATCAACGCTACGCTTGCTGTTTGCCTGATACTGAGGATAGTCTTACATGAGGCTCAACTATCCCAGCAGGAACGAAAAGAGACCAGTCATTCATGAGTTGTTGATTTGTTTTTTCGAGATGTAAACCAGCTGTAACACTGATCCATGAGATGCAAATTTGTCAGATCTTACAGCTTCAAACTTCCTTCTGCTTCTGCATGCTTTGGTAGGGGAGCTGACTTGCTGACAACAGCATAAAAACCTTCAAGTGTCTAAAAAAACTAAAAAACTGAGCCACCACACCAGCTCAACTCATATATTACTGGGGATGTTTTCGCATTTCTGTCCCATAAAATATGAATCCATCCAAGAAGAGCAGGCATTTTCACTCTCTTTCAAACATTAATGCTGAATTTGAATGTCTAACCGAGGAAGAGACTCTAATCTTGAGCCCATGGCGGCTCAGTAATGGCCCCCGCAGCGGGGGGAGGGCTCCATACGCCTGGCTCTTCATGCCCCTGATTAGGACACACTCACTGTTTGACTTGGCTTTAGCTTTGGCTGTGCTTCTTTGAAGGATGCTGATTGCTTGGATGGGACGGACAGCTAGAGGACATTCAAAGGATAAGGAGGAAGGAGGGGGGGGGGGGGGGGTACTCCGAAACCACAGTTTACTATTGTTGTCTTATTTATCTTGGTTTTAATGACCACTACAGAGTGTATTTTTAAAAAGCTGCGGCAGAACAGCGATGCCAGTTTACTTGAAAAACCAAAATACAAACAACACACACACACACACAAAAATTAAGAAAACCTTAAAAGCACAACAAAAAAACACTTCACCCAGATGTTACAGCCCTGGCGGCTGACGACACACGGATGTCAGCGTGTTACTGCATAAACACTCCTCTCTCACATGGCTGGCCTTTCAAGGTCAGAACATAAAAACACACAGAGCCACAGTGTAGATGCCATGCGATGCCATCCCCCTTTAATTTCAGACGGAGGGAGAGAGGGAGGAGGAGGAGTGGTGTTCAATTCTGTTAAAAAAGGCTTTGAGAGGAACATGAGCAGAATATATGGTCACAAGATCAAAACCTCATGTGGCCAAACAAGCCACAGCTTCCTCGAGGAAACAACCTGATCTCCTTCAAGTTTTTTGGGGGGTCGTTTTTGTTTATGTAACTTTTGTTATTCAACATAGGACAATGGTGTCTTTTTTGATGCTATTATATTGACATTTTTCTCATTAAAAGCGCACTCCTGTATCACTGGAGTTTATGTCCAGTCATCAACCTTGACTTATACAAGACCATAAACAAGCTTTTTCTCTTTCTTGCCAAGAGTTGACATTATACGGTCTGTAAATTATGCATATAAACACCTTTAAAACTCACTTATTAACATATTATATATAGTTACACCTGTAACATGCTATTTTTACACTTAAATTTTACGCTGTTTAAAGTAAAAATACAATACGTCAGAATTAGAAATCTATCTGACTTCATCCGTGAGCTAGAGGTCATATCTCCACCAAGGAACAACAGTCCCCTCATGAAACCACCATGAATTATTCTTTGAGAAATCAAGGATAATGTTGGAAAATAATTCCTCAATCGCTGCCTGATCCAAATCTGCACCCAAATGTAATGAGTTCCTCCTTAAGTCATGTCCCACCTCTCATGTAGTTTTGCGTAATCCTGACAACTGACAAACGTGTTATACGTTGCGAGAGCATGAATTGAACCAGAACTTTCCAAAACATCTAAATATGATGAGACTGTGACTGAGTGGGTAAAAAAAAGTTCTGCCATAACAGCTTTTGTCAGTTACAGAAGCTCCACCTTCTTTAGCCTGGTTTGTTCCCCCTCCTGTTCAACTCAGTTACTCTGCTTTGCATACAGCTGCCAATGTTTGGTTCATAACAGGGACAAGTCCACATTAGTTTTCTGAGAACATGTGGCAGGTGAGACAGTTCATCATCAGCTTGTTGCTGGGTGCAGAAGAAGCTGTTTTAAATTTCAGGATTGAAAACTAGAAACATTCCTTCAAACTACTTTGCAACAGTTGGGAATAAACAGGGTTAAAATTGATATATAAACCCAATGAGATAGTGATGGCGCTTAGAACTGAGCTTCTTAGTATTGACTCAGTTGTTGTCACCTTTTATAAAATGCAGAATCACTTCTCCCCTCCATTGTTGGCTAATTGCCTCACAGCGGTGAAAATCATGAGTTTTCATTACTGAGTCAATTTGTTTGTTTTTCTTCCAAACTTCTATTTTTAGCAGATACACATGCCTGGGGGGGGGCATGGAAAAACGTTGAGCATGAACATCTTTTAATCGTGTTGGTAGAAAAGGTTTATACCCGTTCATAATATGCCAACTAGAGCATGAATACACAATATCCAAGGCAAACCTAAATGGATTCAATAGTTGCTCTTCCATGTTAAATGCCCATTTGAGCTGACCCATTGGATTCTTCAGAGATCTGAACTCTCGCCTCCCGAGAAAACACGCTAATGTAGTCAAATTCATAAACATGATCAGGAACCAGTGATCTATTATTAGCCACCACACGGATGTTTGTGTCTGATGTTGTTTCGCTTCATTCAGTTGCTTTCCTGGATTTTCTACAAGAACTCAATAACCCGGTGTTATTAGAGCTTATGGAGTCAAACTGTGACACTTTTTACACCTTATTAGCTTTTTATAGCTGTACCTTAAATATTGACTTTATGTATTTCAATATTCATATTACATTTCCATGTACATTTTTTAGGCCTACATTAAGTTCAATTCTTTATTCAGTCAAATTACTTTAAAGTTTTTTTATTTATTCACACGCAGCCTGATAGATAACACTTAATTAAATATAACATTGAACATATGTCACATGGAAGTAGAAATACGTAAATTCCATGTTTTTGAAATCATTACTTTCTGAGTGTATCACTGCTCTTTTTCCTTGCAAATCACATAAAAATGACACGACAATTACGCTTAACCAGCAATTACAAAGCTGGAAATCCATATCATATGAAGATAAAAGAAAATAAACAAGTCCCTAAACTCTTGAGTCTGGATGTTGTTTTTCCTGTAATCTGCTTCAAAACCACACAAGGTGCTTTCCTGATACACTTTTTGTTTAATCTCAAATTAGACAACTCTGATGCATCTTTTGTTTGGCTTTAAAAAACTCCACTCTGATCTTGTGCGATGCCAATCAGCAGCAACACTAATGAGATTGAAAAAGCACACAGTGATAAAAACCTGCCTTATCTTCTCTTCAGTTGATCGCACTAATTACTCTCTGGGAGTCAAAGGATTCAGTGGGTCTTACCACACAACAGCTCCATGGTGGATTTACCTACTATTTAGTAACCTTCTGCTCCCAGGGTGTGGGATAACAATCCTCATATTTAAAACAAAGCAGGGGAAAAGGCAGGTTGGTCCACGCTCATATTCCCCACAGACCACAAATCCACCAGCACTCTTCTTTCTATCAGGCGTCATCCTTTCACACACTCCCCTGCTGCTGAGGCCTGAGAGCTCGCTATGTCATTTAATATCTAGTCCTGGTGAACCTGGCCCATGTGCTGCTCTCCTCATATCAGGAAAAACACATTCTCCTTCCCCCTCATGTTTTAAAACCTAAAGCTGTCACATAAGTTTCACAATCTCAAATACGACAGTTTGGTTAACAGCGTTTTTTCCAAGGTAATTCAATCAGCTGTGTGTACACTCCCTTTTGCTGGATGATGACATGTCAGCAGCAACGGTAAACAACATTAAATTTGAGGCAATAAATGGCACTGTGGTACAGTCACAGCTGACAAGGGGGCTGTGCACCTTGTTCTGACAGTTTGCTTTGAAAATGCTTTAACGTGAAACAGTTTATTGCGTCAGTTGGGGAATTTGTGTGGAAAAGGACGACCAAGGACTTTATAGCTTAAAATATGTAGCTCATTCTGTCAAATGGACGAAAGCTGGCTGGTTGACTGCTTGGAGACATTGTCTGATTTCATTCAAAATCTCATAAATGTGTCTTCCACTTATCTAGTTCTGGAGAGATGTGGGATTTTCTTTTGCATGTGTCTGTCCACTGTGTAAGGTGATATTCAGTTGGCACCTTGAGGGATTAATAATGTTGGTATTGTTGTATCGTAACATATCGTATCAAATGTACTGTATCAAGTGTATTGTTTTTATATTGTGTCATATTGACTGTATCATATTATAGTTTATTCTGATTGGTATTTCCTGTCTGACAAAGCCCACGTTTGTTAGAGTAGTACCTCATGTCTTGCCTCCTCCAAATAACCCCAGCTCTATGTCAGTGGCTGTAATGTAAATATACTGTAAATAATGAGCCATAGAATACATACGTTTTCAAGATTACAAACTCGACACAGTAATGGTTTCCTCTGGTTGATACGACACATTCTCCGTTTTTTCTCGCTATTAGCATCTCTAGGTTTCCTTGATCTAGCATTGTAAGAGGACTTGCCAGCAATTAGACAGGCCCATTAGGTTTAGTTTCACACTATCGAAACAATGATCGAAAGCTACTTGAATTAACTTTTGAACCAAACTACACTACTGCTGTTTACTGCAGTTTTCTTTTTTTGCCTTGACCTTCTACTACCATGTCCAGGAAAGACGTGAGCACCAAGCACAGGTGAGGCCTCATCTTGTATCGTATGCTCTCAAGGTACCAGAATTTTTGTTTGTTGCATTAGTGTGGCATGGGTGGGTAATGTTTGAGAGCCAGCTGGAGGCAGAGAGGGGAGTGGATTCCCTCCTGCCACGCCAGCTGGTGCAGGAAACTCTGTGTCGAGTTGAAAGGGTTAAAATGCACCCCTCGGAGAGCAGGATGAGAAAATAGTATGGGGGGGGGGGGGGGGTGTATGTAGATTTGTTGCTGAATTTAAAATGTGTAAAATGCTTAATTTGTGTGTGCACGTCACCCTGCACGTCACCTCTAAAAGGTCTGGCCCTCTGGTATGTTCTTCAATTACACAGCACATAATAATGTTAGTTTTGCTGTTCTCTCATAATTAAACCTGCCCAAGCATTTCATTATAATAACTCATACAGCCTGGCTGCTTTTTGACTTTGCATGGAAAAACGTTACCATGAGACAGATGAGACTGTGTCAACAAGTGAATCAGAATCAGCTGAGAAAAGACACACTGTTACTTGGATCTGAAGCAACAGTGTGTCAGCAGGACTTGGCGTGATTATTGGTGAGCATTCACTCTACCTTAAGTTACAAAACACAATGTGGTTAAGAAAACAGCTTCTCTGTAAATCTGAAAACAAACTGTGTCCGAGTTTTTCCTAAATTATTAAACTTTGAATGTTTGATGTATAATTTTGTGTAAATGACAAATAATAAACCAGGTTTGCTGCATTACCATAAATGTAATTAAAGTTTCCCAAATAGTCTAATATCCTGTGGCATGACAGAGTAAAGAGAGTATCACTTAAAGGGTAAAAAACTGAGATTTTGATAATTAACTGGTGATATTATGAGAAAAAAATCATAAACTCAAGAGAATAGATTCAAAATATTCAAAATAGTCGTAATTTAGGCTACATGTCATTTTAGAAGGGGATATCACATCAGCTTCTTGCCTGCCTTAAAAGGATGAATGTGGAGCATCTTGTAAAGTTATACTTTATGGTGATTTTCACAAACAATGAAACACTCCTCTCTTATTTTTGAATGATCAGGACATTGAAATTTTTTGATGAAAACTGAGTCTGCTCGGAAGAAAGAGCGACACTGACTTGCAGGATATTGCCTCTTTTGTGGAGGAGGAAATGTTTGTTGGTGGTCGACGATACAGTTATCGTTTGTTCCATTACATCTGAGTTCTCTTCAAAGGACTTTCATGCTTTCAGGAAACAATGAGATTGGTTCAGAAGGAGTGAAACTGCCTATTTGCTAAGAAATCTGTTTTTTATTACCTTTATCTCATTTAAAAAACACTTTATTATTGTAATATTTCTACATTATGCTTGAAATCTCTGAATTTATTTTCTTCAATGCGGCCTTTATACCTGTAGATAATGCTCCAGGAACATAAGTTAAAATTCTAATCTCAGAAAATCCAGCACAGCCACTAAAATAAGGTTAAAAATGTGAGCTTATAACACTTATAACAATTATTTTTTGTAGGATAAATGACATCGTAACCTTGTAACCCGCTGCTGCAGACTTGTCATTCTCTGGACACTCTTTCTACTTGATAGCCTCCAACGTGTTACCTCCTGCAGCCTGTTCATCTTCAATCAACTTCAAGTTCAGATGCCATTCTCTGCAACTCTCGTGTTAATCTTTTAAACCCCCTGAACCCTTTTCCTTCTCTGCCACATTTCATCCTTTCCACAGTCTCGATCCATCTGGGACGTATTCTCCATCATTGCACCACCTCAACGTAAAGTCTTTCACTTTTTGGGATCTTGAATCCCACCTCCGACTTTCCTGAGGCCTCAGAAACAGGACAGGTCACACAAGAACCATGTGTATTTTAAGTGCACACAATCATATGTCACACAAACACACACAGACAAGTAACCCTTTTCTAAGTAGCAACAGACATCAAGTAGGGAGATTACCGAGGGGAGCTGTGTCAATGTGTCAGTGTGTGAGTGTTTCCTCTGTCTCTCTCTCTCCCTCCCTGTCTCTCTCCATCCATCTCTCTCACTTATACTCTCCCTCCCCTTACGGAGACAAAATGGCCAGATGGCTTCCAATCCTACATGCTAATCCACAACACACAGGCTGGAGCTCTGACACACCTACCGCAAGACTACCACTAGGCTCTAGGCGGCCGTGCCCTTAAAACACACGCATGTACGCGCACGGTCGCACGGCACGAGACCGCGACACATTTACAAACTGTCAACAGGAGTCCTCCACGATAACTCCACTCAACAATAGCAGCACAACTCAGCTGCACTAAGTCCTCAACAGATGGAGGCCTACTTGTGTGTGTGTGTGTGTGTGTGTGTGTGTGTGTGTGTGTGTGTGTGTGTGTGTGTGTGCTCTGTGTGTGCGTCCTACTATCATATTTCAGCCAGCCCAGCTAGCAGGCTACAGACTGAGATGAGGTCCTGTGTCTTTTGCTTTTGTTAGCTGAGGTGAGGTAAGAGAAGCTGTGTGTGTTGGGTTACACCGGCCAATGGAAAACAGGGGGAAGCCCAAAGCGGCACACTAAAACACAATGGAAAAATAAATGGTTTGCATTGTTCCGGGGGACAAATTTGTCCTCTACGACCATGTTATACCAAGCAGCAGGACAATTTATGCTTAGATGGGGTGGCCAATTATATATTAACTCTGGGCAGATGATCATATTATAAAAATAAATAAGGAAAATTAAACATCCACTGCATGTATCTAACTGTGACAGAGATAAGCAGGTCCAGGTATAATCTCCTCAGCAGAACCCTGCTACGCCTTTCTGTCAAATCAAGCTAGAATAAAGTTTTACATTATTTAAGCAGAACGTTCAAGGAAAAGTCATAACCTTGATACAGATACTATAAATGAAGATTATTGATCTATTTTCTGAGTTAACTTATTAATAAACTCCCCCCCCCCCCCCCCCCCCCCACACACACACACACACACCCTTCAGTCTTGCAAGGCTATTCTATCCACTGCCAGTAGTCAGCTGACATGATGTGATGAATAAAAATAAAAGTAACCCTAGTTCATTTTTCGTCCATCATCAGGTTCAGTTGTGGAAACATTTGCATCAAAGCTGAACCTGGATTTTGCCTGCAGAATTACATGTTTACACTGTAAACAGCACGCTGAAAGGTGCAGTTTTACTTTTGCTCTGTAAGACCGGTGACATCATCCAATTTGGACCAATGACAGCTTCTGTCTGTGTTTTTCTCGTTGCTCGCATGAAAATTTCATGAGGTGCATGTAACCAACGCAGAGGCAACAGCAGGTTTGAATACATGGAACCGATGTCAGGCACGTCCTGCACAAACCCATAAAGCTTTGAGCTGTGCATCTCAACGCTGGACCAGACGTGTGAGAATAAAGGTGTGATAAATGTGTCAAGAGTGTGGCATGTGGAGCGTAGCTTCTAAAGCCCCGGAGAGGAGACCAATTATCCAGCAGCAGTTTCACAGATCCGTTGAAAACAGCAGGACGTACACAAGCCTAAAAAAACACTTCCATTCTTCTGTAACGGCATATACAGCATTTCTGTCTGATGGCATGCTGCATTAGATGATTAGTGTAGGCCTGCTGTCTTGCCTGCCAAGACCAATACTGAGTAATGTGCTGGACCAGCATAAATAAAAACGAAATTTCGTTAAAACAACAATTTAGATCAACAAATGATGTTCAGGACAGGAGAGTGGTGTTGGCGGTGATGGCAGGGGACAGTTTGTGTTTTAAGCCAAAAATATGTTTGTGTTGTAAGTCTGGATATTGGTGAATGGAAGAGCATGTATCTGTATCAATAGACCAGGCCGGTGTTCAAAGAGAGTATAGCACCTTCCATACCCCATCCCCCAATTCCCCTCTACAACCATCTCGCCCTCCCTCCATCACTGACATGACTCCCTAACATCCCTCCTTCACACGAACGCCAGACAACAGGTCTCCCATCAGGCCCTGCTCATCCTCACAGACCTGATGATGACTGTGCTTCCTGGGAGAGGAATCTCTCTCAGCCCCTCCACGTCGCCTCTGACACCACAATCTAAAAAGGTGATGGAGGGGGGGGGGGGGGGGGGACACCAATCCAGCACCCTCTCCATCCTCCTCCACCACCAACGGCTGTGGAAGGATCCGGGGCGGAATAGCTCAGCGTTCACAGGACCGGCCCCCACCCCCACTCCGATCCCAAATGAAGTCAGGTGACCAGATGTTGTATATCTCCCTGTCACCACAGCCGCCATGAAACCGCTACACACATCCATGTTGGAGCTGGGAGACAGAGGCACGTCTCTGCTCTGTGTGTGAGATCAGTGTCATGCAGGAATGGAAATCAAAAGGCATTTCTTCATGGAACCCTCCCTAGAAAAACCATCAATGTTAGAGATAACAAAAGAGCATCCATGAGCATATCAACCATCGATCACCCCCCCACCCAACCAACCCATGCACAGCATATAGAGCTCCGATCCCTCCGTCAGCCTCGGGTCTACAGACCCAAAATAGCATTGCTTCATTTTTTTGTGCCAGTGATGCCACTGCAGCTGCTGCATTTCTCCAGGACTGACACACACTCACACACACACACACACACACACACACACACACACACACACACACACACACACACACAAGGCCTGTACAAACGCCACCATTGATTATAACACCTCCCCATCAATAAAGATGCTATGTGTGAGGCACAAGGGAGAACAACATACAGAGATGATGTGATGCAGGGGGGGGGGGTGGGGGTGGTGTGGGGGGGGGGGGCTATATGGTAATACAAAACATGTCCAGCCCATCTGATGCAGGCATCCATTTCCATCTCGCCCTCACAGACAGACTGCTGAGGAAACAGCTGCCTCCTTAGCAGGGCAGAACGCAGAATGGAAGGAGAAGGAGAAAAGGCTACAAGGCACCCCTACATACACTGCCTCCCCCACCTCCTCGTCCTCGTCTTCCTCCTCCTCCTCCTCCTTCTCCTCTTCTTCTTCTTCTTCTCCCTCTCCTCCCTCATCTGCCGCCCCCCCCCCCTCCACATCCCCTATTACATACACAGAGAGGGAATTACCTGAAATATGTCTTCACATTCTCTTGCTCGGGGTTTCGCCTTTGGGCCCGGAGCTGCGGAGGGTTCATCGTCAGCAGCACTAGTGACAGTTTAAAGGCAGGATTGCCATTCTCTTGTCAGACCAGTTCCTGACCCTAAAAAGCAAAGCTTGCTCGGCAGGCTGGATGCTTCACTGGCTGCTCACTGTTCCCTAGTCCATGATGTCACCCGCCCTGCTCTGCCCATTGGCTGAGAGGCTGAATATTAATGCAGGCAGCAGGTCTGGGGGAGGAGGCAGCCAACGGCCAGACAGCGTTGGTTTGCTGTTTGACAGAACAAACCTGCTGAGTGAGAAGAGAGGAGGGAGGCACCTCTTTCTGTGTGGGGATCCTTCGCAGAGTTGAAAAGCAGAGGTCCACGTTGCTTTAGCTCTTAATACCTCATGGATATTGGATAAGCATTATACAAAACATCTCAAGCCGTTTAAGATTATATCTTAACAAGAGGAGTAAATCTAACACACGTTAAAAATGTGAGGAAAATAGGTGTGACTAAATGTGATGAAGATCCCTGCATAAAACTCAAACATATCGCAAACCTACTGAACTTTGTTATTTTACATTGCACGTGGAATAGAACACTTTGATTTCGTGTAGGAATAATCTTAGTTGTCATTATTGAGAGATTGTTGGTGTGTGATGATGACACCCAAGAGCATTTATTCTATTCCCTAAGCCTTTGCAGTGTATGTTTACAAATATGGCATGAAATTTATATCACTGATATTTTGATAAAAAAGAAGATTCCCTATAATTAACAGGTAATGTATTACATGCAAGTTGTGCTGAATTTTTTTTCATTGTAAAAGGATTATGCATGTTCTGTACACAATTTTTGACATATACCAATACATTTCAGTTTTCCATTTTTAGAAATTACACCAAACACATATCTGCCAAACACTTACAGATTTGATAACAGATTTCCAGGTGTGAAAGTGAAAACAAAAGGCTGAGGCGGACACGACAAACACAATCCTCACTGCATTTGCCCTAATTTGCCTATGATGTCATCTTTTTCCTCTGTCTCACCTGTGATTGGCTGACTGTCACAGCATCTGCTCAGTCTCATGGCTAGTGCTTCTAGCCCAAGGTGGAGGCCTATCTGAGGCTCTGTGAATCATGGCTGGTTGTCCTGACAACCCCTGTAATGTCGATTCCTTGTCGGGGAGTAACATGGCTGTTCTGTGACAGCGTTCACTCAAATGATGATCGCAAGAAGACAAACGTCTCTTATCATCCCTTGTTTACATCAGGAGGAGGCAGTAGTGAGTTCTAGATAAATCGTTGTTAAAATGAGAAATTGAACGTATTTAAAATATAGATAACTAAAATGTTGTCTGAAATCTGAAATAAAATCCACTTTAATATCTTTATAACAATAGTATATACAACTTTGTGGAGTCCTAGGTGTACATTAAAACTCATGCACAAACAATTCCATGAGCATCTTTTGTGACAGTTGTATCCAGCTTTACAGGTTAACACCTGCCAGCACAGACAAGAAAGAGAAATGCAAATGTAGATCAGCGGTGCCACATAAATGTTTCAAAGCAGCAGAGGTTCTGCTCTGTCCTCCTGACAGTAGACACTGAGAATCCCTGTGCACTTACAACAGAGGCACTGGGACGCGGTTTATAAAGAAAAACGACTGGATCTGAGGCAACACCACTGTAGCGCGACAAAGCCTTTAAGACATGAAGAAAACAAACATATGGATTATATTAATCTCTTGAATGTTATCCTCTGGGGATCTACTGTCTTTTTTGTTATAGCCAATTCAACTCTCCCACAAGTTTAAAAATATCAGCAGCCACTGCTTCATCCATTTCCTACGCCTGACACTTCCCCACATGTGACTGTAATTATGACTAACCAGCATCACAGTGAGAATGCACAAGCAGACATTTGGCTGATGGACAGGAAATACCCGGGATAGGTCAGCTGTCCATCACAGGTCCAACACACGACGGACAGAGAAACGCTCTCAAACACGTTACTGTGTTAGTCATCGTTAACACAAACCAAAGGTCACTGGATACCAAAGAAATCCATACAAACACAGGTACATAAAAAGACCAGCAAGAGGAACTCACCCTGTTGAGGTGGCAGTGCTACCAACTGAGACACCTAATGGTCCATCCGGAACCAGGGGCTGATCAAGTTCTTTTTTTGTTCTCGAACAATCGCTGCTTAGTGCTTTTGGCCAACTGTGTTTATGCTGTCTGTTATAGAGTGAATGCTACATGGTATAATGAGATATAAGAGGCTGTAATCCATCTGTTGCTGTACACACTTCATTTCAGCCTTCAATTAGCAGAGTTGTTACATGAGCCTGGTCAGAAACCTGGACCCAGCACCCCAACAAAGAAACAACACACGCAAAATCACTTCCTCACCTCTGCAATGGTGGAGATAACAGACTTTCTATCAGAGGCAATGAATGTCCCGTCATGCATGTGTGAAGTTGTCTCCTTTAGCACGACTGAACTGACATCTTCTCTCTCACTGTACGACTTAGACTGTATATGAAGACGTACTATCTTGAATTTTTGACTTCATTTTGAGCCAGAGTCAGTGTGATGAGAACTAACTAAAATGACAGAAACCATCTTTGAGAAACATTAATTTTGCATTTACTTTGACTTTTTAGTTTGATCCGCCTCCCATCCACAAACATGGAGGAGACAGGGTTTTTGACTTATTACTGAACCAGCCACCAGGAGTTGATCAAGAAGATTTTGCTTCACTTTTAGTGTCTTGTCGTCCATCTCTAGATACAATCTATGGTCACAATTGATAACAATATGAAATGTTTGAATTAAAAACCCCATGTCTCACAGCTTGAAGTTGCATATGTCTTAAACTTAAAACTGTATCCATCATTTTGACGTTAATGTGACTGATGTAACATTGTCCATTGCACATTCTGTTGAATAAGTGATAATCACTTGTGAATTCTGCTGAGTAATACTCAAGGCCGATCATTTCCTAAAACTTGACAGTCAAGCTCAGATCAGTTGCTGACAGGACAACCTGCAGCTGCAATAAGGAGGAGCATGATTTACTAGTACCCATAGGCTGCTGCTGTCAGTGATCAGGTTTATATAATGAGTCCTATAAATATCCCTGGAGGCAGAGCACATCTCTGCGGTGACATTTTGTTGTAGGCCGTGTCAGACTTTACAAGTGTTTCGGTCAGTCAGGAAAATTGCTTTCTAAATTAAGTATAACCTATATCTGTATGACCTACAATTATTCTGATTAACGTCTTATCATCAGTAACATAATCCGATAGGTTCCTAGAAACAATGAAGTAATCTTGCAATGTGCATTTGCAGTTTCTAGTTAACTGGCTTGTTATTTCACTACAAAACTGTAATTCAATAAATAAAAGTGGTTTTGTGAGCCACGCTAAAGATGTGGGTTCATGGATGGTGATGTTGATTCCGGCCTAAATATAATTGAAAACCGCTTCCAGTGACAATGTTTGTCAGGGTCAAATTGATCACTATAAGCAAATTGCGTAGCTTCTGTATGATAGTCCCAGAAATTCAGGGAAAGTTAAGGGCGATATCACGTGTCACTCACTTTTCTCTCTTCATCTGCTCGTAATGAGCAATACTTTTCTTAAACTAGTAAAATCTTTCTTCATAGCGGCACGCCTTCATTTATTAATTCAGCTCGTCTCTCGCACTGACACAAGCACAACGAGATGCACGCTAACACACACAAACAGACTTTGTAAACTTAGGCAACGCATGGATGGCACGCTCGGTTTGGCTCTACTCGGTTGGCAGTGATAGGGACACGGAGAGGAGCAGTAAATTACTGAGAGAGCCGGTGAAAACTACAAAACATAATTTTCACAATCCAAACCGGTATGAAAGGACCCGAAATGAAGACTGTAAGCCTAATCCTTCATCAATCTAACCAAATTATTCAAACAGCAATTGTGTTAGGAAAGATTCTGTCTGAATATTTTTGATCCAAATAAACGCTTGATCACTATATCCAGTTTCCACTGTGTCACAAAAATGGAACACCATGAAATGTGGTATATTCATGGTCCCCCGAGGATGAATCCTAAGGACTTTTGTGATCCTCTGACCTTTCCTCTAGCAACACCAGCAGTTCAGTACTAAGCTATTCAAATATCTTCACATGCATTGGCACAAAACGTTTTGAACAGTTAAACATGAATCCTGGATGATTATTGCTTTAAAGAGAAACGCCCCCCCCTCCCCAGGGTGAACTGTAACGTCTCTGATGATCAATTCACTGTTCATGTAATGCAGATTCATACATTTGAAATAGCTACACAAACAAGGCCTTCCCATCAGCCCAAATTACAGGATTCTAAACTGCTAACTTACAGCGTGAGCATTACACCTGCGAACATAAGCAGGTTAGCTTCATCAATGTGAGCATACTAGCATGCTGATATTATCATTTAACACAAAGCACCACTGTGCATTACAGCAGAGCTGGTAACTTTGCTGCAGCTGCCGAACCTTGTTTGTTTTCAAGTGTTGTATGTATTAGTACTGAATTCAAAGATTTGTGCACCTTTTAATGATTATTTTTGTTCTGGACATGTTTCTCATTTTATGCCAATGAAGCTTTTCAACCCAGTCCAATCTATTTTATCTGCTCAAGGATCCCTTTTGTTTTCCAACTCAGCAAGCCAAACCATAAATTCCATCAACAGACACCTCATACAATTTGTTCGCATTATGAATGTGAACTTTCATCACTGCTTGTGTGCTGCAGCATTTCCTGATGATCCTTCCTCATCTGTCCAAGAGGAATGTATCATTCTGCAAAATGGATGCAAGAAATTTGAGCAGAAGCTCCTTTGGTCTGAAATCAAATAATAATAGCGCTGGTCAGTCACCGCTGTATAAACCATATCAAATTATGGTTTGGATTATCATATTATGGTAGAGCTCACTGTGCACTGGGAGGGAGCGGAGGTAGAGGGGGGCTTCGGAGAGACTGGCATGCCTCGCAGGAGACGATGATATACGAGACGAGATGAGGTGTGGGGGTGAATCCCCACTGAACTAAACTTCACTCTGTGTTAGGAGCATCGATAAAATCTCGCGCTTCTCACTTGTGCCTGAATATACGTGCATAGCAAGTCTTGTAAATTTGTTTGCTAAGTTAATCATGTATTGCAGTTTAGGAAAACACACTGTTTTCAGATGGTTTCATTGGGTCCATGTCACGTTGACTAAAGTCTATTAAATATGACAATAATATGAGAAGAAATCGTTCTACTACCAATTCCCAGTGTATTTTAAAAACATCATGGTAATAAAACAATGTAAATAATAAAACGAAAACCTGGTCTCAGATTTTGTCTGCTGTTCTAAATCATACTTAGTCTATAAAGAGAGAGAGAGAGAGAGAGAGAGAGAGAGAGAGAGAGAGAGAGAGAGAGAGAGAGAGAGAGAGAGAGAGAGAGAGAGAGAGAGAGAGAGAGAGAGAGAGAGAGAGAGTTTAAAACCACAACCTTCACTCAGGAGCAAAAAGTCTTTAATTTGAAAAGAAATAATAACATGACATTTATCGTGATAAATATTGATTGATAACATAAACACAGTTATTGACATAGATATTTGCTCTATCAACCATCCCTACATTTTTGTACTACACTTAAAATGCTGTTTTGATCTTGTAACAGTGGATATTTGCAATGATATTACTCACAAACCCTTTTACATTTGAATCAAGCACTAACTAAAACTAAACTGAAGGATTTTAGCATTTGAAACCACTTTTAATAACATTACATTTTTCATAATGGTGTTTTACAGCTGTTTTGAATCTGACAACACACCTCACAAGCATTCACCCCATAATATGGTATATTTGTTGGATTGTGTGGATATGTATGGATAAGAGAGGACTGGTATGGACAGTGTATTAAATGCTCTTCATTTTACTACATCAGATTAACGTCTGTAAGCCGCTGGTAACGCTGCATGTAAAAGATAATGGGTCACGCTCCCTCATGCTACAGCTTCAGTCACAGACAGGAGAAATCAGACGTTCTTTTGGTGTGGGTTGGTGCACAGCAAACCCCCCAAAGGAATATAGTTGAGGTTAGTGGGCCTCTATCCTGCTGATTATAGGTAACCTATTGATAGGTTACACGTGGTCTTGTGAGAACTCATTAGGTCGACTCCCCATTTTTCAGATTGAAAAATTGCTCAGCAGTAAATAAACGCTGTCAACCCAGCGCAGCAATTACAGATTACAGTGCAGTGTGTAACTTCTCAATTCTAAATTTAGAATTGAGAAGTTACATGTTTGAACATGCTAGCTCAAAGAGGATGCTAAGAGGGAGCGTCTCTGACTGTTGAAGTGAATGTCTCGGATTATAAATGCTGGTTTATAGCATCAAACAGGATTCCCCTATCCTCCCACCACTAATCTGTGGTTCCCCACAATGGTGGTGTTGTGGAGCGGGGGGGGGGGGGGGGGGGGGGGGGGGGGGGTCTTACTGATATTTTGCAGTATCATACCCTGCTCTGTCTGATGAGTGTGAGGCTGGTGTGTTTAATGTCTACTAAATCGACTCCATGTGACGATAACATAAAATGATTTCAAAACCATCCACATAGCTGTCCAGGGAAATTGTAAAAGCTTTAACAGCTAAATTAAATGAATCAATTAAATTACAGAAACATGCATGAAACGTTGATAAATATACTATGGTGATGGTAACTGCTCTACAGCTACATATCATTTGATCTATCTTTGCTCTGTAACATGCTGTCTCATCCTGCTGTTAAATATTTTGTCCAGCATTCTACACTTGATAAACAGCTAAATACTATACAAACCCGAAGTACATCAATGATGCATTATACCTCATCTCTGGCTATAATGATGTATGATTGAGCTTCCCGTGTTATATTGCTATTGATGAAAATTACATAGCAATAATTATAACGGAGGTTTTCAAATCCAGTGATGGTGTTGGTGACTGTAACAATATGGGAGATGAAATAAACCATGTAAGGCCCATTGTACGATCTTATGAACAACACGTTAAAAACTGTTTTTCTGTTTCTAATCCAGAAAATTGAAATCACATATCTCGGGTTCTTTATTAGTTCAGTCTCTTTGCAGCGTGATAGCACAGGTACATTATTCAGCATAGTGTGGAATCGCACAGTTTAGTGCATGAAACACTCAGCAAGGACATAAGCTCTGATGCGGCGAACAAGACGCTCGGAGAGAGAGACACACCTCTGAATGTAAAACAGGTGTGAAGAAGCAAATGAGGAGCCCCTGGGGATTAGAGAGGAGCATCTGTGTGCATTTAAATCAGTTATTATTTATGCGCTATTCAGAATTAAGGCTGGTGCAAATGTAATTACAATGTTGCTGGTCAGTAATCTAGTTGTACATTGAAACTAAATGCAACACCTAAATATTTTTCAGCACCAAGTCACAAATACTCGAGTATTGTCTTATCATTAAGCTTTGTCATGTAACTTGTGGATATGCAGAGCCCACACAGAGTATCTATATTCACTTTACACTGACATTTCTATGCTGCTCACTTCAGCCCTGCTCCCTAAATCAGGCCTTGTGTCAGTGTCAGTCAGTGCATGGCGGCCTTGCACAGGAGCACCTATCAGCTCTCGGAGGGAAAGGCAGCACTAAAGTACTATCCATTACAACACTGGTTAGAGCAGGCCCCTCCCACTGACAGCTGGCTCATTGTGTGCTGTGCGTCTGAAGCGGCCTTGTTTCCCCTTGCTTGGACAGTTCAATAACTAATTTCAATGCAGCCAGCAGCATGTTGCTTTGAAAATGAGCAGGGAAGGTTCGATGGAAAGTCATAATCTGCTCGTCACTGCTGTCTGCCACCCGCTTGGGAGCCATTTCAGTTGACATGAAGATGCATCGATAGGGTCAGAAACTAGAGTGCAAATCTTCACCAGGGCCCGACAGTGACCTTATGAAGCCACATATAAATCCACTAGATCCCGATTTTTATTTGACCTGCACCAGATTGCAAACACTATATATCAGTCCCCTAAACATGTCTGATCTCTTTTTTTTTCAATAGAACAAATGAATTATTGAATGAAATTGTTGTGATGTTCTTTTTAAGTCTGAATAAAACACCCTTTTTTAGCAATTTGCCAACAGCGTGTTTTTATCATTTACTTCATGTATAATCAGTGAATATTAGCTACAATTATTAGTCGAGTCCCTTTTCTTATATCTGCTGAATAATTTGGTTTGCGATCAAATTAATTACATCAAAGGTTACTGTGGCATCAAGTTTGCAATTATTCTTCCCCAATACCGAACAATGACATTTGGTTCTGTCACTTTATTGTCCTTCCGAATAATGAAATCCAGAAAGGCCATCTACGGTTTGGTCTGTGTCGTTCAGTTGATTCATGCATCTGTCACATCACACACATCCAATTTTGATCAAGCTCAGTGGGGGGATGATGCATGTCAACAAAGCCATACTGGTTTATCCTCTACCTTCAGTGTATCTGTAACAATGACAATAATTAAATAATTGTCTTATCACACTGATGTAAACCTTGTGTTTATTATTTTTGTGCCTAATGCATATTGTTTGCGCGATATTTGATTTGTTTTAAGTGTGAAAATAAATTATAACTGGTACCTTTGGATCAATGTACTGATTAAAAAAGGCACTTTAAATAGCACGTCGAACTGTTGAGTCATCCCACAGCCGACGGTTATTTTCAATGACACCACACATTACATCTGAACTTGACACGCAGCATAACAAATGGTTGGACCGCCCGGATGCTACTGCACACAGGGGCACGCGAGCTCTGTCACACGTATTCTTGTGAACAGCAGGCTTGCACCCTTGATGGAGGAGCCTTTTGGGCCACAGGAACAGTGTGTACTCACCACTTTCTGCATGGTAACACGCAAACAATGGGACACGTCTGGAGTGCTTGGGGCCCAAACCCTGAGGAAGGGCAGATGGTCTCCGGGATCGAGGACCGCACCCCCATTAACATGAGAAAAGAGGGGGACAGAGGCGGAGGGGGGACAGGTACCCTCTCTCCTATATTCCCCTTCTAAAGAGATTAGAGGGGGGTGAGTCGTAAGCCCAACAGAGTCTGTGGTGCTGATTTGAGACCCAATTAGACGGCTGCTGTCAACACAACGGAGAACATCAAGTGTGAGGACCCTGTTTGTCAAATCTGCAGTGACAAAAAAAGGACAATTTTCCTTTTTCATATTTAAGATTTCCAAGTCCACACTTCAATCAACTTGTGAAGTGTGATGTTAGCCTGCAAGAGTAACTGACTCATGTTTGTCATTGTAGATGAAAAGTGTTAAAAATATTTTTTGCCTTTGTGCATGTGGCTACATTTCCACAGGATTCATGTCATTTGTGTGAAACTTTAAATTCCCATGCCAGCAGGTGGTATAATCCTTAAAATGTTTTTATCGGATTTTCGATTTTAAGAGGATATACATACTGGGATTTCACATTATAAAAACCAAAGCTAGAGTTAAAACTGCTACAGTATTTGTTGATTGTTATTCGGGAATAAATATATTTTTTGTTAAAAGAAAGGGCTTATTGCAGCAACAGTGACTGGATTTTCCTGAATGTTCCTGGACCTGGTAAAGCCATCTTACAGTTACAGATTGAGTTATAGCCTTTCAAAACAAAACCTCAACAGATTCCTTGAGGGTTGGTGGTGTTTTCCTTTCTTTTCACTGGAGGCAAATCTCCCCCTAAGAAACACAAATACTACTGTTACAACAGCTGCAGATCTCGAGGGCTGGAGCCTCTCTGTGGGTGGAATGGGGCCGCTCTGTTGCTTTGACTCATTAATCACACTAACCACGATGTATATCTCAAAACCACAATATTACTTTCTGAAATAAATATTACCATTCCTTTTTTTTCTACTACTCCATAATAAACCAACTGATAGGGGAAGCTAAATTGCAACATTTTAAGTGTAAAATTGTAGTGATGCAATCATGGAATTCATATGACAACAACAAAATGTAGTAAAATTATGATTAAAAAAACAAGAGAGGGAGAAAGAGGAGGGAGAGAGAGTTGGAAAACTGATGGTTTGTTTCTTTAGGCGTACATACCTGTTCTACTGCATATTCTGTCTCCCCCTAGTGGTTATTTGGAGGATTGCTAAAATCTCCAGTAAATTCTGACGTCCTCCTGACCATCCTCAGCACAGTATCTCTTTACATAATTGCTGTGTCCCATTTTGATTAATTAGGGCCCGAGCACTGACAGTGGGAGGCCTTATTGAAATTGTAGTGATTATTATTATTATTATTATTATTATTATTATTATTATTATTATTATTATTATTATTATTCAGGCAAATTAATTGGCTCTCTGAGGGCTTTAACATGCTCAAATTCTTACCAAAATTGGCAGAAAGTTAGAATGTGGTGAAAATGTATGTATTCTGGAGGAATTTTCAATGGGCGTCCCAAAATGTCTCAATTGTGCCCCCCGAGACCCCCGGAACGAGTTCACATTGACCAATCTTCACAAAAATCGATACACAGGTGTATCATGACTAGACAAACAAAAAAGTCTGAAGGTGCAATTGGAAAAACGCAACAGGAAACCTGCTATTTTGCATTTAGTGGCCATTTTGGCCATATTCCACACTTTTACTTTGATATACTTGTACCAGGGCAAAGGTGACGTCTCTCTCTCTCTCTATCTTTCTCTCTCTCAGAATTGGACATTTCATCAAACCGTGTTAACATTGAGATGGTTCATCCTTCGCCAAAGGAGACGATGTTGTCATAACTCCACTGTGCATTGTCCTATCACCACCAAACTTCTGTCTCATGATCAGAGTCCAAGCCTGAACAGCTCTATGTGTCAATATTTCCTCAGTCATTATTTATTTTTTTCAGGCAAAACGATGCAACACTTCAAAATGAATGTGTTCTGGCACGCTCAGTACTGCTTTGCAGTCCTAAAATTTTTTGTTATTGTTATTTCTGTAGCACTTCAATGCAATTGAGAAAAAAAAGATCACGAATCAAGAATTCTGAAGACTTGTTAGGGAAGAGAAAGTTCATCCTATGCCATTCGAAATAACACATTAGTGTATGATCATATTTTTGTTGTTTTGTTATTATCTGAGTTAATTTAACTGCGTTAATAAGTTTATAATTTCAGATTTGTAATTTTCAATATATGTGTTGTGGTATCACCAGAGGTTTAACCACCAAGTGGGGTATAGGGCAGTGCGTCATAGAAGTACAAAGTAGTCAAAAAAAGGTTTCAAACAAAGTCCGGTTTATTAAGTAACCAAAAGTCACTCCAGAAGCAAAACATAAAGTTCATCAAACGGTAAAGGTGACCAGTCTTTAGTTTATTGGCATATTATTCTTGGTTCTGCACCATTAACACAACACAAAGCTGAAACTTTGCAAGGCCTATGAGGAAACTGCCCCAAATTACATTTGGTTGTAAAAAAAGGTAGGTTGCTGCATTAACCTTTACCTCTGGAAATCAAGGGAGGATTATAGAAGGATCTTAGGATACTTTGCCTTGGTTGGCTTCAAAAACAATAGGCTGTTCCTTTGTAATCTCTTTATATCATAGGAATGTACTGATTCACCTGTTATTAACTACTCTTGAATAGACGTTGAAGTCTTGTCTGATTCTCTCAAGGCGGGACTTTACCTGACTCTAGACCCCAATCATGAGTGGCCACTGGATCAGAACCCTATCAGATAGCTCCTAGTGATGGTGTGGACAGCAGCAGTGATGCTGTTGACAACAAGGTGTCAGGATCCCAACCAGTTAGATCCAGTGATGTTAACAACGAGCTATTAGGATCCTTATCAGATAGCTCCAGTGATGGTGTGGACAGCAGCAGTGATGCTGTAGACAACGAGCTATTAGGATCCCTATCCGATAGCTCCAGTGATGGTGTGGACAGCAGCAGTGATGAACAGGGGGGTCTGATGCTCTCTTCTAAGCACACACAGCCTGTTTATATCCCAAAGGAGAGCAGTGGAAACCGAGAGGAAATCTCAAGGCACCGCAGCAGATCTCCATTGAGAAAGGTAAGATATAATTTGTATTCATGTTGCTGCATTGTAGCTGGTTTTCTTTTAAATTATATCTCATGTACAGAAAATTAATTCCTGTAGTTTGTTTCTCTCTTGCAACAGAATGAGTTCGACAGCGAAGCTCATGATGCCCCCTTGAGGCGCCACATGCAGAGCAGCCGCCTCTACAACAAGCCGGTTGTCCACAGATCGAGGAACACCAAGAGGCCTAAATTTCTACATGCAGGAAGGAGTCTCCTGAAAACCGACTCGCCCTGTCCTCTACCTGTAGAATTGTTCAGAAGCAGTGAGTGTGACATCCAAAGCAGCAAGGACTCAGTTTGTCTTCAGTCACTCCGGAATTCCCCAGAGAGCCAGTCAGAGAGCAGTCTGGGGAGCGACTCTGTCGTCACTGAAGATGACCTGAAAGAGCGCGCTGAGTCTGGAGCAGATAGCAATGGAGAAAGCACTCCACTAAATTTAGCGAAACCGCCGCTGTCAGCTTGCAACACACTGAGCACCTTAGGAGCTCTGAGCAGCCACAGCAACCCGTCCTCATCCGTCACACTTGCCCCACTGCCAGGTAACAAACACACCCATAAACTACGATACAGCTTGAAATTGATTTCTCACAATGTTTATCCCCCCCCCCCCACACACACTTTTTTCTTGCAAAATGATAGTTATTTTTTTTGTATGAAAACATACATGTTCAATACTTATCTTAATAGTTCCAGGTTAAAATTATCTCTATGGAAGATATTTGTTACATCATTGTTTTATCTCCAGCAGCTTTTGTTTTTATATCCCAGGCAGATGCTTTTTGAATCTGATACTGGATGAGTCATGGAACATGTTTTGTTACTAACAGAGAACATTGTGACTTTCTAAAATGAGATAGTATATTTTCTGTTCCGTTTAGTTGTTCTTTGTAGTAACAGTATCTATATGCAGTGGATCACATGGTCATTTAGGTGAAATTATTGGAAGTGGATTGTGCAATTCATGCATCAAAAAAACTATCCAAAACCGACTGGTCTATCAGTGTGTCCTTTTGAGGGATGTTATAGATTTTCAGTAGTGTGGCTCTTTTCTTTATTTTGTGTAGTGTAATTTGCTCAGGTTGAAGATGCTGAGTCATGTCTCCTGTTTTTAGGATCATGGAAGACGAGCGGAGTGACAGATGAGAGAGTTCTGAAGTTGCCTCTTGAGTTTGGGTGAGCTGTTGTGCATGAAATTCTTACTAACAAACTAACATTGTTTGGATTGTCTGACTGTGTTGTCTTTGTCCTTCCTGCTGTCATACTTGCTGCACTGTTTGTGTCTCTGCTATTGGTCTTATAGTTAAATGTCAGCTCACTGAGTGCTGACTAGTGGCCTTTTATAAAAGGTCACCTTTGGCCAACTTTTCTTTGTGGGGCTGCCTCCATGTTTCTATTTTTTATTTTACATGCAATAAACAATGAGTACAATTTCGACAAACACACAAATCTATATGAAATACTATATTCTCTAATCAGATGCTGTCCTTGTGCTCCTGGTTATTTTTCCACTCCCCAATGTAAATGTTGGTAAATATTAATTTTTCCTAAGTCATGGCTCATCTCCAGTTGATCTCCTGGGGACTGAGGGGTTGCCCCTCTTGGCTCATATCCATCTAGGAGTAGACAGCTGTACAGTCATTCATTACATAATTTCCCTCCTTGTTTCCCTGCTGGTTTGAATGAGAAAATATGTATCTGCCCCAGTTCTGACCTTGAACACCATTATTCAATTGCAGGAAATAACTATTGAAAGAAGTCTTTCTCTTTGAATATATATATATATATATACATTAATGATGACTGAATACAGCTGAAACAATATTTTAATGATATTGATTCATGATTTACATGTTGTACTTGGTTTGCAATTCTGTTTGCTCAGGTGGCGGAGAGAGACTCGGATCAGGAGTGTGGCAGGTCGACTCAAAGGCGAGGTTGGTTACTTTGCACCATGCGGGATGATACTGCGTCGCTATCCTGCTGTAACGAAGGTGAAGCAACAATTGATGGAAAATATAAAATCTTAAACCATGGCATATAGTCAATGCTGCTTTATGCAATCACACACCATTGGAGATCCCAACATGTTACCAGTTATATAGCTCAGAGTTCTTCCCATGCTTTAATTACAATGCATAATTCTTTTGTCTGCAGTACTTAGTGCGGAATGGAATAATGGAAATCACACGGGATAACTTCAGCTTTAGTCCAAAAATTAAAGTTGGTGCCTTCCATGAAGCCAGAGAAGGACCAGAGGTAAATGTTCCCTTTTATTTACTTTACACAACATATATATATATATATGAGATACATACATTTTATGTAAAATTGTGTGAGGTCTGATAGAAACATTACTCCAATGAAAACCTTCTGTTTGAGAGAAATTGGTCCAATGTACCCACATAGGTATGAAGCAGAAGAATTCACATATTTGTTGAGACATCTATCAAAGTTCATTTATGATGAATCTTAAGCTTGAAAGCTTGCTTTTGTTAATGAAAGCAATCGGTAGATACAAGTCAGTCTGACCATCTTTTCTTTTCATTTTCTTTAATCCATCCTTCATCTTTGTAATATTTCTCAGGGTACTCAGTGGTTTTTACTGGCTGAGGAGGAGATCACTACCATTATAATAGCGATGAATGGCCGCCACAACCGCCGCTTGATGTCCAAGAACCAGCCATCAGGTGATGGTGCTGGGAGCCAACGATGGAAGAATTGTCCTGGAGAAAATAACGTCCAAGACGTCCAAGACGAATTATCTATCGTCCCATTTGGAAAAGTCCATATTGTGGTCCATCTGTGACCCTTGTCTTCATAGTATAGTAGAAACTGTGTTTAGGAAAGAAAATAATGTGTTTGTGCTCGGCTAGGAGGCGGAAAAGCGCAAGCAGGACATGCTGCTTCTGAAGGCTGAGGAGAATCGTAAGAAGGCAGAGGTGGGTAACTGCTGATTCACACAGATGGTTTCCTCACTAGTTTTAAATCTCTGGGAAATTTAATTTTTTGTGTTTTTATACCAATACCAATATCATTGGGAATAATATGATCTCTTGGCTGCAGGAAAAAGAGCGTGTGAAGCAAGAAAAGACGGAGGAGAACCGGCTAAACAATGAGAGGAAACTCCAGCTCAGACGATTGGCACTGGCAAAAGCAAAGGCGCTAAAGAAGCCAAACGAAGACATGTGTTTAGCAGATCTTAAGGTATACACGCACAGAGAGTCCGTACATCAGAGTGCGTACATATTACCACAGATAGTCTCCATCTGTGGAATATACATCATCAGGGGCGTCGTTAGGCCTGTTTTAGGGGGGCTGAAGCCCCCCTAAAATGTTCTTCAGCCCCCCCAAATAATTATTTGGATTTTATTTTTTTTTAAATTAAACTAGTAACGTCTCTCATCAAGACATTAGGATTACAGCCAAGGAGTTTAGCTCATAGTAAATGATGCACGGAGTGAAATTGTAAGTACAGGTAGTTACAGAATGTGGCAGAATCTGTAGTTGTTAACTACGGTGGCCCTGAAAGTTCAACAAACAGCAACTTAAGAAAACACATTCAAGTTAAGAAAACACATGCAAGTTGACAAAACACAAGCAAAGTAAGAAAACATCTTCATCAAGTTCACAACGCATTACAGAAATGTGCAGCAAATAGACAAACGCGCTGAAAATAGACAAACGCGCTGCAAATAGAGAAGAAACGACAACGGAAGTGTTTCCAGAGGACTGTATCCTAATGTTCTTCTGGCCATATTCAGCACCGTAGCTCAGGAAGAGTAGCTGAAGCTGTGAGCTTATTTCCGTTAAATTAACTGGTTATCATTGACAATTAAGGGACAAGCAATTATACAGGCTACAGAGGATAAGAAGAAAAATACACTAACATCAATTTATAATGCACCATCACCAGGAAACAACAATATCAGATAAAAACACAATCTGCATCTTCCTTTATCAATGCACGTTGTCTCTGTTTGAATTTGTAACGGCTGATGTTTTCTTTTGGTTTCGAGCACTGCCACCGTTGTCAAGAGGGGGATAATGAAGAACTGCTCTTACTTTGTCACGGCTGTGATAAAGGCTGCCACACCTACTGCCACAGGCCTAAGATCACCACAGTCCCTGACGGCAAATGGTTCTGCCACATTTGTGTGGCAGAGGTAAACCTGAGACTCTTTTCTCTTGCCTTTCACTTAATACAGTCTCCCAGTCCACAAGCAGTGCAGATCAACGAGCCTCAATCTATTCAACTGTCCAATGATATCTTCATTGTTCCAAATGTCCACATCCATTTAATAAATCTGAGCGGTGTATGTTGCGCGTGGCTCCTCACCCGTCGTTTTTATGTACAATCTTTCAGGAGAACGCTGAATTCCTCCGGAGTAGGAAGCAGAGTAACCGAGCATTGGGGGGAGGGAAGCGAGACAGGGACCAGCTTGACAGCCGTGGGTCCTGTGCCAAAAAAGCCAAACTGGCCAAAGACCACAGATATTAGCTGGAAATGTGCCAGTAAGTATGAACGCATTGTTACTGCATGGATAGAAAACCGCATTTATTTCATCTCACTGTTATAAGCGCAAACATTGGGGGAGTGGGACGTGACCCAAGGAGGAACCCATCAGATTAGATTTAGTTGTGGATTTTTTACTTTAACATTGCAAGAGAGGATGTTTCGCAACATTTTTGCTAATTTCTCAGAGAAGGATTTATGGATCTTCGTGAAAAAACCGGGACTGGTATTTATGAGCGGGTGCAGATCCAAATAAAACTTCAGATGTAAAGAATCTAGCTGTGGTTTTGTCATGGGACATGTCCAATCATCTTTGTTCACTTATAAATCTGTTTCAAACTTTTTCACAAATATCTGAAACTATAGTAAAAGCTCAGCTTTGTCAACTGCTCATTTTCCTCCAGAGTTCTGCTGGCTGAGCTGGAGGCTCATCAGGACGCGCGGCCCTTTCTCACTCCAGTCAACCTTAAAACCAAACCCTGGTACAAGAGGATCATTAAGAAGCCAATGGAATTTCGACAATCGGGAAGAAACTCAGCAACAACCAGTACGTTTGTGTTATACATACATTCATACATCCTTTATTTCAGTTACTTTTCTGATTTGAATGCTGCCTCTGAATTAAAATTAAACTATTTCCAATCTTTGCAGGTACCTAAATTTCGAGACATTCGTCATGGACGTCAACCTGGTTTTTGAAAACTGTGAGAAATGCAATGAGGAAGATTCGACAATCGGACGAGCAGGACTGACATTGAAAGAATTCTTTGCCAAACGATGGGCTGAGCTCCTGAAGCAAAACTAAAGCACAAATATAGAAAATCACTTGTGCTACTTTCTACTTATCAAACGTCCTCTTTGGTGTCGCTCGCTTTCTCTTCGCCTGTGACCCTATATCTGTATGAGCTGCAATAAAGCTGATTGTACAATGTGAAAGAACAAAAACTGTGTGTGTCCTGCGTGTGTGTCCTGCACAATATACTGTAAGAAACCCCCTTACACAAAATGCAAAGTTCTCTGTGGCTGAAGGCGTCTCCAGACAGCTGCAGCTGGAAGACTTGGAAGTAACTGGATTTTACTATGAATATAGTAGTAGCAACTTTTGTAGGTATATTCTTTTTAAATGGTGGATGAGTAGCACAGATGACATAAAAGTTTTTTTCCCAGTAGTAACACTATTATTAGGCAGAATCTCAGCCTTTTTAACTTTGAGGATAATGAGTTTAATAATCATTAAAAATATATTTTAAGGACGCTTACTTGAGAATTTACCATTTTTAACCCTTGTATGGTGTTCGGGTCTGTGGGACCCCCGTTTTCAATGTTTGCTAACGGAGAAATGATGCGATAAATATTTTTTTAACCTGAGACTCATTGGCCTTGGCTCATTTTCTGTGATGAACATATAAAGGAACATATATTCAATAACTTTACACCCCCCATACACATTTATATTACATATGTGATGTTCGTGTCCACTGGACCCAGGACTACATAAAGTGTTAAATTGTATATTTCAATCACCTCTGCTCCCACATTCCTGCACATTTACGTTAAAGTTCTCTGCAAATTACTGCATCCCACAAGGAATCTATTGATTCCCATATGGATTTGAAAACTCCAGCACGGATAATAACCCCAAAGTATGCAAATAAATGGGTTTGGTCCATCTCAATCTAGCTTTCTACGAAAACATGCTGTCCCTCCAAATTAGTGCAATCCAGAATGATTTTCGGAAAGAAAAGTTCGTAAGAAGGCTTGATGTCCTGCACATGAGTCACTGCTATCCATGTCGGCCCTGATTGCACCTTATTACATTGGTAGCCATGCGGGGTAGTGTAAGTGCAAAAATACCATTAAATTGTCATCATTTTTTGTCATCCATATGTTGGCTGCTGATGGGCTGGCCTGGATTTGGGACTGGCTGCAGATTAACTTTTTACGTAGCTGGCTGATGGTCAATCTCATCCTCTTCTTCAAACTCACTTTCAGACTCTGAATTGACAGAAACTTGATCTTCATATTCTCTAAACTCCTCCCCTTCATTGTCTTCCAAAGATTTTGTCTCTTCAAAAATAATTTCTAGATACTGTATCTGTTCATTGGGGCTCGTGTGTAGACTGACATGAGTGCGTTCAATTTCTAATTAAGTTCAATAAATAAAGTCAATACTGATGAAAACCTTGTTTAATATTTGTTTTTTCCAATCATATCTTGATTGTCATTGATGTTTCTTTGTTTAATTGCATTTTATCACAAAAAACAAGAAAAAAAAAAAAAGCACTTTTATTCATGAATGTGATTTAACAGGGGTAAATGACAAATATTAACCATCTATGCTGTTTATATTGCTTGTTATTGGGATAAAGTTAACATCTGTGAAGTATTTTTACATATATCGTTGTAGCTGTATTGATTGAAAGACCGAATAATGCGATGGGTCCACCAGACCCATGAACATTGGCTGGGTGGCCCAAACATGAACACCACACAGGGTTAAACTTCTCTTCACTGGGAAGAATTTCCTTTATTATTTCACTCCGCTCCTGCTGCTTACTTACATTTCCCAGCTTAGTTATGTGGTAGAATAAAACATGATCAACAAATACAATACAAAGTGTAGAGTTGAGATCTGATAATCTAACAGGATGTAAAGGAGCTCAAATCGGTTCAGGATTTAGATTTAAAATAATTCGGACAATTATCTTAATATTTAAGATAAAACTATTATAACAGGACTTTTTAAAGTTTGGTTCTAAGTCAGTGTATTTTACAGACACTTATGGGGAAAAAGTTGTGCTATTTAGAAAAAATGATTTCGATTTGTAAATGGACTAAAAGAGCAGGAGTTTATCATACACATGCTATAAAGGGTTCAAAGCATCAGTGCCAATGAAGGTTAATTCACTACTTCAGTGATATTTTGAGGGATTTAAGGATTTGCATTTTTTCTACTTCATACATACACCACTTCATTGGGAAATATTCACTCCAGTGTTACTGCTTACTTTAATTTCCCAGCTACAGAAGTTGGGTAATAAGCAGGTATAATTCTGAATATAAATGATCAACAGATGAAATGTAATATATTGTCATGGTTATAAAGTAAAGCTCCACTGAAAGGAGCCACTCTGGATTGTTTTAGGTTTTCATACTTGTGGCAATTTGTCTCTGATGATCACCTTCATAATTAAAGGTATATTAACTGATTTGGATCTGGAGTTCAGTAACAAGTAGTGAAACCCCTTCACTAAGAGAAGGTCAAACTGTAAGAAGAAGTGAGCATTGTGTGACTGAGGATCACATGACTGATAACATCTGAGATGAACACATTATAAATGGGCTGAAACAGGAAGTTCGTAGCCTGACGTTGTCATACTCACAATTCTAGTCAGAATGTGAGTCTGATACCGCTCCATTGGGCTGTGATAATGGGCCGTGTTTCAACCGAACCAGAAGAAAAAAAATGCCTCTTGTCTCAATTGGATAGACCTACAACCAATCAGAGCAACGTAGCATGTGACGTATGTTAAGCGACGCATTGTGAGTTATTTACTTAAGGCCGATTAATAGTCCTGCGACTGCAACCGCGGAAGGCCACGCAGTTGTATCGACGGACTCGTTTTGGTTTATGCTTCTCTAACGTGTTGCGCGTGTTGCAACGCAATTCACCGCCATTACACTAGGCGGGGTAACGTTTTTTTTCAAAGACAAAACACACAAAGAGGAGACGTCTTCTTCTTCGTCGACTTTTTATTTACATCGCCACTCCGGCTCCTCATAGTCTATTTCTGGCGGACAAATCGGCCAGTCAGTGATGGGTTATACAAGCGGTCATACTTTCGGATCTCTTCTGCCAAGTGCTCATCTATTTGGTCCATATTCGTTCTTCTAAATCTTCCGGGATTTCCGCGTATTATGGGGCATTAAACCGGAAACTAGACTCCGGACGGGATGTAGTAAGCCGACCAATCACAAGCCTTGCGGGCTGCGTGAGGCTCGCGTCGTTTTGTCGTATTGTTAGAAAAATTGGCGGACGCACGCAAGCCGCCAGAGGGCACGAAAGGGGCGTGTTGCGTGTCTTTCGTGCATGCGTGCGTGCGTACAACCCGACTATAATTCGGCCTTAACGCCGGGTTCACACCGGACGCTGAAGCGCCGCGCTGCGCCAAGGCTGCCTAGCGCCATGCAGCGATCGTTCCGGCGTCGAGTCAATTTTTTTCGCTTGACGCGACTGATCCCGCCAGGAAACACACTAAAAAATAATTTTAAACGATATTGATGACATATTTTATGATATAAATGATCAAATCTGCATCCCATACTTTGAATTCACCTTCTGTTGTCCTGGAGTTTTAATTTTACCAATGACATTATTAAATGTCCCCCTCTGCCCATCAAAAAGAGAGAGAGGGGGGGCTACGTATTGTCCACATAGGCTTGAGTGGAGAATACGTAATTTACCCTCGACATCCGACATTTAACAGAGCAAACATTGGAGAAGTTCTTCAACATGGATTGTGTGGTAGTGGGGGATGGTTAGTGGCGGCTACAGGAGGGAGGGAGTGGAGATGGGGTTCTGGGATCGGAACCAGGGAGACAGTCTAAAGGTGCACAGGTGTTCCAGGTTAACTAATGACTCTCTCCCCCTTATCAGCAGTAGCGCGCTGGGGCGCGGGACATCCACGCATCCACATAAGCCAGACTACGCCCGGACGCCGGTTGCTAGACTGAAGAACGGAGTATTATATGCGTGCGAAGAATTGTGTGATTGTGAATTGTATGTGTCCGGGAAATAAAGAAAGCTTGAGACACACGTACCGTTTCCCTGATTCCTACGAAGAACCCCGGTGACAAAGAGACTTGTTACAGGATGACATTAAATTAATAATTGAAGTGGAGAATTACAGTGAGTTGTATGATCCTCTGAACATGTTGTATAAAGACAACACCAAAAAATACAAATGTTGGGACGCTGTTGATTAATGTTGGAGCAACAAGTAAGTATATGCATGAACACTACTGGATCAACGGGTGATATTATTAGCGCTGCCCGGCAGCATCGCTTCAGCGTCCGGTGTGAACAGCCAAGCGCCGGCGCGATAGGGATTAGCGCGGCGCGGCGCTTTGGCGTAGCCTCCGCGTTCTCTGTTCCTCTTTCAAAATGAATGCGCTGTTGATGTCTTCTAAAACAGACTCAATTTCTCGGAGCTGCCCGGCTCTCCTCTGTCTGGACACGGCTACGGGGTTCACTGCAGCTGCTTCAGCGCCTGCGGCCGGAGCCTGGTCAAAAAAAAAAAAATCTCCGACAGGCAGAGACGCAAAGCGAGTCGCTTTCTACCAGCACCGCGTCTGAACGAACCCACGTTTAACAGAACTCTACTGGTTAATAAGTAAGTACAAACTGAAATAAAAACAAACTTCAAGCTGAAGAAACCCTAAACGTTAACGGAAAAGACCCGCGAACCTGAGTGACTGAGAGCTGTTCTGTGAGTGAATGAGCAGAGCGGTGTGTGAAGGGGAGGAGCGCTGTGACGCTGTGCGAGGATTTTCATTCAGTCCGAGCACAGATATTGACTCGTATTACACGTATAATACTCGTGCTCAGCAAAAGTGCTTTATCCGTACCGGATACTCGTTTCAGCCGAGTATCCGGCTCATCTCTAATATTCGCTCTTCTAAATCTTCCGTGATTTCCGCGTATTATGGGGCGTGAAACCAGAAACTAGACTCCGGACGGGATGTAGTAAGCCGACCAATCACAAGCCTTGCAGGCTGCGTGAGTCTCGCGTCGCTTTGTTGTATAGTTAGAAAAATTGGCGGACGCACGCAAGCCACCAGAGGGCACGAAAGGGGGCGTGTTGCGTGCATGCGTGCGAGCGTACAACCCGGGTCGGCCTTTAAGGCCGAATAATAGTCCTGCGACTGCAACCGCGGAAGGCCACGCAGTTGTATCGACGGACTCGTTTTGGTTTATGCTTCTCTAACGTGTTGCGCGTGTTGCAACGCAATTCATCGCCAGAACACTAGGCGGGGTAACGTTTTTTTTCGAAGACAAAACACACAAAGAAGAGACGTCTTCTTCTTCGTCGACTGTTTATTTACATCGCCACTCCGGCTCCTCATAGCCTATTTCTGGCGGACAAATCGTCCAGTCAGTGACGGGTTATACAAGTGGTCATACTTTCGGATCTTTTCTGCCAAGTGCTCATCTATTTGGTCCATATTCGTTCTTCTAAATCTTCTGTGATTTCCGCGTATTATGGGGCATGAAACCGGAAACTAGACTCCGGACGGGATGTAGTAAGCCGACCAATCACAAGCCTTGCGGGCTGCGTGAGGCTCGCGTCGCTTTGTCGTATAGTCAGAAATACTTTGGTGTGTTTTTGAACGATGACAAACCGGAATGAAAACAAGCCAAAATGAAATAGGAGTAACGAGGCTATTTTTAAAATGTAAGGAGTAGAAAGTACAGATATTTCTGTAAAAAATGTAAGGAGTAGAAGTAAAAGGTCGTATGAAAAAAAAATACTCCAGTAAAGTATAGATACCCAAAATTTCTACTTAAGTAAGGTAACGAATAGTGAGGGCAACATGTGAAAATCTGGGAACTAAATCCTTACCAAGAAATTTCTTCACAATTGTGTTTAGGAAGGTGTGTAATATCATGTTTTAAAATGTTGAAATTCAACTCCCGTGGGAAACCTCCTAAAAAATTGCTCAAAGTTGGGGTACCTGTAACCGATTTTTAAAAAATCGAAATTGGTTAAATTTGGCTTTAAGTAACTTGTGAGGGGTTAAACTAGGGTTTTTTCATGATTCTGAGTTGATTGCAAGCCTTAGCTTTTCACCAAAACCACTCCTTAGTGCAAAAACAGCCACCCCCACTTTTCCCACTCACTGCATTTTCAGCCATTATTCACGAATAAAGGGTTCCAAACCCCCCCCCCGCCTCCCCCAAAACAATTTTAAAAAAAAATAACCCAGTTAACACCATGAAAAATTCTATCTTTTTTCTATTTGTCTAAAGCAATAGCCTCATGGAAAGGTAATAATTGTCAGGGCAGCATTAGTTTTTCACCAAAACTGCTCCTTAGTGGAAAAACAGACATTTTAGTTAGGAAAGTAGCGTTATTCGTTTATTTCAGTATCTTGCATAATACTGATCCAATCTGCCAAACGCCTCATGTGTCAATGTCTGAGTCTTCTCCAAACTGAACATCATCATGAACACAATTCTTGCACGTAATGCCTTTGCAAACTCCACATGCCGAGATACACTTGACACCATTCTTTTTGCAGCTGCACCGGCGGTCGCTGCAATCTCCATTGCAATTGCAGACTGTGAACTGAAGAAGCTCATCAGAAGCCATGGGGTCTAGTGTTGGAACTGGCTCATATCCCTGAGCACCTAATGTCCACCCGTAGTCACTAGGGTCCAAGACATGCTCTTAAGAAGGATCCAGTCCCGGGTTTGTATATATGCACGGAGAGAGTGCTGTGCAGCTGCACCCTCTGTTGGAGACAGAGTCTCTGGTTTGATCACCCCAGCTGCCGCTTTCTGTGAGAACATGCTGTATCGAATTGAACCCAAACTGGTACCTGGTGCACGGTAAATGCACTGAAAGATGGCTGTACCAGCTTGAATCACTGCATCCTTAGAAGCCTGTGTGTCAAGGAAGATGTCCATGTGCTCATCAATATCCCCTGCACAAAACCTGCAAAAATTGCACTTTGAGATTTGTTTCAAATGCAAAGTGCAATAGAAATAAAATGTATTATTATTATTATTATTACTATAACCTGTCAAATAGAGCTGTTTTCCCATGGCCAGCGATTGCAAAAACCGTATCACAACCAGTGAAGGCATGACAAAAGAGCAGGTAGCGTCTTTGTCTTTCAGAGAGAGCTTCTCGGATCCTCCTGACATCATAGGAGCCCCTAGATGTGGTCAAGTAGATCGGATGGTTTGTGCCTGAGCTATGGTGCACCAGCATTACCAGCACATCTGCGTCTTCTGCCTGCACCTGAAAATAGAACAAGATATGCAAGTGTGTTGAACTATGCAAAAACAGATAACCATTGTCAAGTTATTATACAATGTGAATACTCTTCTTTTCAAAGTAATCATAGCTGGTGAAAGTAAAATATGTACACAAATGTTACTGACCTCAACAGAGCCATGATCTCTAGCAGCAGCCAATGCCTCTCTCACAATTGAAGTGTCAGCATCATTGTCACACTGCTCAACAGTGATGTGAAGTTTTCGAAATGTTGAAGAGAGGAGGTGGATGAGCTCACTCTTGTTATGAGTGTTGTCCAAGAACTTTGCTCTTGGTGTCCAGTGTATCAGATCTGGTTGAATCTGGAGATCACAGCATGACTTCTTGGTACGTCTGATGTGGTCATGATCTTTTGGCGATCTGCTATAGCCATCAAAGACCACAATGATCTTCTGAGAGCGACAGCTAAGACCCTGCAAGTATCTCAGGTAACTGTTGGCAATCTCCTGCCAACTCTGACCTTGTTCCCACTTCACCATGTAGAGAAGCCATCCACCATTAACCACCAGAGTGGAGGAGGGTTGGCTAGTGAGGTCAAGCGGATCAGTTAAATCCTTCAGGCTAGTCTTGGAAAAGCCTGCCTTGTTTATTAACTGGGTCATCTCTTGTGCTTGTGAATCCTGTTGAGAAAGACACAAGCAACTCCTTATCTCAATCTTGGTCAAATGGGTTGATCTCCTCAAACCATTTGAGGACAAGTTCAATCGCTTCAGCATCTCGCTTCATTTGAGTTTTGGCAAGGTCTCTGTGGAGTGGACCATGTTTCTTGACACCTTCCTCCATGCGCTGGTTGACATTGGAGAAGTGGTTGAGGGTAAGCACTAGAGATGAGCCGGATACTCGGCTGAAACGAGTATCCGGTACGGATAAAGCACTTTTGCCGAGCACGAGTATTATACGAGTAATACGAGTCAATATCTGTGCTCGGACAGAATGAAAATCCTCACACAGCGTCACAGCGCTCCTCCCCTTCACACACCGCTCTGCTCACTCACTCACAGAACAGCTCTCTGTCTCTCAGTCACTCAGGTTCGCGGGTCTTTTCCGTTAACGTTTAGGGTTTCTTCAGCTTGAAGTTTGTTT
Source organism: Pleuronectes platessa (assembly GCF_947347685.1). Classification (NCBI taxonomy): domain Eukaryota; kingdom Metazoa; phylum Chordata; class Actinopteri; order Pleuronectiformes; family Pleuronectidae; genus Pleuronectes; species Pleuronectes platessa. Next base: position 13,370,328 of record NC_070640.1, on the reverse strand, counting down.
TTATTTCAGTTTGTACTTACTTATTAACCAGTAGAGTTCTGTTAAACGTGGGTTCGTTCAGACGTGGTGCTGGTAGAAAGCGACTCGCGTTGCGTCTCTGCCTGTCGGAGAATTTTTTCTTTTTACTTCACGCATTGAGTGTCTGGCTTCTCTCTCTGGCTTCTCTCTCTAGCGTCTCTCTCTCTCTCTCTCTCTCTCTCTCTCTCTCTCTCTCTCGCGTCTCTCTCGCGTCTCTCTCTCGCGTCTCTCTCTCTCTCTCGTTGGATTTTTTTTTTTTTAAACCGTCAGTAGGCTCTAACCAGTTTTATTTTACTTCACGCACTGAGTGTCTGACACGTTGTAGGTAGTAGTGGTATAACAAATATTACAAATTAAGCTACACACACACACACACACACACTCCCCCTCTCTCTCTCTCTGTCTCTCTCTTACTCACTCATACACACACATAAACATACACACACACACACACACACCTGGTGTGGAAATAAATTTAAAAAAAAAATAAAAATACAAAAATCATAAAAAAATGTCAAAGTTAAAAAAGAAGGTTATGTTGATTATGAAAATACTTGTTATTACATTTCACTTCATAATTGCAACAGCATGTGTTGTATTCATTGTTGCAAAACTTGTTCTGTAAATAGTTAATTTGCTATTGTGATCAAAATCATTGATCTGAAGCTCAATGCTGATGCTGCTGTGTATAGTTCTCTAATCAGCAATAAATATAACAATTTTTGATCAACCCATATCAATTGCATGCTTAAAATAACATACTGGTTAAAGCCCCGCCCGTTTCAAGACAACCCGGCCTACTGCCGGGTTAAATCCCGCCCACTTCCTGGTTAAATCACACCCACTTCCGGGTTAGGCTCCGCCCACACCGAGTACGGATACGGATACAGATAATTCATATGGTTAACAGATACAGATACAGATACAGATAATGCTGTACTCGCTCATCCCTAGTAAGCACCCAGCACCTGTGACCAGAATCACTATTTCTCATCCTCCCTCTGCTCAGTCCACCTTCTGACTTGGCTGCCTTCATTAATGTCTGCTCAGTACAGATGTAACACCAGGTGCCAGACCAATCATGGCTAGAGTAACGGACAACATGGTTCCCATGGGCAGTAAAACTTTTAAAGGTTTCCTTGTAAGCAGGCAAAGTTTCGAGTTGCTTCATGAGTTGACAGTACAGCCGTGCCCCCTTGGCGTATTGGTGATGCCCTGCAGCTGCAAAGATGTCTAGCATCCTGGTGACAATGCAGGACAGGTGCCCATTGTGGTCTGCAAGCCGTTCAGTTCTGATGAAGATCTTGATGACATCTACCATGTAGTGGTACTGCACCCAGAGTGCAGGCGTTCTTCCTCCTTTGGCAAGTCTTTTGAAGATTTCTTCAAACCTCCGTTCAAACACTACAACAACTGGATCTGTGTTTCTGGCTCCCATTTCCCATCAGCTACCTTCTCCATCAAGGTCCTCATTTCACCAAGCTCCTCCTCAGTGAAGGCATGTTTCATGATGTGCTGATAGATTGCTGCATCGATCAGGAGGTGAGCACGGATTGCCTTGTCAAAACATCCTCCATCCAGGATGTGGTTGGCTGTCGTACTCCCTGGATAGATCAGCTGGATCAGCTCTAGTAGTCCAGAATCCTCCATGATATTACCCAAGGATCCAAGGTAGGACTTTAGCAGGTGAAATCCACCCAACCGTGGAATGATGGGTAGATTTGCCTGCTTTATGATGTCCACAGCTTTGAGCCAGATAGGGAGATCGAACGTCACTATAGTGACTTTGTCTTCAGAGAGCCGCATGCACTCTTTGAGAGTGGTGAAGATGGTGTTGTGGTCATTAGGGTCACCTTCGATGACTGGGAGGAAGTCGATCAGCGTGCTCTGCTTGGCATCATCTGCATGGATACGTTTCATCCAGCCATTCCAGTTGGAGTGTGAGAAATCAGGATCCTGTGCTTTGATCACTCACCCTGCTGCCCAGAGTGTATCGCCCGGAGTGAGGAGTGGCTGATCTTGTGTTACAAAGGAGGAGAGCTCAGCGATGGGAAGAAATGTGATGGTGTTTATTCCAGTCTGTTTTCTGTTGGTGAATGGAAGAATCTTCACTTCAGCTCCCTTCAGGTTCTTAGCTTTGTCGAGTGCCTTCAAGATGTACAATACTTACATATCAGACAGAAAAAGTAGTGTCTGTCAACGACACAGATCGAAGACGGTTGCAAATGGCTTCAGCATGTCTAGCACTAGCTACTAACTACATTAGACCGTTGCTATGTAGACTGTTGCTAGGGACGCCACTCTGATCGACCCTGACAATTGTTACTCAGACATTGACACATGAAGCGTGTGGCAGAGTGGATCAGTATTATGCAAGATACTGAAATAAATGAATAACGCTTCTTTTCAAATTCAAATGTCTGTTTTTCCACTAAGGAGCAGTTTTGGTGAAAAACTAATACTGCACTGACAATTGTTACCTTTCCATGAGGCTATTGCTTTAGACAAATAGAAAAAAAGATAGAATTTTTCATGGTGTTAACTGGGTTATTTTTATTTTTATTTTTTATTGTTTTTTGGGGGGCGGGGGGGTTGGAACCCTTTATTTGTGAATAATGGCTGAAAATGCAGTGAGTGGGAAAAGTGGGGGTGGTTGTTTTTGCACTAGGGAGTGGTTTTGGTGAAAAACTAATGCTTGAAATCAACTCAGAATCATGAAAAAACCCTAGTTTGACCCCTCACAAGTTACTTAAAGCCAAATTTAACATTTTCGATTTTTCAAAAATCGGTTACAGGTACCCCAACTTTGAGCAATTTTTTAGGATGTTTCCCACGGGAGATGAATTTCAACATTTTAAGACATGATATTACACACCTTCCTAAACACATTGTGAAGAAATTTCTTGGTAAGGATTTAGTTCCCAGATTGGTCAAATATCTGCTAAAATGCCCTTACTAGAAGTATTTCGGCCTATCGCCGCTTTCTACTAATATTCAGATTTACATGCCACATTAAATACAAAAGACTGAGGTGCAGGTTATAAATAATCTGAACTGTATAATATATAAGGCGTTTATTCATTTATTTTCTTGAAAAAAATATAAATTACTTAAGAAATCATCACATCAGTTGAGGCATGTGATTGTTAAGGCCGGCGCATGCTTCTGCGTTTTCAAGGCCCTGCAAGCGCAAGAGCCCTTCCTGGCCCCTTATGTGCTTATGTATCTCTTCTTACGTGCTTACGTGTGTCGCCCAATTTTTCTGACTACTCGGCAAAGCTCCGCGAGCCTTAAGCAGCCTGCAAGGGATGTGATTGGTCTAACTACATCCTTTCCGGAGTCGCATTTCCAGGTTTCATACCACATAATACCGGCAGAAACAACAGAAGATTTAGAAGAACGAATATGGATCAAATAGAAGAGCGTTTTGCAGAAGAGATCCGAAAGTATGTCCACTTGTATAACCCGTCACTGACTGGCGGATTTGTCCGACAGAAAAAGGCTACGAGGAGCCGCAGTGGCTATGTAAATAAACAATCGACGAAGAAGAAAGAAGGCGTCTCTAAGGTCGTCTTCGACAAAAAACATTACTCCGCCTGGTGTTCTGGCGGGGAATTGCTTTGTAAGACGCGCAACGCTTGGGGAAGCTTGGGGAAGCATGAATGACAAAGAGTCCTGCGACACAGCTGCGTGAAAAGCCGCCGACGCAGTTGCACAAGCATGCGCCGGCCTTTAGTTGTAGCTTTTAATAAATCATGTCAAATATCTGCCCTTATCAAAATGGACAGGATTTTATTTCTTCTTCTCCTTTCTCCAGGCGGTCGAGTCGTGGTTGAGGAGTTTCACTCACCGAGGATCTCCTGGTCAGCACCATGAACCTGAAGCTGGGGCCTGCACTCAAACTCTGCTTCCACATCAACTCTCTGATTGATGCATGTTTCATGTCTGTGAACTCATTTACTCTGGACTGTGGATTGTGTTCCCTTGTATTAATTGTTATTATTATTGTGTTCTTGTCATAATTAATATATAGATTTGACCAAATGTAAAAGTTAAGAAACATTGTTTGTCTTCTGTTGCTGTGCTGTGTTCGTGTGAATAGTAGCAAACTAAATGAATCATACTGATTTGTTTCACTCCAACACTGTGTTTATTGATCAATGAATCCTGTATCTATATTCAGAAAGACAGAGGCAGATGTTACTGTACTAGTTATATTTATTCAAAAAGTTTAACATATTTACAACACGTTAAATTATTTAAAATATGTACAAAGGGGGACAGGGGAGGGGTTTCTTTTGAGGAGTAGGAAAAAGGTGAGGGGTGGCGGGGGCAAGGAGTCTCATGCTCCTGGTGCAGGCTCCTGGTGCAGACTTGCTTCCATAATGTTAGCCCTCGCCTGACAGTCACTGAGCTCAGCCAAGCAGTCAAGATAGGCCCTGAGGCGAGCACACCGTTTCTTGACCTCCTTCGCTATGACACCATCTTTGTCAATCAACTGGTGTTGCAGTTGCTCCACCTGCTCCTTCAGGGCCTGGATCTCCTTTTCCTTCTCCTTCTCTTCCTCTTTCTCCTTCTCCTTCTCCGTCTCCTTCTCCTTCTCCACCTCCACCTGACTGCTACAGATGGTATCAGGCTGGGGTGGCTCCTGGTGCAGACTCACTTCCATAATTTTAACCTTAGCCTGACAGTCAGTGAGCTCAGCCAGACAGTCCAGATAGGCCCCAAGGCGAGCACGCCGTTTCTTGACCTCCTTCTTTATTACTTCATCTTTGTCTTTCAGCTGGTTTTCCTACTGCTCAACCTTCTCCTTCAGGAGCTGGATCTCCTTCTCCTTCTCCTTCTCCTTCTCCGTCTCCGTCTCCGTCTCCTTCTCCTTCTCCTTCTCCACCGCCATCTTTATCATATCATCTTTGTCTTTCAGTTGGTTTTCCAGCTGCTCTACCTTCTCCTTCAGAGCCTGGATCTCCTTCTGCTTCTGCTTCTCCTTCTCCATCTCCGTCTCCACCTCCTTCTCCTTCTCTTTCTCCTTGTCCTTCTCCTTCTCCACCGCCATCTTTATGACATCATCTCTGTCTTTAAGCTGGTTTTCCAGCTGCCACATCCTCTCCCTCAGAGACTCGGTTCCATATTTAAGAGCCATGATCTTCTTGTTGGCTCGGAGGAGTTCGATCCTGAGGCTCATCACAACATCTGGTTGCTGCATGGTTTCCAACAGAGAGTAGATCTATTTGTTGATGAAGCTGTTTGAAGAGTTGATGCACTATTTTCCGAAGAAGTTTCCGTTCTTGTCTGGATCAAGTCAAATGGCTTTATGTCTGCAGGTGACAGGATGAAATAGTGTGTAAGATTTAGGTGAATTTGATCTATCAAATATTCAATGTAAAACTGTTGACACAGATAGAGAGAGAGAGAGAGAGAGAGACTCCCCTCCTGCTATCTGTGTGTATCGCGTTGCCATGGAAACTCAAATGAATGCACCTGTTCTCTCCTCACAGGGAAGAGAGAAATCTAAACTCTGAGTGCAGCACTCAAACAACTATAATTCAGAAACTATAAGTCCTATCTGTGAAATAAAGACACCGCGAGAATTCCAAGACTTTGCCGGACACACAGATATATTTGAAACTTGTGAGAGTAAACAAATGGGACCGTGTGAGCGAGTTATGTGAGTTGATGCTCCTTCCAGAGAGGTTTTCTCTGAAATAACATTAGACCCAATGGAGAGGCATCGTTTTTTTCCTTAAAGGAGCTACACACCTCATGTAACCTGCTCCTAGCATTAGCTTAAGCTCCCATCAACACATTCAAACTCCACATTAACCCAAAAAAACTCACTAGTAAAAAATAGCATTTTTTGAAAGAAATGACTGGGAAAACTCTCCTCATCAATCACCATAGCAAGCAGACGCTTTGATTTGAATTTGAATCTGAATTTGATTGGCAGTGATGGCAGTTGTTGTTTTTTTACTTTGTCTTAAATACTAAAGTTAAACACCAAGGTTAATCTTCCCAATGTTACAACAATCACATCGGTTTTTGGACTAAGATGTGAAATGTGAAAATATCCTGGTGCTACAGGTGTTTTGTCCACAATGCCTCGCTCTGCCTGGCATAACGCTACTTAGCATCAAGTTAACACATATCACTCATTAAGATAAGCAGCAGAAAACACAAAACAAGCCAGCTACAACATTCCCACATTTGTCATAAAAGCAACAGAAAACAGCACATTATCAACATGTAACAGCAGCAGCTTCATTTTATACAGTGGTTTCATTTCAAACTTAAATTATCAGCCTGAATTGTATTGTGGACCATGCTGGGTAAATAGAGAGAGTGAGACATGACTTACCTCAGTCAAGGTCAGAGTGCAGTAGCAACTGTCTTGAACTTTAACAGTATTTAAAGCAATCAACAGCCAATCAGAGGTCTCCTATCAAAATACCTCATTTGATGCAGTTCATCAAAGCATCAAAGGAGGTAGTGAGGGAGTGTCCCTGTCAATCAAAATAATCTTCCATTTCAAATCTTAGCATCTGGTTGCTATGGTGATAGAACCACCTCCCGATGAGGAAGTTTTGCGATCATTTAAATCCAGTAAATACTTTTCATCATTTATTTCAGTAAATAAAAACAGGACGTTTCATTTTGGTGGACTTTTAATTGCGTCATACTTGCAGCATCTGATCTTTAAAAACAAAGAGAGGTGCCCTAAATCCGTCACAATACCCTGACAGCGGTGTGGTGTTACTCTCCAGCTTATTGAATCTAATAGACAACACTGCAGAGGTCATTGGACACAATATCAGCGCTTTATTTAGAGTGTAAAACGCATTAACCTGCTCTGTGCTCTGAACATTTCAAGGGAAGAAAGAAAGAAAACATAATTCCAGGATCGATAAGTTGAAGGACAAGCGGCAATGAGTTTGAAGAGATGTGGCAGAAACATACAAACATACACAAACACACACACAAACATACACACAGACACACACACTCACACACAAACAAACACTCTCACACACACACACACCATAGGCCATATATGAAGACAGATGACATGGCGGCTCCCCAACAATAAAGCCAAAGCATCTCTATCACCTGATAGATGGGGCACAGACCGAACTAACAAGTCCACATCAAATAAGCTTTTCTCATAGATGGTTTCTGCAATTTTAGGTTGTTCTTATCATACTGATGTACTGTGTGTTCAAGTATTTATTTTTCTTTTGGTTTGGTTTTGATTAGTTATTTGATGCAATAAAACTTCCTGAGTCTGACTTGCGATTGGTCGAACGTTAATATTGTCCTTCGTACGTCCATATCCTGATGCCATCCCCCCGATCACTTTTGTCCAGGCTATGAGACCAATTGCGCAAGATGACGACATTTGTATCTCAGATATGTTGCCTTCATTTCTGCATCGTGGGAAGAAGTCTACGACAAACATAAAACTCTCTTCTAAATTCAATTTATTTTCATGAGGAAAAAATTAATTTGTAATTCATTGGTAATTGTACATGAACGACTCAATAATCCCAGCAACACAGGCTTTGCCAGCCAACTTGTATGAAAACCTTGTATGACCTTTCGAGTTGTTGTTTGACTATTTCACTGCATCAATAAGTAAGATAAATCAATCAATCAATCAATCAAAGATTATTAGTTAATAATTAGTAACAAAGAAAAGCGTCAGATCCACATATGAGAATGTGGAACCAACAAATGTTTGGTATTACAGCATAAAAGCACACGTTAATAATCGATTATCACATAAGTGGCAGTTTAGTTTTATGTAAATCAACTGTTTGACTGATCAGTTGTCTCAGAATCAGTGTGAATGTTTGCTTTGGCCACATCTGGTACAACCTTCATCAGCAGATGGAAACATCCCGCAACGACTATTAGGATCTGCCTTGATATATATTGTTTTGTAAAACCTAATGGTGAACAGGATCATGTGCCTTCAAATTATTAAAGTAATCGTCAGAGTGAGTGGAGCACAGACAAAAACACATTCAAAATGTCTCATAGTAAGATGCTGTTTGGAAAAGTGTAACCTGTAATCATTCATTAACTGAACCCATCTTCTAAAGAAACATTAAAGTTAATTCAGGGCTGCATCAAAATAAGGTATAAAGTCATATTACTGCTTTGAAAAGATACATGTGAGACTAAAGAACATGAAACACAATCACATCAATGAAGCTGATGGACTAAGTTGATAAAATGGTGTCCTTGTATGTGCAAAATCATTCTGGCCCTCATCTCCTCAGGCCTGCTCTGTCCCTTCACTCTCACAGGTCATGTTAATCTTCACAGTCTAATCCAAAATGGTTTTTAAACTGGTTCATGTCGTTCCCTCTACTTCACCCCCTTCTTCCTAAGCCGTGTTGTTTCCTACACAGATGCAGTTCAGTAAGCGAGGCCAGTGTCGTGGCGTGCTGCTACTCACTGTGTGGCCAGGTCTTCGTGACCGGCTGCACCAGCGGCTACCTTAAACTATGGGACGTGGCCATCAGCCTCCTGCGCGCCGAGAAGGACGCCCACGACCTGGGAGTCACCTGCTGCAGCTCAGCACCGCACCTCAGACCTGGTGAGTTCAGAGAGCTCGAAGGGTCAATTCAGTCAAACCACAAAAACAAACATTTCCTCTGATATTCACTCACAAGCAGATATATATATTTTTTTTTTTTCAACAATTCTGAACTGAATATTGTGATTCATGTTGTTTGGAGAAAACAAACAACATGAACACATCAGTTTGGGGAACTGTAGTCATTCTCTTTCATTCAAATCAACACTGTCACTTTTACTGAGCAGCAGCGCCCTCTGCAGCCTCATGTGGTGATTCATTCTGTATGTTCCCTGTAAAGAAAGAACTATATCTATCAACGTGTGGACTGGAGCTCTGACTGTGTCTCCCACTTACTGAACTGAAACACAACTGAACAGTAGATTCACAGCTTCCTCAACTAGAAGAGCTGCTGTTGTTTCAAATTCACCAAACTCTGTTTAGGATTCTTCATATCTGAATAGTTTCCTTGCTGAATAATGGAGAGAAACTCTTTAAGGAACTATTTCAGCAGTAGTTCCACTTTGACAGCTGTTAATCCCAGGGGATCCAGTTCTGGCCTGTTCGTCTCATATAAAATATAGAATCCACTCACACACAAATAAAGTTTTCACAGAGAGCACAGATTGTTGAAAACATCCTGTTGCACAGTGTCTTGAATCATAATGTTCATTTTATGATGTTGATTTTGAATTAAAGGCTCATAAATCTAATTTAGTATGAAGTCCATTAGTTCAATGCAAAGTCAGCTTTCTTACTTCAAGAGGAAAAAGTGCTGTCCAGCTTACATTAGGGAACAGGGTACAGCCTATGTCTTATTTGGAAATGACAGTATTTTCAAAATGAAAGTTAAACATTTAGGTTATTTTATATATTAATTCGTGAATAATATGCTCTAAAAGTACTTGTATTTTGGTAAATGTTGCACTCTTCTCCATCCAACTTGCTTCATTCAGCATTCATCACTGTCAACCACATATTGTCATAATTTATAATACACAACAAAGCTAATAACATTTAGGGTATGAAGCGTGTTATGTTGGAAATTAGATGTGTTTTGTATTATACTGGTATGCACCTTGCTGTCGGTGAGCTACCAGAGAATGATACAGTGACAAGACGGCAGAGAAGCCTATTTAAAGAATGTACTCAACCTAAATCCAAGCAGTCTAGTAGTATTAAACCCCCAGAAATGAAATGCACACACAACAAAACTACTTATAACTAATTTGCATACATATACACCTCTGTTTTTATTTGCAAACCACTCACTGATACTTAAAGTCACTGATGGACAAAATGGTCAGCAAGTGTCACGTGTTTATTTTACAAGAACAAAGAGGTACAAGGAAAATCTGCATTAAGAATGTCACTGACATGAATAGGGTGGCAGCTTTGGCTGAGGGGTAGAGCGGTCATCAAGTGCTGCCCATAGTTGCACTGTATGAATGTGAGTGGGAATGGGTGAATGTCAATAAACTGTACTTTAAAACGCTCTGAGTGGTCATAAAGACAACACATGTGCTATATATATATAGCAAATGGTCTGCATATATATGCAAATGGTCTGCATATATACAGTATATATATATATATATATATATATGCAGACCATTTATACACATATATTTTATTTAAACCTCTGAGGTCTAAATTTAATTTTCAAGTCCAGACAGGTCAGTCATAGAGTAAAAACCTCAAGTCTTTCAGAGAATTTTATCTGGAGTAGGTAGCACAGATCAATTTGCTGCCTCGACCGAGAACAACAGGATATCTTCAAGCTGACAGATGAACACTGGCCTTGATCCTGCCAAAGCTGCTCCGGTGAACAATCACAATTATGTGGAGGTCGAGGTGACAAGAGGTTGCCTTGCTCCCTTAGGGAATTTTCCTAAACCTACCTCGTAGTTTGGAGCCTTGAGGTTGACTCTGATGGCGTCATCAAATCACCAACAGCTGGTCTGTAGATGGTAGCCGTGGCTGCGATGCTGTGGTTACAAAGAAAAGAAGATGTCGTCTTTGAGATCAAAACATGTATCAAAAATCTAGCCATGATTTTGTGTGCAACATAACCATGAACTTGAAATGGCCTTTACATTCGCTACCTCCATGGTCCATGTTACACAGGTGACTCCTCTATCTATATAAATGGAATGCAGGTCCTACGTCACTGTAGCCTTTGTTATGGCATGTTGTGTACAGATAGTGATGGTATCCACTTAAAAATCAAACATGCTAAATGATTACTTGACTAAATTGAATAGTGTTTGTACGATTAATCAATAAGGACAACAGATAGATCAACGTGATGATTCATTAAGTTCAATTTGATCATTCATAAATTTGATGGTCTGTTTTACTTTAGTCCAAATAAAAGATTAATCAATTAATTCATTAGGGCCCAAGCACTGACTACTATTGAAATTGTAAGGATTATTATTATTATTATTTTTCCTGCAAATGAATTGGCTTTTTGAGGGCTTTCACAGGCTCAAATTCTTACCAAAATTTGCAGGAAATTTGAAAGTGGTGAACATTCACAAATTCTGGAGGAATTTCCCATGGGCGTGGCAAAATGGCTCAATGGTGCCCTCGAGACCCCCGGAACATGCTCACATTGGCCGATCTTCACAAAAATCTATACACTTTTTATTTTTCTTTGACAAATCTAAGTCTAAAATACAGATATAGAAACAGAATGGTACCCTTAAACACCAGTCAAGTTTTTAATTGAGGTTAATCAGATGTCCAAAATGTGAGGTATTATATCACCAACTAAACAATTAATGGATTAATTTCAACAATATTCGACTTATTAATCAATAAGGAAAACAGGTCAACCAACTGATTGATAGGCCATTGTCAATATTTTAGTAATTCAGTTTCCATAAAAGTGAGGTACTTTAATGTTGAAGCTTCAGTTCTGACCTGTTTTTATGACAAAATAAACAGTTAATTGATACATTTTGACAATATTCAACTTGTTTATCAGGAGAACAGATCGACTTGATGATAGGATAATGGTCAATATTTTTTTATTTGAGTAATTCAGATGTTCAAAATGTGAGATCCTATTCCACTGTAGCCCCAGTTATGACCTGTGTTTATGTCCAACTAAACGATCAATCGATTCGTTTCGACTATAATCGATAATTATCGACTCAGCAACCGATAAGGAAGACATATGGCCAGTCTCCGGCCTCGTGTTAACCTTTATTATTGTGATCCGTGAGGCTCATCATCACATGGAGACAGCCTCCACCCCCCTCACCATCTTGCGGCCGCTGGTCGGAGATCTCCGCCCCAGTCATGTTGGGCTACAGCTCGGAGCCCGGATGCGCCGCCATGCCGCCTCTACCACGGAGCGAATAATGTCTCCAGCAACCTGCCCGACGCTGGAGGACTAGGAGTTGACTGAGGAAGTCTCAACCGGCGGTGGTGGGGGACAGAGGAGCCGTCTCAGCGGCCACAGAGCTTTGTTTTCTTCCGTGTTTGTGAGTCGACCTGCCGCCGTGTAGGAACACTTGTGTGTGTGTGTGTGTGTGCGTGAGTGTGTATTTGAGTGTGTGTACGAGCTAGCTCAGGCTAACGCTAGCTCCGAGTGCGGGGCAGTGACAGTCCGGCCGGAGGCGGGGAGGAGAACTGCGAGGTGAGACTGTTATCTTGATGGCGACTACACACACTTGAGTTGTAGGCGAACAGGAGGCCGCCAGGGAGATAGTATCACCCCGGGTAGGGCGACTCACACACGGGGCTCGGGCAGCAGCGGGGCTCCTCCACTGCTCGTCAGATAGCGCGGTTTGTGCAGCGGGACGTTTGCTCGACGTTGTGGCCCGCGGAGGAGAAGCTAGGAGCTAGCTGCTAACTAGATAACTGTCCAGCACAGCCAGGGAAACTTTTCAGGTCAGTCACCCCCGAGCGGACACGACCCAGAGGTCGCCCCCCTCAGTCCGATAACTGTGCGACTGACTCTCCGGATTTATAAGCGAGACCATGTTTTGAAATGACAAGTGGGAAGCGGAGGAGTTGACCACGACGTCCACTTGAGCTGACCCCGTGTTTGTGAGCTGCTCCCTGGAGGACACAGGTCCCTGGACCCTGGATCCCAGAAGTGTAGCCTCTTAGGAACTTCAGCGGGTACAAGCGACTACAAGTTTTCACTCTTAAGTTTGTGAGATCGCAGCCACTGGAAATCTCCTCCAGGCAAATTTGAAGCTCCTGTAACTGCTGTTAATGTTTGGTTATGACATGTAGCTCATTTTTCCATGTGTGATCAGGATGTGCATTTCATATTTGTTGTTATTCCAGTCATCCTGCCAAGTGTTTTTTAAGCATTGTTAAAAGAGCTGTACAAATACAATGTATTATTGTTATCAGCACATTGAGATAGGGCAGGCAGATGCTTTAAAGTTGGGAATATTGCAGCATTTCATAAAATATCTTTAAGAAATATGAAAAATGGGGGTAGGACTGGATGAGTATTTACTTCTCCTTTTTGGATGTCATTTATTTATTTATTTCAAACAGTTGTTGTTAAAGTTCAGTTGCTTGCTTTGCCTTTTCTTACTTGCAGATATTGATATTTTTATTTTAAACATTCTACATATAAACCTAACTGACCTATTGAAATATTGTTGACCATAATTGCAAAAACTGATGGCACGTGGTAGATTATTTCAAAAACTTTATTTGAACTGTTGTTCTCTTTGACTTTCAGATCGAGACAAAACGTAAATGTTTGCATCAGCTCTGCAAAGCTAACAAGATGTCCGCCGATGAGGATACTGTAAAAACTGGCGGCCCACAGGCCAGCTCAGCTTCATTTATGCAGCTCTCAGATTGCACTGGAGGTTACAGTGACATATCCGTTATGGTGGAGGGTACCACAGCCACCCCTGACTTTGTGGCCGCGTGTCCCGTCCCGGGCACTGCGGCCTCGCCGAAACACACCAGCGCGACCGACGTGCTTAGTCACTCAGACAATACTGCACCGAGAACCAGAGGGAACGAGGACAACATCAGTCACAGGAACAGCTTTCATCATTCCAAACAACAACAACAACAACAGCAGCAGCAAACTAAATTAACGAAGCGGCGCAACACAGCTAGCTTCGGTTTCAAGCATCCGACATCTGGCAAGAGGAGACGAAGGGCCAACTCTGAGAGTGACTCCGTCCTGCCCACCAACTTCCTGCTGGGTGGGAACATCTTCGACCCACTGAATCTCAACAGCCTGCTGGATGAGGATGTGAACAGGGCCCTGAATGCAGAGACGCCCAAATCCTCCCCGTTGCCAGCGAAGAGTCGAGACCCCGTGGAGATCCTCATCCCCCGAGACATCACAGATCCGTTAAACCTGAACAGCGGGTTAGCAGACAGCAGCTTCATGGTGTCCCCCTTTAAGAGCAGTGGCAGGAAGAGACACCGCAACCGACACCATGGAGGAGCAGGAGGAGGTGGAATTTCACACCCGCAGGTCAACCTCTCCGACTCGGGAAGACTTGAGGTAAAAACTGGCCCCTCTGCACTGCTTCCTGGTCTGTTACCTTCATCTTCTGCACTAGATGTCTCCAAAGAGTCAGACAGTGTCTCCAATATCACAGGAGAATCCCATGAGCACTCAGCTGACACCACAGCCAGCTGCAAGGAGGAGACAACATCTGTACCGATGGAGGATTCCGGTTCCTCTTTACTGGGAGGTCCAAACCAGCACGCAGGCAGACGCAAGCGGCGGCGCAACTCTGGCAAAATGGAGCTTCCGGTAACCCATTCTACCCCCGTTGCAAAGTCAGGCTCAGGAGACAAGAGCAGCAGTACGGGGGGACAGAGATACTCTCAGTCTTTCCACACACCAAGAAGTGGTTCTAAAACAGGTCCGGGAGGCCGTCAACACCAGCAGCCACGCAACCATAAAAAGGAGCAGCAGAAGAAGTTCCAGTTCGGGAACTACAACAAGTATTATGGCTACCGCAACCCGGGCGCCAGTGAAGATCCACGGGCGCGTTGGCTTCGCCCAGAATGGTTTGAAGGTAAAGAGGTACTGGATTTAGGGTGCAACTCAGGCCACATAACACTGTATATTGCCAAAATGCTAAGACCGGCCCGCATATTAGGTCTGGATATTGACAGTGGCCTGGTGCACGCAGCCCGAAAGAACATCAGACATTATCTTTCTGAGATGCAGACTCAAGAGGCCAGGCGGGCAACGCAGGAGAAAAAGAGCACTAAACAGGAGGAGAGGAATGGAGACGACAGTCGCACAGAAAAGAAGCACAATGAAGACGAGAGCAGGGACGAAAATGGGAAACCAGCGAAAGGAGAAAGTGGCCCCGCAGAGGCTGTAAATGACAATGACCCCCGTCGCACAGATGAGGCAGGGACCCAGAGGCAGGGCAGCAAAACAGAGGAAATGGAGCAGGAAGATCGTGATTCGGGCCCTGCTGATCCCTCTGTGAGCTGCTCTTTCCCCATGTCCCTGCGGATCTCAAGGGGGCCCATTGCTGCACCGCCCCTAACAGAAACATCCACCACACGGCCTGGGGAGTTCCCCTCAAATGTGTCCTTCGTGAAGGTAAGAAGACGTTCTGTGTATGTGTGTGAACATCTGGTGCAGGCGGAATCAGGCTGCCATGTTGGTGCATCCTGGGAGCCTAGATGAAAGCATTTCAGTAATAGAATTCAGCATGTCACTGCCTGCATTACGTCTGCAGTGCATCATATATATTCATTAAGACGAGGGTAACAGCGTGTCGTTAGCGCTTGAACAAAACAAACAGAGCTATTAGGAAATAAGGACGAGGCTACATTTGAGATGAAACTCTGATTTGAGTGAGTTCACTCTGAGGATTCGATAGAATTTGCGCAGCCACTCACCTCCCTGTAACATGAGTGATAATTGTATTGCATCTCAATGAAGGCTGGCACTGTCACAGCACAGTCACTTATACTCGTATGGCAATAACCTACCAGGCTATTGAACGGCCGCTTTGATTTGCATTCAAATTTAACTATTGTAACTAAACGTTGCTGATATTCAAATGAGTAGAGTCAAATGTGCATTCATCAGGGTTTTATAGATTTAATTCTCTTCAGATCTAGTTGTAGGCCTCCAACAGTAAGTGAATGAGTCACGTAGGTCTTTTAGGGTATTGATCAAAGTTCACGTGATTGGATTTGTTATTCTAGTTATCGGTTTCTTGTTTTGAATTATCAGCAGTTTCTTAAAAAGACCAGAGTTTCTCCTCCCTCAATATAGTCTATACAATAATATGTAAATCAAGCATGTTGTTCAGAATCTCTTTAAGTCAGACTCCAAAATTTTGTTAATCAGAGTCTTTACAAGCTCAAACTGAGCGTGCAGGGAATTTCCACTCATTTGTCACCCACAGATATTTCCGTGTGTTGTATGTTGGTGTTTGATGCTGGGAACTGACGGATGGAAGCGACATAGAGGCAGCAGTCTATCATTTTCATCGTGTTTTTTTTAAGTTGGCCAATGGCCTCTGCTTTTTATTTTGCCTCCCTTTGTCGAGGATGTGACAAATATTCCGACGGCTTTACTTTAATCGACATAAATGTTTCTCATTAAGGGTTTTGTTCCTCTAGTTTCTATGGACGTCTCTTCACTCCACTGGCCTTGTGCCTGCTGGCGGTGTGTAGGCAGCCACATGAATGGGTTTGGAGCAGAAACTGTAGTGTCTGGGAATGAAGCAGTAGAGATAACAGCCGTGTAGCACAGACCTTATCCTGTAAAAGCAGTGAACCGGGCCCCTAGATGAACGCCTGAGCCTGCGCAGTCTGCACAGTGCAAGATTGGATATGAAAGAAGAATGTCAGGCCGCAGAGCATTAGAAAGGTGAAGGGAGGCAAATTTAATTTTTTTAGTTCCATACCACTAAAACCTTATCAAAATAGATAATACAAAATATAGTGACAGTGATTAAGAAATAAAATTGATCTTGACTAAACTGCCTCTAAATAGCAACAACGGTGCTTTTCCAGATGTGATATTCCAAAATCTCTTTTGATGGTTGATCACTCTCCTTCTCTTTCTCCTCAACTTTGCTCTTCTGTCATCTCTTATTCATGTGTATCAGTCCATTATAAGGTTCCCACTGTTATACCTGCCAGAAACATTATCAGGAATATGTGGGACTTCTAACCCAGGCTGATGTGACCCAATTACCAAAGACCCATATCACATTATCAGTTTGCTGATATAATTTTCTTTACATTGAACAATTTAACATACAGTACAATAGGGTCATTCCATGTCAAAGGGACATATCTGAAGGGAGATATGGGCTAACAAAGTCAGAACTTTTTGCCTTTGGACATATCGCCGTTATTGTTTTGTTTTCCAACATTTTGCTATCCCCAATGTAAAAAAAATAACAGCACGATGAATGATTATAACAATAAAAGTTTTTTTACCCCCATAAACCTGTATTCGAAAGTTAGTGAAATTTTCATCAGTTATTTTGTAATGTTATCAAGACCTCCAGACAGGTCAGAATATGGAGAAGCGGAGAGATAGCTGAGACAGTATCACAAAGAATGTGATGAACTCCATATAAATGAGATCTTGACTTTCCACTCACCTGTCGTAAAAACCTGGAAGTGTTTATGTTTCAGAAATAATCTTTACTTCATGACATCTGTGGGACTAATTAACCCCACAAATATGTTTATCCTGTCAAGGTCCTGTTTTTCTCACTCCACCCCTTCTCTCCTTCAGGCCAATTATGTACTGGAGAGTGATAATCTGCTTCTGACTCAGCGGCCGGAGTATGACGTAATCCTCTGCCTGAGCGTTACCAAGTGGGTTCACTTGAACTGGGGAGACAATGGCCTCAAGCGGCTCTTCAAGCGAGTCTACAGACACCTCCGTCCTGGAGGCTTGTTCATCCTCGAGCCGCAGCCGTGGGAGTCGTATGTGAGGAGAAGGAAGCTGACGGTAAGAGATTAAGACACAGAGTGCATTCTGCAGCGTTCTCTTTCACTGAGAAATAACAAATATTTGTTTTCTCTCTCATGTGACAGGATAATATTTCCGGGCATTATCACAGCATCCACCTCAAACCTGACCAGTTTTCATCATACCTTATATCTGAGGTGGGCTTCACCAGTTTTGAGCACCTTGGGATCCCCCAAAGTTCAATAAAAGGTAACTCAGCAATTTGTCAGTGCAAGTTTATAACCTACTTGTTATTCACCATCGCAGCCTGATACCATCTTTAACTTGTCTTTGCATTGTGACAGGTTTTCAGAGGCCAATCTACTTATTTCACAAATGACCGCTCCTGCCTTGAAGATCATTGAATGTGAGTAGCCTAAAAACAAGCCAGCCAGCTGCTCTGGACTGCAAGGAATCTTCTTGAGTCCTTAAGGGTTACTCCGGCTTTTTCAGACGCTGAAGAGGAAATGGGACCAGAAGTCGAATTAATTTTGTAAAGATGAGATCCGTTGAGAAGAGGCACCTATCAGAATTTTCTGTGACTTCAAATTCTTTCGGTATGAGATGAACTCTGGTGGGAGCCTACAACGTTGTCCAACCTGGAGCCTGACATCATAGTTTGGCCAGACTGTGGAAATTCATCTGAACAGTTTCCACGTGCTAATGACGCCCCAGTTTGATACACAGCCATAACACATGTTTGAGTACCTTTGGCCATATATCTCCTCTTTCATGACTTAGTTCTGTGCCACCACGTTACCACACTGTACCATGTTAGGGTTGGGGGGTGAGGCAGAATTTTCCAATGGGACACCATCACCCTTTCAACTGGAAATAACTGGTGAATTCACCAGATTATCTCACTGTAAACCTGCAGTGTAACACTGGATTACAAAGCTATTAAACATTTACACGATGTCTCTGTAAAGCCCGCCCTCGAGTGCAGATGGAGGATACTGCAGGCTGATGGGAAACACAGCCCCATATTGCCAGCTGCCACTGATGGCACAGGAAATGTTCTCTTCGGCGCTAAGTATTTGGATTAGGTTTGAAGCTTTGCATCAGCAGGCACATTAAAGCAAATTTGGGTGTTTTTAAAAGGGCCAGAGTCAATCATTGGATCACTGATGGTGCATGTACAGTATTTGTCCCATCTCCTAACCCTAATATGTAGTTTGTTTTGTCATTATTTTGCAAAATGGACCTTAGAGCTGAATTAACCCTAATCGGATACAGAGCTGTAAAAATGTAAAACTCCTCATTTTGGAATAGACCAACCCGAAAGCTCTTAAATTGCTGAAGACCTGTGGAAAGAGGTTTGTCTAAGTGATGAAGATAATGATGCACTCAAAACGGCCTAACGGGGAACAGCTTGGGAATTCCTGAAAGTTGTTGTGAATGCTGTTGTTTACTTCCCTTTATCAGCAACACATTTACCACTTAGTGATATTTTCTTTTTGTGCGGCTTAAGTGAAAAGGAGTTGTATAATGGTAGAGTAATGACCGACAAACTGGTTGTTCCATCCAGTCCCCGCGAAGCTCCCTTTCCTCACTGTGTTGCCAAATTGGTGCGTTCACTCAAGTGTCTCGCTTCCATCACTGCCGATTGGAGCCGATAAAAACCAGTGTCTTCTGCAGAGTCCTTTGACCTGCCAGTGAATGTTGATTGCATCCATTCCCATTGCAGACAAAAGCAAGATGTAAGCTGGTGTTACTGGGGGGCTTTCATCAGTGGATAAGAGGCTATATAGTTCAACAGTGCTCACTGTAATTGGAAAGTAGAATACTTAGTCTGGCTGCTGAAATCAGACATCAGCTGTAATTCTAAATCCGAAATTGACAAATCAGATTGAAAAAATAGTTTGGGCTGTTTTGAGTGTAACTTTATCAGCTGGAAGCAGCAGATCACCAGATGGGTTCTCTGGGCCTTTTCGATGCTCCATCCTAATGGTAGGGGGCACATTTGAGCTGCTGTGACACGGTGGTGGACTCTGCTCAAGATCATTCAGCACAGACATCACAAGGACTATTTTGCAAAGTAGAAGTTTGGCATGCAGTAATCTGTTTTCATTTTTTTTTTTTATGACAGTGAAGCCATAGCCCGACCTTACATGTTGTTTACAATGTCCTCCACAGAGTTCTGACAAGAGAATAAAATAAGAGTGAAATCGAAGGCAGAGGCCTGTAAAGAGAGTTGCTCCACTGCGCGTCTTCAGTGCCGTGTAATCGTGACATATGCTTAGTTTTGCACAGTCTGATCATCACTGCTGGACAAGCTTTAATTCAAACAGCATCAGAATCACCTGAAGTGCTCGGGTACTTTTTTTTAAGGCTAAAAGGACATTCATTGCTGGAATCTATCCACATCAAGGTTTTCTTTAAACCGAATTTGAATATAATTATGCTGTTTGCATTAAAGTGCACAAAGATTTGATGTGTCTTTTCCTCTTGTTTCCTCGATGTATCATCATCGCGTTAGTCTTTGGCCCAATAAGAACAGGTATGAGTTACAGGTAGTCAGGTTTGTTCTGTGACCATATCTTCGTTGGAGTGCACCGATCACTCAGCTTCAACCTTTCGTTAAAATTGGCTGTGGTAAAAAAATCTTCCTTTTTTTGTGACTGGTTCAGTCACAGTAATTAGCACACTGGGGTAGGAGTTGATGATGATGGATAATTTCTATTTTAATATGTGATCAATGTAAATTAGTTTTGAAGTTATGTTTTTACTGTTGTCAATATTTAGTTCAGAACTGCTTTTGTCATTTTTTTCAAGTGGATTTTTTTTTTGGACGCGTTTTCAAATGTTTGCTGCCAATTTGCAAATTAAATCCCAGGTCAGAGTTTCCGTCTCCTTTAACGGATCAGTATCCAGTTCTGTCACAACAATTGAACATGTACATTGCAAAGGTCTGGTATGATTTGATTAGTTCTGTCCTGGCAGGCACATGGATTGTTAGAGTAGTTCTTTATTTTTTTCCTAAACTCTTTGAAAGGAGTGTTTGTGTTAATGCACTTTCATTTCACTTCATTTGACATGTTCTAGACATTTTTTTTTTTAATTCTTCAAGATTCCGATTTTGCATACTTTTTCCGTCAGACTTTTTTATAACAAATGGTGGAACACTGATTAACCTATAAAACAAAGCTTCAGGTTATGTTTTGAATCAAAAGTGAATCGGATCGGATGCAGCCTCAGTTGGCCCAACAGACACGGCACCAAATCACACTTCTCTCCTAAGCTCAGACAATCGGATTCTCAGGCTTAGATCAGTCCACTGCTGTAGTTTTAAGGGCGTTTTGCATTCTATATTATTAACAATCTTTCCTTTTCGCAGGTCACATAATAAGCATTTTATTTGAAAGATGAATTGTTTAAAGTTCATTTGGTTTTGCCATTGATGTTAAAGATTGCACCTTACTGTCTCAGCAGTGGTCTCCCACAGATTTCAACCCTGGGCCTGACTTGTCATGTCCAGGTGTCCAAGTGAAAGGATGTCTTTGCCGAAGATGTGAAATGGCATGTTGTCATACGGTGTTGTTTAAAATCTTTGTACTTCCCTTGAAGTTTTGCACAAAGTTGTGCCACGTTCTAGATTATATTAACTTTCACAAAAACCTGGCTCTAAGTAGCCTGACACCCTACCAACAGGATTGGATGCCAGTGAGGAATATAACTACAACTATTTCAAAACCTTTCATGGTCAGGTCTCCCATTTCAGGTTGTAGTTTCCGTCACAATTTTGTGCAATATTTGCTCTTGAAATCTGTTTTCATCGACAAAAATATTTGCCACCATAAGTGTAGGACAGATTTGAATTTGAGATATCTTTTATAGTTTTGAATTTGAAAGATTTTTAGTCCAAGTTTTCATGTTGCAAGGAAAATAATAGGTTAATATGACATGGTAAATTTCAATCAAAGTTAACCCTATTTAGCTTTTTTATTCTGTTTCATATTTGCATTTTGAAGACTGGGACCCATTTCAATACTAAGTTAAATGAATTGCAGCATTTTGTTATTTGGCATTTGACTGAGAGAAAGAGATGTTCTGGTGTTTATTTAACGATGTGTGGTAATCCTTATTTTTAGAGATCTGTGGATGCCAAAGAAATTCAATAATTATGTTCAATACTGATTACATTTTCTAAATTCTCAAAACTTGTAGCTACAACCTGATAAGATTTCTGCAGCATTGCAATGAAATGTCGATCAAATATTTGTCCGGAAACACTGTCATACTTACAGTTTGCCCACCTGCTTCTCATTTTCTAGACATTTCATAACATCAAAGTCCATAAAACTGTTCTAAAACCTAACAGAGAAAATTGTAATCTCTTTGTAGCACAACAGATGCATAAGTTCAAGGCGTGCATGACTTTTAACGGCACTAAAAAGTCACCTCTTCATGTTGAATTTGCACTGATATGACTCGAGGGTATTAAACTAGCTGAGTAAACCTTTTGCGGTTCAAGTTGATGTTTTACATGTGTACCTTTTACTAGGATCAGATTAAAAGAAACTGTTTGAATAAAAATATCAGTTCTGTCAGGGAAGCTTTTAATTTTCATGCCTCTGAACAACAACAAGATATATCTGAATGTTTCTGTGTTCAACATCATCAATGATTAAAAGTGGTTCCAGATTTTGTGGTTCAGTAAGTTTTTATTTTGGGTTGGAAGTTGGTCCAGACGTGGACTAGTTTATTATCTATAATGTATGAACGACTATCAAATTAAGTGTTTTACTCATCGTTACCAGGTCTGTCTTGTGGCCTGTTAGGCTGCCATCTTTTTAGCCCTATAGCTTTTTTACATGTTGCTTCTTTCCATATGACCTGGACAGAAAAGCTGTTGTCATAGTGACCCCTGGTCTGCCCAGAACTGTTCCTATTGATGTGATGATAATCTGTAAGGACATTAGCAACCTCCTTTTTTGAAAGATTAAATCCACCCCCCTCATCTGGAAACATCTGGAAGTGCAGACCTCTCATTGACCCCTGCCAAATGGAAAATTTATATCCTGCAGTTTATGTCTCATATAGAGGCCGACAAAGACAAAGGCCGACAGTCCAAAGTTTGTTTGGAAAAGGGTGTGGAAAGTGGACATGAAGGCCCAAACTTGCAAATTATATTACTAGCCAGTACAATAGTTTCTCAGGCCTTGGAAAAAGGCTGCGTAATAGTTTGCAGGTGTTTCTTCTGTTGTGTGTAACGGCCACTGTTAAGTTTTCATTCGTTCACCTTCATTTTCTTATGCTTTCTCAAATTTACCATAACATTCAAATTGGAAAAAGTTAACATTTTAAGACTAATTTTAAAGCAAAAAACAAATAATGATTTCTAAAGTAACCAAGCTCAGACATTTTTAGCTAGAAGCAGATTCGAGGTAGAAATGTTTGCTTTATATTTAGGTGACAAAATGCACGCGGGTCCACTACAAAGTTTCAGAAATCCTCCTGAGGACCGGCTTGTCCTCTGCAGAGCTCCATAGATCAGGTCTGTGTACTTGTAAAAGTAAGAGTCTTGTGACTTTAGAGCTATAATGGTATTAAATAGACTCTACGAGCACGAAGAAACATTTTCTCTCTATTGATTCCACGGAAGTTAAACCTGTATGGGTAAGACTTCTTCAAATGAAAGTCGGGTTTTTTCTCATAAAAAAACCCTTGAAAATGACCAAGAAGCAGAAACATTATTGGAAGTTGTAAAAGGATCTTGAAGCCATCTAGTAACATAAAGCTGTTTTATTTAATTTACCTCTTAAATTCTGAACACCAAAGCTGAAGTTGCACTAGTTCACATTTGTATCAGTTACAGTGCAATTTAAATGGACTGTACATAATTGAGGAAAGAAAGAAACTGTTCTTGATTTTGTACATTTGATGCTGATGCCATGTTTTTAATAATCGATTAAAAGCAATCAGAGATAAATGAAGCCAAACAAATAATCACAAACTGAATAATATAGTAAAGATGCCGTTGAAATTTACATTAAAATCAAGTGTCAGTTCTCCGATTGTTTAATTTAATCATGTTTAATTAAAATGTTTAACGATGCAATGAAAATTTTACAGTAACAGACCAGTGCTATGCTAAAAACTCCAGTTAAATAACAAAGTAATAGGATCAGGTTTGAGGAGCTGCACAAGAAAACTTCAAACCAGAGCTCAGATAATCTAAGCTGCGATGTTAAAGGTCATATAACTTCCCTTCAGTTTTAGATAAATGCTGGTCCCTGTGATTAATTTGTCATCAACATCGTCAAACCCTGAATTCCCCACAGTAACACTGGTCTATACAGTTCATGCATCCTGGAATAATTATCCGTTCCAAGCTGCTGCTGTCTGTTGCTTTGTGAAGACAGAAAGCCTCATGTAAACAGGTTTGTGGGGGTTTGCCCCTTTGTGGCTTGGTCACGCTCCGCTGTCTGAATAGTACAAAGATTCAACCCAGATCACAATGCAGGGCACAATACAGTGGCTCCTGTTTACAAATAGCATCCATGCCTTTAACACCTACCTGCCCGGGCCAGTCATCCACCATCTTCAGATCCTGGATCAGTTAGTGCAACGTATAGCACGCAGAGGGATAACAAAATGTTTGAATCTCACTGTGGAGCAGTTTTTATTATTTATTACAACAGCCTTTTTGTTGGCCTGTGTTGGTGTTCCCTCAAACTGAGATCAGTTTTTAAGCAGACAGTTGTGTCGCCTCCTAAAAAATAGAAACAATAAATTTACCAGCAACGACATTTGACCGCCCGATGATCGGAGACGGGCCCGGCGATGGGACAATGAATCGGCTTTGCAATCGTGACGTCGTCCGTCTGTTCCAGACAATGTTGTCCAGACCGACAGAATGGTGAGGTAACATAAACACAGAGCCATAACACTTCATTCACAAAAGCTCTATTTCATCAACAGCTATTTAGGTCAGTCACTTGACCATTATTGTGTCCTGTCAGGACAGCGCTGAGCGACAGCATGCCAGACTCCACGCAGACTGCTTTCCATGCTGTTATTTCCCCAAGGTCAAGCCAAGTGGGCAACGAGCTCCATATAGACACTGTATTTGATGTTTTCTCACATGCAAAGTAACTGGTTTACTTTGCATTGCATTTGGGACAATACGATCAAATCTGAATGTGAGGATCCTCTTTGCTAAACAAACCAAACACCAGTGCATCTGCTTCCATGCATTTATTGGCATTGGCACCGCATTTCAGAGAGAAGGAACCAACTGTTCACAAAGGCTGTGTTATGAGACATCATTCAGTTTGAGTTACAGGATCAGCCGCATCATGTTTCAGGCAACAACATGAGTAAATTAGTTAGGTTCTTAGTACAGCATATAAAGTCCACTTCAAAAGCACTCGGCGTCAGATCCAAGAGGGACTGATCGACAGCAAATATGTCAAGATGGTTTATCCGGAGAAAGAAGGCTGTGCCGGCTGCCAGGATCCCAGCTGCGGGAGCTGAAGATGCCGGCCATCGTGCCGGGACACCTTGCAGGAGCTGCTAAGACCGTATAGCACAACACCTGGAAACGAGCACAGGGCGACTTTAGACAATCTCAAAAGGGTTCTGCCTTTCTTCAGAATAGGTGTTTTTCTTCTGCTGGAAGTCAGGCAGAAACAAACACAAATATGAGAGGGCTGTGTGCAGGTCTACCTGTATCTCCGAGGGCAACCGTGATGTCCGATGATGTACTCCTGGGCATAGCAGAACCGTCTGCAGAGTCCTCTATACCCACAAGTCCAGTACTGCATTTCTGGATCATCACCTGTCGATAGAATCACAAACATGTTCCCATACGCCTGATCTATACTGACTCTACTTGATAGTGCTTTTCACAATCTGCCATCCCAAAGAATATGTTAATATCGTAAAGAAGTTAACATTAACTGTCATGTTGTCTGTCACGCCCCGTTGGAGCACAGTGACGTTTGAGCATTATGATTTGCTTGATCTCACACAGTAAGAAAATGGGTGTGTTTCATTCCTTACCCTCTCCGACTGCAAGCATCAGGAGAAGCACCAGGAGAACCAAGCTCAGTCCCTTCATGTTCGGGCACCAATAAGCATTCAGACACTGCTGTTGACAGGCTGATGCTGCATTTATACAGCATTTCCATCACGGGGGAGGAGTCCGTCCGTCGTGCTCTGTCCAAATCACAATAACAAAGTATCGCTGAATGATGGGAGTCTGAGGGCTGAGGGTCAGGACTGTCGGCTCAATTTTTACTGTCATTTTCTTCCAAAGAGCAAAACAAGTCTTTATTTATAAAAAATAAGGGACAATTCTTTTCTCAACAACACCTCTATGTCTGGACAGAGGCGTGAACACAGACCACAAAGAACTCCCTAAGTTATAATTACTTGGTGAAGAACTAATCTGTTTGATTTAGACTCAGTGAGCAGCACAATTTTGTCCCACAGTGTTTTCAGGGCCGCCCTCTGTTCGTCCACTGCTCTGCCCACATCTGAATATGCCAGTAGTTCATGTGCAATTGCTGATGCTGTGAAACTACAATCAAACTGCACAAAACACACGACTCCAGTGACGTGGGATGGGGGATTGTTAACAAACAATAACAACACAACAGATGGACATGCACTTGTACAGCATGCCCCCTAGTGCTTATTGTAAAGATATTTGTTTGATTGCTTGTTTTATTTACCAAAAATCGACTTAATGGAAAAAAAATTGATCAAATTTAAGACCTTTCCTGAAAAAGAGCAAAAACTCACTCAAGCAGTTGTCTCACAGCTGCTCAATAAGAGCTGGGCAATTCAATTATTATTGCAATAATTTTGGATCATAGAACAAAAGCCGATTGCATATTGATATAATTCGTGTGCTTTGTGCAAACATAATGAAGTGTAAATGAAGTGTTTATTATTCAAACTTACATTAAATAACTAATTGAAATGGATATCAATAAAAACGTTAAATTCCTGTTTCATTTATTTACTTCTTATTGATGAGAGAGAAACTGAGAGAGTATTTTGTTTTCATGGCTATAACGTGCTCACAGAAAAGTACACCTGTCCTTCTCTGTTGTGTACTAAATGTACTGCAGCAGATAGATAGATAGATAGACAGACAGACAGACAGACAGACAGATAAATAGATGGAACCAATAGATTTCACGTGTTTCAAAATTAATTCTTCTCCTTAAAGCCCTACAACTCGTGAAATAATGTGGTCTAGAAAAGCTCTGTCTATTTTGTCTTTTCTTTTCATTTATATATATATATGCACTTGTACTTTCTTTTCACGGTGCAGTATTTGGATTAACTGCCATACTATGTGTATATTTAACATTGTTCAATAATAAGCGAAAGGCTGGGAAGTGTTTCTGTGTACAGAGGGGGGCGCTAAAGTTTTGTAAAGCAGTTTGCTTCACCTCTATTTCAACGCGGCGAAGAAAAGCGTGCTCATGTGCGCATGCGCACCTCGAACAGCTGCAGCCCACAACAACAGTCTGTTCCAACTTTCCAAGATGGCGGACCTCCTCGGTTCGATTTTAAGCTCGATGGAGAAGCCTCCGACTGTCGGCGACAAGGAGAGCCGACGAAAGGCTCGAGGTACATAGCGTGTTCCCTGAATAACAACCAGTGTTGCGGTGGTTTGAAACTGTCGCTATGGCCATGATATGAGGCTCAGCAGTGTGTTGAGTACGGACCCGGACAGGAGTGGGCACTTTCTGCTGCTGCTGCCACCGGGTCAAGTCAACTCTGCTCCAGGTTTAGCGGCGCATGCAGCGGTGCCTGTCCCGCAGGGCACAGGCAGCTGCCGGTGCTGGAACACTCTA
Organism: Pleuronectes platessa; assembly: GCF_947347685.1. Classification (NCBI taxonomy): domain Eukaryota; kingdom Metazoa; phylum Chordata; class Actinopteri; order Pleuronectiformes; family Pleuronectidae; genus Pleuronectes; species Pleuronectes platessa. The sequence goes on along the minus strand of NC_070640.1, from coordinate 13,342,958 downwards.
AACAAACAGCACCGGTGATGTGTCGAGGTCGAGCTGTGTGTGTTTACCCCCCGAGCTGTAACCTGAACCTAGCCTTATTTAACCTGGTTCACTGTGGAGGGTTCAAAACATGGAGCACGTGTGAGCCGCTGCAGCCTCCTCCTGGTTGTAACCCCGAGGGGAGAGGTCGCTCCTCAGCAGCGGCTGTGCTCTGCCCTCCACACACCAGCCTCCTCTGACCCACTATGTGTCCCAATCCCGATCAGTGATGTGCAAGTGAAGTCAATGATCAGACCTAAGCTAATCTGCTAACTAGCTCTGGCCACGGGGATTTAATCAGCGACAGAAAGAGTGTGTAAAAATATAAGTGAATGCTAGTAATCTAAATAAAAACATATATATGTTTATATAATTCCTAGCTTCTGTGATTTGTAGTCATAAAAAAACAAAAGATAGACGATGACTTTGAAAGGTTCCTTAGGGCTTTCTCACAGCAGCCATTTTGACCTGAAACAGAAGGTAAACATAGATGTTACTAATCACATGTTCTTTAATACAACAGAACCTCCATTGGTCAATTACTATACTCTACTGCTATATTCATTCATTACAAACACGTCTATTTATCTACTATTTCAATCACCGGCTCCTGTGAAAAAGGTCTATGGCTCCATTTTTATTTATCAAAAACTGAGATAACCCAAAATTGTTATGTCATCAAATAAATATTATAAACTAGAAATTCTTCACAATATTGACAATTGAACCGACTGTAGTATTATGAAAAATAACCAACATCAGTTTTTCAACTTAGCCGAAAAATGGCTAAGATGAAAACCCAATATAATGATTGACGGATCAAATCAGCTGATATGAGCTTCACAAAGACTTATCTATATGTTTGCAAATATGTGCTGATATGAAAAATTGTATTTTAAAGTGTAAACAATGCAGAAAAGAGCTGCTCTTAAGAAATATTCTTGATTTGTTTAATTCAAGATGGACATAGTTGGTTATATTTGTGTTAAGTTTAGGTTTTCAACTGTAAAATATCAATCCTTAAATTTCTAAGGATTAAAAAGTTAGTATAACACATTTTCCCTCCAAAAATATCGGCATTGGCACTGGCCCTCAAAACTCAGATTTTGCTCAGGTTTCAATCTAATGTAGCCAGATCAATTTCTTTAAGGGTTGTTAAAATGCTTTTCAATAAAATATTAGAGGATGTGCCCACTTTGACAGATTAACAAAAATAAAAGGATAAGAGTAGCTCTGTGCTCCAGACCTGAATGATCCGAAAACATTGTGGGAAGGAAATTTGTCTCTTTAGAACCCATTTTGTGAATTCAGTCTTTACAAATACAATTAGGCCGGTTGTGGCTGTAAGACTCCATGATCTGTGTTTACAAAACAAACCATTGCTATTGGACGTAAACAAACCTCAACTTTAACCTCTGCTATTTTCAGAGCAAGCGGCTAGACTCAAGAAGATGGAGGAACATGAGAAAAGAAGGAAAGCAGAGTTCAGGAAAAAGGTAAGAGTTTATGTGTCACATCTAATGCAGGTTGAATTTAGTTCTGACACGATGCTGCTCTGCCCTGACTTCATCACTGTTAGTATTCCTCACAGACTTTCTCTTCCCACATCTCTTGATTAGATGGAGAAAGAAGTGTCGGAATTCATCCAGGACACTATTCAACAGAAACGAAAGTACAACCCTATGGGGAAGCTTGAAAGGAGTATATTGTGAGTAGTCGTCAGTGCATAAAATAAACACTGTAGGGCCAAAGAAGGTGTTATTGTCACACATTCACAGCTGTTTTGCATTTCATCTCTTCCTGCCTCATAGGCACGATGTTTCAGAAGTGGCTGGGCTGGCTTCTTTTTCCTTCGGGGAGGACGAGGAGAGTCGTTATGTCATGCTTTTCAAGAAGGTCTGAATACTTATTAGTGTTTGATATTTTAATTAACTTGACTTTTGGGCTCAAGTTACCAAAAAAACAGTGTGTAGTAATTTGGCTGTTTTCAACCTTGCGCCGTGGCAGGAGTTTGCGCCATCGGATGAGGAGCTGGACGCTTATCGCAAAGGAGAGGAGTGGGATCCCAAACTCGCAGAGCAACGACGAAAACTAAAAGTAAGACTGGATGCTCACTCTTTGTATTTACACAGGTATTATGGTCTGTCTAGGGGACAGTATTGAATAGCAATAAAATGAGCTATTTGCATCACCTCTGGCTTCAGTTTGTTGTCGCGTAAGTATTTAATCCTTATCAATGTAGATAAATAAACATCGTGAAATATTTGTTCCACTATAAATATCCCATAATCTTCTTACCTTCATATCGACACTACATTGGGCAGCAGACAGGTTATAGCTTTATGAGAAAATTAGCAACAAATTGAAATTAATTTGGATGTCACAGAATAACAGGGAAACCTGCCATAATGTAGAAACATGTAGAGTCACTCAGGGAGAAAACGTATCCAAGGAGGCACCAGTTCCTTCATAGATCCATAAAAAACACAATCACAAGACATGTTGTGTATTTGTCAAATTATAGGAGCAAGACGCACTGGAGGTGGCAGCTTCCTGTGAGACGAAGAAGACAGAGGTTCCTAACTCCAACTACAGAGACAAGTACAGTCACCTGATCGGCACCTCGGCTGCAAAGGATGCTGCGCATACTCTAGAGGCAAACAGCACTTACGGATGTGGTGAGTACATCACATGATCAGTTACATTGATCTGTTTCATACAGAAGTGTGAAAAATGGTTTATTCGAAAACTGTAGCGTCCTAGCAAGGTGGTCAGATCAGATCTCAGATGCGAGATCTGATCAGATCTCAGATGCGACCACAATATGTCTTGGGTGCGTAGTCACCAGTACTTAGTGCTTTTCACTTGTGATCAGATCACTCAGGACAGATGTTGGCACCAGGTCCGACCGTGGTCATAGAAACACTGTACAGCTTCGCCTCCACCCCTTTTTTCATTTACTCACCACATTTGTCCTTTTCTCTCCCAGTACCTGTGGCCAACAAGAGGGACACTCGCTCCATAGAGGAAGCCTTGAACGCGATCAGAGCAAAGAAACGTCAGAAGCTAGAGGACGACACAGGGGAACACAGCAGCACTTCCTGAGTCCCCACTGTTCCTGATATGTCTACTGTCGTGTGGGCGCAGTAGTGCGTCTGTTTGAACACTCTTAATTCATGCTGTAAAATAATATCCTTCTCTCCAGACATTTTAAAGTTTAATTATTATGAGGGGCAGCAAATATAGTATGTTTGCCTCTCTTTTACTGAGTCTGTGCTGAAACCATTATATCCTGTGTAATTGGAGATTGCTTGGGTATGTCTGATCAAGGAAGTGGATCACTCTACGTTTGTTTAACGATTTCTCGTGACATGTTAGTGTCTGTTATCAAGCCTCTCACACACATGATTGGATCCCATATAATAGGAACGTTTTTGACTTACAAAATAGTACAACTGGATAAAAACATCTGATAACTTCATGCATAATTTTTCTTTTTGACTTAGGGCTTTATAGATAGACAGTCAAGAGTGTGATCAACATTTTTAATGCAGACGTGCATCTGTAGTCCTTTAGTGACATTTTAATAACTAAAAGTATTTCCAGTTTTGAGCTTTGTCAGGACCTGATGACGCTTTGAAATCAAGGTTTTAGAAAAGCATGACGGAAAAGTCCCACCGACAATGTTCCAAATATGCAGTACAGTTTTTAAAAGGGAAACAGCAACGTCATCCATTGATCCGTTTTTGTTTCTCTAACCGTAACCTGTTGGGACATTTTAAAGTTGGATACAAGCCTTTCCTCCATTGCGACAGGAGCCCCATTTTAGAAAACACTGCTGTGGGTTTTAGGAATCTGATTATTTCTCTCCATCTGCACTGACTGTGAATAAAAACTGTTTAGTTAAAGGCTTAATTATCGAGCAATGCAATGTCTTGCAATGGGCAACATCGCAGGGAGCGGGATTGCCAGACTCCTTGTTGGGATAAGGGTCATTAAGTTTTACTGTCTTTTGTTTGTTGAGGGGTTCTTGGCATCTTGATGTCTATTTTAACATGGTTGCACTGTTTTATCCCTAATGTGTGTCAATAAACAGTATTATAACTGTGTCTGGATGTTGCCTTCATTTCTGCAAGGCCGAATCTTTTCATTTTAGCTCTCCATTGATATAATTTTTTTTATATTTTACTTAGTAATTACAAAGGGCAGGAAACATAAGCAGAACACTTTATAATATAACATCAACCTATAAGAAAGTATAAGTAAAATTCAGCCTCAAACATAAGCAGACTCAGAAATACCCTTATTCTGCAGTCACTAAATTCGTTTTTTTTTTTATTTATTAATGCACTCACTTCTCTGAATACTAAATTTGTTATAAATACACTATTACTAAATTTGACAGTCTGTTTTTGACGAACAGGTAAATGGTTTAAAGTGGATTGGTTGGTTTTATTAAGTGACGTCTACTTAAAGGTCCTGCCTCAATCCACGGTCAGCCTGTCCAGATGTTGTGACGCCTCTGTCCTGAGGGAGGCGCCAGAGATCAACAGAGAAATACCGAGGTTTTCTTTTATCCCTGTTGTTTCTCACTGTCCTGCAGAAACATATTTATTGCGCACAGGAGAGCGAGTCGCGCACATGTACAACAATAAAATGAAGGCCATTCTTTTGCTCCTCTTCATCATTTGGTTTGCAGATGCAGAGCTGAAACCCAGGAAAGGTGAGTCCAGACCCTGCTCGTGGTCTTTCTCTCTCCTCTGGCATCAGACGTTTGGGGCTTAAAATAAGAGAAAAGCGTGAGAAATTGTGACTGAAGTTAAGGACAGCTTTATCGGACTTTTCCAAAAAGATGATCTCATACTTTAAAATGTAACATCCCCTGTTGTTCTAAACACAGCTTTGGTGTTTTGTGTAATAAGTTGTCTGGTCATAGAAGCATTTCAAAGTGGAACCCTGAAGTCTGTTTGTCTGAACAGTCACAGGGCCAGTGGTGGGATGTAACTAAGTATTAATCCCTTTCGTTTCTTTACTTAAGTAAATATTTAATGTCTCTGTACTCTGTACTTAATATTTATTATCACATTCTTTCCACTTTTTATATCAGCAAGTATTTTTGTTTGTTTGTTTTAACATGAATCAATAATGACAGGAGAACTGGTCCACTGATCCAGTCACAGTATTCAAGTAGATAAGTTAACGTGGTACCTTTACTTTGATATTAGTTATTTATTTATATGTATTTATCAAGAGGAAAATTAATATTGTACTTTCAATATTTTAATAGCGAGTAGTACCTAACTCACTGTTACTCATGTAAAACAGTTAATATGGTACTTTTACTTTTAATATTTTTAAATATATTTAGTTGCAAGTATTGCTTACTCCTTTGTACTCATGTAGAACAGTTAATGTGGTACTTTTACTTTTAATATTTTCAGCATATGTTATAGCAAGTACCATTTACTAGCTTTTCCTCAAGTAGAACAGTTAATGTGGTAGTTTGTTTGAGTACTTACTCCAGCACTGCATTACGCTCAAGCTGGATCAGTGGTATTTGTAGCTGTGCAGGTTTTTCCCTCTTCAGTTTAAAATACTTAGAGCTGATTGTTGACAAAATGACAAATGTTTAGTCAGATTAGTTCCCATGTAAATGCTTCTGTTTATTTGCACCACATGTGCCTCAATAGCTCGTCTGTCTCGTCTCTGACACGCAGGCTCTGCGGTGGTATGTACTTTTAAAGACAAGACGTTCAGCCCAGGAGACAGCTGGCATCCCTATCTGGAGCCACTTGGATTTATGTTCTGCATGCGCTGCCTCTGCACTGAGGTAACTGCTGATGTTTCAGTTTCTGTAATACTGGTTTAGAGGTGGGTTGGTATCCCTGTGCTAGTAAACTGTTGCTGTTCTCTCTCAGATCGGCCACGTGAAATGCAACACAATCAAGTGCCCGGCTCTGTCCTGTGAGAACCCAGTGGCTGTGCCTCAGCAGTGTTGTCCGAGGTGCACAGGTAGGTCTCCCCACACACCTCTCCAGGCTTTTTGACAGAATCGATTTCTCATCTCTTTGACTTCAAACTCTAATCCTCTGTGTGTGTGATGTGCTCTCCTCAGACGGGCCAAGGATCCCTGCAGGCCTGAGAGCATCAGTGAAGTCCTGCAGGCACAATGGGAGTATTTATCAGCCGGGGGAGACCTTCACCAAGGTCGACCTCTTTCCATCCAAGCAGAGCAACCAGTGTGCCATGTGCTCATGCTCCGTAAGTAACAGACAACTTACTGCTAATGTTTGAAGTAAATTAAATGAAACAAAAAGAATCTTCAAGATCCATTTACTTAACAGTGTGAAAGAAAGTGGAAAATAATTCCTGGCTCTGCCCCCTGATCTGGATCCACAGTAACATTCAATATTCTTTTGTCTAATAACACATCCCTCCTTCAGTTTTAGCCTAATACTTTTAACAACAGAGAGACAGACTGACAAACAGAACACAGATGAAAACAAAACAAATCCTCAGGTTTGTTTGGTAGGAAACATTTTCTGACCGAAAATTCATGGATTCTCACAAACCTACTTTGATTTATATCTGCTCTTTGCATCTTAAACAACTCAAATCTATTCAGGCACAAACCAGCACAGCTTTAGATGTCTAAAACCAAACAGGAAATCAAAAAAATTGTAATATTAGCTGTGATAAAATACATTTAAAGATTACTACATATGCACAAAGATGCAATCTCTGAGCACAAACTTACTCCTGCTAATGATGTGCAGTTAAAGTAGACATGCATTGTTGTATCCAATGTATTTCTTAATACTGCAGCCGGTGAAAGCATCTTGCTTTGGTTTGCGTGTTGGCTTGGCGTGTTTGTGACTGTCGCCAGAGAACAGATGAACTTCTTCATATATATAACAAAAGGCAGATTTACTGTAAAAGACACAGAGCCAAAGCTGAAATCTCCCTGGACCTCGACGTCCACGCACGTTTCTAAGTCTCCAAGGAGACAAAACATGAAACATAAACTCAACAAAAATACTTGTAAACATTTTAGAACAGTACAAATTAAGTGTGTCCTGATATTTGTCTTTAATTTATCTCTCTGTAATATCCTTTAGAGGTGGTTCAGGTAGTAAAGCAGGAAGTCCATTATTCATAGAGCTGCTGGTTCAAGTGTCCTTTATTCCCTACTTGTTTCCAATGAGCCGGCCAGCACATCGCATTCAATCAGCCAAATAACCCACATCAAGTTTTTGATGATTCATTTCAATATATCTCATTCGATCTAAAGTCGTGAACAGTAAAAATGAATCCACATAAGCTGCTGTAGAGAGGCCTGCAGAAACCTGGGAGAGCTTCAGCTCACCTCAGCTTCAGCACATACTTGGACAATGTAAAAGATGAGTGATTTTCCCTTCTCTCCTCTCCTCAGAATGGAAATATCTTCTGTGCTCTGAAAACGTGCCAACCAATCACCTGCTCCTCTCCAGTGTCAGTTCCAGATACCTGCTGTTTGGTGTGTAAAGGTAGTCGAACTCCAAGCGCCGGGCAGACGAAATGTCTTTACTCTGTTTCCAACCTGGAACAATGATCGCTTTTAGGAATTTGAACTGTGGGTCAGGGCTGAGCTTTTGAAAGAATGTTTTTTTTCCTCCCTGATATCGATATATATGGAAAAAAAAATGCAGAATTAAACTTAATAACAAAATTTGCCTTGTGACGATGTAATGCAGTAAATAAGATTATTTTGTGAAATATCATAATATGATCTTTCCACTCCGCCCAACAGTCCCCTCATGAAACCATATTTAAATTCACTAGATCCTGAATTTCATTTCTATCTGCACCAAATATCAGTTCCCTAAAGGTGCCAGATTCTTTCCCCCAGAGTTCTTCCCTGACCCTTTCCACATTCTTCCACCAATGTTCCTAGTAATCCATCCTGTAGTTCTTGTGTCATCCTGCCAACAAACAAACTAACCGACAAACAAATAAAACATAACATATAAACATATAATAATATTGAAATACAGACCAAACACTATGTAGATGAACCATTGTGTTTTTTTGTGGCATTACACTGTCATCATAGGAGGTTTGTGCTTTTTATTCCTTTAGATCACGGCATCAGTGGGTCCTCATCGACTGAGGATGGAAACCAGCAGCTGAACAGAGGCGTCGTATGTCCTTTTTTTTATATTTCATAAAAGTAAAATATCATTGATGTTGCTTGCACATGGAACTTAAACTTAAAACATGTTTAAATGTAGCTGAAGATAGTAAAGAGGTGTAATTGCACGTGAATCACAGGACTTGGGTTCAAGTGTCACAGTGAAGTGTCATTGAACGTGTTGAGGAGGGGGCGGATCTCTACTGACCCTGACCAATCACCTCCCTGTGCATGGGGAGAGGAAAACTGTTATTTTCCATTGAATACTGCTGGGATCATTAGTTCAACTTGGCTTAGTATTATTCAGATTAATACTGAAATTATAAATGTTTTGCTGTGATCAATAAATACTAACACTTGCCCTCACGATCCACAGATCAGTTTTCTTATGAATCAGACTAAACTATGTTCTATTTGAAATGCTTATAGCTGAATTGAGGGAAAGATAACTACGTCTTGTTATTTCTTTGCTTTCAAAAAGAGGCACTCAGTCGACCAGTGTCCTGCCGAGCCGAGCAAGGTGCGGTCGGACCGTGCCACTCCGCCCAGGGTCAGGACTTTTCCCAGAGGCCTGAGCCTGAGTAAACTCAACCTCAAAGGGGCTTCGGGGACCACTGTGAAGATTCTGTTGCAGAGGAAGCAACAAAGAGGTGAGACTTTGACAAAAAAGAGTGATCCTTTATAGGTGTTTGATTTTTTATGGACATCTTCCTCGCAACTTTTACGATCGTTCCCATATGCAGCCCAACGCTCAGATGTTTTCCATTTCTCCCAGCGTGTTTATACAATGGCAAGACGTACTCTCATGGAGACATGTGGCACCCAGTTCTGGGGAGGGTCCTGGAATGTATCCTGTGCACTTGCACTGATGGCGTCCAGGACTGCAAACGCATCACGTGTCCCAGCCAGTATCCATGCCAACAACCCATGAAGTCAGCGGGACAGTGCTGCAAGACATGTCCAGGTAGGAAAAGTGTCTCGTTGCACAACGGACTATTTATGATGTTGATCGGCTGCATCCACACAACCTGTGTTTTTTTTCCTCTCTCCAGAGACCAAAGCTGAAAGTAACCGCACCCTGTGTTATCCTGGATTTAAATACAGTGTCTTGGTTTATAAAGTCGAATCATCTCTGAGACTCGACTCGTCCAACACGGTCAGGATCATCGCTGCTGAGAGAAAACGAACTGCTGAAGTTGAAGTGCAAGCATGGAAGACTGACGGAGGTACTGTCAACACTGCAGGGAGCTATTTAACAGGAGAAAATGGCATATAGGATTTTTGAACTATTGGAGCTATCGGCTTCACACCCGGCATGTGTGTTGAATTTGGTGCCAGCTAGACACAGAATTCGTTCAATAAAATTTGAATAAACAAGCTTTGGGACTCATCAACTTAAGTGGTGAAGATCGAGACAACAGGAACGTTCATTAACGATAATGGTAACGACAACTTATTGTCCAGTTTGGAACAACCGGTGATCAGCTCTTTGTGCAGCAGCAATGGCTTCAGAGTCCTGCAGTCTGTCTTTATTTATCACTGCAGGTCACTTTACAGTTTCAGAAAGGAGAACTGCAACAAGCATCAAACAAACAGCCCATTCCAAAAAGACCGGTTCACAACAGGTTTTGCAGTCGCTCAATGCTAAGCTAGAGCCAGCAGCTGGTTAGCTTAGCTTAGCATAACAAGTTGAACCAAAGGGAGACAGAGCCGTGACAGATGTTTCTGTTTTTGCTAAGCTAAGCTAACCCCTTTTTATCCTGATAGTGGCATCAATTATCTCATGTGACTCGTGAGAAAAGTACCTTCGAAAATGCCAAAAACAATTACTTGCAGCATTGTCTGAATCTCCCCTGTTTTATTTATTTATTTTCATTCATACAGGTGTTTTGAAAATATTGGATATTGGGGATATTCAAAGAAAACACATCATGGATCATCCAGAAAATTACACAATGCTCGCGACGCTCGATGAAGGTTTGTTGAAAAACGATTTCACGATGCATTTGTATGTTTGTTAGATGTGATTTATTTATGTGTAATGATTTATTTTTCAGACACATGGAGTAAATTCAAAGAGGAGCGAGGAAACCTGACGAAAGCTCCTCAGACCACGATTTGTGGAGACGGGATTCGGGAGGTGATGACGTTCATCAACCCCGCTCAGACTGAAGGCCTGTGTTCACCCTGATACCCACTCTCTGTGCCGATGCTCCACATAAGCACATGGTTGATATACATACTTCCTGTCATGCATGTTGCACTTGGATCCTGAATCCTTCCCATTGTAATGCTGGAGATTCTAGTTGTGATATTGTTGCTCATCAGTTAATTCAGACATCATTGTGCATCATGTTGGAACCATCACATATTTGCATTTTTTGATTATTAGGCTGCAAAACTATTGGTAATGCCAAATTCTGAAATATTTAAATATAAAAACTTCAAGAATAATGGCCTAATATTATGAGAATTAAGTCGGAATTTAATAAGAAAACTTTAGAAAAATGTTTATCTCATTCTCCAAATTCCTTGTTTTAACACAGTTGGTCTTCTGATATGCCCCTTCTTTGACATTTGGTCTAAGATTACGACTTTATTCTTGTTAATTCACAACTTTTTTTTCTCATAACATCACAACTTTATTCTCGAAATATTTAGATTTTATTACATAATATTGCAGCTTTATTCTTTACTATAACAATTTTACTCTCGAAATCTGGAAAATGTCCCCCTTTAAGTGGCCCTAATACTCTGTCACGTAAAACACATATCAATATAATTTGTATTTCAGAATTTGCTTGGGCAAGCTGCCATGTTCTGATTAGAATGTAAAGGGTCTATTAAAGGATGTATGATCAGTATACTGTATTTATTGTAAATATTGAGGGTTTTTTGGCACCTTATTTAAAGCATTTTGGTTCTTGTATGATTTCTGTATATACAGTACGTGTGTGGTTGAATGTTGTTGTTTTTCCCGCCTTGCACGAATTAGCGAGAGGCATCGCATTGTGGTAAATGCACAGTTTTATCCAAACAGTGGTTTGTTATCACAGCCTAGAGACATCTTACAACTCCACATGCCAGAACTATTTAAATTTTAAGTGGCCATTGTTGATGTAGCTGAATTCACTCTGTACCCCCCCGCTCACAATTTTAACCCATAAAGTTTTTTCTGTGTTTTACACCAGTCAGCAGCTTTTGTCTGATTTATTTCTGGCTGTAGCTTTCATGTTTGAATGTTGCATGCACTGGAACCATTTGTCCTTGTACGACAGTGAGAATGTGTATTTGAAACAAGCTTAAGATGTGGCTCAGAGCTCAGAGTTGTTTTCAAAGCGTTGTATAAAAATGATGCTGATTCATCTCTGATCCGCATGCCGGGCAACAGCGGACGCCATCATCGCCCCGGGGCTTCAGTTAATGGAGCTCCGGAAGGCCGGATAAACTGTGTTCCCGCTGGAGATGAAATGTTATCAGAGACGTGAAAATCAAAAGCAGAAGTTGAAACTCCCTTCAATCTCCCAAACAAACACACACACACGTAATGTTTTCCCAGCACCAGTGTTTCCCCCAAAATGTCTTGTTATTTATTATTAGGTATATAATATCATAATCAGACGAAGTGACTGGCTTCCTCTGTCCCGCTCCCAGTTTTCACTCCCAAAACATGGGAGTTTTACTGCCCTGTAACAGCTGGTCTTTGCAGGATTTTATTATACGACAAGGTTATTCATTATTCAGGATGGAACATAGGAGCAGTGGAAGCTGTTGAAGTATTGCAGGAAACAAACAATGTAACTTGTTTTTGCATTGGCAAATAAGCGCTCCCCACTTCCTGTTGTGTGCCTCATTGAGTTGCAAAACAGCAAAAGCCTCAAATCAATTCAACTGGCACGTTATGTATTGTCAAGTTCAATCTAATATTTGACTATTTATACATGTTTTTATTTATTTACCGACTCGAATTACCCTTCAAACTGTTGAGAACCCCAGGGTTACAATGTTGGTCAGACAATGTCAAAGCAGCCATCATCAATATATTCACATTAACATAGAATCATGTATGTGAAAGGTCTTTGTTTTAGTGATAAATTCAAAGAGTTATGGAGCTCCGTAGTGGCTCTAAAAACTCACTGGTTATCAAACTAGCAGCAGCTAAAGAGACAGATAATTGTGTCAGGAGTTGGTGGAGACCAAAATTGAGCTAAAAGAGAGAGAATGTTGGAGTTAGATTCACCAGAGGGTTCAGAAAGATGTCTCCAAATTAATGACAATCTGTACCTTCTGGATGTGTGACTGACAACTTGACATTGACAAAACAATAAATAGCTTTCCCCCAAAATACTATTAATTGCAAAAATGGAATGGCAATTTGCAAATAAGTGTGTGTCCCTCTCTCGTGTCTGTTTGAGGTTTCTCGGATTCTCCAAATTGCAAACATGATGAAAAACATATCTTCCGTTAAAGGTTTGGCTTGCTGTGGTAGGGATTACGCTAGTGTAAACATGGTTTGCGCTGATGGATCTAAAAGTAGGTCAAGAAACTCAACAACATCTGTACTTCCAAAACGTAAGAGAAAGGAAGAAGCCTGAACGATACTTATTAAGTAGTTAGGTTTCACTGAAAACACATTTATACGTTCAAATAACATCCCAGTAGTCAAATAATCTGCTTGTGGAAAAAAAGTTTGTTGACATTTTCTTGTCCACAGGTCCGTTTGATCAACAGGTTTCAAGTTATCCCGGTGGTTCCCATGACTCAGTCGGTGTGCTGAGCGGGTGCTTCGGAACAATATCGCTTCCCTCCTCTGTGAACTCCCGACGTGCTCCCTCCATCCCCACCCCGTCCACAATGACTCATTGTGTTTCTTTCACACTTTGCAGCCAGACAGCTCTGTCCGTCTCTCCCCGAAGGGGATGAAACAATATTTTGAAACAAATGCGCTTCCCCCCCTGCACGCCTTCATTACCCGCACAAATATTTTTGTGTGCGCTGCCGAACCTGACAGTTTACAACAGCCTTAGTTGTCCAAAGTGGTCCGTTCCAGTCAAAAGGGCTCGAAGGAGGGGTGTTCCACTTTCCTGCTGCCAACATAAATTAGTTTGCAACGTTGTCAGTTTTCCATGCAGGTCGTTAAATGATGGATATTAAATGTTCTGTTTTTTATTTTTCAACTAACAATGTTGTATCTGACTGTGCATTTTTTTTACATGTGTCATTTTATTAAAATGGAATTTTCCTCTCTGTCCACATTTTTAAATTCGTCTCACGGGCCAATTGAGCTATGCATGCTTACTCCTGGCTCTGCAATTGAAACAGCTGGGGGCAGTCAGTAGGTATAAATCATGCAGCCGCTCGGCTCTCTGTGCCTGTGCACTCTACCCTGCTGCCAGTGTAGACCGGACTCAGTCAGAAGTGAAGAAAATGTCAAAGGGTCATGACTCAGCTCGGGATGGGAGGCACCTCTCGGCCATTATTATGATATTAACAACTCCCTTTTGCTTTTCTCCCTCCTCTGCATGTCAAGTTCTTTGTGACTGGGTCAGGGAGCATCAATCAGTTCATGCATGCCTCGGACAATACCTTGACATGGTTATTTTTGCTGCTTTCATCTCTGTGTTGTGTTAGGTAATTTAGTGAAACATTAAGTTAAATAATTGCAGAGTTGTAAAATGTATCATTAGTGTTCATGATTCAACACAGAAAAATGTAATTTACTTCTTTTTCACTTGGCAAAAACACATGAGATCTGATTCTCTGATGTAAAATTGGACAAACCTCGATGAGATTCTTGGGACACCATCTGTAACCGCTGCAGTGGAACTCTCACACATTCTCCAGGTTTGAAGATACAGAATAAATTCATGCATGCTACAGAAAAGACTCTGAAATGATTCCAGCGATCACAATCTTTTTGGGGTTGAACTTATTTCTTAAGACCGAACCGAGCATCCTGATCTGCTGCAGCGAGAGGCTCCTCGCCACATGTGTACATTGTTTGTGAACAACTGAAGCATTGCAAATCCATCAGGCAGCCTTTCGGTTCAACGCGAGCCAAGTTGTGTTAAGTGAATTAAGTCTGATAGACGTGTTTGCTTTCATAGCTGATTAAGGTGCCCGGCGGAACCCCTGAGTTTATACTTCATCCAAATGCTTCCACAATCTATCAAAGGCTTCTTTTTTTACACCCTCGCCCCCTCATTAATTAAGTTGGCCCTGATCACTTTAGCCGGCGGCTGGCCCCTCGCCAGGAAAACATGGACAATACCGGGGGTACGTGTCACGAGCACTTTGGGTCTTCGTCCCCTCATCCCGAGCGGCTCGGCTAAAAGGTGAAAATTTGAAACACTTGCTTGTGACGACTGTAAACTGTTAACGACAGACCACAGTGAGGTGTTTTGTTTCTCCGAGTAAAATAGGACCTGCAACTACTTAACAGCTATAATCTGTAATTATTAATAATGACCTCTTTTCAGATGTCAGCCAGAGTATCCGAGGGCCCGTCCAGGATTACATGATAATTGTGTTGGAGTTCAATTGTCCATCAAAGGAAATAATGAATAGGTCCAGTCTGCAGTGAACTCATTTGGCACTGGAGTAATGAGGAGTGTTCATGAGGTATTCAGGCCTGTTCTTCCTGAGCCAAATCTGGTGTCTGAATCTCCACAGGGTTATTCTCAGAGCTTAACTGTTGGCCCTCAACGCGAGAGTCAAACAAATCTTACCCAAACATTTCTCAGGCTTGATTTCGGTGATGACTGCTCCAGATGTGAACACGCACTGCCTTCAAGTATACATGATAAAAAACATATACAGGAGATGTGTATAAACAACGAACCTGTCTCACACAGGTCTGACATTGTCCACGGATGCTTTTCCTCATCCTGTCTTTTGTTATTTTTGCTTTTGGACTCGGTGTCCGGCTCTGCTGCCAGACTCCGTCATATCACAGCGAGCACGGATAAAATGTGTTTTCAATTAATAACTCACCTCATCAGTTCTTTATGGTACGAGCAAAGGAGAAAATGCACAACTGAGCCTTTTTGTTTGTCCGTTTATTCTGTGTTCATTAACGGGTCCAATAAAAATAATGAAGAGACATGGGTTTCTATTGGCTTCACTCTGAAACATGAAGTAACTGTAGCTCTGTGCTTTATAACAATAACACTTCTGGAGTAATTTCCCATATCTGGAGGACATGTGTGTCGATTGTGTAATTATGTTCAAAGTAGAAGTGATTTTTCACATTAGTGGACTGTTTTCACTTGTTTAACATGCACGCCTCCATGAGGTCAGTGCGTGTAAATCACCAGGATCAGCAGGGCAGAAAGCAAAGGTGATGTTTACAAAGCAGACGTAATGCCTTGGCTGAGATAAGGAACAAAAAGCCCTTAAAGAGAACAATTTAAGACACAAAGTTAGTCGTTTACTGGCTATACGGAATAATGTTATCTATTAAAACCAGCAGATATACTGATGTAACAGAATCATGTGTCCTGTGGTGCTGGATGGAGCTGAGGAAAAAAACATTGATGATGTCATTGTGATGTCATCAGGGTCACCCCGGCTCGGTTCATAACAGAAAGCCTGTGACCTGGGGTGTTAATACAACATGTACCAGACAGGGAGGTTCTGATGAGAGACACGATCAGGTTGCAACGTGGGAAAATCCAGAAGTATCCAACGTTTTTGAAAGTTGAACTACGGATAAAAAAAATCAGGATTATTTAAAAATATATCTCTCTAGCACTTTTATGTACGACACAAAATCAGTTGCTCTGTTTGATGATTTTTGATATTGTTGTTTTGCTCTTGATGATAATGATTTTCATCACCATCAAGGAAACACAACTGTTTACACAGGTTTTGTGCGATTATAAAATAAAAAATTAAAGATGTATAATACACTTCTGACTGCTGTATAATTGTTTTATACATTTTCACATATATAAGTAGATTCAACTCGTCCCACTGACCATGGACTGTATATTAAAACGGACGCTGCATCTCAACTTCCTCCCACTATCCCGAAGTCAAGCTAAAATATCCCGAAAGGAACGCTGCCATGTTCCCCATTTGGAGCCAGTCTCAGCTGTCAATCATGAGGTTTCACTGTGTTTTTATAGCATGAAATAACTTATTAAAACCAGACTTACTGATACCTAAAATAACAGAACCCATCTTTAAGAAAAATTATTTGAGTGTATTTTGACTTAAGTTTAGTCCATGCTCCATCCGCTAACATGAAAGAGCCAGGGTTTATGACCCATACTGCAGCCATGCTTTGGCTTCACTTTTGGGAAAAGTCATGTCGTCCATTTTTAAATACATTAGCGTCCATGGTGTGACAGACTGAAGCATTTGATTGTGCAGCCTACAGATCACCTAATCAGAATCATAAGGGAATGCCAAGTTGTCCATTGCCTTCATATTTTCAATTCGGACCCTATTTGAAGAGAAAGGTAGTGGTGAGAGTATGAGATGAGAACTGATGCTTGTAGGCTTTTAAAAAGATGAGGAAGATAGGAGCTAAGGGGATTTTCTTAGTTTATGGTGCTAAATTGTAGTTTATCTAAAACGTTGATATAAGCTAACATATAAACGTATTGTAATATTATGAACATTGGCATGTGAGAAATAACTGTTTCTGATTCGTTACTCAGGAGTCTTGTGAGGCCACATTCTCGTGTTGAACAGTCTGCACAAAAGAGGTTAGAGCTGAGGTCAGTGAGTGCCTTCTGTCTGCATGGATTACATTAGTGGTTACTCTGACTGATCATTGTTAGTGGAAAACCCAACATGTACAACAAACTCTTTCACAACGTCGGTACGTGTCCACTTCCAGCATGAAACCGCTGCACTCGTGCAACGTGTGAGAGCTTTAAGAACGAATCATTATCACTTCACAATCACAGCTTTGGAAGCAGCTTTCCTGTCAGAAGTTAATTCGCACCAGGACTCACTGGCTGGAGAACAGCCTCCAACTAAATTCTCTGAAGGCCTTTACTTGAGTTTCACTAGAGTCTGGGTAGAGCAGTAAAAGTATCGTGGTTAACAGAAAAAAAACTCAGGCACAGACTGACGGCCAGGTGTTTGCCCACTGAGAGTTTCAAGGACCTGAATGTCTTCCCCAGAGAGAAATACCTCTTTTTACATATTGCTAGGACTTTATGTTTATTTTTTCTTTTGGATTTTCTGATATCCGAGTTTTGCAAATTGCATTGCATCCAAAAAACTGCTTTCAGTTAGGCTTGTGTCATTATACAAATAGCCAGTTTCATTTTGGTCGGTTATTGTAATAATTCTAATCAAAATATTTGATATGGGGTCTTCACTGTCGATGAGAAGCAGTCTTCTCAATTAAAAGGTAATATGTCTGAAAATATTTTGATATTAAATTAATATCATGGTTTAAATGACATTTGAAATTAAATCAAAATACAACTTTTTTATTATTTCAAAATAAAACATGAATTATGGGACAGGGTGACAAGGCCCACAGATTCCATCGGGTATATTATACAATATGTAATGCATATTTTATGTACCATTTAATAGATACAGAAGCAGGGAAATATTCCCAGATGAAGGTAATAAAGTAGAATCGTGCATGACAGCATCTTCACAGCACCTATTGATTTATTTCACCTGGGCTGAACTCGCATTCCACAAAACCTGCGAGTGGCGCCGAAGACAGATAATTGGAATCATATGAAGGACCGAGCCATGAAATCAAACAAGGAATGAACAACGAAAACAAACATTGAAACATGACTCCAAATGAGAAAAAAAGAAACATTGAGCTTGTTGGAACGTCATGTAGAACAGATCAACCAGTGCTGTAATAAGACATGATCGTGTGAGCTGTAAATCTTACTGAGCTGCTGAGGTCTGCTCACAAATGACAAACAACTGCTAGGCTGTGTGCTCTGGATCCTGCCTGATGGAAATGAAATAATGACCGAACATATATGAATCATACAATTAAATATGTCCGATACCTATAGAGCCAAATACCTAATAACAAACCAGGAGATTTGAGATAGTAAATCTATTAATTACCTTTATCTGGCAGAGTATAAATATTCTCCAGATGGTTTCAAAGCATTTGACATATTAAGAAATACTATATTCCTTTGATAGTATTAATGAGATGGAGATTTCAGTTCCTCCGACACCGGGTGTACACCGCCATCAGCAAAGCAGGAAGACAAGTGCATCTAAACATCTGGACATGAATTAGAGCGTCTGACCAGGTGGAGGTGAAGCTTGATGAAGATCAGTGTTTCTGTCAGACTCAACGCTGGCTAGTTGTTCAATGCTTTTCTTGTGCAGCATCTTGTACTTTGTCTTCATGTCCCTCAGCAGCGATAAAACCTCCTTATGTTCCTGCTTGTTCACACGTGTGCCGTGTATGGCATCGCCTGTGAGGAGGAAAATGAGAATTACCCACCCTGCGGTTTTATGTCTCCTCCAACGAGTGCAATTTCAGTCTACATACGTTTTCTTCAGAATCATATGAGGTCACTGTTACCTTTGACCAATGAAATCGAATCATTTAAAGGTTCAAGTGTGTCAAATTTAGTGACATCTAGTGGTGAAGTTTCATATTGCAGCTGAATACCGCTCAACTCACCCTCCCCTTCCAAACATGAAAGAGAACCTGTGGTAGCCTTCGGTTGTCATAGAAACTCAAAAGGTGAATAGTTTGTCCTGTTTGGGCTTCTGTAAAAAACATGGCGGCCTCCATAAAGAGGCCCTGCTCCCTGTATATACAAAAGTATTAAAATATAAAGGGCCCATTTTAGGGTTTAGAAGACAAAAATCCTACCAAATTAGAGGAAACACACTAGTGAAAACATCACTAGGATTATTTATATTTAATTTAAGCCAATAGATCCTTTTCACCTAAATCTTACAGATTGATCCTTTAATCTTTGAGTCCAAGTTAAAACTGGTCTAAAATCAAAGAAATTCCATAAAGGCAGATTTGAGATATTATGTTCAAGAGACTTACAAATATTTGTCGTGACCTTGACCTTTGACCACCAAGTTCTAATTTATTTATCCAGGCCTCTACGTGAACATTTGAAGCAAATTTGTGAGGTCACAGTGACCTTGACCGTTGACCAGCAAAACCAAAATCAACTCATCCTCGTGTCCAAATAAACTTTGGACCAGATTTGAAGAAATTCCCTCAAGTTATTCTCTGGGAGTCAGGTTCAGAGGAGTGAGAGAGTCGTACCACCCGGGAACATATTCCCTCCGGCCGAACTCTCGCTGACAAGGAGCCATTAACATAAAGAAAGAAAGGCGTCGGTTCATGAAAGGTCAACTCAGGGGATGTATCGGAAATGTTTCTTACTCAGGGTGAGTTCTCTTATCGTTGTACTCTCTCTGATTTGCTTGAGCATTTCATCCACCCTCTCTGCCGGCTGCTTCGCCAGTCTCAGAGGTGGAAGATCTTTTATCTGTGTACAGAAATGTTATTTTTTAAAGTCACACTGGTGCAAACATCTCCTTTGTTATTTACAGTGGTTGTTGCGATTTGACGGCAACATTGATCGAGAGGGAATTTTGTGAAGCACAAATATCAAACCTTTCTCTCTTTCTCTCTGTGTGGCATCTGGATGCTATCAGACTTTGGTTTTGAGTCTCCGTAAACATTGAGAGTCTTCAGTGTGTGTTCCAGCATCCGAACAGCTGTTTGAATTCCTGTTGACAGAAAAAAAAAAAAAAGCATGAATCTTCCTCCTCACTGTGGAGCCATTGTATGGTCAACCCCCTCAGGGCTTGATGAACATGTACAGAACATAAACAGCTGCAGGTGACACTTCACAGGCCTCACCAACGGGCTCCACCACACCGGGGTTTGGTTTCGGGTCCGTCAACGTTTGGCAGTGGTGGAATTCTTCAGGAACGGCGGCGTCCTGGTGCTCTGTCGTCTCTTTTTCATCAAAGTTAGAAATGTCTGGTGCCTGATTGTGAAATAACATTCAGTGAAGACACAAAGAAAGTGGAAACCCCGAAACACACATACACATACACATATACACTGTTGATTTATCTTGAGCTCGCTATTATGTGCGAGAGATGAAACAATCAGACTAATATAAATCTAAGCAGTGGAGGATCTTAAAGGCTTACAGAATTGAGAGGAACCCCCCATCCCCTATCTCTTTCTCTTCATCTGTCTGTCTGTCTCTCTCTTTCTCTTATGCTTTCTGTTCTTCCCTCCATGACCTGGTTCGTCTGGATTTCGTTTTATCGTGTTTTTTCGATCACTGCTGTGCTCTTTGGTTTCACTGTTTATATGTTTATATCAGATTTAAACGGCAATATGAAATAAGAAATTGTGAAGGCGCTACTCTAACATGCATTGCTGTAGAATTCATGTTTTTTAGAAACAATAAAGGTAATGTAACAGTCAAGGCCACAGGACAGGTACATACCTGAGTGACAAAGAAGTCAGTGTTTTCTGTGAAGGGGCCGTCTTCGTTGTTCTTCCCCTCACACTCCGGTGTTTTCTTTACAGTTTCCTCGGCCATCAGAAAGTAATTCTTTGACACCTTCGGGAGTCTTTCTTCCACCTGCGATACGAGAATGTCCAAAATGATGCATTTTAAAATAACTATTCAACTTTCATAATGTGATTTAGACAGTATTCACTATGCAGAACATGTCCAACCTTCCATTTTGGAACAGTGGACACTTTCAGCGGCATCTTCACAACTTCGCGTGTCTCTTTACGCTTTAGTGTTATCCCCAGTCTCTCCTGGAGGTAGTAGGTCAGCAAGGGAGGGTCTCCTGTGTCCGGACAAAAACATGGAGGAGATTTTAGCGATTCAAAATCAGAAACAACTTCTTTTAAAATGAATTTGTCGATAGAGGAGAGTTACCGCTTCTGTGTGTGGTCAGAGGGTTGGAGTGAATATCGATTTCACGAAGCATGGGGAAAAAAGCGGCGGCCATCAGTGCTTCCTCCTCTGCAATCTGACGAAATAACACTGATGAGACACATGAGATATTTATTTTTAAATTGTTGAGTGATTTATGTGAAACAGGAGACGCACTTTGTTGTCAGATAAATTGAGGAACTGAAGCTCTGGCAGTGGCAGACTGGATCCCTCGCAGAGCTCCTCCAGGTTTTCCTTGTGAGGGACCACACACAGGTTTTAAATGCAGGCTGTAAAAACATGATGAAACATCTCAAACACCAACTGCAGAATGAATTACCTGCGAAGTTCTCTTGACAGATTCATGGTTGTTAGGGTCTGGCTCAGTGTGAGCTGCTTTGAAGAGAGTTTTTTCAGCAGATGTTGCAGGAACTCTGACACGCAGGCCGATTATTAAATCATTTACTTAATGACATCGAGCAGATTCTTAGCAATTACCAGGTTTGTCTTCCCCGGGTTCCTTTTCAGAAATGGATGCAGGTTCTAAAGAGCCCGTTGGATGTACGTATGGGATTTCAGAAATGCGGTTCCCCTGTAGATTTAAATACTTTAACCTGTAAGTGACAATTGAAAAACAAATTAATATTTTTCAAATGGTTCTTCAGAGATTTAGTGTTGTATTTCCATTGCAACAGATGAATAGAAAAGAAGATTAGACTAATTTGATGCAGCAAAGGCCAAAATATATTTTTAGACATGTATATATTAATATATTCCTGCAACCTATTAGAATGTGCCTCTGCATTGTACTGGTCACATGAACAAATCCACATAAAAAATAACACTGGATCCTACGATTCTTAAAATAGGTAGATTGGCTTTCAGCTAAAATATGAAATACGAAACCACATAATTACCTTTTCAGGTTTCTGAGACTGTTGAAGACTCCAGAGGAAAGGTTGTTGTCATCAAGCATCAGAACTTCCAGAGCTTTAAACTGTGATTCTTCTTCTGAAGCTGACCTGCACAAAACACAGAAAATAGTGAAATGAGCAATGTCTCAGAGTCTATACATGAACATTAGCTAATAAACAGTGAAAGTAATAAATTATGCCGTTGAAGTAATAAAGTTACTTTAACATGATTGGATGTGTGTATGTTTCCTGCTTGACTTTATATATGAGGCTATGGAGCAGGTGTATTAAATGTCTTTACGTTTTCTTCACCAGAATCAGAAGTGAGAATCTGGAACATGTGTACGCCACCTTCTGGTTAATTTCAAAACTTGCGTTTCAAATGCTTCTTGAATTTTTTAGCATTTTCTGTAATGAACTGTTTTGACATTAAGTAGAACTAATACCCTGATCAAGTAAAAACATTTGACATAATAATGTGCAAAAAAGAATAATACATGATTTAAATATAGTATGTAAAAATGTAATATAAAAATTGCAAATTGATGAATAGTAAATATGATTAGATAAGAGAATAATCAGCATAACAATTATGAAACATTTGCATCATTATGTGTTAGAAAAGTTTCAATATATTACTGATTTTTCATGTAGTAATATAATAAAGAAGCCTGGAGGCAGTGTCAGACCGTAGTTTGAGAATTTCATCATTTTGATATGGAAAATATGTTTTCGTTGTTCCAGCTTCTCCGTGACTCATGTCAGAGTTTTTCGAAAAAAGCTTTTATGTGAAGAGTCTGCCTTTTGTCGAGCTACACAATGCAGTGATTGACAGAACTGACCCGCGTGTGAAGATGGGATCAAAAAAACAAGACAAGCCCACACATGCTAATTACCTCGATCTACGAGGTTGTGTTCTCACCTTTGTCTCTTGGTTGGAATCTTTGTTTGTTCCTTTTTCCCTTTATTCTTCTAAGAGCCAGACAGACGTGTGGGACCGTCTGGCCCAGAAGGGGGTATGTGCTCGACTGCGTGTCATTCTAGTTTAATCAATCAATTTGTGATTTTGACATTTTCCTCAGATCAAATGACCAAATTTATTATTAAAAACGAAGTGGATTCGTTTGTGTTAATGTGGATTTTGTAGCAAAATTTACATAAAAATGTATAAAAGCAAAAATAGCCAATTGATTAACTGGTTGTCTGACCGTAGATGAGTTTTTTTTTTTTAAGTAATAAGAATGCTGTAAATAAAAGTTAGTGTACTAACAGCTGAGTTGATCCCAGATCAGGAGGAAGATGATGAAGCTGATTTCCAGTCAGATGAAGCACTTTAAGACGAGAAAGATGACCGACGGACACAACATCATCAGCTGACAGACTGTTGTAGGACAAATCCAAAACCTGAGGATTTCAATAAATAACAAAGATAAACATAACCATGGAGGAGTTATAGTGACGAGCTCCCAGCAGTGTAAACATGAGGAATGTTACAGATGTTACAAACTTATACATTTTCTACATCGGCTCCTGATCTGTCCAGGTACTAAAACAACTGAATCATGAATTTGACCCTCCCTCCTTCGGAATAAACTTGGTTCAATCCTCAAACAGGCTCAAACTTTGAAATTATATTTTAAAATGCAGGATGTAGCATCAGTAGAGATTTTAATTAGCTGTACATGGTTCCTTTGTTTGTCACCAGATCAGAGAAAAGCTCTGAAAGAACTGGAGTTGTGAGAGAAGCTGAAAACGAGACGAGGGAGCAGCGCAAAGAAAATAAAATCATGTTGGATGAAAGTAAAAGACTCTCCAGTTCTTGTTGGGATTGCAAAGTGAGGTCAAGTTGTGTATTAATGCAGTGACGCTTTATCATACAAATGTATATAATGGTTGATTTAATATGTATAGTCTCAGTCCTCTCACCTGGAGATGAGGGAAGTCAGAGGCATCAAACATCATGTGGTGAATCCCGTTCACAGACAGATTGAGTTCTCGTAAAGACACGAAACTGCTGAAAGACCCTGGAGAGAAATAATTCAGGAACTTTTGACTCTTCTCCAAAAGAGGGTTTTACACAGGGTTTACATGATGTGTAAAAACAATCACCTAAAGACAGGAGGTTGACGGAGGCATCGATGTAAGCTACGCTATCGAACATCTTGAGATCTTCAGGCGTCACCTGAGCACATAAAGGAAAATATATATTTAGTCCATCTCGTCCACAGACGCCCAAATATTTTGAACTGAAATGTGAAAAGTGTCTCTTACAGAATCCAGCTCCTGTTCACTGATGTGAACGGTGCACAGCTCAGATGGTTTATCCACACAATGTAACCGCAGCTGCAAAGGAAACAAGACATTTGTAATCATTTGAGATCGGCCTGAGGACAACTTATCGAGCTTCATTTAGTCAAATAGGCCATTTTCATATTGGTAGAGTTTGGTGACTTACGAGGAAGGGTCCGTTTAACGTGTGACCGTGAGGCACATCAGTCACTGCAATGTTCACATGTTCTTTATGAGTCTCTTTAATCCGTCTGTGCACGTGACTGTCACTCTGCTCCTCTGCCTTCCTGTAAGCCACAAGCCAGTGTCCACCACCTGCAAGGGAAATAAAACTGAATTAATAATGTCAGCAGTTGTTGTTCGGAGATAATACAAAAATATACAAACGCTGATGTTCTTTGGCATTTTGTCTGTAAAACATAATAAAATCATTATGATAATTCATATAGATTTTCAGATTTAGAGGCTGTGAAGCTTAGAATGTTTTGGCCTTTTCTCAGACAGTTAACTGAGGATCAATATAGATGCAGATTGATGTTCTGTCCTCAGTTAATCCACTCAAAGGTTCAAATACACGGGGCGCCCTTAGCTCGGTTGGTAGGGCGTCCCCCCCATGGGCCTCGGCCAGCAGCGGACCCGGGTTCGATTCCAGCCCGCGGTCGTTCTCTGCATGTCACTCCCCTCTCTGCCCCATTTCAACTCTGTCTCTAAAACTATCAATAAAGCATAAAAAATGCCAAAAAATAATCTAAAAAAAAAAAAAAAAAGGTTCAAATACACAATGTATGGTATTGCTGTACAGACTATGACCAAAGCTAAGAATGCATATGATTCATTGCACTTGATCAGATGTTTAGAAGTCATCTCATATAAAATATTGTGTTTGAATCCGCAGTCTCCAGATGCTGCACATTATCAAACCCTTACAGAAGGGATCTCCAGTATCGGCCTGAAGTGTGTTGAATTGAGAAACCCACGACACAAAGGTTGTTGACACTACTGTGAAGCAGTAACAATGAGTCATTATTTTTATTTTTTTAGTATACTAACCTGCAGGCCTACTCTTTTGTGACGCTGCCATTGTGCTGATATTTCCATGCAGCCTGACCATATAAACCAGTTATTGTTCATGCATTATCTCCTTTAAATGGAATCTGACCCACCGTCCTTCCTTCGATGGAGCAATGACCGAGCAGGGAAACATTTGGTGGCATGTCCCTGTCCGTCCTCCAGTTTACAGGACGCAGCAGTCATCTTGATTTCTCATCTCAATCCATGTATCTGGAGGAAAAGAGGGAAACAAACTTTTGATACGCTTGTTAGTGACGTTTCTCACGCGCTGAACAAACTGCTGCAGCGCCTATGTGGTGCTGAGTATCCTAGCAACAGCGCTTTAAGTTGGAGTTTCCCCCTCCGGTCCGGCAGGGGGCGATGAAGCTAGGCACCGATTGTAAATGCTCAAAGATTGAACTCTGTGTTAAGATGATACACCGCCTAGCTAGCCTGGAACATTTAAGGGCATTTGACAGCTACTGTTACGTTTATGCTGGAGTTTTCCAGCACGCAACGCAAATGTGTTTTATAAGATTATTAATAAGAAAACGTTACGTCCCACCGCTATTCGTTTAAACCGGCTAGCTAGCGGTCATCACAGTGCACTGATTCCTGTGAGTGCAGCGGAAGACTGGTTACTCGTCGCCTGTTTCAGCTAGCATTTAGCTTGTCTGCTATAATGTTAGCATAACAACGGGAAAAGACACAGTTCAATGGAGTCTTCGCTGCTCCAGGCTACGTTGCTGACCGGGCTTCGTCACGACCAACGAGGAAGTGCGCGCGAGTGTCCCTCTCGCTCCAGCGCGAGTCTTCTCTTCCGATGAACCCACAGCACCAGTGTCGTGAACACTAAAGGTCCCTGGTTCAGCGTGAAATGAGACGCTGTGATGTCGATAACGCACGAATCCAGGGGGACGAGCGCGACGAGTGACAAGTGAAGGTAAGACGCTTCGTTGCGGTCCACGCACTGTGCATTAGATTCGGTGTGTGGCTGTGCGGTCATGTGCCATGCATCACACAACTCCGAGCACCAGTGTGTGCGTTTAAAGCCACAACAAGAGCACAAACACACGCCGGTCACACATCCGGATCGTTGTCTGTCCCCAGGAGCCCGGATCCACCATGGGGAACACGGCGTCGAAGAGTGGCAGCGTGGAGGAACTGGCCAAAACAACTTTGTTCGAGAAGGAGCCCAGTGGGATCACATACAGGATCCCCGCTCTCGTCTATCTGAGGCACAGTCACACCTTCCTCGCCTTTGCAGAGAAGAGGTCCTCCCCTTGTGATCGTGATGCCAAGATTCTAGTGATGAGAAGGGGGACGCTTAAAGAGGACGGAACTGTTCAGGTTGGTGTCTGCACCTTGTATTAACCCCTTTCAGACTGAACCCCCCCCTCTGCAGGATCTGTGACCACCTTTTCTCATTCTTTCCCCCCTTTTTTTTGTCTTCCTCCAGTGGTCCCCCAGTCAGGAGCTGTCCACGGCGTTTCTACCCAACCGCCGCACCATGAGCCCTTGCCCGGTGTATGAGAAAAACGGCAAAATGTTGTTTTTATTCTTCATATCCGTGTGGGGGAACAGCACGGAGAGGAGGCAGATCTTCACAGGTAAGAACAAGGCCCGCCTCTGCTGTGTCAGCAGCGGTGATGACGGGCTAACCTGGAGTCCAGCGAAAGACTTGACAGACAGTGTGGTCGGAGACACCGTCCACAAGTGGGCCACGTTCGCCGTGGGACCCGGCCACGGTGTCCAGCTGGAGAACGGCCGGTTGATCATCCCCGCCTACGCCTACTACATCCCTCACAGATGCTTTGGCTTCCCCATTCCGTTCACAGTGTACCCGCGTGCACTGTCCATTTACAGCGAGGACTTTGGACAGACGTGGCATATCGGTAAGATGCTTCAAAAAGTGTCGTGCGAATGTGAAATGGCGGAGATCATAGACCACGAGGGCAGGAGTCACCTGTACTGCAACGCCCGTCACAGCGGAGGTCACAGGTGCGAGGCCCTGAGCGAGAACAGCGGCCTGTATTTCGACAAGCCCCACACGGCCCCGGAGCTCGTGGAGCCGCCCTCGGGCTGTCAGGGCAGCGTCATCGGCTTCCCCGCTCCGGAGTTTGTCCCGAACGACGACGCCGAGAGCAAAGCGTGCGGCACGTCCCTCCTGTCCCCCGACACCCAAACCTGGCTCCTCTTCATGCATCCGACCGACAAGTCCAGGAGAAGGGACATGGGTGTGTATTTGAACCGGTCCCCCTTGCACTCGTCGGGATGGGACCGTCCCAGGATCTTCCACAGGGGCCCCAGCGGCTACTCGGACCTGGCCTACAACGGGGACAAGGATCAGTTCTCGTGCCTGATGGAGTGCGGGAAGGAGAGCGAACTCGAGCAGATTGCCTTCATGTCGTTCACCCTTAACGATGTCATGCAGACCGGCGGTAAGAAAGGAAAGAAGATGCATTGAATCGCGGTTGCTTTATATGTGTATTAACTTAACAGAGCTCCCTGACATTCTCATGCAACCTTAAAATACAACCCCCCCACCCCCACCACTGAATATGCTGTGCAGCAACATCCGTCTGTGTTTACTGTTGTTCTACATTCTGGAGATGATAATGCATGACTCGTGTGTTTTGTTGTCTCCCTGTTTACATGAAAACCTAATTGAAGTCCTAATAGTGTTGACATGCAACCAACTGTACCAGGAAGGGGAGGGTGGTAGATTTCGAAGCATGCTGTGCCGGACTGTCCTTTTTTTTTTCAAACAGACGATGTGTGTAGCATGTTTGCCGAGCACCTCATACCCAACTCTGCATCTTATTAAAGTGTCAGTATTCCTGAGCAGCGGAGAGAGTTTTGCCTACCTCTTTTTATTTTCATATGAAGATCATTCGCGGGCCTTGTAAAGTCGAGTGAAGAGTTTTCTCCATGCTCAGCCTCTCCCTGAGATCCAGTGTACTCTGATTCACATATGCCTTCTACTGCTCTCTGAACTTCAGCTGGGCCGCTGTCGCCTGTCAGCGCACAACCTTTTTTCTGTGGGTCTCAGAGAAGAAGCATTTACTTCTTACCGGCCGCATCCAGCTAATGATCGATGAAGAGACCAACCAAACTGTACCAGCTCGTAACACAGCTGGTGAGAGATTGATAGAGAGAGTTTAAGAACCTTCACCAAACGACTTCTGTTGACAGCATTTCGGCGACTTTATCTACCTTCATTTTCCAGCAATGTTTTCTTATTCTTTTCCAGTTTTCCAGCACATATTCCAGCACATTACATATTGCATGAGTTTCCAGACGAGCACTATCATTTTTTTATGGATTGCAGGATTAGGACCAAGTACGATCAGCTGGCTCTGGGATGTCACTATTTACGAAGCCACTAGGATTCTGCAAACATACAAAACCTTGTAATCAACAACTTTCAACATCCGTCTTTGCCCGATGTCGTGGTGGCAAACTGGCTCGAGGCGACTCCGTGCTAGTTTCATTGTGTTTTTGTTGACTGTTGTGGAAAAGTGACAAAACCTGCATGAAACATGTATTTTAGTAGAAAAATAAAGGTAACCTGTGATCATCGGACTCATCTGTTGTTCATTTGTGCACTTGGAAGTTATAATAATCATTGTTGTTGACATCAATTTTAGTGGACAAGGTAAACAATAATCATTTGGCAGAAGATCAGGGCATGGATACAATTATAAAAGCAGGCATGAGAAGCACTTAATCAGCTGTGGGGAGAGTGTATTCCCTCTGCAGGCAGAGGAGGCTAAAAGGCCACAGCGTGCTGAAATGATGTGAAGGACTTCTGTTGCAAAGCGGCCTGTAGGGATTTGATTGTGATGCAACAGATGTGCAGACAGCAGGGATGAATTAGGGAGGAACGTTTGTGTCTGGGGTGGTATCTGGTTGTTTGTCCAACTGATACAACATCTATATTATAGTGACTGTTTGATACAGGCAACAAATGAAAACATCTAGATGTATTGTGACATGATTTGCTGTAAAATCTGTACAAGTGAAAATAGAGCAATAATGTAATACTAACAATTCACTAATACAACTCAAAGAATAATGCTAATGTTGTTAAATCGTGTGCAAAGACCAGAACCAAGGATATGTTAGTCTGTCTCCTTGTTTCTGACTTGTGGCTCCTACTGAAGATTCAAGAGATACATTTCTTTTCTTTTTATAAGGCTCAATAATTAGCTGGGTGTTGGTTCCTATCAAAACGCTATTCAATCAAAAAAAGTAGAATGATGAAGGATGAATACACATTTGATTCGGTAGTGAGTACTTTATGTCGAATTAGGGTGTATTGCCTTATGGAAAGTAAAGTTACAGTGGTTCCGTTCATTATGAAGCTGCAATGAAATGGCTCATTGATGTGTTTCTGGAAACAATGGAGTTTTATGATGCAGACAAATAGGCAACGTCAGGATTTGACTACACAGGCAATACTTACGATCATCACAGGATCAATTCAGGGTTTAGTCTTTTGAGTGGATGTTTTTGGCCGATAAGAAAAATATTCCACCATCTCCCTCCCACAGTAAAAGACATATTAACTTGAGAACTGTGAATTTCTTTTACCAACAATCTCAACTGTGCCCTGTGACCTTGGGTACACAGCAGCAGCTACAGGCTGCTACTGTCCTGACCATGAACACTATCTCTGATCTAATCCAAAAGCAACAACGAGACAAGATTTGAAGTGCACTTTATTAGATGTGGGGGCTTGTACGTCTCGAATGTGCTTTTTAACTTTCCACAGCCACTCGTTTCTATTTCTCTCCACCTCGTCCGACCTGTTCCTTTGCAGCAAGGATGACTCATGTATTGAAACCTGTTCATTTTTTTTCTCCCGTCAGTGTTGGCGGTGAGACATCCAACGTTTTTCAGCACACGTGAGAATGTTTATCGAGAGGGTGGCTGTCTACACACATATGTCTCATCTCTCACTCTGATGACATTATGGAGTCCATTAGCGGAGACATTAACAGTGTTGGCGTCGCAGATGTTCTCTGTTTTGTGGTTAAGTGTGTGTGTGTGTGTGGCGGGTCCCAGCGGAGTTCTGCTATTTTAGCAGCACAGACAGCGAGGGGCACTGCAGCTGTGATGCTGCTCCTGGACCGTCCATTTGAAGGCCCCTGGGGTCCACTGGCAGAGAGCTGCCACACGTGGGATGTGAGGAGGACAGGGGTCCATCTAGGTTGAGTTCCTTCTTTGTGTCTGTCTGTCTGTCTGTGTGTCTGTGTGTCTTTCACAGAAGAAAGTGGGAAAATGGCTTGTTTATTTGCAAGTTAGAATGTCTTGATCATCTACTCTGACTAAAATGACATTTTTATCCATAAATTGTCATTCCCTATGATCTAGTAAATCAAAGACAAGAGCTGACAATATATCCCAATGTTAAAACTAAAATTGAGACCTTGGTAATCCTTTAGAAATGTACTGTTTGCACTTCAAGCATAGGTGATATAAACAAGCTTGTGAGTGTGTAAAGCTAGCTATAGGCTTAAGACTTCTGCAAACTGAATATATCTCCTTTAGGTAGGAGCACAACAAGAGTCATGTTAATGTTTCAATGCTCAGTTCAAGTTGCTTCCTTTTTCTAGGCTCCCAAAATAATCTCTTCCCTTTTCCCTGTACAACACAATGAGGCACTCTGTAGCAGTGACACTTCAGTATGAGCCTCAAATGAAGAAATGCTGCTTGGAGTCAAAGGTAGATTTTGTGTTTACTGATCTACCGTAGTATGTATCATGTTGTAACTGTTATCCACTGGTGTCAAGGTTTATTAGTTCAACTTATGATCTCTAGTGAGTTTTCAAAACGTGTTTGCTGTGCAGTGTCTGGTTTTCATAGTGCTTGTTTCACTTTCTTCCATTAAATCCACATTCAAAAATCTGTGTTGTGCATCAGAGGGATTCAAGTTTTGTACGCACACATTAATTAAGTATGTTGGTTATCAATGTTGTCTGCGTTTGTTAGATAGTTAGTAGAATTATGCAAAATCTAAACATCTTTTGAAAGTGGGGGGCATGAACCAAGAAGCAGCCCATTACATTTTGGTGCAGCTCAGGATCAGGGGGCGGATCCAGGAATTTTGATTTCATAGAAAAAAAACATCTTTCGTGTTTAGGGGATCTGATATTAATGAGTGGTTGAGATTCAAATACAAATCTGCATCTAGTGAATTTCGATGTGCTTTCAGAAGGGGACTGTTGCATCTTGGGAGAGAGACGTTGTTCAGCAAAATGCAATGTATGAAGGAAACTGAGAAACCACCATGGAGCACATGTTATATGAGAATGTTATGATCATAATCCCACAGTTCACATTGTGGCCAGAAGCCACCATTTTGCTCTTCTTTACAAAGTATGTAACTCATGAAATATCCCTGTACATATTCTCAAACAAACAGTTTTATTCCAAATGTCAACATAGAAGATAAGCTAATGTGGATGTTCAACATAACAGGTAGGATTAGCCTGTTTCAACGAATAGGACCTGGTTATGAATAGTCAATACAAAACTCTTCTCTGACTCTCTGCGAACAGGCGAACACATTTTGAGCCTCTGTGAATAATCTTTTAGTCCTTCAGTCACAATGTTAAACGTTTGCATTTGTTATTCTTTTTACGGGACAGGTTCAAAGACCAAAAAAAAAGAAAGATACCTTTAAAACACGTGATGTGCTTCGTCCCTTTCGGTTAGATATGCTGTAGGTTTGGGTAACAGACAGGATACATTCAGTATGAGGTGCCTCTTCTCTCTTTTGGTTTCTTTTTGTTTGCAAGACAGTAAAATATAAGTTATGCAGGCAAAGTTACATTTTTTTCAAGGTTTGATTGAAGTATCTATGTACACTGGAAGCTACACTCAGTCAGATTGTACATTGTCACACAGACACACACACACACACACATACATACACACAGGGAGCAACGTTTTCAGCTGATCCTTCAGGAGTTCCCTTCTTCATAAATGTAACCACCTCTTATCTCACTGTAAAGCAGATACTTACACCACAATGTAACCCTGTGTCAGCGGAAAACAACCTCACGTGTCAGAATGCACCCACCCTGGAGATTAGTGCCGTCTTCACATGAGGAACACAATCCCCCTCGCGTTACAAAGTAGTGGACTTAATACAAAACTATAGGGAACAGACACGGGGTGCACAGTAGAAAAATGAGTTGTGCATGTGTGCAAGAATCAAGGGAACAAATAATACAGAGAGAGAGAGAGATAGAGAGAGAGAGCTCCCAGAGAAATGAGCAGAGAAGCTATATTTTTCGGCCTCCACCAAAAAAATCAAAAATAAATCACATTTGCTAAATCTCAACCCAAGTGACCTGCGGCAAGAGTTGTGGTATTTGATAAACGCAAGACGTATCATTCGTGTCCCTTCGCTTGAAAACGAGCAGTTCACCACAGTGTGTCCAGATCGTTGCACCAGAGGCTCTGTGACCTTTCAACACAGTCCCAACTGTCTCAACCCTCGGGTGTAGCAACAACGATGCTCTTCACAGGGACGGCATCGTCTATTTTTCTTCTTCTTCTTTTTTTTTTTTTATACAGTTGAGGACAATACAAAGGTTATATGTCGGATGGACACGCGCGGCTGTGTCTGCGCACTGCACAGTCTTTGAAAAGCAAAAGTGCCCACACCTGGATCAGACTGCCAGACCATTTTCGAGTTAAAAAAAAAAAACGATGGCTTACGAGGGCACTGCAAATCTACCTAAGCCGTAAAAGCCATGCCACATTTATGCCCTGTTTCGGGCTGTTCTCTCTTAAAGGGACATGCGCACAGTTTACAAACAGGAGGAGGCAAAAAGACTGCAGAGAAAGCAGCAGGGTTGGGAAAGTCGCTTGATTGACAGTTTCAAACCTATACGATGCTAATGTGTTCAACCTAATGGCATTTTTTTTTTAAAGCAGGTGATCTGATTGTAATACCACAGTGGATTCATTTTTATTTTTTGAACAGTCAGATCACTCCAAAGACTCGAGACCAGTAATCCTTTTTTTCCCAACCCTGTAAAGCAGTGAGCATGGCAGACCAGTCACATGCACACTATGGGAAATGTTAGGCTAGACACGTAGAGTACTAACCTTTGGCTCTCTGGCTGCTGGGTAACAAACATCATACAGAATAACAGGCGGCTGCGAGGGGAGGAGACTCAGGAGTCCGATGAAAGCACCTTTCACGCAGTAGAGTTTTGTTTTAGCATAGAGGTGTTCCCCCCCCCCCCCCCCCCACACACATTAGAACTTTTCATTAAGACAAGTCAAATGAGTTGAAGTTCTGTCAGCGTCTCTCGGTTTCAGTGGATCACAGAGAAGCGGCGCTCCGACCGTTTCCAGCCTCCCCCTCTGGAGAAAGAGTTATTCTTTGAACAATCGGCAGTGAGCAAATATATTTTTCCCACAATTGAAAGACTTTTTTTCTTTTTTCATACATGATAACAATGTACCGCGCAAAATGGATCCGCGCACATACTGGAAGCATAATGTTGCCGAGGACATGCAAGTTGTTGAGTATAGAGCGGAGCGAAAAAGTGATGTTTCCCGGTGTCATTGTCGTCTTTGTCTCCTCGAAACATCGTCCGTCACTCAGATTTGCATCTTCAGGCCCGCGACTCTTTTTTGGAGTGTGGCTTGTTTCCCAGCAGGGCATCGATCTCGGTAATGGTTTGTGGGGTCATTTGGGTTAAAATCTGCAAAGAGGAGGAGGGGAGGAAAGCGATCTTTTAGAAAATGGTCATTTGCTACTCTTCATCGTGCACATCACAAATATCATATCCGTTGGTTTACACAGCTGTAGCTTGTGTCGGGCAAAATGATGAACGTGGGAGGCAAAATAATTGAATAAAAGTTTTACCCGTAGGGCACCCAGGTTCTCAAGTAGCTGTTCTGTATTGGAAACTCCCAGAAGTACAGAGCTGACTCCCTCACTACGCAGACACCAGGCTGTAAAGAAAACGTTCTGTGTTAAAACTGGGAGACATCAGTGAAAACCAAAGAAAATGTACTTAACTCAAAGAATATTAGGTTTACTGCAGCAGTCAGATCACATGACACTGTTTGAAATCAAGTCTTTACAGTCTCTATATGCTGTACAGATTGTAAAGCTTACCTATGGCTAACTGTGCAGCAGTGCAGCCCAGTCTGTCGGCCAGTAGATGGAGCTCCTTGATTTTTGCGAGCTGTCTGCGGCCCTCCTCGCTGTTCACCCGCTCCTTCAGCCACTGGTATCCCTTCACCAGGAGAGAAGCATTCATAAGGCAGCTACTCCCACACAGATTTCAGACACCACAGTACCTCGTTGATCAGGGAGAGAACCCCCATGAGGACGACCGCTCAAATCAAACTGACCTTCATTGCCGCTCTGGAGCACTCCGGCACGCCGTCGCTGTACTTCCCTGTGATTAATCCACAAGCAAGTGGAGACCAGGTCATAGCCCCCACTCCTGAAAGAGTGGACATTCGAATGAGACAAAACAAATCTTCAGTTTAAGAAAATAAAGGTAAATTGAGCTGTGAGACATGTGGATATCTGACCGATCTTGTGGTAGAGCTCTGGGAGCTGCACCTCGACTTTATCCCTCTGGAAATAGTGGTACTCCGCCTGCTCACACACAGGTGGTATCAGGTTGAACTGGCGTGCCACTGAGTACGCCTCCTGGTGCCAAAACAGATGCAGACAAAATGCCATGGTTACCTATCAGCATATTTGACAAACACTGACAACATTAAAGGTTCAAGTGTGTAGAATTTAGTGACCTCTAATGGTGAAGGTGTACAACATGAAAGAGAACCTGTGGGAGACTTCAGTTGTCATAAAAACTCAAAAGGTCAGTAGTTTATCCAGTTAGGACTAGTTTAAAAAAACATCACTAGGATTATTTGGTATTCAATTGCTCCCAAAGATTCCTTTCACCTGAATCTTACACACTGGACCTTTAAACTTGTGAAGAATGGGAGATGAGCACTCACCATGATTTCCATGGCACTCCAGCGTGAGGTTCCCCAGTACATGGCCATACCCTGGTTTATTACAAAGGTCATGGCTCGTACAATCTCTGCAGATCACAGAATATAACATCGTATTAAAGTTACACAATTCTGATCACTTGAAGGCAATGGATTACAGATGTTTCACACATAGGCCGTATATTACAAGATCTCTGCACATCAGCAAACAAGAATGATCATTTCAAGTCTATAACTGACCTTCCATCGGACTGTTGACATCATTTCTGTTGGCAAAAACAATGTCCACATAATCGAGCTGGAGTCTTGATAAGGATCCTCTTAAACCTGTCACAAACAATGGACAGTTGTTAAGGGACATTGTCACTAAAAACACAAGAGGCCCTCTTTTGTATCATTTTGTACATCTAGACCAAAGCAGTTGTCATTTTCCTGTCCAACGCCTACGTTATCTAAATAGCAAATGCACTTAGACCCCTCTGAGCACCCATGGGCACGTTGGTCTTTACATGAAGTGTGATCAGGCACATCGTTGGCACGTTGCAGAAGTGAGTAGGAAACAGTTGTACTTTTGCCCAATAACAGCCTGGTCTGAAGTCAGTGGTGCAGTATCTGTTATTTTAAAGGTACATTTTGATGATCAAATATATTCACGGCAAAGATTCTCAATGAATCCTTGGCAATACTCCAGTGAGTAAATTAATGGACGGATAAATGATAAATTATTCAAAAGGATGTTACTGTTTCTTAAATTTCTGCACTGTATTTTCCACGTCTAACTTTTTAGGATCAGTATCTGGCAAATTTTCCAACTGTCTGTAATTTGATTTTAAGTTTTAGAAATGTTAAAAGCATGTGTGCGAAATCCAAATATGAGCAAAGACCTTGAGAGCTGCACATTGTTTGATTATTATGTAATTGCCTAAATTTAAAAGCCCTTTGACAATGACAGTCAAACAGCCCATTCAACTCTTTGGTAAATGGTCCTGCGGCTACACTGCTTACAAAAATAACTAAGATGACGACTGTATACAAAGACATCAGCCTGTGGGCTTTATTTACTTACTTATTTATATTTTTTAAGGTCGTGACCTCTACGTTCCCTATTCTGTACCCATATGTAGCCCCCATATAAAGCATGTAATTAAAATGATTTCAAGGTATCTTGAAGTATCAAATTCACAACTTTTCTATATTTGATTTGTATAAAATTACTTTAGGATGAACTGAGCTTTTCTAGTCTTAAGCCCCAGACTTTGATATGATCCTTTAAAGTAAATTATTTCCCAAAACATTTAGTGAAGAATTTGTTTGTCAATGGGTGAATGGTAATAAACTGTACTGTGAAGAGCTTTGAGTGTTCATCAAGACTAGAAAACAGACCACAAACAGACCATTACATGTAAAAATATATATATCATTACCTTCAATAATGTGCTTTCTGGAGAGTCCTCTCTCTGTCTCAGCTCTGTGGAGTGTGGAAAATACACATTAAAGATATTCTGCGGAAATGATACAAGCAAACAATGATTTTGAATGAGAAACAAACAGTCAAACACATAGAAATAGTCCATAGAGGTTCACTTACTGGCCTCCCCAATAGATCTTTGTTGTGATGACAAAACTAGAACGCCTGGCAAGGACACAAGAGAGTTTTTAGTATTAAAGTATTTTTATTCTTCCCCTTATTTCCTAAGTTCTTCAAATACTTTGTATACTTTCGCTGTGCCTGTAATAATAAGTATGTTGCATTAAAATCTAAATTTATACCAGTTATGTGTTTTAACATCCACAAATCAATCTGAGACAGTTCATTGTAGTGACAAATGCTGTCGAAAGGCCTAATTTCAAGTCTGACTTGTATTTATCAATATTTTTTCCCAACAGTAAAAATATCTCAAGCATTTCCCACACAAATGTAGTGGTTGGACAAGTCAGAGAGCTGGTTTTGTGAACTGGGAAGTTTATTTTCACATTTTTATCCTTTTATAGTCTTTCTGAGACTAACGGTCCTCGTTTGTGTAAAAAATATAGCTTTCCCTTGAGATAATTTAACAGTTTGTCAGTCCCAATGGAAAGGCAGTGCATTTCAGAAAAGCAAGAAATTATTCAGATTTCCAAAAACAAGTTAAATCACCTCCATCCTTTCTTCTTGATGATGTTCCCCAGAGTGATTTCCGCTCTGTGGAGAAACACATCATTGATCGTGACGGCTTGACACAAACTTCACATCGCTGCACAACAATATAAAAAAATCTGCAAACATGTGATACGTTAGAAAACTGAAGACTCTCAGTTGTTTATCTGCTTTCAAGAGAGACGTTGCAGTCAGAGGATGTGAAGGACACATAAAAGTACTGATGCCAAAAAACATGGGTGTGTGAGAGAAGCAGAAGATTTAATTGGCGCGCAGAGGAGAAAGTGAAGCCTGACCTTCCAGAGGCGTATACCTCCGCTGTGTCAAACAGGTTCACTCCGTTCTCATAAGCTATGTTCATCAGGTTCTCGGCCATCTGAGGGAACACAAACATTGAGACTGTGAGACGGAGGCGACAGATAAATTCCAATTACCCAGAGGTCGTCCATGAAGGTCACAACGCAGGGAGGATAATACATTAGAGAAACAGACAATATTTCAACAAGCTGCTGTGGTTTGAAGGTCTGTCGGACTTTCTCCATTCTATAATTGGAAGACGCTCAGAGATTTGCGTTCCCGGCACCCCGGTGTTTTCCACATAAGCAATAAGAGCAAGTGTGTTTGGAATCGACGGCTCACACAAACACAGAGAGAGAGAAAAAACAGCTCTCACCTCATCAGAGATCTGTGATCCAAATGTCACCCAGGTGCCTGAGCGAGAGGAGAGGAGAGACAGAGACGTTTGTTTTGTTTGAGGGGTTGAAACAGGGATGAGTATTTTCCTGCCTTCAAACCAACTCACCTAACCCGAGGCAGGAAACGCGTAGGCCTGACTTTCCCAGATTCCTGTGGAGGGGAAAAAAAAAAGCACAGAAATAAATAGTGGAAAAAGACATGATGATGTTTGGGCTTTAAAAATATGTTTTTCACACACATAGGTCAAAGGTGAGCTTACACTGAATGACATGGTAGCGTTATCGCCACTTTTATTGGTTACTCATTTCTTTGGGTAATATTTTATTTTCAGTCCCACTGATTTATCAATAAATAAAGATTTGGTAAATGGGTAATAACATGTTATAGCAACGAAATGTACTTATTACTGTACATTATTTCTAAGCAGTTACAATTTATACAATGAAGACTTGCAATTAATAATTTATTATTAAATGTTTTACATTATTACAGCTCTGTTTTAACATACTGTCATCTATTGTTTATAAACACCTAAGACTAGTTATAATAATAATGTTATAGTTATATGTTATCAAATAATGAATCAAAGCAAAGATGAATGAAACAAATGATTTGTTTCACATATATCAGTGTGATTAGAACTACCTAAAGTGATGAATTCAGCTTTAAGAAAACTTCGTTTATTGCGTATTTTGACTTTTTGAATATCCCATCCATCAACATGGGTTAGTTTAGGTTAGGTTGTTGACCAGTACTGCAGCCAGCCACCAGAGGGCCATCAAGATTATTTGGCTTTACCTTTATGGAGCTGTCATGTCTTTATTTAAAGTATATAATTAAATGTCATATCTCCTTTCAAACGCATTATATTGTTTCAGAAAAGATTGTATTTGAATTTGTTATGTTTGACCGCATATTATGATGATACATTTTTACTAACTAAACAGGAAGTAGTTTAATTAGCTCCACCTCATCCAGCCACATGAAAATTATGCATATACATGTTAATGCATCAGTCAAATACTGTGTATATTGATGTAAAACTGTTGAATTTAGATTTAATTTAAATTTTGATTGATAATTAGCAAATTGTGCTGATAATACTATAACACTTTACTTAACATTGATGCTCCTAAGTATTCACAATTAAACTTTTACTCATTCTTCTATTGTAAAATGCTTGACCAAGAATATGCAAGACTAAAACAACATATATTGAATCATTGAATGGCTCACCGACGCAAAAAGACAAAAAATTAAATGTATCATAATGAAATGTAAGAAAATGTAGTGTGACACAAGATAATAGCTCGATTCTACAAAGTGTTCCTGGATGTGACTTCTTCCTTCACTGCAGTTGCTGAGTTGAAGTCTTGCTCGCCCGTGGTTAAATGACTTCCTGCGTCTAATTATTTCGGAACAATTGACCTTTTATCCTTCGTATGTTAACAGTTCAGTGTATTACACTGGGCCAGTGAGACAGCTGGAGGGGAGAGAGCTCATCTCACATAGAGGCCAGACAAAAGCTTCTTTAATGGGGACAGTTAATGTCCCAAAATGTCCCATAAGCTTAAGAGGAGTCCATTACCCCACATGCCACATCTGATTATCCAGACTGCTGAATGTTGAAGGGTGAGCGGGGAAGAGGCGAGAGCTGCATTTCTGACCGCAGGAGCATCTCCAGCTGAAAATGATGTGGGCTTCATGCTCGCTCTCCTCCTGATGTGTGCTCTCCCCCATTCTAATTAGCCTGGGAGCCAGCTGGAGAGGCAGCAGAACTGCAACTCGCTGCTCGCCGTCTTTTCATCTCCAGCACCTCTCTCCCTCTCTGCCTGCCTGCCTGCCTGTCTGTCTGCCTGTCTGCCTGTCTGCCTGCCTGTCTGCCTGCCTGCCTGTCTGCATGCCTGTCTGCTTGCCCGCCTGCCTGCATCTGCCACAAATAGCCAAATGCAAAAAGACAGACTGTCAGAGCATTTAGACTCAGTCGAACGAGCCCTGCTTTTATTTTTCCCTGGTCTATTTTTAAAGCCTGACCTTAAGCTATTTTTAGTTCCCTGCATATGTAAGCGTTTGTGTCCCTCTTTGTGTGTGTGAGCAGTGCGGGGGGGTGGGGGTGGGGGTGGGGGGGTGTCAGTGTTCATGTGTGAACTGCGTATTGTTTTTGTCGATACTTTCAACTCAGTCAAAATAGCGCGCAGGTTGAAGGTTTGGGATTCTTTCTAGGGGAGAAAAACACGTGAGCAGAGTTTGATGTCGCCGAGTCTTTGCTCTTGTTCACCGTATTTCAACCAATGACGGCTCTGCATGTTCTCACACACCGACAGTCACTTTGAACACTGCTAGCAAATATAAATGAGGCACATGGGAGAAAACACACTTCAGAGATTCTTTTTTTACAAAGCGTCTTCTCCTTTACTGCCGTTTGTTTGTGACATTCATCAAATTATACCATTTTGCCTCAAATTCACTTGGGGGACATTAAAGGATTTTTTTTTTGACAAGGAACATTTTATAAGGTTGGAACAGGATGCAGGTCTACAGC
This sequence comes from Pleuronectes platessa, assembly GCF_947347685.1. Taxonomy (NCBI): domain Eukaryota; kingdom Metazoa; phylum Chordata; class Actinopteri; order Pleuronectiformes; family Pleuronectidae; genus Pleuronectes; species Pleuronectes platessa. Next base: position 13,302,235 of record NC_070640.1, on the reverse strand, counting down.
AAAAATCTTGAGAGCATATATTGTTTTGTCTTGATGTGAAGCCTCAAAATGGACTCTTATTTTTAAAAATACACATAATGTTGTCTATATTGAGCATTCTGGGTGTTTATCTAAGGTTGTTTTATCATATCACCAAACCTCATGAAGCTTAAGGGAATTGAGGAAAACTGATGCTTTGATGAATTATGTATAGATTCTGTATAATTTTGCCTGACAATGGCATGTCAGGGATTTTTCTAAATCAGGGGTCATAAAGGGAAAGGGAATTGGCATAGAGGGACCACACGTATGTTCAATGCCCATGCACAATTGCTAATTAAGTTGAGTGCACATTTGAGTCATTCCTTGTTTTCTGTAAGCTCTATAGCTTTGAGCAAAGCAGCATATCGTTGACTATATTTAAAAAATGGTGTACTTCAAAAAAGCGTAGAAAATAGAAAAAATCCTTGAAATGTCATATTTACTGTTAGTATTGTTAGAGACTGACTAGTTTATCTGAAGAAAAAAAGACTATTGAGAGTCCTGGGGCACTTTCATGGTCAATCACATTTCACCGGGGGCTAGTGGCCCCTGGCCCTGCCTCTGTATCTGCCCCTGTAGCCTCAGGCTATCTTGTGCTTGTAATGCATGAGAAATAATTGCACTAATGATACCGAGTTTCAACTGTGCCATCTTAGAAACACCTTCTTTCAAAGTTTCCCATTTTAAATTCGTAGCGGGACGAATAACACAAAGGTTATGTGTGGCAAATACCGAAACATGAGTCAGCATTAGGGGAATATCAAGCATCCAGTCGCATCCACCACTGATACACAAAATCAGGCCTCTTCTGTTTCCATGCATTTGTATTCAGTGTGCTTTTTAATATGGAAAACAAGTGCGTGAGACATGTTCTACAAGCACATCCTGACAGGAGAGGACAAGAGGAACCAGTGTACGTCTGAGGGTGAATTCCACAGAAAATACCTTTTTCTTTAATTTGTGGGCAGTGGAGGATGTCATTATTTGTGTGTGTGTGTGTACGTGTGTGTGTGTGTGTGTGTGTGTGTGTGTGTGTGTGTGTGTGTGTGTGTGTGTGTGTGTGTGTGTGTGTGTGTGTCTCAACCGGTCGCCCCCTCCCTGCTCTCCCTCAACTCCGCCGCTCACTGCAGTGCTGCAGTCTGCTAAATTACTATCAGTGAGTGTGAGGAGACACATGCTCTCTCTCTCTCCTCTCACTATCTCCCCCATGACAGTCTTTCCCACTTCCTCTCTAGCACAGTCACACCATCACACACACATGCATGCACAGACGCTCGGCCTATATACTGCGCCTGACATGGATTCGACGTACATTATGTGAGGACTGATGAGATCTATACTGCGTGACGGTCAGTAGGGCCGCTCTCCACGCTTTCACGTGGACATTCACGCTTGACGAGAACTACGCTGCAACACAGGCACAGATCTACGCACGCTCATGCATGAATGCGCTCATGAGCAGGGCCCACAGAAGCACAGATGCTTTGCTGTTGCCATCATGAATGGGCCTTCCCATGTTTTCTTATCTACCGACCATAAATCATGAAGTCCAAACAAGGTGATTACGGGCCCGTAGCGTTCCGTGCATTGGTAATGGCGGAAAGAGAGAGAGAAAGGAGGCACACAGGTGCTCCGTCATGGTGGAGTCAGCATTTTAACCTGTGCTGACTTTTACAGTTAGTTTTCACCTGAGACAGGAGGAGGACACTGTACACAGATGGTTAGGTGCATATGATGGGAGGGCTTTTTTCTGCAGTTGTCATAAAATGGCACACACACGCTGAGCAAGCTTCTCTCCGGAGGGAAGCAAACCTAGATATTAATAACACTCACGTCAGTCGGTGTTTACGCATGTGTGTGTGTTTGTGTGTGTGTGTTGTGTGTGTGTGTGCTTATACATGCATTTTCAGAGCACAATCTGTGGGGAGATAGTGGCCTGTCTGCTCTCTTTAATTACTGCTGTTTACTCTGTTTCTGGGTTTTAAAGGTTCAGTTCATCCAAATTACAAAGCGTATTTATCCACGCAGCCTTTTGGGGCTAAACACATCAACACAGGTGAAAACATTATTTATTCGTGGGGCTCAGTGCAGTGACAGCTTTTGGCATCAGACGCCCCACGTTGTAAAATTTGCTCCTTATTGGACTTGGACAGACTTATTCTATTCTATTCTTCTTTTAAATACCTCTATTGTATTGTTCTCTTTAATTTCATTTTTCTTAACAAACACCACCATCTCTTTTTCTATTGTCAGCGTCGTTGTTATTCTTGATCATACAGAGATTAGTAGCAGGGACTTCTCAATAGAAAGTAGTTTTCTCCAGTGTATCCAGGACACTGCTTCTGAACAAAAATACCCCAACTCACTTCACGATGAGAAAGATAATGAGAAAGGTTGTTTTTTTCCGTCTGAGCCGACTCTTTAGCTCTGAGGGACAATAACCCAGCGTAATTCACTCAGCGCTCTAATTCTTGCTTCGGCTATTATTAATGTTACATGATGTTTTTAATTCAGTTATATTGTAACAGTTAGGAAAGTAGGGCTGCCTTCATTATGAAATACCCAGGCTGTGAGCGGAGCCCTCGCTCAGGCACACAGACACCAACTCAGCTGCTCTCCTCCGATCGTCAGTCGCTGACACTTGTATTAACTGAGTGGGAAGTAGTGGAGTGTTGCAGCTAAGAGATTCACACCAGCTGACGTGTTAACAGAGGAGACATGTACTGTATGTTTTCCAGTTTAAATCTTGAGACTGGACATGAGGTTATGTGTGTAAGACTCCTGATTATGTTTGTGAAGGGGAGTTCAATGTGATGTGAAGCTGAAACACTATGAAAACAACTATATACTTTGAATTTTAAATCATCTCAACATGATCCCTGGGTCCCTGGGTATGCTGCCTCGTATACAAGTTTCTCTTGTTTCTTGAAATCAATAATATGTCATCCGAGCTGCTTTACCAACATGTAGTAGGAGAATTCATTGAAATACTTAAAATACCATTAAAGTCTGTATAGATTATGATTTCGTTTTTTCCAACTTTCGAAAAACATTCGAAATTTGTTAGAAACTTCCTAAAAACTGAATTAGATGAATGTTGTGAACAATACTATTTGTTTTGAATCTTTTCAGTGGGATTATTTGTAATTGCAAACACACAGTCCAAATATAAATACCAAACTTTTCATTGAAACAAGGCAACTTTTGATGTTTATCTTTTTATGTACGTCCTTCATAAGCAATGTTTTATTTTATCCTCACACCATGGATGTACTTCTGCTGGAACAAGGCTCTGCCATTTTTCTTTAAAAAGTAATTTACATGAATAATTATGATCCAGTAATCACTAATGCCCACTAGATCATGTTATTTAAAGATATCAGTTTAAACTGGAATAGTCAAAGTTTCCTCTATTGGCATTTAAGGTGTACTGATTGTATCACATCATGCAAGACAAAAATTCCACCTTAAGAGAAACTTTGAGTGGCACAGTGAGTTGAAATTCTACTTATCTGATGTTAACTAGTAGCCTGAAGATGAGAAGGCAGAGGAGCATCCCTCCATCCATCATTCATGATTCTGACAGTTTATCTAATTGTGATAAATTTGCAAAGAAACGTTAGAAAAGCAGCTTGTTAAATCTGGCAGCGTGTGCTGCATCCATTCTGCTGGAGGTGGAAGCTTGTTTAGCATCTATTCACAGTATCGTCTATTAGATTAACCTGCAACTCTTCCTCAGAATGGATTCTTTCCAATGTGGTTGCCTTCACTCGACACAAGTACATAAATAATTCAATGTACAAGCTACTTGTGTTCATTCCCCTGTATTGTGTATATAACCTGTACTTCAGCTAAATGCTGCTGCATAATGTTCTCAACATGAAGAAACTATTCATAGTCTAACATTGGAAAGTTGTTGTTCACGTATACTTAGAAAATCTAAACTTGTCACCTAGGTAGCAAAGATAACAACCTGGGAAACGAGCCACAAGGAGCATGAGCTCATATCCGGTACTTTAACAAATAGCATTATACCGATGCATCACATCAATATGAATGTTAATTCAAACTAAAAGCAAAATAGGAAATTGATTTCCTCATCGACCTTACAGAAATGTGTAACAACTAAAGCTGGTTACAAACATGCGTTGAACCCCAGACATTCTCCATTTGCTCCAGATAATCTCCAGAGTTTTTTCTTGCAAGCCCTCTTGTAAAATCTCTGGATAATGAGTGAGCCCATATGAGGAAACTGCAGGATAAACAAAAAACTCATGGATTTTGCTGCAGATATTACGGTAATAACCTCCTTCCCTCTTGCTCTACCCAGACACCAACCCTCACCTGAATGTTCCGGTGATTTCCCTTTTGTTGTGAATGCGTCTGACTCGGACAATCTTCTTCATATGTCTGGATCCAGTCACCTGGACATTTTCATGTATGGAAAGAGCTCAAGACATGTAAAGAGCTTAGATTGAGATCATCAACTTTGAGCCTAAATACCTTGTGAGTCCTTCCCAGGACCTGCAGAGCCTTTGTTTTCAGACCGTGCCTCAGCTCTTACATAATGACATGCAATGATGAGTTTATCTCTCCCAGAACACACTGTCGGACTTTGACTAGACTGCCCACTCCGAACAACGAGAAGTGGATTCTCTACCAGTCCACAGGCTGATATTGACAGATGCAAGCCGTGTCAAGCTGCACTGACCCTGCAGTCACGTCACATCTCCAACAGACAGAGTTATCGGCTTCATGTGCACAAGTTGAAAAAAACATTTTCTGTTGGGTTAATGTGGTTTGGATGTGTAGTTGCAGCTGCATGAATAATAATGATCTAAACTGTTGCTTGTTTTTCATTATTCATAACTATACATTCAAGCAGCCTAGTAGGTGGTAGATGAAATAAGCAGCCAGATTTGTTGTAGTCTGGCAGCCAAAACAGATCAGAGTGTGGATATATTTGAGTTACGAGCCACTGAGATAACGTCTGACTTTTTAAACTTGTCGCAAGACCTCGCAGGATGATCAATTATCAGGTCAGTGAGCTGGAAACTCCAGGGAGAGAAAAGTTTAATGACAATATCTTGTTGCAGCACATTGTCACATTCCCTTCTCTGCTACCCAAACCATTTGTTTCCAATGATTACTAACCATGACAACAATGTGAGGCCAAATTACTTAATTATCCTTTAATTATTATCCCATAATGACTCTGCTATGTGAAACGCATATTGTATCACTCTCTTCTACCAATTTCTTTTTCCACAACTTTTTGTGAGTTTTATTTATGAGGCAAATGTAAAAGCACATTACTTAAAGTAAATAGTCTTCGATCAAATCTATAAACTGAAGCTGTTAAGTGTGCGTGGGTGTGTGTGTATGTGTGTGTGTGTGTGTTTGTGTGTGTGTGTGTGTGTGTGTGTGTGTGTGTGTGTGTGTCTGTGTGTGTGTGTGTTAGTGCATGTGTATGTGTATGTGTATGTGGGTGTGTGTGTGCCTTCTGTGTGTATAAAGGCCTCCGAGCACTAAATGACCACAATATTTCTGTAAACCCTGACAGGATTGATCATCAGACACCAATGATTCCATCATTACTTCGGCAGCAGCTGAGTTCAGCCTTTCAAAACTCACTGTTCAAGTGCACTCTGCTAGAGAACAGAAGCTCTCTGCGTCACTGAATGTCAGGACTCTTCAACTCCTCATACAAATGCAAATACACGCAGGCCCTCCAGTTAGACTGAATATTCTGTAATGTTACTGGTGCAGTATTTAGTTTGGACATTTGTTATCTGTTTATAATTTCATTCTACTTCAATAAATAAATAAATCAAGAGTGTGAAAATTCATTTCAAAGTTTGGCAAAATAATTTTAAGCAGAGGTCCACTATCATCCAACTTTCCCCAGTGCTTTCTACCACATCACCGCATCTGAGGGAATTCCTATTAACAAGACTTGAGTCAGTATTATTTGGTCCAAGCTAGTAGCAGTGCCTAAATCTTTGGAACTGAATTCAGTGTGTTTTACCCATAGACATTTGGACGTTTCAAATATATGTTCACACGAATTTCAAAAAAGGGGTTTCATTACCTATTTGATACTATAAAATGCTATAAAACTGATTTGTGATTGGTGGAGCGCATGTGTCAGCAGGACGTCGATACCTCAGCTCCATCACTATTGCGAAGACACTGGCATTCATTTCTGGAATATTTTAACTTCATTTCTTAATAGCGGGAGGAAGTTAGGACACGTCCATCTTTATAACCAGTCTGTGGCTTAACACAAGAGCTGGTGTTTTGCTATCTGAAGGGACTTCTGTGGTAGACAATACCTACTGGTCCACATAAATAAGGACATTCAATTAAGATTGGTAATAATCTCACATCTGATCTGTCCATATGAAGCGAGCACCAGCACCTTCAGATAAGCTTAGTACAAAGTATAAAGTCTAAAAAGAAAAAAGAGGAAATAGCTAGCCGGTATCTCTAAAGCTCATTTAGCATGTAGCAATTAACAGGTTAAATCCTCTTTGTTTAATCTTAACAAAACCTGAAGAGTTTGGTCTTTTTGCTAAGCTAAGCTAAGCTAAGCAGCTACTTGCTCTGGTTTCATATTAACTGTACAGTCATGGCATTGATCTTCTCATCTAACTCTTGGGAAACAAACAATTAAAACGATTTACTAAAAGTTATGGACACTTAATTCGCCCATGTATGAGCTGGGGCACCCCGAGATGACAGATTTAGAAACAGCAGAACCGTGTCATCATCCTTGAAGTGCTCCTTGTTTGTCCTGCTGTCCTGGAGGTTGTTACAGCCTCAGAACAGTCATTAACAAAATTGGACTCTATTTCCTGCTGTATCTTTTATGTACCAATGCCTTTCTTTCCACCGTGCATACTCCCTCTTTCAATCATGCATAAAGCTAATGGCAGCCGGCTGCCTGCCACCAAGATCCCAGAGAATTGACCGACAGTGGCAGACAAATCTATTTTGGAGAAGAACCTGACCTGCTTGCCAGGTTGCTGTCGGTGAAAGGAGAGCGCCTTGTTACCATAGAAACGGCCAATTTGCTGACTGACAGAACTTAGCTGGAGTGACTTCTCCACCCACCACTCCACAGGTCCCCCGCCAAAATAAAGGCCGCCGCCGATTTCAATGCATTTAATGGGAAAATTTGTCGAAAATGAAGAGACTTTGATTAAAGAAAAGATATGAGGAGATTCAATAGATTTGGGGCGGGGGGTGACAGCAGGGGCTCATGGGAGTGATAACTAGCAGCAGGGGCCATTGTCTGTGACCTGCCACTGAGTGAAGCTCAGGTTAATGAGACAGCGGTGGTCTTAGAAAACAAGCAGTCAAACAGGGAAAACACAGATAGGTGCCTCCTGGGGACCGGGAAAACAGACGAGATCAAGGTCACGTGCTCTCATTCACTTTCTGATCTGTCGTGGAATTCCTTTCTCCTCAATCAGCGTCGTGTCAGGAAATCTCCAACATTCATTCACTGCACAGACTTACACAGCATGTGGATGGGTTTCATGCACAGCCCTGTTCCTTCAGTCTGCTGGGGTGTAAAATGGAGAACGTGTGACCGCTGTGCTGCCACCAACAGATTTCCCTGGCCGGATGGTGGGGCTTTGAGCGGACTCTGCTGCAGAAGAGACTGATAAGCGACAGCCGTGCTGGCTGATTAGGAAATGAGACAGACAAAAACTATGCCTAGGGTGTTGCCACTGGCAACTGGTCCTGGCCATATGCTATAAAGACGTATTGTGCTGCTGCACTCCCCATTAGTGACACTTTTGCACAGACAGCAGAGGGACCAGAATCATCCAACCCAATCGGAGGTATGTACGCACTTCTCCGGGGAGAAAAGAAACAGCAGAGGAGATATCTGGGTTTCGGCCGGTGCCTCGTTCCCTTTTTAAACATCCTATTAAATGAAACCTAAATTGACTGACGAGAATGGCAGCAATTCAATCAACCTGATTAATAGGAAAACAGGTCATTAAAACTCTCCCACTTGCTATTGAGTTTTACAGTTGAAATAAAGGAAACAGATGGTAAGGGGTTACGGCCTTATAGATTATGGATGGTATAATGTCAAATGCAAGCTGCCTAAATTTTATGTGCATATTTATAAAGGTATAAATTATTTTCCACGGCTCTATGGACAGCTGTCCTTGTCAAGCCGAGGCTCTGATCCATCAAGGTGAACTGAATCTGAGTCTGTGCCAAAAAAAAACTAAAATAAAATTCCTCTCTTGATGTTTATCTGGTCTGTTTTCTCTTTCCTACATCATGACTCAGACCCGGTGTGTGCCACAATGTTTTTTTTTGTGTGCAAACAATACTCCACTGCAACACCATTTTATGAAAATGAAATGCTTTTAAAACCTCCAAGAAAAGCTTGGTGTCCTGGGGTGATTTTAAGAAGAGCTGTTATTGAAGGCCAGCTTTTTATGAATCTGTGATGAGGAGCAAAGGGCTAGGGCAAAAAATCTGCATAAAACACATAAGCCTATGGCAGTTGCTCCTATATGCATACTGTCTGTTATAGCGTGACAACACTATGGCCGTTTGCTCTGGATTATCTAAGCATTTTTACATCCGTCCGAGAGAGCGCTTTTAAGAGCAAATGTCGTATCTTTTTATAATGTCACTAAAATCACTGCTCGCTGAGGTGCTCTTATCTTGGCTAATGGATATGGAGGCTGTCAGCATGGTATATTATAGAGTGTATGTTGGTAATAATTCAAGCTAACCTTAAATTCACCTCACATCTCAACAAAGACACCGACATAAAGGCGTCACGTTGAGACCAGGCCCGATCAAGTCACTGCTGGAGGATTGGCCACTGATGCCCGTCGTGATAGTCTGGTACCTGAGGTCTAAAACGCCTCAATGATCAAAACCCTCTGAGTCAACCCTCCGCCACCTGACGCTCCAGCACCCCACCTCCTCGCCAGGCCCATACTCACCTATACTTCATGCTGGTGTGGCGCCCGATGGCCTCCTTCATGTGGGCATGGCCCTGCGGCGTGTGACGGGACCCGGACCCATCCCTGGTTTTGACAGAACCCTGGGAGGTGTAGTTACCATTGCTCCCTTGTCCACCACCTCCACCTCCTCCACCGCCACCTCCTCCTCCGCCGCCACCGCCTCCTCCTCCACCGCCACCACCCCCTTGTCCTCCACTGCTTCCCCCCGGAGGTGGAGCGGTGCGAAGGCCACAAAGTCGGTCCTCACTGCGACTCTTGAGGTTGTGCTCGGTGCAAGCGAAGGACACCTGCATCCTGACCCTGCTTTCCTGTGTCTCTTATTTTGAAAGTTGGGGTGGGGTGCTGGGAGTGTGCCAGGAAAGTCACACTTACAGTAATGTCTGCAAATTGCTGGTGCTGGTTCACACTGTTTTCCCGTCGTTGCACCGTCGTGGCTCAGTCAGACAGGGCAGGTCAGAGATTTTGGCTGCAGAGCTGGAGGGTGCAGGCAGGAGTTCAGCCTCTAACATGACACACACGGAGTTACCGTCTGCTCTGGCTCCTGTCTGGCGATGCAAACCTGGCACGGGGCTCTCGGAGTTGTTCACACTCGCAAGATGCATCGGGGCTGCCCTCCAAAAAGCATCAGGAAGCCTGTCAGCTCGCAGCAGTCCTCAGACGGATGGGAGGAGGTGGCAGTTTTTGGAAAGCCCCGGACCCACGGTGCAAAGAGATGCCTCCCTGCAGGGTGTCACTCGCTCGGCCTCTGCCCGCATACATGCACGGGCTCCTGGATGGCTGAGGTAGGCTGGTGAATCACTTGCTTGCTCGCTCCTCGTCTCCTGTTCAGCTGAGATGAGTTGTGTCGGACTTGAGCTGGGGAGCTCCGGACTGTGCCGCAGCAATGACACAACCACAGCTACAGGCATCCTCGCACCCCGCGTCGAAATATGACATCTTCTCCTGTCGTTTTTTCAGGCTCATAAAAAAAAACAGAAAGCGGCTCGGAGGTCGGATTTTCTTTCTTTTTTCTTACATTGCCTCGGTTCGACCCGGCTCCATGGAGGATGCGAATTCACACAGTCAAACGCCACCGATGCATCATCGCCTCAGCAGAGCCGCCTCACAGAGCATCAGATTGATGCAAGAGAGAGAGAGGGAGGGCGAGAGAGAGAGAGAGAGAGAGAGAGAGAGAGAGAGAGAGAGAGAGAGAGAGAGAGAGAGAGAGAGAGAGAGAGAGAGAGAAATACAGGAGCTAAAAAACCACGGAGCCGGTTTTTCCTCTTTTTCCCATGAGTGAGTGAGCTCCTTCACAAACCGAACCGGCAGCAGCCACCGGCTGCCAGCTCTCCTCCCGTTAACCGACACAATGTCACGGTGCACGGATTGGAAACAGAAATGATACCGGTACAGTGGCCCCAACAAAATTATCAGCAGACTCAAGGATTATGATGATGATGATGATGATGATGATGATGACGATGATGATGATGATGACGATGCCACTTGGCTCTCCATCATTATCCTGTTATTATAATTATTATTATTATTATCATTATTATTATTATTATCTCCAAATAACTGTTCACGACACACGAGCGATCAAGTGGGGGGTTTGGAAGACTTTCTCTCTCTCTCTCTCTCTCTCTCTCTCTCTCTCTCTCTCTCTCGCTCTGGGTGTGATCTCTACATTTTTCATCACACACACGTTTCATCACATCGTCACATTATGTTAGTGTAGCTTGCTCACTGTCTCGTCTGAAATGGCCTCCAGTGAAATCACAATTAAAAAATCTTCATGCACATTATTTTACACACGAATGCTACCACCATTATCCACGTCCACCACCGCCTTGACCAACACCACCATCATCTTAAACAGCACCACCACTACTGTCATCATCATCATCAACATCATTATCCACTACCACCACCATCATCATCACCAGTATCCACCACCACTACCATAATCATCATCATCATCATCATTATTATTATCCACCACAACTACCATCATCATAGACACCATCATCACTACCATCATCGTCATCATCATCATCATCGTCATCGTCGTCGTCGTCATCGTCATCATCATAATCATCGTCATCATCATCATCATCCTCGATCATCATCGTCATCATCATCATCATCATCATCATCGTCATCATCATCTTCATCGTCATCATCATCATCATCATCATCAATCCTCATCGTCATCATCATCATCATCATCGTCATCGTCATCTTCATCGTCATCATCATCATCATCATCAATCCTCATCGTCATCATCATCATCATCATCGTCATTATTATCCACCACAACTACCATCATCATCATAGACACCATCATCACTACCATCATCGTCATCGTCATCATCAAGATCATCATCATCATAATCATCATCAACAACACCCTCACCACCACCACCACCATGGTGAGGTGAGAGCAGGCTGGATCAAATCCCTCGCTGCCTTTCAGTGTGGATTAACCAGGGATGCTCATCAGGATAATCTGGTACCTGAGAGATTATCACGAGGTTCAAAAGGCCTAAATGATCCAAACCCTCTGAGTCAGATCCCCGCTGATGTGAATGAACCCACCTGAGGCCCCAGCTCCTCATCAGGCCAAAACATTGTTGGTGTTGCCCCCCCATCAACAGTGTGAACTCATAGAATCATATTTATGTTGATGATGGAAAATGATCCAAATCATATTTATCTTATTTTCAATTATTTCCAAATTAAAATCCACAAAGCATTTTGCACAAGGTTCTCTGCTGTTCTACCACACCCAGTTTCCATCAACATCCAATACAATTTCAAAAAATCCAAATGCATGTGCAGTGCATTAAAGCAGATGTGTATTTCTGTGAATAGTGATTCAAAATGGTGATCAATATTATTCAATTTAAGAAAATGTACAAAGAAAAAAATAATGGAATGGTATATTGAGTAGTATTTATGTTATGACGATGGCTATTGATTAATTTATAATCAATGTTATGTGATTTGTTAAAAGTAAAAAAATCAAAAAAGTGGATGGCCATGTGAATTTATGCTATGTTATCTAAATGAAAGGGGCGAGTAATGGATGATTTGTCTTAGTGCTGCTCCTTTTTAATTCATGAGATGTGTTTTAGTTTATGAGTGTATTGTTTTGATTACACTGAAATGAATGAAATACTCCATCACATCACACATCACATTCAAATGCAGCGGAGGTGTGATTTTTGTAGCCAGGCGATGATGAGTACGTCACTCACAGACAACTTCCTGTCTGCGATATCTGCTCCACACAGCGGGACGACCTGGGAAAGAAGCCGCACTTGTGCAAATATAAATGCACACTCACATTCAGACATTCATCATCTCTGTCAGGGATGCTCCGGCGCCTAACGATCACTTGCTTTTGAGCAAACCTGCAGATTCCAGGACGAGCTGCTGCCAGCGAGTCGTTGGTAATCAGCTCTTATTTAATGGAGCTATTCAGTAGTAAGTTGGGATGAGAAGTTTCCAGCTGTACGCGCGGAGAGAAGATGGGAGGGCCACCCACAGTGACATTTCAAAAAGAGATGCTTCAATGATCCTGTTAAAGCACATTCATTACCAGCATTTTTGATATCACATCGACATTCTCATCATTACATTTTCCAAGAATCACCTCACTCACTCCAAGGTATCCCCACATTCATCCAGCTAGTTTGAATACATTTTAATCTAAGGCTTCGATTCACTCTCACAAAGCAGCCGCTCCATCTGAAAGCTCAAATCTGAGCTCGTCCTTTGAAACATGTATTCACTTTTACGCAAACATGAATGTCTCGTTAAACCGAGATCTCAGGAAATGAGAGAGTAGTTGACCATGTTTCTCATCGAGATGCTTCATGCAGCAGATTGTATAATGAGAACGTCCTTGAAAGGCTCAACGGGCAAGTCCACCATCAATCTCAGCAACAAAACTCATGTCAAAGCACGTCTCCAGTGGGTGATCCTCAATAAAATGCACCGGCTCATTTCCCTAACGCCCGCCTGATCCTCTCTGTAATTCATCTAGCTATGATTCTTTTCTTTTTTTCTTTTGAACATTCCCAGTAACAGATGGTAAAAAAATATTGTTTTAAATGTAGAAATATAGAGGTAGTAAGAAACAGTGGCACATTGTCCTTTATCTGAGGGCTGCAGAGATTTGAACAGCTGGTTTGGACTTCCTTGTACGAGAGCAGTGAAGAGTGAAGAGTGCTGGGTATTGTTCGTGGCGTGGCCCTTCATGAAATGTGCACATAGTTCAAGAAAGCTGAAGGCGTTTATACTCCGTGGAACTGCAGCACTGAAGTTTTCTCTCAGACATGTTGTTTTCCTTATGGTGTTGGTTCATCTTGAAGTTATCCATAAAGGGACGACAGGCAGATGCAGATGCGGATCCACTATTTCTCTAAGTCGGGAGCCAGCTTTGGGTCAAACCTACCTTCACAACTCCTTATTCAGTAACTTGCACATTTAAGGCATTCCTTGCTAACTTTAAAAAAGCTTAGAAAGAAAATGTCTCAATAAAATGTCATGTTTATTGTTGATATTGTTAGTAAGTGACATTTATTTCTGAAAAAGCACTAGTTACAGGATTCCAGCTAGGGCCAGTGTCCCTCTTGAACCACCCCTGGATCCACCCCTGGACAGAATACCTTAATTCACTGTTTTCTGACTCAAATTAAGAGTCCATGCAATACATTGTATTAATAAATGTCCATCCTCGAAGCTTTACTTCATGAGGAGGTGCATGCCTTTGGCCCTTCTGTTCTGCTTGTCAACATTTAAAGCATCCGTCCCTCTTCCCCAAAATTTGCTCTGCACTCAGGAGATGAGCGGGTGTGTCGGGAAATCGTTGTTTCCAGCAAAACCCTGCAAATTAGAAGAGGAGCCGAGCTGTTGTGTTGATTACAAGTAATCAATTTCAGTCATGAGGAGGTTTGGAGCTGCTGCATCATTACACAAATTACCCACAGCTAACACACACACACACACACACACACACACACACACACACACACACACACACACACACACACACACACACACACACACACACACTGAAATTGCTGCCACTGAAGACACAGAAGAAAGAAGAGCTGAATCATACTGTGTGTGTGTGTGTCTGTTTGTGTCTGTGTGTGTTTGCGTGTGTGTGTGTGTGTTTGTGTGTGCCTGTGTGTGTGTGGGACAACTTTACTATAGTTCACAGATCCCATGCATGCTGTTAGTAAATGCTGCAGGGAGTTCTTCATCTGCTTTCTGTCACTGGTTCATTCTGATGACACACAGTTAGCTGCAGATTGTGTTCCTTGTCTGCTTTTGAATCAAAGTGCCATAGGGCTGACTTGTCTTCAAAGGTGACGCTGCCACCTAGAGGCAACTTCACTGATGTCTTAATGACTGCTGTCCTGAGATACAGAAGAGCATTAGATTAAATTCCGTACTGAATCATGAAAACCCTGTTTCCTTAAAAGAGTGTTGTAAAGCACTAATATTTTCAGCAGCCAATGAATAATAAGTGACACCCACAAATAAACCAATGATATTCTTCGAGCATGCACAAATCAAAGATGATGAAATATGAAACAATATCTTGCAGATTTTTTGGGGGTTGTGCGGAAATACATGCCCTACTTTTAGTTTCATAGCTAAATTTGTCAGTGAAAATGGATTTATCCCCAAAACCTACAACTGAGGCACTGTAGCATGTATAAATGTATGAATATGCAACACATATGAAATGCTGTACATGTATGTACGCAAATGTTTGTAAACATGTGCATACACCATCATTCCAACTTCATATTTGTTCTTACTATTATTTCCCCTCTATTTTTATTATTTATTCATTATTAATATTATCATACATTCACTGCACAATCCTTTTTTTTTTAAATTCATAAATATTTACTACGATGGCTTTAAGCATGATCAACAGAACGCGTGCTAATGTGAAATTGTGAGAACTCTGGCGCTCCCATAATAGAGTGTTGTTTTAGAAAAAGCCCTGTAACAACCCAGTGTCTGTCCCCTGCTGTCAGATCATGCATCGTTAACCCGAAACTTCTGCCCCACTGATGTCGGCCCCGTCAGGCTGTCTTTAGGAGGTCGACAATAGACAATGGCTGTTGTAAAAGTCTCATTCAAAGTTCCCTGCATTACACATTAACATTAGTGAGCCGGAACAGCCAGATGTGTCTGCGGTCCAGCCACGTTTATTCAGCACTGCAGTTGCTTTTGAAATCTCGTCAGACGCCTCATATTTCTTTCTAGGTCACTGGTAAAAAAAAAACAACAGAAAGAGCCACTCCAAATATATTTCTTTCTCTTTTCTATTTTTCCCCCTCAAACATGAAAGATGTCTCGGCTCACTGCCACCGATCGCAGTCCTCTTCAGATGCTCAGCTACTTTCGTGCATTAGTGATAGATTGGAGAATTATTAATCATGTTATTTAGAAAGATGGTTTTGGTGCTCAGGATGCTCGGATGCTCTCCGTCTCAAAAGCTGAATGTTTTTTGTTTGTTCTGCGGTTTCTCTTTAGAAGCCGCTGATAATCAAAGTGGCTACAGTATAAAGTCAGCAGGTTTAGCTATCATGTCTATATATGGCTGTGTGTTATTTTAAATTCCAGGTTATTACTTTCATTTTCACAAAAGCAACATTATGATTTCCCCTAACTTTGCAGCACTTGCCATTCGAACATTTGAAGACCCCTCCTGATCTCCCACCTTGCCCTGCCTGCGTCCCTCTCACCTGTAAGTCATGGCGGAGCGCTCAGCCTCACACTCGGCCAGCGAGAGGCCACACTCCCTCAGGTAGAGCTCCAGTCGGCGTCGCTCCACCAGCCTGTGCGCCGCCTCCAGGATCTGTGAAGCCAGGGCCTCAGACTCAGTCCTCTGATCCGACGTCTTGCTGCTCCGGGCTCCAGACTTGGCCACGATGCTCCCCGAGGAGGACGACGCCTTGGGCTTCTTGCTGAAGCCGTACAGGTCCTCCACCGAGTACTTCCCCCCCTTTCCCCCTCCGGAACCACCACGGCTGGCGAACATTGTTATCTGGGAGTCAGGTGCAGGAGCTGAGGAAAATCGTTCCCCTCCGTTGCTCGGTTCTTACCTTTCTAAGTCTACTTTAGGCGAAAGCAGCTCCTGACTTAGAAAGAAAACAACAAGGCAGAGCTATTTTGATGAGAGACTCATGGAGATTTGAAGCATCCGGTCCCAAGGATGCCAGACATCAAACCGCTGGAGACAGGAACTTAAAGCACCTGTAAAATATCAAAAGGTCCTGATTGCTCCTTTGTGGAGTCTCAATCCCCCAAAAAACAAAGCCCGTCCCAACATGTCAGCAGCAAGTCCCAGTCACAGACGATGACTCCTGCTGATGTGAGG
Source organism: Pleuronectes platessa (assembly GCF_947347685.1). Classification (NCBI taxonomy): domain Eukaryota; kingdom Metazoa; phylum Chordata; class Actinopteri; order Pleuronectiformes; family Pleuronectidae; genus Pleuronectes; species Pleuronectes platessa. The sequence continues at coordinate 13,285,809 of NC_070640.1, read as the reverse complement.
TGCGGTTTTGAGTGAAAATGGTCGGGAAAAGCAATCAGCATCTTTCGCTATTTATCTCTCAAAGGAGGGATTTGTGTTGATGCCCCAACAGCTTACATTTGTCGAGATTAAGTGAGCGCCCGGATGAAGTATCTGTTCTTCTGTGGCTGCGATATAATCGGAGTCAGTCGAGGCTGCGAGAGTTCAGCTCTCAGAGCTTTTACGCAGACACTCAGCAGTCAGATTATTTTGTCTACATGCACATGTGATTAGTCGATCTTCAAACTTCATCCCGAACAACACCCCCACTGCCTCGCCGCTCCTGTTGGGTCGAACAAAAGGCGAGTGGCACCCTCCCAAAAGTCTGGCGCCGGCTTCAGCCCAGTGCCGAGTGTTGTTGTTGGGCCAAGTGTCTGTTTCTCCTACAAACCATGAAGAAGCAGAGAACGTGTGAAGCTCTGAACTCAAATCGTTTACTTCCTGTGAAAAGGAGAGGACGTCGTCTTAGAGATAAAATGAAAACAAGTTGAGGGTTTGTATTTATATAGCACTTTCCTACTCAAACCAATTTACAGTACAGTTTTGCCATCCCTTTGGCACACGGACTGGCCGAGCTCGGGATCGAACCGCTGACCCCTTCTGGTGAGTGGACGACCAACTCTACCTCCTAAGCCACTGCCGCCAGATGGAGAAAAAATTGAAAGACGGGAAGCTTCAGTTCAGAGAAATGATGATGTTGATGGGGAGGATTTTTCTTCTCAAAAGTATATGCATAGTCATTGACTTCTTAATCTACCACATGCATATACTGATCAAATGTGAATTTAAAGATCTAATACTGTGATCTGAATGTTCCATGAAGAAAATGACTTCACTCTCTCCCACCACAACTGTGCACCAATCAGATTGATTCACATTTAGAATTTGGGTTTTCTTACACACCATGGGTTAAAGGTTGTATACATAGGATTAAATATCTATCAATGGCCTAATTGAGGAATGGATGTACACAAGTACCCAAAGGTCAAGCTCATTGACTGTCTGAGAATCCATTCATGCATCTGTGCGACCGCTTCTGCCCTCCTCCATCTTCCAGCTGTCATGGCTGCCCAGGCCCTGCTGTCTAAACTAAACCACGCCCCGCCCCACCTCTGCCGCAGTGGCTCTTAGAAGCAGAGATCATCTGGGATTAAGTTGCAGCTATAATCGCTCTTTCGAGTGACCACAGTCACACGGGCAGCTGGCGGAGGTCAGTCCTGATCTCCAGTGTAAATTACAACCTCGGGGGTGTCCAGGCGCACGGAGGAAGCCGCCATTGGTATTGGGATTATTTTGATGCACGGGTCGGATCAAGAAGGAGTGGATGTGGAAAGATATACGCTTTCATATCTGCGAGGGTTCCTGGTGTCCACGTTGCGTAACCGACAGATATCCGAACTGGAACAGTGGAGTTTGTTTTTAGTGATCGGTTGCGTAACTCTGCAATGCCAGTCCGACAATATAGTGTAGTAAGGTATGGCGAGGGAGTATAGAACAAAAACAAGATGGAGCGCTGCTATTTTTGCCACAGTGTACATGCTGTACGGGGATGAGAGGGCGGCGAGCTCTGCTGTTAGGGAGAGGAGTGTGTACTGCTGATGGAGACTTTTTTTAATCACAAGTTACTGTGGGTCACCACTGTTCAGGTTGTGTTACTCACCCTCCAGCACCTTTATACACTGCTGCACTAAAGAGTGTCAGATTTATTTTACTGCAACTATGAGAGCGCTGGCAAAGGAACAGTCTGTAACAGTCAGGGTGGCAAATCACACCAAGAGGCTGTTTGAAAATGAATCAAGTCCATGCGGGTTAAACAACAAAGTAGATTGTGCGGCTCTGTGCAGCACGTTGGTGCAGTGGCTGTAGCCTCACAGCAGGAACGTCGTGGGTTCGATCCTGCATTGAGAACTCTTGTCAATTCTGTGTGGGGTGTGCATGTTCTACCTGTGTCTTTGTGGAGGTGCTCCGGGAACTTCCTCTCCAAAGATTATAAGAGACTCTTAATTGCCTGTAGGGGTGAATTTGAATGGTTGTTTGTCTCTGTGTGTCATCCCAGTGATACACTGGTAACCTGCCCAGGTCACACCTCTAACCATGTCTCAAGCTATAGCTTATAATGCGCTTGTCATAAGACAGTATAATTTATAATAGTGGATCCCAAAAATGTAATTACAGCTAAAGAATGATCTGTATCAAGATAAGACACAATTGTTAAGGTTTGGTTGGACTGGACCTCGCTGCCTAAACCTGCCTGTTTGGATAAATGACACTCCACCAGACCAGCTGGTTTTACTGTAAAGACACACCCACTTGGTTCAGTAGGGACCCCGCAAGAAAACTGTGTTTATTGGGCAATAGTGACAATGTGCAGGGGTGTGCAGATTGTGTGTGAGTGTGTGTCAATCGTCCTTATGTGAGCAAAAAGTCCCTATAACATAAATCATTATATTTTATAGGTGAAGACATGTTTTAAGGTTAGGGTTAGGGTTAGGGTTAGGGTTAGGTTTAGGATTAGGGTTAGGGTTAGGTTTAGGTGAAGGGTTAGGGTTAGTGTGAGGTTTAGGGTAAAGGTAATGGTTTAGGTTAAGCAGATAGAAACTATGGTTGAGGCTAGAGTAAGTCTCCAAGAAAACAAATATAAGTTAATGTAATGTCCTCTGAAGTCATGGAGACAATACTCTGGTGGGTGTGTACGTGTGCGTGCGTTCGTTCGTGCGCGGCCGCCCCAGCAAAACATGACTCTGCGTTTCCTTTAATGGTGCAACACCCTCTCTTGACTTCCAGGGGGCGACAGAGTAGCGCAGGTGGGTGACAGCGCCCCTGTCGGTCGATCCAAAGTTATGAAAAGCTCAGTTTAGAGGCGACTCCTCCCTGTGATGTGAGACAGACGCTGTCATCGATGTTTTAAATTTAAAGATGCTGTGGCACGCTGCATCCATCAAACTCGTGCACGGAGCCGCTGTACACACAGATGCAGGTAATGGATTATAGATCAGTCCTGTGTCTGACAGGACTTGTAAATACTCAGGTGAAGCTGTGCACTCCCACATCGCAAATCCACACACACACACACGCACACGCAGACACACACACACGCTCACACTAACATCGACGATCCTGCCCCATTTTCATAATGCACATATGAAGGCAATGACGCATGGCTGCAGCTGCGCGCCAAGCTGAAGGTTTATTTTTGGAGAGCTCATTGCGCACGGAGGAAAAAAAAATGCGTTGCTGGAGACGCGACACGTCCGAGCTCGTGGATTCGGACAGCAGGTTTTCTGGACGTGGGGTTGCACCGATGGCTCCGATCAAAATATCCTCATGAGGTTGCTGCATGCACTGCTCAACTTACACACACAGGAGCCTGCGTCCATGGATGATTTATGTGCACATACATGCAGCAGGGCCACAGGTATCTCACATTTAAAGCTCCTCCTGTGTTTCTTCTGTAAAACACCAGGGAGCCTGTAGGCGGGAGTCAAAACAAGAAAATACACGTGAACTAAAACAAATTATGTCCAGAATAAACAGACCACACCACACATTCTACACACTAGAGGGCGCCAGTGACACAGCAAATAATCCCAGTCCCTCTATCAAGTGTGTGTGTGTGTTTGTGTGTGTGTGTGTGTGTGTGTGTGTGCGTGTGTGTGTGTGTGTGTGTGTGTGTATGTGAGAGAGAGAGAGTGCGTGCGTGCGTGTGTGGGGGGGGTAATCCTCCTATTCTGAGTATAATATATATTTGGAAAAGGGGCTGGTTGGCATTGCATAGCATATCATTGTATATGAGCTGTGTAAAATTGGAACCTGTCCAGCGTTGATTACAGTTATTTTATTTCTATAATCTGATCACATTGATGCGTACACACACACACACAAACACTCACACATACACACACACACACACACACACACACACACACACACACACACACACAGAGAGACACTTACTCATACTTTGTAAACCTTGTTGTATTGCGTCCAGATGATGGTTAAATCATATCCATATGCTGCCTCCTCAGATTTCTTAGAGGACGACTCTGCACATGGTGAACAAAGGTGCAGGGACCTATAGCAAGACACACACACACACCCTTGTACTTCCATCATAGTGAGGACACTCATAGGTATAATGCATTCCCTAGCCCCTTAACCTAACCTTCACCATCAAAACTAAATGCCTAACGTAAACCTAATCCTAAAAGCAACACTTAACCCTCAGAAAGCTCTGCACAACCTTAACCTTCCCTTAACCTTAGCCTAAACCGAACATTAAAACATGTCTTAACCTTAAAATTGTGTGATTTACATACATACATAATTTTTGTCCCAATAAGGATGGCAAGTCCATAATAATGTGACAGATTTATGTCCTCACAGCATGAGTAATACCTGGACCACACACACACAGAAAGAGAGCGAGTGCGAGAGAGAGAGAGACAGAGTCCTGATCGCCCTGCGGACTGTCATTATGTGAGCCTAAAAAACACAGTTTGCTCATGGGGTCAGCACCGAACGTGAGTGGTCATGTTTTTACAGTATAATCAACCGGTCGGATGGAGTGTCATTTATGCAAAGGAGGAGGGTTTGAGGGGCCACAGGCGAACAATGGATGTGTGTGTGTGTGTGTGTGTGTGTGTGTGTGTGCCACTCAAAAAGTTCAACTTTATGTGTCCCTACCTGGTGAGAAAGTGCAGCAACTTGTTTGTATGATTGCTTGACTCTTCGGTGCTTTCTACCCATTTGCTGGATGAAAATGTTTGAAAATAGCTCAATGCTGCTCGCCAAAGAACAATTCACATTCAGACAAACAAGAAGAAATGTCTCGTAAAAGTAAACAGCTAAACGACCGCAATACAAATATGGGCCGCAGACTCCACTGTGTTCATGAAAATCAGACAGAGCTGAAGATTTTACTGTGGAAAAGGGAAAAAAACTGATGAAATGTTTAAAAAAGAGGTTTGGTAGTTTCCCCAAACCCTGAAACTGTTATAAACTTTTCTCTGATTAAAGAGGAGCCTGGTGAAAACACTCCAGATCTCAGTTTGTTGACCAGATGACTTTTGGTGGACACACATTTTTTCCACTGATGGCTAAGATTTACAGTGTTGGGGTTCAGGGGGCGAGAGGAAGCCTGGCTGAGTTAGGACCTGGAGGTGAGGCCTGGGAGAGAGGTTAAGCACAACACTGTGGCGTGAACTCATCAGTCTGAGTTCAATAACCCATATGGTGATCAATCACGCTGAGCAGGAACATCTTTAACACAATGTTTGCCATACCTCATACTTCAGACACACACGGGCAAAACCTTTATGTCTCAACCAAAGCGTGTCTACTTCTTCTTCTTTTCGACTTGTGAGGCAATTTGATATTTTTTCTTCTACTTCTAATTCCCCCCCTTGCGTAAACCGGACCCTGACTCATGTGGATCGAGTTTCAGAATATGGGTGAATCACAGGGAGAGGATGAGAAGCAAGAAGGTCACACTCCTTTCATTTCCTCACAGAAGGCAACGAGCACATCTTGGCGGAGTGGAAAACAAAAGGCTGCCACTGGGGAGATGGATGGCTGCTGTGCGTGCGTTTGTGTGTGTGTGTGTGTGTGTGTGTGTGTGTGTGTGTGTGTGTGTGTGTGTGTGTATGTGTGTCTGTCTGTGTGTGTGTGTGTGTGCATGCTGAAAGCTGAGACAGAGCAGGAACCAGCAAAACACCTTTGCAGGGGCCGGTCTCTCGTCCTGGAGGTGTTGACGTCCATATTCACATTCTTCATGCCGCTAACGCCTCAGTCGAAAAACATGATATGATGATGTGTTCTTTGAAGCCTGATGAAGGAGAAGTGGATACCTGCTATTACATGTGACTTATGGCTGTTTTGGAGTCATAATGTATATATCGACAAACCATTTGGCTCGGAGAATGATCCATTTTTATGAGCAAACCGGCGCACAGAGGAGCAGGAGGAACATGGATCCATAACTGTGGCTGGGGCCAAAATACATTCCTCAATTTCTGATGCAGACATTTCAAATAATGATAATGAATGGAGATGATCCAAAAGTGACATTGATTTTGAGCGTGACAGCCTCACAAAGAAGTGAATAATGTCCCAATATTTGAATACCCCTGCTGCAACAAATAAGAAATAACACTAAGGGACAGAAGGGGCCCGTCATCCGAGGGGTTTACGTTGAATTAAGTGGATTAGGCTCATAATGAAAAGTACAAGACTAATTCCACGTCAAACTGCACTGCAGCACGATGGAATAACACTCTCACAACCCTATATTTGATCAGGTGGGTCAGCTAAGTCGTATTTACAGCAATGGTCTGTCACAGGCTTGCAGCAAAGTCAACAGATGTATTGTAGAGCAGCGGGGAGCGACAACTTTTCCCAGCCATCACATTCGATATACGAGACAGAGCGGGAGCGCAATGTGCCTCCTATCTGTCCACACCATCACACGGCGTGCACAGCTGAAAAATAATCTCAGCTGGCTGCTGGGTGGATTTTCACCAGGAAAATGCTGGGCCATTTGGAATCAAATCGTCTGCTGGTCCTCTCCGGGAGGGAAGACTTGGCACAGGAGCGACAATCTCACATCTAACTTTCCAGCTCCGAGCCGCTGCTGCACGGGAAAAATCAAAAGCAACCCTACAGATTCAAAAAGAAAGTTTTAAACCAGTCAGAAAAAAAATGAATCTTTTTTTTATATGTTAAAGGGGCATTCCAACAACTTTACGATACAGTTGACTTAGGAATAGTATTCACAGTGGTGGTACGCTGGAATGTTTCCATACGGGTCACACTCAAATGTAGAGTGATAAGATATGATGATCATTCCAATACAGGGAGAAAGGTGCATACTTTCAAAGGCATATGTAGAGTTTCCCTTATTTTAAACAAACACAGAAAAAAAAGAAGTGAAGATCAATCATTGGACGCAGCTCCGTCGGGGGGAGGGGCTTCTGAGAAGGACTTCTGGGGGTCACCTTGGAAACTCACATCAATAACAAAGTGCCAAAATACTGAAAAACAAGTGTTTGTCTTGTCAACGGTTTTTTTCTTTTGATTGTTTTCTTTTTTTCACTTTTATGTCTATATTACATGGAATATATTAAATAAATAGATAGAGAGGTGAATGTGGAAAAGTTGATCTACTTTGTAAAGGATTGTATTGATTCTACTGACTAAATAAAGTAAAAAACTAAATTGGAGCTGAGTAGAAAGCATAGCTCAAACGAGGCCCGACGGTCTCCTTATGAAACCACATTGAAACTCACTAGATCCAGATTTTTATTTGGACCTGCACCAAAATGCACAAACACATAAATATCAGTCCCCTAAAAAGACAGATTTTTTTTAACAAGATCCATGAGCTATCGTCTCTCAAATCAAGGAAAATCTTGATCCCCACCACAGTTTTATGGCTTCTTTCCTGATCCAAACCACATCTTTCCAGTAGTTTGGGTGTAATCCTTCAAACAAACAAACAAATGCAGACGAAAACATAATCTCCCTGACGGATGGATGTCGGAGCACAATGACACCGCTCATCGGTTAAAACATAAATAACCCCGACGCTGAAGTCGTCAAGTTTGACATGATTTAGGTTTGAGACATAAATATATTTTCTAACAGAGGACCTGCATCACAAACTGGAGAAGGTTTGGAAAATGAATCAAACAACAGATGGCATTGAGTTGCATTATGGGAATTGCGTGATCCAGTTTGACCCATACTTGGAACTAAAATTCAGCTGTTTGGAATTTGACAATTAATCAGTCTCTTGTGAGCCCCCTCAAATTTATGGAAGCGCAAAACTCTCGGTGGACTGCGTCGTCAATCAATACACGTTTAATGCAGGATCACACTCTGACTCTCCACCGTGTTTACTGCACCAGACGGACTGAAACCATTCCACATCACATTCACCCTGCCCCCCCCTCTGTTTTCAAACACACAGGTACCTGTCCCACTGGTTAACCCCCATCCACCACTGCCATGCACCCACCCACACACACACCCGCCCGCTCTCCACACTTGAATGAACACAGGAATGCGAGGGGAATGACACAATCCCACCAAATGCTAAAAACCTGGCGGGCCCGCTCCGCTCTCTCCCGACTCGACAGCGGCCCTAATGAATGGCCATTCAGAAATGCAGACAAAGCTGAGCCTAGATTTGTACTATACGCCGGGGTCAGGGGTCACGCAGAGCAGTGACAGAGGTAGAAAGCAGAAATGAATGCCCAGCTCTCGCTTTCAAACACCCAGATGAAGAAAAGAGAGATTCATACAAACTGAAGCACTCTGCAGAGTTAAGGAATGCTCGGAGGAAGAATTGTTAATCATTGTTATTTTATCTCCGCCACACAGAAAATCCACTTGCGCAAGTCTGTAGTTTGTGGTCCACACGAGAGCCACAGAACAAGAGTAATGAGTCAGTAACACAGAGATAATCAAAGTGCATTAATCAATGAATCTAAATACTGACTTCAAGCCCCGGCTGCTTAGCCGGCCTGCATGCTTAAAGTAGCTTGTGAGATAGGAGAGAGAAAGGAAGTGTGTGTGTGTGTGTGTGTGTGTGTGTGTTTGTGTGTGTGTGTGTGAGGGAGGGAGAGTTTAAGCTTATGCTGCGCTATAAGCTGCTCTCAGCCCGAGGCACAGGAGAAGAAAAGAACATCTCTTCATGATTAAAAAGGGCTGAGGACCAGGAAGGGAAACATAGGAGAGGACAAGCTCCAAGGCCCTCGGGGGTAAAAAATTAAAAAAGAAGTGTCTCTGGAGGAACAGAAGGCAGGAGGAAATGCTGAGAGACGGCAAAGCTGCAAAACAAGAATGGAGACTGAGGTACGACTCTCGCCCTCGTGGTCTCAGGTTCCCTTCTCATTCTGAATAAATGTGGCGATGGGATTGATGAAAGGCTCGCGACAAAAATCCACAGGGACGACAGAAAAGGGGAAAAAACAACACCCCCGTTGAGATGTTTTACTTCCATGTTAGCACTGTGATGTTTGACAGACCAGGCAGAGGCCTTATCTAACCCCAGATAAGAACACGACAACCAAGGACCACTCTGTTTGGTGCAACCTGTGAGCACAGATAAAAAAATAACTCAGTTAAAGAAAGTTTTGAAGAAATCCTGAAACGTCCATCGTTTGGTTCCGGACTGAAGTCACAAGCCGGGTAGATTTCAAGCTGCTAGGTCAAATAGGGACTCCCTTTTCTATACAATGACATATGATGATGTATATTCATGCTTCGTCAGTTTTGGTTCCACTTGACATTAGAATTCAGTTGAGGCTGTATGTCTTTGTGCTTTTCACATTCAAAAGAAGCTGAAAGAATTGAGTCCTTGGTGATATTCACTGCTGTGCATCTTTATTATGAATACTGAATACAGATTAGCGTACACACAGGATGGTAATCAAAACATACTTTTTTTTTTATCTATTCATGATTTTCATAGTTTAACTGAGATCTTCAATATGAGGACCGCATTTCCCACAATCCTTGAGGGAATCGCTCGCACTCTTGCGCGACAATACCAGTGTTTCTGATTAAGGCCTGACAGCAATTTGTGTTACAAAAGGAAGAGAATGGATGATTTTGGCATTTTGATCACATTTGGTCTTTTTCAAGTAGCAGCACAATCACTTTAAAGCAACACTATGTAACTTTTTCACCTTAAGATAGCAGCACCCAAAATGTATTTGATGGTACACTGAACGGTGCCACCTTCATCCCTACACCTCACCCTGAATGCTTGTTCTGTGTAACCTCGGTGAGCAGGTGGGATCTCCTGCGACACTGGGAATGCGGCACAGAACCTGTAAGGCTATTTGGACCAATCACGTTTGAGCCGGCTTTGGTTGCCAGATTGTAAACAGACAGTGTGGCAGAACACATTGACTGGAATATATCTGCCTTTTTAATGTATCTGCATTCATATGCTGATCTGTGTTAATAGAGTTTAGCAAAAATGGCATCTGGATCTAAGACACATAAAAAGTGATAAAAGAAACTAATAGGACTGTAAACAATGTCATTCATAATTAGCCGTCATAGAATAGCCAATCGGCTCAGAGATTGCTGACTGATAGTCGCAGTTTAAAAAGTCAGATTTAGACACAGCAAGTTCAAGAGTGATGCTGCACTGTACATATCATCACAACTACAGTACAAGTAATTAAAAAACAGTGTTTATCTCCAACATCCAGCGTGTAAACTTTTAGAATATGAAGGATTCTGAGCACAGTTTGGTGGAGCACTTATGGTTCATGGGTAATGTTGTCATTATTATATCATACATGAATTATTGTTGCTATCATTAATAACATTGTTATACTCTTATTGTTTTCATCAAAACTAGTCTGAGCTGAAACCTGATGGTGCACAACTGTTCCTGGTCTCTGTTTCCTCTCTTTCTTCCCCCTCCCCCATCGATCTCTCTTCTCTCCCCTCTTTTCCACCCATTTCTCGTCTCCCTCCCAGTTTCACCCTAACCGGTCAAGGCAGATGACCGCCCACATTGATTCTGCTGGATGTTTCTTCCAGTTAATGAGTGTTTTCTCCCCACAGTTGCCTACGTGCTGCTCATTGTGGGAACTGTTTCTAGGATTTTTAAGGTTCTTGACCTTCTATGTAAAGCGTCTTGATTATGATTTGGCGCTATACAAATAAAGTTGAATTGAATAATGTCCACCGTTCTGTTGTGGTTCAGTTCAGTGAGCGGTACAACACAATCAGAGCTCCGCTCAACAAATTGACAGGCTTTGGTTTTTCTCTGCATGAAAACCGCTCAATCCTAACAGAATTAATTACCACATGTATCTATTGTTCACTAAAAGTTACACAGTGTTGCTTTAAGTTAGCATATGCGGCGAACATTACATCACAAAACCTTTGGTGTGCATTCAGGGGATTTGAATTTACGCTACTCATCACATTTGATTGGACTTAAATGTGTGAAACTTGCACCTTAAACCTCTTGAAACCCATTAGAAAAGTCTGAATGGGAAAAAAAGAAAGTTAACAGAACGATCATCCACAAAACAGAGCTTAAAGAAAAAACCATCCACACTGGCACAAGGAGGAAACTACTGAGAAGAGTGTTGCAATGCATTTTGTATCCAAAGTGGCTGTTTAAGCTCCATTTTCCTGATTCACTGCAGGTCTGGGAGCCACCCGGGGGAAATTACACCTGACCCAAATGTCAAAAAGGCTGGTATTATCCTTCAAGAGATGCAAAGTCTTTGGGAAATACTTTGACATTTTGAACCCCAGTCCATTATTCCTCTCCACCAAGCACATGTAATAATGTGAGGGGGGGGGGGGGGGCACCGCTCTGCTAATCAAACAGGAGCTCAGCAGTGTTGTTAGCATTCCAGCCTGAAACCAATGGATACTGCTGACAGAAAGCTAACCCGTTACCCAATCTAGGTGTCAAGAAACAATGTTTGTACAGCTAGCTGAGCAAGAGCAGAAACATTTCACAGACGGCATGACAATCATCGGATGAAGGAAAATATAGACGCTAAACTTCAAAATGTCAAAGCAAACCCTTTAGGGCACATTTACATGATTCACCCACGAGATTTCTGCTTTAAAAAAATTGGCATTTAAGTCCATAGAGATGACTGAATGGCACTGGAAGATGTAGAATACAGAGTTTGGAAATTGTATTAGTCAAAACATGTGCGAGGCCAGATTGCTTCCTTGGTAAAGAAAACCAATTCGACAGTGTTCTCTGGTCTCTGAGTCCACTTGGTCCTTTGTTCAGTCTGATTATAATACAAAACGGAGCTGCCGGCAGAATCACAGGCAGTGGAAATAACCCAACACACTCCGAGTGAGAAGCGTGGAGTTACTTAAGAGATTAAAATGAACTCTGATATGATGAAAGTGCTGATATGTGTCGTGTGTCTCCCCGCTCCTCACTGGCTGCTGAGCCTGGAGAGGGGAGCGCCAGACTGAGGAAGATGAGAGGAGTCTGATTAGGACGAGTTCAGCACTCTCCAGAGTCTGCATCACACATCACACCTGAGCAAAGAGGTAATGTTGAAATCAAACGGAAGAAAAAAAACAAAAGTACAATCCGACTGTTAAAATGTTCAGTTGATGGAAGTATTAATGTAATCCAGATGGATTTAATGTAAGACACCCAGAGTAAAAGCAGTTCTCATTCATAATTACACAACAATATGAAAACAGATGGATCCTTGAATTGTCACTGGCATTTTTTTCTTCTCGGTCTCCTTTGGTGAAGCAATGTTTTTGGGTTTTGGGTCGAGGACCCGTCAACTGCCAGTTTTCATGACACCAAGATACTAGAGGAATTTGTAAACACTGATCTGTCTCTCCTCTTGGTTTAGCACGTTTACTCCCTAATCTCTGGTGGATATAAAAACACTGAGCACAAACTTTAAAAATGAGTCATTCTGCAAATCATCAGCTTCTCCCCCTGGTCACTCTGGGTGACAGGGACTGGCCAGTCTCCAGACGACTCTCTCATCCTCTGGGGGAATATCATCTTGAGCTAGTTATTTTTTTCGTCCTGGTCATGAATAAATTGTGCCAATCTCTCTTGGAGTCCGTGTTCAAAGTGGGTCACAGGAGAGGATCCGGAGTGCTCTCAGTACATGGGCTGCACCTGCGTGCTGGTGGTCACGTCCAGGTAAGTGAGGGGTGAGCTAGAAGGTCACCGTCGCAGTGCTCTTGTTTTGAAAGGTCATTGTCTGGATGCTGGAGAGGATTTTCCTCTGATGGCCGGCCAGAGTCACACCCATGTGGAGGAGATCCCTGAACAAAGACGAGGGGGAAAAAGGACTAATTAGGAAGGAAGAACATAAAGAAATGAAAGATATGATTTAATGGACAAAGAAGGGATATTTCAGTCCGGAAATCTTTGCTCTCTGGGCTTTGCTAGTCGTTCACACTTAACTTAAAATCTAACTCCAGGAAATCACGGTCTGTTTTTCAGGAAATTAAGCTGAGTCCACACTACACACCTAGATTTGCTGTCTTATTATCAATAATCTTTCACTGTTTGTGGTGACAGGGGGTTCCCCCGCTACACCATCTTTCACCAGGAGAAACCTATCTTGGCACCGAGCTACATTTAAACACAATAAGAGAAGAGAATCGGACTGATCCTCTGTTTCAAGCTGCTACAGAATGACACATCCGGCTGGGGGAGAGGTGAAACTCTTCAGTGGTGAAGAACAGAGAGCAAGCCAGGCCTCGTGTTTCTGTCTGAGCCCAATGCAGTTAATTCAAGCTGCCCTGATTTTGTAACCATGTCCCTCACGCACATGGTTATTTCTCTGATTTCCATGATTACACACGTGCAGTTTAAAATCAGGGGGCACCTCCCCCTTACTTGGACCCTCACCACCTTCACCATGTCCCTCGCTCTGATTGTCTGGATTTGTCACTACTCCGACTGGAGGTTGGAAATCGGATCGGAGTCTGCGAATGGCCCCTAATCGTGTGTCTTTGAAGAGTGAACACACGGCCAATGGCGACTGAAGATCAAGCGAAAGCAGCACTTTTGTCTGCTGCTTGCAAAAACTCGGGGCGGACCGAATAAATCAGGCTGAAAATCCCAAAGTGTGAGCAAGGCTTTAATTACTGCCGCCACCACAAGTGGGCCCGGCTCTCTGACCTTGTGGGCGAAGCCAAAACGCTCCTCCAGAGATACTGCAAGTCTCATTTTAGGTAAGAAAACTCTCGGTAGGTACTGACTGTGTGGTGATCTGAGCCAGCTGGTCCACGGAGCTGAGGCCGGCCTGCAGGAAGCTGTCTTCGTAGCGCTCCATCTTGATGGCCCTCAGCCATTCCCCCACCGAGGCGCACGACGAGAGGGCTAAAGGTGCACGCTGGTCCAGCAGGCTGTAGGACGGCCTGGGGGGAGCGGAGAGGGGAAACAAAGCAAGGACTTACACACACTGTCAGCACAACAACAGTGAGGAGCTTATACATATATATCCTGCAGCAACATTCCTGCTGACACACAGGGGTATAATCTGACTGTGAGTGACTGACAGGGACTGACAATGGGATTTGTCAGGGGTGGAGGCTCCTCTGCTGTAAGCGACCAGCCCGACAGGCAGAATGTGGAGGGAGGGAAATGGGCACAGCAAGAGGCTGACAGGTCCCAGCAGGACATTAAGAGGGAACATAAGATCGGGCACGAGGAGGGTCTGGCGTCTGTCCCGTGACTATCAGGAGAGACAAACCTGGTTCCTCTTTTTTTACTGCTCTTTCTCAATCTGCATATTTACTGTCACCGTGACCTCATTGTGTGTCAATCAACCACACACATCTGCGCACTCACCCTGCTCCCTCCTGGGCGACTATTTTGAGTGATGCGGGATTGCGGATCAGCTTGTCCAGGGCGCTGACGAGGTCCGTGAAGCGAGGGCGTGCCGAGCGGTCCTTCTGCCAGCAGTCCAACATCAGCTGGTGCAGGTGGGTGGGGCAGTCGGGGGGTGGGGGCAGCCTGTAGTCCTGCTCTATAGCGTTGATAACCTAATAATGAATGAATAAAAAGAAATACAAATCAATGCGTTAACTGACTGGTATTTAATTCAGTATCGAGGAGCTCGGCGGGCCAGAAGATTAGCAGGCGTACAAAGGGAAGAACAAATAGAGAAGAGGAGAAGGCTGAAAATCCTACTTAGATTAGCACCGTACAACTGTTGGCAACAAGAGACATGGTGAAGCCCAGTGATCCTGCTGCTCTTCAGCTTGATGCGTCATCCTGCTCACAGAGTGACGCATCAAGCTGGAGGAGAGGGCACACGCCTCATTGGACACCACAGTTGTTAGGGATAGAGATTTTTAGCAGCTTGTAAATGGGATCGGGGTCTGCGAGGTTTCTGCGACCCGTCGGCCTGCGACTCATTTAAATGAGTTCACACAGCGACTGGTGACTTTCAATCCACTTGCAAAACCCGTCTGCAACTGGCAGATTGGCTTTTGCCAGTCGCTTTTTGAAAATCATTACACAAGCTGTTGTTTTGGGAGAAGCTCAGTTTTGTGTTGTGTCCGACTAAACCCTGAACTTACGTCCTGGTTGCTCATGTCCCAGTACGGCCTCTCTCCAAAAGACATGACCTCCCACATGACGATGCCGTAGCTCCACACATCTGAGGCCGAGGTAAACTTTCTGAAGGCGATCGCCTCCGGTGCCGTCCAGCGAATAGGGATCTTTCCTCCCTGGGCAGAAGAGGAAAACAGTCAATACTGCAAAACTTTAGCAGAACACAGTCAGGCCGAGCTCGGACAAGGCACGCGAAGGGTTTCAACATATGTTCCAATGTGAATAAATTATTATTAATTGAAGGGTTTCTCAGGCAATAGCTGAAGAGGACTGTCAACTCACCAGAGAGCTGGTGTAGGTCGGGTCAGACGAGTTCTCCTGCAGGAAGCGAGACAGGCCGAAGTCGGACACCTTGCACACCAGGTTGCTGTTGATCAGGATGTTGCGGGCGGCCAGGTCCCGGTGGACGTAACTCATCTCTGCCAGGTACTTCATGCCCGAGGCGATTCCGCGCAGCATGCCCACCAGCTGGATAGGCGTGAACTGGCTGTCGTTCAGCTACGGGGGGGGGAGGAACACTTGCATTAGGGCTGGAGTGACGTGGGTGGTGTGTTTCACTGAGTGTGTTCTCTCATCTCACACTGACCCGTAGGAAGGAGTCCAGAGCTCCGTTCTCCATGAACTCTGTGAGGATCATGACTGGACAGCTGGCCGTGATGATCCCCTCCAGGTGGATGATGTTGGGATGCTGGAACTGGCCCATGATGGACGCCTCGGACAGGAAGTCCCGCCTCTGCTTGTCAGTGTAGCCCCCCTTCAGTGTCTTTATTGCTACGTAGTTTTCCTTTTTCCCCGGAGCTCTCAGTCGTCCTCGACACACCTCCCCAAACTCTCCTGCAGCCGCACAGACACATAAACACATTAAGCTGTTTTCTTTTGCTGCTCCTGACTTTATTGGGAGCATGAGTTATCTCCAGTAGAGCTAAAGCCCGCTGGAAGCTAGTGGTGCCCTTTGGTTTGAACAAAACCTACTAATAAAGCTAACATATTTATCAGTTAATTGCTTTTTTTGCTCGCCAATATTGAGTTTTGTCTAATAAAGAACCCAGACAATGGTTTTAAATGTCACAGAGGAAATTTAACTCTGTAAGTTATATATTTTCATAATGTTATTTCGGGGGGAACAAAAGAAAAAACTCAGTCTGTGAATCCAAAGTTTATGAATAATGAGTAAAAGCATGTGGCTGGGGCTTACCGGCGCCGATGACCTCCTCAATCTTGACAAAGGAAACATCGATTTCCTTGGCAAATTCTCGCACCGCCTCATTCGGGTCCTCGTAGGTGAAGGGGTCGATATAAACCTTGACCCCAGCTAGCCAAAGACAAACAGAGTCGTGGGAAAGGAAAAGGAGAAACGTTTGAGAACTATGAGCAGAGCGTTGTCATATTTAATATGATTTCCTTGATGTTGATGAATACGTTGAACATTGCTGCCAAGGTTTAGTTTATTTCAGAGTGTGTGTGTGTGTGTGTGTGTGTGTGTCCTTGTGTTACCTTGGCCAACAAGGTACTGGCTGTTTTTGTCGCTCAGTTCTGGATCCTTTAATCGGCTGTGTCTGCTGCAGGGAGACAGAGGTCGGGATAAATAAAGCACGATTTGGGTGGCAGTGAAAAATGGATGTCAGACTTATTCTTGGCAAGCGTTTCTAATGCTTTCTCAATAGGATGCAAATCAATGATGTAAAAAAAAAAAAGATCTGAGCCCGGCTTTCTCAAATAGTACATACATCAAAAAACGAGGTATATTTTCACTTGGTGTGGAAAATTCTAGGATATGAGCCAGCAGAGCAATGATATGATAATATATTGATTCCCCTTTGGGAATACTCAGGGCGCCACGCACCGAGAGGTCAGAGTTCAGCTCAGCCACAGACCACTACCCTCTAGTTGATGGAGATCCAGTGTCGTAAAGGGTGCTCTCTCTCTTTTTCCAAAAACACAGCCATCCTTTTATTATATTTTGATTGAAACGCTCCCTTGATGTGAGGACGCTTTTGTTGACCTTAAACCAGCCCCAGCGATCTTAAAAGCACAATGCATGATGGTTTGTGGTGATGACGAATACCTGAGCCAACCGCGGCGGTTCTGCTCTTTGACACAAGCAGCTCCCATTATAATTCTGCTGGCAAGAGCTCATCCTCCTGCAGGACCGTAACAACCCTGTAGCTACTGGATCCCTGCCTTCCTCCATTTCTCTCCCTCTCCCACCTCATAAGCCTAAAATAGCAATAATGCACCACCCTTGGTTAGTGGCAGATCTGGGCCTCAGCCACTGGTCTGTGTGCGCGGGTAAGTAACATGTATGTGTGTGTGTCTGTGTGTGTATATGTCACAAGGTCACGGCTATTGTTCTCCTGTCCTGTGGAAACAGGGTTGGGACGCCTGCATCCTGTCTCTCCCTGCCCTCTACCTCTATCGTCATCTCTCTCCATCTCTCTCTCTCTTTTTCTCTCACACAAACACATGCACGCACGCACGCACTGACTCACACACACACACGTTTTCTCTGTGATGGCATCCAACACTGTTTACTCAAACAATGAAGCCTAGGGAAAGTGTTCTAATGAGCAGGATAACTTTTCGCTGTGCAAGCAGAAGACATCATGAGCATTGCTTTGTGTCTCACAGAGGACAAAAAAAAAAACTGGTGTGAGTAACGGAGGCAAACCCACTCTTGATAAGATATGATTCGTATAAACAAGAGAACAAAGTGGGGCAAACTTGTAAAATTGGGGTCACGGTTGTTATTGGTTTTCCGATTTCCCCCGTTTTATTCCCATTTCCTGTTATTCTGTCTGCTCCCCTTTCTCTCGCTCCCTTTGCCTTGTTCTCACCGTATGCAGTAAGCGGCCACAAAGACGAAGGTGACCAGCAGCAGCATCCCGGCGGCGATGAGGATGCCAGGTACCAAGAACTGGGAGGCCGAGTCCTGTCCTGAAAAAGGACAACAGAGACGGACAAAAGAGAAAAGGAAACCGACAGAAAGACAGAGAGTTAGAGAAATGTAACGACAGAAATCATGACAGGAGGTTTATACTGGTTGTAAAGAACAGTATGAGAGGGAAGGTAAGAACATGACAGGAATTTATAATATTGAAGAGGCTGAATACAAGGACAATAACTCAATACAAGGACAAAGGCAATACATTCGGAAAAAAACAGCCTGATTATGCTGAAAAGAATTCGAAAACAGAATAGAGAAAAACGTGGAAGTGAGAAAGTGTGAAAGTCTTCAAGGTTTCTCTTACCATCAGGCAGGGTGCGGAAGATGGCTGCAGGGCTGAAGCTGCTATAACCAGCCATGGTGCGCACCCTCACCTGCACCTCATACTGAGTGGCCCTGCGGAGGTCCGTCAGCACGGCCTGGTTTCGGTTACTCTCCGTGTAGTGGCACTGATCCTCACTGCGCCGCTCCTGAAGGAAAAGGGAGAGAGTTATGCAGACTGGAGGTGAGCGCGGAGCAGGAGTAAGTGAGGAAATGACAGAGATCCCAGTAAAAAGAACAAAGAGCAGAGAGCCGAAAGGATCATCTCTAGGAATTCAAATATCCTATGAAAACGGAATACCTGCAGAATGGTGATTGGAGGCTTATTCAAACTGACCTGAAATAAAACTGGATTTTCACCTTCTACATTAAATCAATCCTGGGCTGGCTTGTCTGTCTTTGATATTGCATTTATATATTTCATTAAGAAATAGGAACCTTGCCATTTCTTCAGCAGAACATTGTATTTATGACCAGACAATAAATGTTCACTTTGATTTAGTACACAACATATCGGACCCAAAACACCCAAGAAGCATCAGGTGATTTGATCCCACTGGTCTGACTGCAGACTCCAGAGGCTTAATCCGAGCTGTGTTTATTTATATGTTGGGGGGTTTACAATGTTATGATTTCATTCCTGAAAAAGAATCTTGTTTCTCAGCAGCATCATGCATCACTGAAACAAACTGAAATTAAATCCTTTGTTCTGAGCTGCAGTGTCTCATTAACTTTGTCAAATATTTGCAGTACATGTTTGTTTGTCTGTTTTGGGGGCGTGTGTGAGGAAATCCATTTCAACCGCTGCCACGCCCCGTTTCCCACATCTGCATTGTGGCAGTGAGTTTACCAATCCTGAGCTTTAGTGTGGCGTGAAAAGAAAAGAATGAAATCTGCAGAGAGAGATGTAATCAGGGAGCTCTCACCTTCTCACAGTAGCGTAGCTGATACTGCAGGATGGTGTAGTGCTGCTGGGCTGGGACTGACCAGTGCAGAGTCAGACTGCTCTCGGTGGAGTCACTCTTCCGAATCACAGACACCAGCGACGGCACTGCACAGACGGCACAGGAGTAATAAATCACACGTGGAACTTCAGACTGTGTTATAAACCTTTCCACTTCCTCCTTTCCACCATCTTACCGTCATGGCTTGAAGTGATGTTGACGCTTTCACTGGCCGGCTCCTTGCCGCTGTGCGGAGACACCCCGTTGAGCGCCTGGATGGTGAAGGTGTAGGTGGTGTGCGGCAGCAGGCCCCACACCTCCACCCTGCGACCCAGCAGGCCCTGCTGAGCCGGCCGGTAGCTGACACTGTCTCCGCAGGGGACGCACGCTCCACCGGGCGGCCGGCACACGGAGCACTTGACGGCGTAGCTCATGTCCGTTCTGCCCCCGTTGTCCAGGGGCTCGTTCCACTCCAGGCTGAGGGTGGTGTCGTTGATCTTGGTGCTGATGCTGCGAGGGGCTGACGGAGTTTCTGCAGTGACGAGGAAAGAAATGCTTGAGTTTAGATCAAGCTTTTAAGGGGATTCACATCACTGCTGTTTTAACAGAAAAAGGGATCAGTTTGGGGAAATTCAGTTTTTCAGACACACGAGATCCGGTAAATGTCCGGACAATGGGATCTGGAGTTTGTCTTTCACATATGAAGAACGCAGCAGGACATTGTCCAGGTAGAACACGTTCACAACATCAGGAACATTTTCTGGAACAGCAGCATTAATGTCAGACCCGGGTGGTGCAACTTGTTGAACTGATCAAATGCGATAACATGTCAGTTTTCTCTTGTGACTAAATGTCTTCAGAAAATATCAGCAGTCCCCAACCCCCCCCCCCCCCCCCCCGTCAAAATGTCATCTTGTTTAATTTTCCAATTGTCCCTTACCCTGATGCAATCACACCGCATACAATTTCTCCATCAAATCCAATTCTAATCTCTTCTGTGTCACCATGCTGCTGCTTTACCTCTCAGTGACCCACACAGTCCATCTCTTGACGTGTCCCCCCCGCCCCCCCCCCCCCCCCCCACACACACACATGCGCTGAAAACGTCATTATTCGGTCTGCACGCCGTCACCGTGCAGAACGACAGCGTATTGCCACAACAGGAGTTCAGCATGTGTTGCGGAATTGAACCGGTCACGTTTTGTCTTTAAGTGGACGATAATGGCCGCTGTCTGAAAACCATACGAAGGCAGCTATTGCCTCAAGCCAAGCATAACTGAGCAGCGATACCACTCAGCCACCGAGGATGAGTTTCTGCTCCCGCCAGGGAGACAAAGCTTTGCCAGACAGCCTGCAGGTAACTTGAGTGCTAATTCGTGTTCTCAAGCGGGGCAACATCAAAAACAATGGGAGTGCACATGAATCATGAATTTGGGGATTTTTTAGAGGTGATGTATTTTATGACCTAACATCGAGAATCTACTTCATTAAAATCACAGAGGCTGCCACATTCATGTAGAACTCTTAATTTGAAGGGGAGAGAGCCATACGATGTGCAGAGGGGACGGCTGGTTCACAATTTGTCATTCAAATTGACAATTTAAGTGATGTGCAGGCAATCCAGTACAAAGACAGAATATGTACCAGAAATGGGGAGATTAAGAGATTAATAATTAAGATAAGGCTTTTGTAATTAAACTTATCGGTCATACTGAAATTGGTGGATGTGAATTCTAGTTGGCATTAATGTCACACCTGCAGAGAACACAGGACGTCAACAGCCCAATGTCTGAGTGTCAATTCAGTTTCACTTCCTCTTTAAAGCCGCTGCAAGAGAATGCACCTCATTAAAAAAGCCCCTCCCTTTCAAACGCCTGACATGCCGCCGAATTAACATTCCTGAATTGGCATGGAGGTGTCACTTGAGACCATCAATGCCTGCTTTAACCCCCCCCCCCCCCAACAACCTGTCACAAAAGACACGCATCTCAATGGCCGACACTCACAGAGACAGGAAACAAAAGAGGTTAGAGGAGCCGGGCCGACGACACCAGAGGAGAAGAGACACAGCCAAAGAGATGGTAAACAACAAAGTGAGGAAGAGGCTGAATAGGCGAGAACAAACGAGCGTTATCTTTGCACCTCCATGTTTGCATGTGGATTCATGTGTTAAGTGCGGCTGACGGCGTACTTACTGGTGCACTGGGTGTCGGGAGCGTCGGTCTCTGCACGCAGGTATCCGTACATGCGACAGGCACACACCGACGCGCCCCTGACCGTGGTGTGGCTGAACCTTGGACAGCTTACGCACTGTCCCTCTGTGCCCGGCTTGAACTGACCCACAGGACAGGCTGGGGGGGGGGGGGGCAAACAAAGACAAATTACACACGTTACAAATTACAAATTACGCGGGTCAGACCCAATCTACAGATCTGGTTTTCACAGGGTGGTTGTGTGAAGGTTGGTTGCAGACTGAATTACACATTAAGGGTTCTAAACTGAAGACAATAACGCTGATATACATCGGTCAGTGAATACACACACACATCGGTATGTTGTCTATCACTGGATTCATCTGATCATATCTGAAGAACAAGATCAGACAAAGTCTCCTCACCAAAAGCAAAGACAGTACGGTGATACTCAGGATATAAAGACACAGGGAACTTAACTAATAACCTTGTCTGTTAGTTTAAAGGATTACTCAAAAACTACGGAACCAATTTCCATGAAATCTTGAGGAGGGATGGGAAATGATCCAGGTAGGGATCCAGATAAACGGATCATCTTCCTGTTTACATCTGCTGTCATTTCCTGGAGCTAGGCTGAAAACTAGGGGGACAGTTTTCCATCAGGGCTCCGAGGCTCTGGAGGGAATTACCTGAAGAAACAAGGCTGTCTGAGACGGCAACTTCTTTAATATCTCGGCTAAATACCTACTTTTTTCGGTAGGCTTATTCCTGATGTTACTTGGGGTGTAAGATGGTTATTGGTCTTTAATCTCTATCATTATCATATATTTAATTGAAGTTATTATTAATATTTTCTTATTATCAGGGCTGTAACAATTCTCCAAATCCTCAGTTCAGTGGAAAACAATGGACGGATGGATAATAGTCATCGGTTGTCCTCGTCTGAACCGGTTCTCCTCTGATACACACCGGCACTTGTCCTACACATGAATATGTAATGAGCTGTCGTCTAGTGGCGCCACACATACGTGCGCCAACACCTGCAGTGTTTACTATCCTGGCTTCAGAGGCTGAATGAGAGCAACATAACAACAAACACACTCTGTGGCCAACGTTTTCACACAGGAATATCCCACATGTGAGAAAAGTCACGGGGGAGCGGAGACACCTGCTGAAAACCTCACCGACTCCATTTTGTCACAGCTTGAAATACATTTATTTGGGCGTCATCCTTGTAATCTTCTATATTATGTATCTCTGGTAAAGACATGGGGGCAAATGGGGAAATCGACCCCTCCCATGTAGCGGTATTAATAGCCGGCTACAGCTTTACTTCAAAGATATGGTTTTAAATATACTAATCGAGCTCATCTGAAACACTAAATCAACCCGACAGCGTTCATAAATTCGAAGTTAGAGGGTTTTGTTAAACGCAGGAAGTATAAGCGTTGTCTATGGGAGATAACGGCATTACAGCTAAATTAATTTCGTTTTAAACCTGGATGTCAATTTCATTTTCTGAAATGACCGGCCTACGCTGCAAATTAACTGTTCAGTCTTGCTGTGAAGGCAATTTCCCTTTATGGTCTAGAGCCCCCCCCCCCCAGCTCTCTTCAGCAACAGAACGCTGGAAATGCCAACCCCACTTCACCAGAAGCAAAATGTCGCAAATTATTTTTTATTATTTTCTATTTTTTGTTATGAAAAATGATTACGCCTCCCACAGAGATCAAACTGAATCCCACCTTCAAACACAGACAGAGAGAAACACACATTTCCCCTTTTCTTCAGAATTGCAGCGTTCCTTTTTGTGTTTACCAGTCAATCATTTTCCATGTTAGGGTGTGTGTGTGTGTGTGTGTGTGTGTGTGTGTGTGGTATTACTCATATTATGGGAACTTGTCCTCCTTATGGGGACTTACATTTTAAGGGTTGAGGTTAGAGAATGTGTTATAGTATACAGACAAGTATCAGTTATGTATAGTTAATGTAATGATTGTGTGTGTGTGTGTGTGTGTGTGTGAACGTGCATGTGCGTTTTCACAGGGCTTGTTAATTGGACTCATTAGACGGAGCTGCTGCTGAGCTCCTGAGAGAATCCTCCTGCTTCTCACTTCTTTTTTTTTGTCTGCTTCGCTTTGATGTTCTCGAAGCGATGTGATCTCTACCCCAAGCGCCCCCCCACCCCTTCACTACCTTCACCTCCTGTGTTTCTTCTATCTCAGCCGAACCACCCGTTGACTCAGCAGCGAGCCTTTGACCTTGCTCTTCCTCCACGAGATAAGTGCTGCCCCACCTGACCTCTCTGCGTCCCCTCCGTGTGAAAGCCCCTCGCCTCCCTCATTTAACTTCCTCGGTCTCTCACTTCCTCTCCAATACAGCGACCCTTACTCTGCCAAACCCACTCTCCATTGTTTTCTTGTTTAGTCCGCCTGCTCTGCTGCCTACCTACATGGCCTAAATGGGCCTCATTCTTACCTGTGCACAGCGTTTGTCCCTCAGTGGCCTCATATCCTGCCAGGCAGGCGCAGGAGCTGGTTGGCTGGCCCACCCACTGGCCATCTTCCCCGCAGAAGAGCTTGGGAGCGCGAGGTCGCGGCCCCTGCTGGGCGGCATGCTCCACACACACACCCTGTGCCTCCTGCACAAGCATGCGGGGCACAGTCTCGGGGAAAGAGGAAAGAGCACTGAGCAGGGGGGGACACTTTTTGAAGAACACCCGGACAGAGAGCAGGGCCATGCAGGCACCCTGAGCCTGGAAAGCCAAGTAGAACCCTCTCTTGGATAGAGGGCCGATTCTTAAAGTCTTCACATTGAATTTCCGCTCCCCGCCCTTCCTCAGGAGAAAGTCTGCAGCCACTGTGTCCACCTAGGACAGGAAGAAAGAGAAAAGCTCTTACCTAACATCCAGATTCAAACCCACAGGATTCAGTCGTAATGAGGGCGGCTTTACATGTTTTAGTCATTTTTGACCATTAACTGAAACATCACATGTGCTTTACATTATTGAAAATTTTCCAAAGCGTACTGCTGTGATTTCAGATTGATTTACTACCTTCCTGGCACCCATTGTTTCCCATTTGTTACAGTGCGCTTTGAAGCTCCACTCGCACAGAGTTGAAACTGGCTCGAGAGCAGCGGTAATTCATCACGGTGAACATTTCATCCCTTTTTATTTTTCTGTCAGAGTCATATTACTAAGTGGTAATGAAGACGAGGAGCGGGGACAGCCCTGATTCCTCTCTTTGGCGCTGTGTTCCTCGGTGCTCTGACATCAGAGGTTTGACGAGGAGACGCAGGCCAGCACAGTGCTTTAAGACTGTTTCTGCTCCAATGAGACAATAATGTAGCTAGGATATAAAATATAAGTCACAAAGTGTTGACAAAATACCCAAATCAACTATTTTCTGTGTGAACTGATTTCCATATTGTAATGAGCTGGGTGTGAGCCAAATGCATGTTGGGGGATTAGAAGCCACTTTACGTTGAGGAAAATGTTAAGAAATCATTTACATTATAATATCAACACACCATAATATAGACAAACAGCTAAAACGTTAAAAAAGTCTAATTCAAAGTCATATTTAATCAAAATCCAAACAAAATTGAATTATATATATATAGTTTAAAAAATGCTGGATGAGTGAAGAAGAGAGATTTAATAATGTTTTCAAGGACTTTGTTAAATCATGTTTTTTATTTGGAACTAATAAACTTTACATTCCATTTTAGAAGATGTAAAATAGGTGGAGTACACCTTTTATTGAGATTTCATATGCCAAATATAAATAAAAAAACTTTTTTAATATTCCTTCCTGAAACAACAACAGTGAAACAAAATTTTTTTTGTTTGTAAAAACAAACAAACAAGGCGACTGTGACCTATCAGATGTTGGACCTACCTTAGTGTAGGGATTCTCCATCCAGGGGGGGTACGTGGCCGTGGCCTCGTTGGAGTCTGCCTGGAAGTAGTAGAGGTTGAAGGTCTCCTTACAGCTGCGGTGGTGGGTGCTCCTGGAGGAACACTCCAACATGGTGAACCGCAGCTCCACGTACACCTGAGATGCTCCTCGGCGCGGGATGAAGCCGCTGCGCAGCCAGTGGCTGGACGAGCTGTCGCTCTGGCAGATCTCATAAGTCCTCACGCTGTTGTTCTCATCATCTAAACCGCTCACTTCCTCCCACTGAGAGGAAAGAGGAGAACAAAGTGTCGTCAGGTTAAAATGACATGTGACCCCCAAAAAACTTCTCTGTGAGACCAGAGTATATATTTAATGGCCCTATAAAAACCTTCACTATCGTCTTTTTATAATGGATCACCATTAAAAGTCCTATTAATCATAATAATGTTGCAGTTCTTTGCTGGCCATGTGCTGTAACACACCTGTCAGAGCTCTGCAGGACCGAATCTGGCCCACTGTGGGTTTTGATCCTGCCCAAA
This sequence comes from Pleuronectes platessa, assembly GCF_947347685.1. Lineage (NCBI taxonomy): Eukaryota > Metazoa > Chordata > Actinopteri > Pleuronectiformes > Pleuronectidae > Pleuronectes > Pleuronectes platessa. Next base: position 13,259,840 of record NC_070640.1, on the reverse strand, counting down.
TTTGAATCTGGGTTGTTAAATCAGTCCTCCCACTGAGCCGCGGCTCAGCTAATGGGAATACAAGTCTCCCTTGTCAAACAGAGCACACGACTGCTCACAGCATCCAAGGCAGACACAGCTTCACCCCTCAAACACACTTTAGACTAAAACGTAAGAATACAGAGGGGATATGGCAAATATGTATGATCTGAAAAATCTCTACAGAAATCCACATTTGTTGGGGAACCAAATACAACTGGAAAACGCTTTCATGTTTGACTTCTGAGTCAACGGGCGAACATGTTCACCACCACCATGTTCCCAAGAGCGGGAAACAAGCAGGAAATTAACATACTCGGGGCAGAATTTAGCAGATTTTGCTGAACTCAAGGCTCAGAAATTCAGTTATGTAAATATGTAAATCTTTAAAAATCCATTTGCAGATGATGTGTTGAGTGAGGCATAATACTGGTCTGAATGAATTACAGTGGGGCACAGCACCGGGAGCCAGGTTTGAATCACTTGAAGGGAGAATTTCCCCTCTAATCCCCACAAATAAATACTTTTGGACTTTGGCAGCACATATGTCTGAGAACACAATGTTTTCTGTGATGAAGATGCACAAAGCGTCCCTCAGGGCTCATCCGAAAAAAATAAACATTTACTGTGGAGAAATTATGTTTGAATGCAAAATCGGGGAGAGAATTATAAATATAGAGATGCGCGGTTTTACACAATACATCAGTTGTATGCAAAAGGCTGAGATACCACGGGGCAAATTTTGCTACGCTGAAAAGATCTAAAAATAGCTGCTGCAGCAAACAGACATTAAAAAAACGATCCTGTGAATGTTGTGCATCGAAAACTTTTTATTTCATGAGCTTAGACTAAATCAAATATTCAACGTGTGTATTAATACACGTGGCGGGGTTAATCCTGTGTGATTGTGTTCACAAAGGACCTGATTCCGCAACTGTAGCTGGATACACATCACCGTAAAGCCATGAAATTATATTTATGATTTCATTAAAATGCTATAAAAACGATTACACTGGAGGTTTGATGTGAATATAAGCTTTATTTGGCCTCCGAATGAAAAGCCGATGTAACGTTTAACGATGATTAGGTATTTTGGAAACTGAACAGCCACAAACATCTACTATGAAGCCGCCACAATCCGTGAATCCTGAAAATCAACAACCACGGTAATCCTTTGCAATCTGTAAATTCTGATGCAGATGGTTTGTGGCATCCCCCCTGTTGCCTCCTGTCCACATCGACTACATCAATGTTTCATACTCGGTCGTTTTAAGTTGCGGTTTGGACGATTTGAGGCTTTGAATAAACCGTTTTCAATGGTGACGTCTGCAAAAAAGCATTTTAGACAATTTTTCTGTGCATCTTAATCAAAAGCACAGACCCGTTTGTTGAGCATTTCAGTCCAAGTCCCGAGATCTCCCCCTGCCAGCTTCACTGTTACCAATTTTCCTTCTGAGACGTAAGCGAGTTGAGCAGTTTCGGTCACTGGCAAAAAAAATATATATAATACCCTAGCAACCGCTCTTCAGTTGATCAAATTACAAATATGTCTTTTTCTGGCTGCACTATTCAAAACTGTGGGCAGCTCCAAGGTTGATGGGCTAAATCAAAGCATCTGCTTTCAATATACTTTGAATCCCACATTCACTCTGGCGTTTCCTTTATTCTGTCAGTTACCAGCCATATAAGGAACTCTTTTATAGCCCAAGTAACAAAAGAACAGCTGGAAGCCAAAAATCACGAGGTCTGTGTTAGGAATACAGATAACATGGGGAAGCTGGGGTTACATACCTCGGGTTGGGTGCGTGAGAAGATGGTCCATTTCAGATCAGATGTCTCGGTCTTAGTGTTCATCAGGACCTCTGCAAAAGATGATTTAAATATATATCATATCCCTCAGGAGGTAAGAGAAGTATTACACTTATAACACACAAGTGACTTTAAACGTGGGCTTAGATCTTGCTTATAATGGTATAAGGCTAGAAGATAGACTTTCACCACTCGATTCCATCTTAACATTCCCACTCCCTTAAAATGCTCTTGTCTGTCATGTTTGTTTTTATCCCCCTTATGTCCCGTCTGTCCCCAGAGACACGTCGGGGCTGCGGTCACACTGAACCTGGTGGAAAGAGTCGGCTTTTGTCAAGAGAGAGAGCCACAGCAAGAGGTGGCAACAAGAGTATCAGCCCAACGTGCACGGATGCAGACAGACACACACACACATACACACACACACACACACACATACAAACACACACACACACATATAAAAAAGATTAAAGCCTTTCCCGTCACGATCTGTGATAACAGCAGAATTGATTTTTTTGTAATCTTTTGAGTGTGAGGGGGACAGCTCACAAACAACCTGAGCAGTTCTGCTACGATTCACTATCCCAATAATACCTGGGAGCCGAGCTGCATGTAACTTGAAGCACAGCGAGGTGCGGCTGCAGCGAAGGGACTTCTTCTTCACGTGTGGATATCTTTAATTTTTTTTTCTCCCGCAGTCTCTGTCTCTGTTAAATTATGACTGATATTTATACTGATGGTATTAGGTTTCTATCCCCGACCTGACTTTTAGAGCCATACATGCCCCCCCCCCCCCCCCCCCCCCCCCCCCCAGAAGCTCATCTCAAGGGTCAGGCAGTTTGGTTTCACCAATAAACGGGATTTAATGCGGCGCTCCTGTGCACCACGATCAAGGAGGAAGTGGATGCCGGAGGAAGTGGGGGTTTTCAGTGAGAGTTTATCATGGAGGTTATTAAGATGTTTTGTTGAATTAGGCTCCCAGTATGAGGTTCAACAGTAAAGTCAGCATTCCATAACCCACCAACACACACACACACACACCCACACACAGACACACAGACACACACACACACACACCCCCACACACACACACACACACACACACACACACACACACACACACACACACACACACACACACACACACACACACACACACACACACACACACACACACACACACACACACACACACACACACACACATACACACACACACACACACACACACACACACAGGTTTAATAGCTTTACTTTTCCCCAATTGTGATTTCTAGAGGTTTGTATTTTTTAGGGCTGCGTCCAAAATTATATAAAAATAAAAATGTTGATAGCAGCTGATATCGATAATTAACTTTGTGGTTTTAAACTCTTCTTTACAGGTAGAGAATGACAAGCTCTTGATAAACAGCACAAGTATTTTAGAAATCTCAGAGCTGCTCGGCTTTTGTCTGACGATATATAACAGTCAAACAATATTTTGGGGCTTGCTGTGTAGACAGTAGATAATCAGGCCTGGATTCTGTCTTCTGTTCGCCCCACATTGTTTACAGCCTGTCTCGTCTGTTTTATCACACAAGTCGAACATCTCTCTGCACAAAACACAGACAGCACAGCTACACTTTTTGTTTGTGTTTTAGTGTTGGTGTGTTGGCTAATCTCTATAAACAGCTATCTGCATATGCATACGGATTATTTAAAAAACAAATAGCTCAGTCGTTTCGGTCAATGTATTCTGCCTCTTTTGCTCTTCACATGGACTATTTACCTGTGAGCCACCGAAGCCTATTCAAAGGAGATTGGTCAAACTAGAAGCTGAACCAAGAAGCTTCTTGGCCCCACATCTTGTCCCTCACCTACAGTTTCTGCATATTCACAAGTGGAATCTGTTTCTGATTAAATCTGAGGTTGATCATGTGCTTTACCTCCTCACTGTTCTTGCACAATGCATAAGCAATATATATTGTTGTATATAAATATTGGACTTGTGGTATGTTGCTCTTGATATTAAACTTCCTATACATAACATGATACACTCAAAGCAGATTTGGAATTTGAATGAGATTCAGTTCTTTGTATCGTTGCCTATTTGTTTTTAACTGTAACTGGCAAATATCACGACCATAAAAAACGATGTGAAAAAGGCTTCACTCTCATGGTCAGGGCCAAATTGTTGCTTTCCTCAAGTGTTTAAGATGTGTTGTCTCCACCGCCTACTTGGTTCAACATGTCACTAGGTTCCAGAACATGTGCTCTGAATACATCCTGATGTTTGACACAGATTCCGTGATTCCATCTGGATTCACCCAAATGTGAGATAAGACGGCTCGCTCCTTTTTTTTTAAAATAAGACCTCTTCTGTTGGTTTATTAAAAGGCTTCTAACATCCAATAATACAGGTTTACGTTTTCAGAGATAAAAACTAACCCTAGTATTTCACTAAAATAACTGCAACGCCTACAGTTACTAATCTCTGTGATCCTGTGGAAATCAGAGGCAATCATATGTATCACTTGCCAACCCACATCCCGACGAAACTCACATTAAGACATAGAGAAAAAAAAGAGAGCTAAAGAAGAATCTGACTCTCGTTTCCTACCAAGAGAAATATTGTAGCTGCAGCCGTCCAGTGACTGATGTTAACTTCTACTGACAACAGTGGGCTATTCACGATCATCTATTCAGGATGATATTTGGATTATTCTAATCATGTAACATAGGATAAATCTATTTGTTCCTCCATTTTGCTTGATGCTCAACCTTTCCTTTCCCTCAAGCCGTTTTTTAGACATAAACTTTGGAGAATGTCCACACAAGTGTGTCCAGATCTTTTCTGGACTTTAACATAAAACCGAACCAAGCAGGCGATTGTCGGGATCCGACACGTTCACAACAGCAAGAAAACGTCCGGAACATTGAGGCGAGGGTTGGTGTATAGGTTCCTCTGCAGATATTGCACATTTTTGGATCCTGCACATTTACCTACACGCATCAGAATTGTTTTTTATCATCAGAACCTGCTCAAATTTCGCTGTCTTTCCAAGTAGAACATTTCTGCCGCGTCCTCCACCTGCATGACGCCTCTTTTTTCAGTTCAGTGTCTGTTGCTTGTTAGAAGCATCACCAGGACTCCTCTCCCGCTGTGAATTCTCCCGAGAGTGTCTGGAGTTCAGTCGGAAAGCAGCACCACTGTTACAGTCAAACCACACTCGATGACAAGTCACACTGTCTGTACGAATACTCATAAAGATACATCCTTTGACAAGCTCATTAAATAAATACACCCTCCTCTTCCCCCACGCTGCTCCTCCTTCAGAATAAAACACGTTTAACTGCCACACATAAACACGTTCACGCAAAATAATTAACCATAAAAGAGCGAGTGTTTAAAGTGGACGGCATCTCGTGTTGTCTATTAATATCTGCGTCTTTATATCTTTGTTTTTCCCATTAACGTTTTTCAATGGTCACTCGATCACACCCACAGCTGCTCACATCTGAGCCCCTGATATTTAATACATTCACCATCAGGGAGCAACACACACACACACACACACACCACCCCCCTCCTCCACCCCTCTGTCGACAGCGAATATTACTTAAATTGTACTTATGGCATTCCACCTCGGTGTCGCTCCCCCCCTCCCATCGACCTCTCTCAACGCACGGCACACGGAAGCAGCGACACACGACTTCACTAATCATCGGTGCTACATATGCAGCAGGTCTGTCATTATGTCACGCTGAGAGGTAAATGGTAAACGTAGCTTCCATCACCGACGTCTCCCGCTGCACCTCCACCATTTCTCTCTTTTTACAATCTACTCGCTTTACACTCCCGTGCGCAAAAACTCCCTGGAAAGAAACACACACACACACACACATGCTTCTCGCCCTCTTCCACTTCGACACCGCAGCAGCCCACCAACAACAATCTGAGGCGGGCGATAAAGAGGAGGGAAGGAAAGTCTGCAAAGAGCGGAGAGGGAAGAAAGAAAAAAAGAGGACAGAGGTGGAAGGGGAGGATAATTGGGTGGCACAATCCAGGCCGGTGCTTTCCCCGCGTTTAGTCTGCCTCGAGTTCACTTCAGCACAATTTCAAACACCTTCATAATACCAAGGTTCCGGTGTGAAGACTTTTCATATGAACACCTGCCTCCTTTTTCTCATGCTGATTTTTGTTGGGGGGGGGTAGGAGGGAAGGAGTGGTAAAGAAACACTCTGCCCCAGGCTTGGTAATCACTGTTTATCGTTGCTCTATCATTAAGGTTTATGAGGCAGGATGCGTGAGCGCGGGTGTTTCTATTATGTGCATGCAAGGCCTTGCCTTTCACTGAAGCAGACTCAGGCTTAAGCCCCGTTAGAGGAAGCCAGCGTTTCCCCTACATTCTTTCAGCAGAGGTGGCCACCCACTGCCGGAGAATTGCCCTGAGTGCAAGAAACAAATGTAGGAACAATGAAAATTCGTCATCTGGTCGTATTTAAAAACCCAAACAAAGAATTGTACAGTAATTACAGTACAATCGCTGGCATTAACAGACACCAGACGAGTCTAAACGGACACCGGCGCTGGCAGCAGGACCAGTGCTGAGCCGTGGAATTATATTATGAAAAAATAACAGTTTGAAGATATAGTATGTACAGATTTATAAGCCAATTTTTGTTTTCAAGTACAGCCAGGGCGAGGTGAGGGTGGAGAAAAGGATGAGGTATTAGTATTGACATGATAGAGTTTTATTTTTAGCAACACACCATGTTGGGAATACACAGCAGAGGGAAAAGTTTTTGTTGTTTTTTTCATGAAAAGCAGATAACAGTGGAGGGTGTTGTACGTGGCTTCTTTTGAAATGTAAAACAAGACTTTGTCATTTCTGACAAAAGGAGAGTGAAACAAAGCAAAGACAACACCCTAATTTTCTACACAGCTGTCATTAGGCTCAACAAATGTCCAGAAGGCCGAGAACAGGAGGCCAGGTGACCTGAAGCTCCTTTTTCCTAATGTAACTTCACATTTAACTTCTACACCTTGTTCCAGTTCCCTCCCCTATTTTTTACTTTCTCTGGGGCTCTGGATTGCAAGAGGGAAATTATAGGCCTACGAACATTTGCCGTGCCTCAGCTACAATTAGACCTCATTTTAATTAAAGAAACCGAGTGCCGATTACACTCATACACCTAGAGAAATCCAGACAGAAGGGAAGAACAGGGGAAATGAAAACGAGAAACGTAAGAAGAGATGTTGGAAGCTTTGGGATTTGTCTATTCGACAATATTATAGCCACATTCATCAGGTTACTTGATCTTATGTGTATTTTTTTTAAGATCCTGGTCGGTTAACATGAAGCTATTCCAGGCATGGTGTCATTATGATGTACTTCTGTATGGCCAGTTTATTAATTATACCATGATGACATTTGCATGTAATAAGCAAGTGACTTATCAACCACTTGAGTCTTTCAAATGCACATTTTTTATCATAAAGTAGTAATAATTCATGAATTGCCGTGTTAAGGATTTCCATGTGCTTGCACCACATTAGGGGGTTTGGGATTGAAGCTGCTCTCTGCCGAGGCACGATATAAAATTTTCTTCCAGTTTCTTTGAGTCGTGAAATAAGTCTTTGATAGGAGAGTTCGTGTCCTCCAGGTTTTACTCAGAACCTCATGTTTCGGGGGATGAAGCCGCCACGTGTTTTAAATTTTGCAAAGCCAGTACCCTGAAATCAGACATGCTCGAGGATTATTCTGGTGCCTCAGGTAACTTGATACATTCACATTTTAAATTAAAGGAACACACGTTGTTAAATATAATTATTTGCTGTCTTTCCACAAATTACACAGGATTGTTGATACCACTCTCATGTTTGGTTAGCTTAGCATAGCGCTGGACTACAAACAGAGGGAAACATCAAACCCCAATTTTTTTGTTTTCTTTAAAACTAGGAGCCCCAAAGCTCCCTTAAGCTCTTTTCAGACCCTAACTCTGGAAAATGTCTGGAAAATTGGGTCCGGATATTCAGCCGAGGGGTTGTGCCTGAGTGCAGCATGCTGGCACCAGGACATAAACAGTTACAACTTGTTTTTGTTTAGAGCTTATCGACAACGGTGTTTATGCATTTGTCATAAAAAACTCTTGAATCTCGTCTTTTTCCAAGTTTACATCTTCGCATCTTCTACGTGTTTGGCTCCTTTTTGTTCATCATGAGATAAGTTGCATTCGTTGTAACTTTTGCATCCGTCATGTTAGAAACCTCATTCGGGCTCACTCAAACATTTTCCAGACATTTTTCTGGCAGGAAAAGCTCTGGAACATGCATGACTGAAAGCAGCTCAATTAACAAAGGTTTATGGCTACACCCAAACATCTCTGTTGGTCAAAGAGTTTTTCAGCCTGAGACAGAGCCCTGCTGTTTGCAATGTCCTGACTTTTTTGCAAAGTCAATGTCCTCACACAGCAAACTATGTGTCAAATTTTAAATGTTTCTGTATTAAGAGAGTTTGATCCATTATAATTGCTACAAGAAAAACACTCAAGTAATCCTTTTGCATGCGATTATCACCTTCATTGTAAGCGAGGAGTGATCACCACCAAGCTATTGTTGGTGAAACTTCAGAAATGCTAATGCTGAATGTCCTTGGCACTCAGGTTATCTACTGTCGTGCACAAGAAGAATGCAAATGAATAGAAAAAACTATATTTTTTCCTTCACATGTCAGCTCTGCATTGTTTTGTGAGTGTGGGGCGTGAAATTTGCGTGTGTGCGTAAACCGTGTTTGTGTATCTTTGACAAGAGTTGTGTCTAGTGAGATTAGACCTCAGCTTCCTGTGGTTCCTGTCCCTTTCCCGTCTCCTGTGCGAGTGGGGGCCAATTTAACTCCTGCCCGACTGTAAAACAATACCCTTGGCCACATTAAGTATGTGTCAAGGAGCGACGTGACGGGAGCTGAAAGTAGCAAAGGTGAGATGAGGAAAATGTGTACACGTTTAACACGTTTTCCCTGTCTTGTCTGTAGGGGATACATGGTGTCAGTGCAGCGGCTGGTCTCTGTCCCAGGACAGGATGTGACCTACTTAGGCAGGAAGCTTCACACTGGACAGAAACCAAAGATGCTACTGGAGAGGATCAACACTGCAGTGAATCAAACCGACTGACCCAGCCCACTGAGGATTAGGCACAGGTCCGTGCTACCTGCCCTCTGAATGTTTTCCATTACGTTTACACGGCCCACAGAGATTCACTAGACAGAATCGTTACATTAATCATCTCCACTTGAAGATGGGTTTCCCACAAGTGCATCATTCACTCACACTCACATGAGAGATCAGAAGACTTCTACCCCCGAGCTACTAATCAATTCCGTACGGCAGTTAAACTGTTTTGACTTCTAGTTATTGTTCAGCTGCACGCGTGTTCTTGTCTTCGGGCAAAACACCTTTTTAATCTTTTCAAATCCTGGCGCCGCGCTTAACATGAATCCATCTGTGAATCATCACAGTATAAACAAATTAACAAAAGCTTCTCCCCCGGTGTTGAACCACAAAACGAATGCAGGTGCATCTCTGATTCCTTTTATAATGAATTGTGGCATATAGTGAAAGGGAAAAATGTTGCATTATTCAAGCTGCACTGGTTCAAAGAGAGCGTTTACTTTAATCAGAGTGGTATAAAAATGTTTTGACCCTGACGTAAAATGAGAGATTTAAGGTTAAGAGGATATGATACATCTACTTGATTCGGCGCCTCTTTATATTGCCGCCTACGAGTAATGAGTTTCGACCTTTAGTGTCAATTCCTCAACGGCACTCGTGCATCGTGGACTCAAAGAGCCTTTTTTTCCCCTTGGACAAACCCAATTCACACTGTGGAGAGGCCAGAGATATTCCCAAAGAGACTACACTGGATGAATAATGGCCACTATGTATAGAGAGGTGACTTGTAGGAGCATTTGGGAACAGATCTCAGGGTTATTGTAGGAGGTGTTGGCTGCCGGACGTCTGCGTACAGTGAGAACAGACTGATTCTGGAAAGGAAAAGCAAAAGCAATAGATTTGAACATTTTCTTCTCAACAGGACGCAAGCAGAAAAAAACCTTTGGCTTTTCTCTGGATTAATTGTTAATCATTCAGAATTGGATTCTAAGCAGACACATTCAAATCTTTCAAACAAAAGCTTTTCCCACCCAATCCATCATATGTGTGATTGATTCAACACCTGGCTTTATTGATCTGCCACTGTGTGAATTCAACTGCAGCTACCTCCAATTAGAGAAGCTGCTTTTTCTCAAACCCTCTTCAAAAATAACCCCACTGACTGGCTGCTTGAGAACCTTGTTGCAGGCTACACCAACTCCCTGGTGGCTTCCTGATACCGAATCCTATAAGAGGAGGAATAAATTACAAAAAATAAAACCTAAAAAGACCTTTATAAAAAAAAATCATTACATTTTGTGAGAGTATTCTGCACTTTTCAAAACCGCTGCATTACCACGAGCCATGCAGCCGTCGAAGGGGACCTATTAAGCTCATTTCCAGCTCCATGTTTTCACTCTGAGACTCCAGTAGTACCTCTGCATGATTCACAGTTCAAAAAAAGTCATAAGCAATATTAGCTGGGGTCTCCTTACGGAGCTTCCTTAAAAGAGCACCTTCCTCTGATTGAACATCCAGTGCTTGTGAGTAGCGCCTCATCCTCTGACCTGTTCGGTGGTTCTGAACGCAAACTGTGAATCAATCAATTAACTAGTCACTGAAACCCCCCCGCTTATTTCTGCATTGACCACAATACTAGAAACATTCGGACGTATCAGACTTTTAACACACAGATATATATCTATTCTTCCGGTTACAAGTCTATCGTGTGTTAGAAGCGCCGTACACACTCGCGTCTTTTACTGGCAGGAAAAGTTGCAGTAAATGTCCACAGAAAAAAAATGAAAAAAATGTGCAGCAACTGACGGAGGAGATTTCAAGAAAAGTCCAGACTTCAGTGAAGGCCCTGAAGCAGCTTATGTAATACAGCACAATTGATTTGAAATGGAAACTTCTCCAAATCCAACATATATATGTTCGAGCCCAAATCCAATCCAGAAATGTGAGAGTAAACAACAACAAGAACAACCGCAGTAATGACGTCCTGTTTACAATGACGTAAACAGGACGTCATTGTTTGATAAACATTACACCATTTAAATACTTATGTGGCAAATAATGTTATATTTAGTCTTTCAATCACAATCTGTATATTTTAAAAAACTTTATACGGCCCGTTTATTAGTGTAATAAGAGAGAATTTGGCTAAAATGGTGACTGAAAGAGGAAACCCCTCTGTTGCTATTAAAGAGTTATTTTGGCGACGCCAATCGATTGTATAGAATACCTGCTCTTTCACTTATTTGAATGCCGGAGTATGTTAAATGACTATAGGTCCAATTAAGTCTAGACTATTATGGGAGAATGAGCCGAGCCTGGAGCCAGCTACGGGATAAAGGAAAAATAAATAAACCACTGGAGCCAAGCGCTCAGAGCAGTTTGACGTCTCTGAATACGTCTCACAGGGATTTCTGTTACATACATTTACCTCATTATTTGAAACTTTGGCAACGTTTAATATGAACATCCAAAACTGTAATATTATATATGTATGACAGGAACTCAGGAAGGGCATAATAGGTCCCATAAGAATACTATGAGGTCAAACTCAGCCAGGAGTTGGGATCATACCGATATAAAAAAAACAGATAAACCAGTGGTGTGTGAGCTATTGTTTTTTTGTAATATAAAGACTGGTCTTTATTGAGAGGTAGAGTTACAACTATCCCTTATTTCTTTTTAATACCGATCATATATATATACCCTATTTAATTAACTGGTAATTTCCATTATATATTACAAAAGCCCAAGACAATGCCTTCAAAATGGCTTATTTTTGTGTGACCACCACAAGATATTTGATATACAATAATTAAAAAAGATCAAATCCTCATATACAAGCAGCTGGAAACACAAATTGTCTGGAATGATTCATTTAGACAATGACAAAAATAACTAAATGAATTTGATTATGAAAACAGTTGGCCATTTAATCCTCTGTCAATCAATGGATCCATTCATTGACTGATCATTAAAGCTCTATCCACATTACTTTCTCCCTCCTGAACCAGACTCTCAATTTCTCTCTTCCATTATCCATGTTATTTCTTCACCTTAAATTGCCTTCCCCCTCTCAGATGACAATTATTATAATGAGCCCCATTAGCGGCAATATCCTGTTACGATGGAAAAAACGTCAATCATTTCATATTATGCTTTATCGTTTACTGCGTTGTGCCACTAAAAAGCCTTTAACAGCAATATTCTTAATCTTTGGAATGCCGCTTTGTGTTCTTCTACGCAACAGGGGGACTTGCTTGAAGGCAACACAAACATAAACACGATGAAGAACAGGAGAAAGGTTCTGTCCAGTAAAGCTAAAAGGAGGGGCCCGCCCTGAAACAAGAGGCTGCTTCTCTCACATGTAGTTCAGGAATGACAAGTCTACCATGGACCGAATACACATTCAGTCCCCACAACAGAGTCAATATCTGTGAAGGCATCGTCCACAATTTACACAACATTTATCACACACGTCTTTCTCACCTAATCAAAATCAACTCCTTTTGAAGGATGTAAAAATAAATAAAATATATGCAAAAGATTTAAAACTTTCTCTACCAATACACAATGTTTTTGTATCCTTGTATCCAGTGGAATTCCCCCCCACTACACTGAATGCTACGTCTTCCCGCGGCTGTGGAAGGAAACACATGTTTTAAGTTAGAGAACATGTATGGTTTCTCTTCACCTTGATGCCATCGGACTGAAAGGCGAGTGCCTGGCTAAATTGATGTGTGCTGCACAGTACATTTCAGCACTTTGCTGTTTTAAAAGACATTTTCTGTGCTGATGTTCTTTGCAGGCATGTGTTTAGTGGAAGGTTTCTGCTCGGTGCGGTCGAAGGCTACAGTCTTTACAAATGTAGAGGAGAAAAAGGGAACGAGAGGAGCAAAGACTCAAGGCTGAAATGCTGTTAAAAGTTGTTTTTAACATTTGGAAATGACACTTTGGTCATTGATTTATCTTCAGTGTGATGTGCTAGTCAACATCACGGAAAGCATCTAGATTTACCCGTCTGAAAACAATCAGAAAATGTCGGCAATTTCAGATTGGTATTTAAAAGAAACATTTAAATAATTTGGGAACGAATTCCAAAACTCAAAAGCCGGTGGCACAGTGGCACAGGTCAAACCGCCGTTGGGGTTCTGTCTGTAAACATCTGCATCAGCCGACCCTCATCTGGATCAGGGTCAGCCAGCGCCAAGCTTCGGTGAACTAGCATTGCTGCCAGGAATGGAAAGATATGTGTTGTTCAAATGTCATTTATAGAACCCTCGGGAAAAAAGAGAAAGGAGACCATGACTACACAGACCAAGAAGAGAAACTGAGACTTCATGTGGTAAATAATTTAATGTGATTCATGTTATTGTGTGGTTTTATGACTGAAATGTTTCAAACTACACTGCAGAGACTCTGAGTTGGTTTTTCTATTGAACAGGTCCAACGCAGGTCGGACACACATGTTCCGCAGACCTGCATCATACGCAGGCCTTCTGTCTGACAGTGGTTTAAAAATGAAAGCTCTCGATAAATCTGTGGGTTTGTTTTTTACTACAGCATCAGGATTCTCATGGACTAAGTTCAGGTCGGACAACTTTATAGAGTCACACTGCTCTATGCCTGGAAACTATCACACATTATCACAATGTGGTCCAAACTGCCCTCTGAAAACCAACTAGCCTAGAGTTAAGTTATCGACTTCATGGAGGGCTTGAGGGCAGCTTTTTGGAGGAGAGCTGTGTGTCATCACCATGGGAGTGTGCAGGTGAGGCGCCTGTGTTCAAACACTTTTTCAATCTCTTTACAAAGAGGATTTCATCCCCCCCCCCCCCGTCTTCTCACATCCACGGGAAGGCCTGAGGTTAGGTCAGCCGTAGACTGGCACCCCTGCAGGACGGACCCTTTGGAGTCACACAGAGCTTAAATCTGGGATGATCTTCCCAACCAGCAGGAGAGAAGGCCACCCCCGTGTTTTCTGTGTCTCTGGATTATTACACCAGCTAGTTCACCAGTTGGAAGAGTATCGATTGACTATAAGCATGTGTGTGTCTCCTCTGTCATTTAACCATGAATGTAAAACCTGGCTCCACTATGAAACGTTGAATTTTTGACCCTCAGAGCTGGAATGCAATATTTCACTTTCAGCGGCGAATCCACTCTTCTTTGAGCAGTGAAAGCGTGGAAATGTGAGCTTACACTTTATGTTAAATAATACATAACAGGTGACGGATCTTATTTCCAATCCGATTTGATGAAAAACCCACAACTACTGCTGTGATGCATCTACGACCTCTCCGTGAGCCCCAGAAATGTCTACTGCTGTACTTAAAACAAGTTTTTATCAAAGCCTCCTCTAAAGCACAGTCTACAATTCATTTCGGGAGAGGAAAAAAAATCATGCCAAAGAAAACGCACACACACACACAAACGCGCACGCAGCTTTCAGTGACTAATCTGCAGTGGGAGGTGGACAGCTTGAAGCTAACAGTGCAGACTCCAGCTAAATAAACCATCTAAGGATTGACACATCTAAGTGGAAATACAAGGGAATAGACAGAGAATTTTCTCTTTTATTCTGACACATCACACTTTCATGTTCAATCAACAACAGACATGCTGAGAGCTAATTCTCCTCATCCGTACATGCATTGCACCTACAAGCATCAGGGTTTGTTCATCAGAGACGTGTGTCCATATATATATATATATGGACACATCGTTTGATGTGAAGCTATTTATTCGTGCAAAAAGAGCATAATTTTTCACCCTCAGCCATTTTTTGTTTTCATCAGGGGATGACTTCAGTCCTTTACAAACACTTTGAATTCCAAAAACACTTCTCTAATCCCCCACAACAAATGAACCAAGATTAATAATACAATGACTCTTTTGCATAAGGCTGAAAAGAGTTAAAAAATGATGTGCCACTGAAGCAATAACGATATGGGAGAAGGCAAACAGTGAAAGAACATTTTTTTCTGTGCAGCCCTCCTTCAAAACAAGAGTTCAAGTTACCAGGAAAAGGTGTTTAATGATTCTTTAATTGAACTGACCTATTCCTTTATGGAGCCTGGCTCCCTCCTGAAGCTCGCACACAGCTACGTGCAAGGATGTCTCTGTTATGCCGTATAGAGCAGAGCCCACTTGCTCCAGTGCGGTGTATCAAAGCTGGCCCTGGGAGACGTGAAGCCGTGTGCATGCATAAAGGTGGAAGCAAATGTGAACGTGATCTCTCCAGGTTGACGCTGAACCAAGGTGAATTGCGTTTTTCAACTTAAAACTGGGATATCAAACGCAAGATGTAGGTCAACCCGTGATGCAGGGAGGAGAGAAAATATCCCGAACATGTCGACTGGCAGCGCATGCTTCCAGCAGAGAGATTTTAGGTTTGCTTTTTTTAATCAAGTCTTGCACGTTCAGGCTCAGACGTCTCACCAGCTCCGTGCTGCCTCATCCCCTCCCGCGATTTTTGACAAAAACAGTGCGACAATGCCGTGCAGAAATGCCTCACAAAGATTTCCCTAATACAATGCTCAGTGTGCCTCAAATAACGGATGGGATCAGTGTGCCAGATAAAGATGGGGCTGAGACAAATACCTCCCCTTCTCTGTTGTTGTCCTCTAATTAAAGACCCTTTTTTAATCTCTTTATTATAATCACATATTCAGCCCATCACATATATCTGACAGATCTTGCCCCAGGTGTGTGTGATTACAGAATGCAAATAGGCAATGCACACACACACTTTGCTCATTACACGGTGTGCAGACATGCACCCCCCTCGCCCTCACTGCATTTGCTCTCTCTGTTTCATTGACGCATGCAGGTCTCCCCGTCTCTCCTTGACTCACTTCAAAGAGAACCTCCATCCCTCTAAAAGTGCCATTCTCCTTGGTGCTTATGGCTGATAGGCTGTGGCCTCATTCCCTCTCCGCTGCAGCCTGTCCCCATTGTGTCCCACTCTGAGAGAGTAGCGCGTGGGTGGAGGACAGACCGGCTCTCCAAAGTGAACGCCTGACATGGATGTATGGGCTGGGGGTGCATCCTCTCACCAAGCTAAACTATCGTGCACCTGCAATTCCTCGATGCCATATGCATCCTTCTCTATGAGGGGGCACTGAGAGAGAGAGAGAGACAGGGGCTGAGAGCACTTGTGGCACTTGGACGCCTGTTTAACTCTTGAGGAAACTAATCATCGGATTGAGGTACAGAGGATGATGGGCTACAGGCTTTCGGAGCGGGGGGGGGGGGGGGGGTTGCTTTAAATGCAAATCCCTTTCTTATAAAAAACGGTTCCGTTTAAAGGGATTTCTGGGAAACGATCCACATTTCCACGGCAGGGGAGACAGTCAGCAGGAGAAAACAGGATAGCACCAGTCAAACATCAAGGAGACAGAGGACGTGGAGAGAGTAGCAAAAGAAAAGGGCTACATGTCTGTGAAAGAAGGGATTGGGGCTCAAGTGAAGCCTCTTAGATAAAGAACATTCTGCAGTTGAGACACTTGAGAGAGTTTTAGTTTAGATCGTGAAGCATTATGTTATTCGCTGCCATGGAGGAGTCAGGAGGTGAAAGAATAAATAACACTCTGGAACAAAATATGAGAACATCCCTGTTTTCTGAGGGTTATTGAGTGTTGATCTCCATCTTGCCTTCCCTCGAGAAGCAGGCAACTATCTGCAGAATGTTTTAAGGAGCCTGCTACATTGAGGTTAGCAAGTTGGAGATTAGCAACATGGTGAATGTTGCAGTATTTGTTTATGGCACGCAGTCAGCTGCTTCATTTCAACGGCTACCATTGAACAGCACCCGGAACATGTGGGTTTCTTTATCACCGCTGTCAAGGGTTTAATGTTTTCACCCCTGCCCATTTATTTGCTGGTTGGTTTGCAAGT
Source organism: Pleuronectes platessa (assembly GCF_947347685.1). Classification (NCBI taxonomy): domain Eukaryota; kingdom Metazoa; phylum Chordata; class Actinopteri; order Pleuronectiformes; family Pleuronectidae; genus Pleuronectes; species Pleuronectes platessa. Next base: position 13,242,968 of record NC_070640.1, on the reverse strand, counting down.
GAGATTACACAAAAACAACTAAATGGATTTCCATGAATCTTGGTGGAAGGGTGACGTATGGTCAGGAAAGAGGCCATTGTATTTGGGTGCAGATCTGGATCAGGAGGTGGATGCAAAATATTTAAGATAATTTTCTCTTAACCACGCGAGTTAAGTTGTTTTTCAAAAAAAAAAAAGAAGATTTCTCTTCATTATTCATGGATCAATTCAGACGTGTTTAGAGACTGACAGTTTGGAGCATGTGCAACTTGGATCAGCACCAACTCCAAATCTGGGTCGAGTGAATTTTAATTCGGTTTCATAAGGGAATGGCTAAATTGCTCGAGGTTATGAGAGACAGGAAGCCCCCTCACCCCTATTCCCATCAACACAAGCTAAAAAGTGCTGTTGATGATTTCCAGCCGAACAGCAAAACATGCCCGTGCTAAACAGTCACACCAACAGCTGCACGCTCTTGTTGAATACCATGCGAAAAAATGACTTGTAAAAGGACGGAGGTAACAGCTGCAGAAACAGACCATGTTGGAGATCAGAGACACTCCCCCATAGCCAGAGCAGAGGGAGATGGATTTACAAAGCTGTTCTCAAACTTTACGCTCTGAGTACAAGTCCTACCAGCCGAACGTAAACACTTTCGCTGAAGGGACACAGCCCTGGCTTGACAGCACAGCTCAGCAGACAATAACACGTCATCTCCAGAGCCTTTTCCTCCACCGCTCCTCATCTACAGTCAAGATGCATGAACACAGTGTTTTTCCATCCACTTTTTTGTATTCACGTTTTCTGTTTGCATGTAAAAATATCTGGATTATTTTTTTATCAAGTTGAAATACTGCAACACCCATTTGACACTTGGATGAGGTGGGAAAAACTACATGTATTCTTTCAGGCAACGTAGGATGAAGAGGCACAACTGACACTTCCATGGTCTTGGTATAGGAAACGTTTCAAGCATTAACAATGGCTCGGCCCCAGTAACATGACAGTGAGAAAGCATGCAAAACACCAGGACCCTGAAAACACAGATTCTATCGTTTACAGCAGTGCTTCTGCTACTTCGACGTGCCAACAACCTGTGGTGTGAACAAAAACATCTGATGTGCCTGAACCATTGAGGAGAAAGACCTCCCTCACTTTGATACATCAATCAAAGATAAAGGTCATATTTTCATGCTTTCCTTTCCATTCATTTGTAACTATACTCCTGCCCTGTAATCATGTCTTCTTGTTGCGCCCTCCTCCGCTAGGTTTTCACGCCACTTCGCCACTCGATCATAATATCCACATGACAGTTGTGGATGGGAGCACAAATACAATAAAAAACACGTTTGCTTTGTCCAACTTTTGTAGAATTTGGTTAAAATAATCATCAAGTTTGGGTAAAGTGTTGACTATTGATATTAAGACAAATTATCATATCTCAGGTGATCGCACAGTTGATTGAGTATGAATAAAATGCCCCAAAAAACAAGCCATGGAAAAGAGACAGAACATCATTAGTGCATCTGTTTTCTGACAATGGTGTTGACATCATTAAAGCTCTGGACCTGAACAGGTGGGAGAGACTGCGGTGCTTTGTCAATGACAGCATTTGGAATTGGAAAGAGAGAGAAACTGTGTAGTGCAGGAGGAGTGAAGAGGGGCAGGGAGAAAAACAAAATGGGTAGTTTATGGGTGTGTGGGAGGATAGGGATCCTTCATAGCTTACATTTATAAATTCAAGTATGTTTTAAAATTGTAGTGGGGCTACATTAGAGAGACTTAATACTGGATAAAACTATGTCTTTTCAGTTTAGGGACTCCGTTATACTTCTCCTCACATCATACCCTTTTATATGTAAAGTGAGGCAGAGAAAGAATGTGTGTGTGTGTTTGTGTGTGTGTGTGTGTGTGTGTGTGTGTGTATTTGTCTTTCTGAAGTTGCGATGACAAGCAGACACCTGTGCTGGGTAATGTGGAGCAGTAATGCTAAGGTTTGCGGCACACTTGTAATAAGAGCTAGTGGTGCTTACCAAAAGTGGAGAAACCAGTATATGGCCACAACTGTTGCCGTTGTTTGCATGCTCATTTGACAAAGGGGAAGTAAGCTGTGTCATCTTTTCCAAAGCACTCCGTTATTTGAGTACACAAACATACAAAAACAGGTATTTGCAATTTGGAAGGCATTTGTAAAAAATCTCCATTTTAATGACTCCAAGCGTCATTTGCATGCAGACAAGTTTCAGGGTTGAGGGTAGAATTAGGTTTCGGTCAGGATAAGGGTTGGGGTTAGGCACACAAGCTGGGATCGTTCAAGTTTGGGTAAGGGAATGCATTATATCAGTGTCCTCCCAATCCTATAAAGACAAGAATGTGTGTGTGAGAGAGACAATGTGTGTGCATCCTTGTTACTAATTTCCACCCAAAGGTTGTTATCAATTTCCAGCCAAAGTAGTGATCTGATCAGGAGGTCTGTGTTTTAATCTTGGTGGAGACAGAAGGGAGAGAGATCTATGTGCCGAGCCAGCGAGTGGCATGCGTAAGTGAGTCATTTATCCTTCATTTGGAGAAGGAGGAGAGATTTGGCAGCTGTGAGCTTCATCTGCCCTCCCATCAGTTCATTACAGAATTCCCTACTAGGTGGAGAAAAGGGGGGGGGGTTGATCCACTGTGTGCTGGAAGAGGAGTGGGCCATTACCCAAGACATGGAAATCCGACATCTTGTTCACACTTGGCAAGACAGAGAAGTTCTGGAATCGGCCCACAAGACCCCGTCAGCCTCCTCGTCTACCCCCCCGCTCTCCGCACTGTGCCAGCGCTGCACCTGTTTGGAACCAGCGTCTTCTAAAAAAACAGCGAGAGCGAAACACAGCAAAGTCGACCGCGACTATTCTGAGGCACTTTCTATTTTGGATTTCATTCTGCCAGCGAGGACCTGCAGGACACAGCTTCCCACACACAGACCTGAGGTTAAGTATCTCATATGTCCCTGAGAAAAAGATAGAAGAAGTGAAACTCGTCAGTAGAGTCAAATTAAGCGTCTGGGAAAATCCCAGACTTCTCTCAGTGAAATACAAAGTCAACAATGGCTCCCCCCCCACCACAAGAATCCAGACTCTGCTGTAGCTGCAGTGACATCTTCTTTTGTTGGGTGTGTGTGCACAAGCACCAAATCCAAAGCTTGAAAAGACACCCAAGAAATCCATGGGTGACGACACGCACGCTGCACCCCTGTGTTTGGATAGTCTACATAGCAAGAGCCACACTGTAAATCCCCCCCCCCCCCCCGTAAGAAGAGAGCGCAGCAAATATGCAGCGTCCAGCCTCAAAACCAGACGTAGCTGACAGATTTGTGCTCCTGCCCCAGAGTGGGTGAAGTCATGCATGGCTGTGGAGCTCCGGTTTACAACAACTGTTGACTGGAAGGAGCAAACTTCAGGAGAATGTTCATTGTATGAGCGCTCATTGTATTCAAGGCGAAATTTATTTTATTGAAAAACCCTTCATCGCCACAGCGGCGCATGTTGGAGATTAGCCAGAGAAATCGTTGGGATTCGTCAAGTCTTTTGTTTTAACGTTAAACATGAACTCATTCTTCATTTAGCGATGCTGGGTGCGAGCTCACAGACAAACATTACCAACCAGAGACTGTATATAAAGATGGATGAAGAAAAATGTCTCTGATGTTTACTTCGACTTTTTAGTTTTGCCAATGTCCCATCAGCTAACACGGAGGAGGCAGGATTTATGACCTCGACTGCTGCCAAGGTTCTTTGGCTTCAGTTTTCGGGGAGTAGTCACGTCGTCCATCCACGGTACCAACCAGTAAAAAGCGTGATGGAGATCAAACAGTGCTCTTCACAGGACCACAGCAGCAAGCAGCCGACACAGCAGTAAGGTACTTTAAAAGAAACGGCTGCAGTTCAACAGCTCCTTGAGAAACCCAGTTGTGATCCTCTGATCCCCAGTAAACACCGTCCTATTATTTCCACCGTTTTTCTATAAAAGCCTTTGCAGAACGTTGCGTCACCAACCATTTTTTACAAACTCAGTTTGCAGTTCACTCTGTAGAACCGCAAACTTCCCCATTAATGCCAGCGACATGGCAGGAGGGAGAAAAAAAAGAAATAAACACCTAGCCTCGTGAAACTCAGCCCTGCTCCCCTGCATTAAGGAAATCATCCCCACGCTGGCCTGGTAGTTTCACTGCCTGATGATGCCGAGCCGCACCGGCCTGTTAAAACCAGACAACCATCATTTTCTGAGGGCATTATGACAGATAATTTCAGTCTGTGTTATTTGTCCCTCCAGGGTTCACGGCGCAGATCCAATTTGACCATTAACGTCAAATCTGCTGGCAGAACCTGATATAAATGATGATCCACATTTGTTACAAAGCACTGGAGTTTTTTTCCCTTGAAGTTAAATGGAAAAGCTAAAGTGTCTCATCCAGTTGTCTACGTCATCCCACAAAAAATCACTCCAGCCTCGTATTAGCCTCCACGCACTGAATGTTTTAGTATTGATTTTAGGGTAAGGGGGTTAAGGGCCCCCCAAGGATGCAGCCTAGGGCCCTTTTTATGGCTTCTAAGTGAAACCTAATAGAGACACACTCTTAGATATGACCTCATTGAAGACATCAGGAGAAAGAAAACGATCTTGTCTTTATTTATAAAGGCGTTATCTCCTCTTTTTCTTTAATTTAAACTAAAAAGGACGAAGCCGCTCTTTGAAGAAGTAGGAGAAGAACCACATTTCCACCACTGACATTCATATTGGGGTTGGAGATATAAATGTAACGCTAAGTACCTCTAATCAGTGTGGCTGCAGTCATATCCTGCTATGATATTTATATGATGATTCCCCCGTGGATTTAGGTCAGCTTCTTTTGTGATGTTTGCACAGCATGCTTTTAAAATTCCTTGTGGGTTTTTTATTGCACTCACTCGTGGAGAGGAACAGGATGTAATGCTACGCCGGCCCTGAAGTGCAAATCACACACACTACACATCACAAAAGACCACAGAATACAAATTAAAATAAACTAATTGCACAACATGACGACAAATTACAAAACACAACCGTATTAACTTCTAACTAGTAAAGTTTGGGACCTGGTATTAACAAGGCTCGATGCTGATTGGATGGAAGGACCGTCCACACGTTTTGTGATTGTCATTGTGTTTCCTTATTTGCCGTGTGTTTTTTTGTTTCACAGTTGTGTTTATTTATGTCCTAGTGTGTTTCCTTACAGGTGCAGTTGCGTTTCCTTGTTTGTCGTTGCATTTTGTCATTTTGTCTTTTTTTTCTTATTTGACATTGTTTTTCTTTTATTTGCCGTTGTGTTATGTCATTTATTGTTGTGTTTTTGTATTTATCATTGTGTGTTAGTATTTAACGTTGTGTTTTCAAAATGCATAATTTTGTTCCCTTATTTATCCTTGCGTTTTTCTTAGTTCCTGTAATGTTTTGTGACTTTTATCATTTATTTATTCATTAATGCAATTGTGAATTCTTATTAGTCGTTGAGTTTTGGGATTTGTTTCTATATATTTTATGATTTGCGCTTCTGGGCTACCATACAAATAACACCAGTTGTAGCCACAGAAAACCAGTCCATGCAATGGGCAGCATTAGAAGAAGAAGGCTCACTCACCTTCCTCTGCAGAGACCAGGAGGATGCAGCCCAGCAGCAGGACGATGCTCCGGCGTGTCACCTCCATGGCGCACGATCACAAACGAAATGCTCCTGTTTCTCCGTGATTTCCTTAAGACCAAGTGGCACCGGCGACTCGGCTGTGCGCACTCACTGACCGCAGACCTGTCCGCATTTAGAGTGGACCTGTAGTGTTCATGTGGGGGAGCCACAACGCTGCAGCAGAAACACACAGACACACACAGTGGAGCTGTCAGGAGATAGTGGCTCTGCACTGTTGTTATTTACTCTCCGGAAACTTCTCCTCCGCGTTGTCCAACTTTGACTTTGTGGTGGAAAAGTCTGGACAGAAAACTAGAGTAGGGGAACAAAGCACCTCCTCCTTCTCCTCCTCCGTCAGCAGTGGGGGCTCGTGCCTCAAACTTGTTGTGTCCTCGTTTTCCTTCAGGGGGGGGGGGGGGGGGGGGTTCAGCTACCACACGACTCTCCCCAAATCTCTCTCTCCCTGCTTCACCTCAGCTGGACGGTTGCGCAGGTTTGGATCCTCCGAGCAGAGCGCACGGCAGTCCTCCTCATCACACCTCCTTCCACGTCGTCCTCCGCTCAAGACCAGGTTTCTGGACTGTGGGGGTATGACAGGAGAAGATATCCAGGGGAGGTGGAGGGATGCGGCGTGGCGGGTCAGCTGTTACAGGAGCGGCGGAGCAGAGACGTGCGCAGGCTTTACGCACGGCGGTGTCCCTGGTGGTGCGGTGCGGTGGCTGAGCGAGGTATGGCTCCTGTGAGCCGCTGGTCACCGACGCTTCATCACCGCATCACACCCCGGAGTCGAATGGCACCGGCAAGCCCCGCCCATTCCCGTTGCCATAACAGCAGAGTCAAGAGCGCGTGGTGAGAAGTTTCGCTTCCGGGCGGCGTCTCCAAAGTAAAAGCTCAATTATAATATAGGTGTGTTTCAAGTCAGGGGATGCATTTGGAGACCCATTGTGACACATTTCGAAGGCTCCCCCAACTGCAGTCCACAAATGAGTCCTTCCTTCCTTGAAAAACGAAGATGCCCACAGGTGGATCTCTCCAGACCTACCCAAGGAATTATTCCGCTTTATTGACAACCTGTTTTTCATAGAGGGGCGTCAGAAACACCAAGGAGCATTACAAATATCTTGTCCTGTCAAATGTCAGCTCTGTTGCTAGCCAACAGTGATAAAGGCAGGATGAGCTGGTGACCCGATCACTGAAATCCTCTGTAGACCAGACCTTCTCACTTAGGTCCGACCTTTGTAGTCCATGCAGCCTAAGTGTCCTCCGAAGGATGCAGCCCCTGAATTGAGACACCCCTTATCTAACTAGAATGATCCTCAGCAGGAGCGCATGTCTCTGCCAAGGCCCAATAAAATCCCCTTAAATTCAATCAAGCTGCACCAAATCATACACAATCATTGATTTCAGTCCCCTATATGATACCTGAAAAGTGCTCTACCTCATAATATTGTAATATTGATTAGAATGTGATGAAAGATTTCTAGAAACATAAACTTTACGGCAGAGGTAGTAAGGATTAAATAAATTTTTGTTTGCAGTTATGTTTACTTACATCAGAGGGACCCTTTCTTGCTTTACACATTCACGCAACGTCCTGGATCAAAACTCATGTGGGGTTACTGAACAGGCCTATCATGCAGAGGCTTCCACATATCACAGGGTCATCTGACCTTCACCTGCAAAATATCCAGCAAAATATCCCAGAATAGTAACGACAAAGAGATGCAAATTGGACATAAAGAGGCATGAAACAACCAAAGGAGACACAAAACAACAACAGACACATGCAAAACAGCCTCTAAGACATCAAACCTGAGACGTAAAACTAACGAAATGTCTGCAGAGAAACAAATGATCACACACCATGCAGCTGTGTGGTTTGTGGTTATTTAAAAAGTATTTTAGGCCTGTAGTCTTTTTGTTGAGTTGGAAGTGTGGGGAGCCTTTTATATGTCTGTGTCCATAGCACATAGTATCATAATTCATCTATTGTTATAATATTACTATGGGTCTTAATTACCAATAAGATCAACTTTATTAGGATTAGATTTATTCATAGTAAATAAGCCTACAAAAAATATCTAGAAAAGATAGCAAAATCCAAACAGAGTGTAGTATATAATGCATCATCCATACAATAAATTCTCTAAAGACATTGACACCAATACAACTCCTATACTACACTATTGAATGGAACAATTTCTGCATTTGTGCTTGTCCATGTTGACATGAAGACTTTAGTTTGCAGTAATTCACATAAAACCCACTGGTCATATAAGTTCACAAGCTCCACATCTGTACATCAGTGAATCTTTCACTCACACTCTTAATATACTCCTGCAGGTAAGCTTAGTCATCCAGTAGCGAGCCCTTATTTTAAATGGATCTGCAGTTCAACCAAATGGAGCTGCCTAGCTTCCTTTCACATAAATCACACTTCTTAGGCAAATAACAGATGCTTTTATTTTGAAAAGCGATCCACACAACATCCGGGGATAGTTACAATCGTTCAGGTTTTCTTTACTCCAAAATAACAATGAGTGCTGTGTACAAGTACTGGCATGTTGTACCTGTAAATTGTCCTCAAGATAAAACTGCAGGTTGAGTTAAATGTACCAGTGTTGGACCAGTCGAAAAGCAGATTGTAAGTCTATCCATAATACTGACAAAAAGCAAATGCATTTAATTAAAACAAGTCTGATATAACTGCACATTGAAGATGACAGAGAGCAGCACATCTGAAGAACGAAGGCCTTTAAGATCCGGGCTGATGTCTTCTAACCCCACACGCAGCGTTTGGTCTCCTGCTGAGGTCAAAGAAGCAGGAATCTGCAAAATACAGATAACACACCACTTGACTCATGATGCAAACGCTGCTGCCACGTTCAATAATGTTTCATGAAGTACGAATAATTAGCATTTCTGACCCTCATTACAAATAATTAGCTCGCTTGCATTTGTGCCACATCACAGGCCATATTAAACATTCACGTTTTATGACATCTCTCTCTCTCTCTCTCTCTCTCTCTCTCTCTCTCTCTCTCTCTCTCTCTGAAATGTGCATGTTTTATTTCCTCCTGCAGCATTCGGATCATTGCATGGTCTGTGTGAATGAAAGCCATAACATCACCGATTCATTACATCAGTGTTGCGGAACAGCCCGTTTTCTTATTTAATTAATGGGTGTTCCGCTCCAGGGAAATTTAACAGATTCACTTTTTGAAGATGGGGGGGGGGGGAGAGACAGCAGCATAAATGAAAGGATATGCAAATTTTAGGTCTAAATGACTAAATGTAAATATGAAATCAGCAATTCATGCTCGCTAACAAGGCCAGACCATGTGTTTGATTTTGGCGAGGCGAGACCAAGGTTGCTTGTTTTGCTGTTTCAACTTGTGCTGTTTGTTTCTCGTGTCTTATGTCAGGATAATTGGGTGAAACTCCAACTTGCATTCAATTCGTCCACGCTTTTGATATCATCACAGGGTGCATTGCTGTATCCTCAGTTTGTTTCCAGAGGGCAAGAGAATGGGATCTATTCCTATACTGTTTTGCCCTTTACTGTATACACATACTATATATACCGTGAGAGTTGTGTTGAAAGTAAAGACAAGTACGAGCCGTTCACAGAAGGAGCAGTTTGGCTGTTTGCACTGTTCTGTTGCAACTGTCAATTTTTTCAATTCTGTTCTTTTGTTCATATGTTAGTGTGGAAGATAAGTGGATCGACACTCAAAACAGCACGCGTACGGGGCGATGCTCAGGGGCTCTCAGCTCGCCAGAGCTGTCACATTTGCTGTACGCAGTGAGATTCCTCTTCATAAGCTTTAATCAGACTCTTACTTCCAGCACTGGCAGAAGCGGCAGTGGGAGCTTCAACAGGAATGTAAGTGTGAAACAAACGACACTGATAAATGGCCTCGGGACGTTCCATTTTTTATCACGACACGTCGGGTGTATAATTCGTAGAAATCTCTTCTGCAGTGTAAGAGTGAAAGACGGAGGAGCTTTGAGTGACCTGCCGACAGGGCCGTTCTTCAGCCGCTTGGTTCACAGCTGCGCTTATTTTTGCAGAGACACCTGAATGTCACCTCCGTTTTATAGATCATCACAAAGCAAAGCACTAAAAGTCTGTATGAGGGTACGAACGTTTCAGAGTTGGTGCGTAAACACGATTGACACAACGTGAGGTTGATTTTTATTTTTTAATTTGTGCGACAATTCCAGATTAAGAGATATGGACTTTGTTTGAGAAAGAATTTAAAGGGATAGTTCACCCAAAACGTATCTACTCACATAGACCAGCATGTTACTATGATTCCATAAGCATTTAGCTCAATACAACCACTATGTGTGAGTACAGCCTTAGATGGCAGCATGGCCGATGGCTCAGGCTTTCTCCCCCCACACCCACATTATGTGAGTAGTGTGGCTTAGAGAGTTTTGCTTAGAGGCTTGATGAGCCGCAGATTGAACCACCAATTGTTGTGCAATCAGTGCCCACCCCCCCCCCCCCCCCCCCCCCCTCTACCTTAGTGTAAGCCATCCCATTAGATTTTGTACATTATTCTTTACATGGTGCATTGAACAAACTGTGCCTCCTAAAAATGCAGCTACACAATGAGAAGTGCACCCATATGGACCCGTAACAACCTGTAATGGTACAAGACACGCAATGAGCTTAACAGCTAAAACGTTTTCGGTGTGAAAGAGCTTTTTTCCTGACTCATTACAGAATCACCAGATAGACATTTTCTTTTTTAGACCCCAGTGTCCTCCAAAGACTGAATGTTGGCCTTATCTCTTCGTTTCCAGAAGCATCGCGCTGGTTAGTAAAAGTGTCTGTGGTATTTCTCTCTGGCACATTCAAAATGACACTTATATATTCTGCATGCAGTCATACTAATTTTTGGGATCATGAGTTATCATCGCTGCCACAAAAACTGAAAGTGTGCATTTGGCGCGGGTGACATTTTAAGCCCTCTCGGGTTAAGCTCTGCCCCTGCAGCTTTAAAAGTGACACCAGAAGGCTGCACTCTAAAAATGATGTCATACTCTTGGATTGCGAATCAGAAAAACCAAAAGTCTTTGTCATTTTCAATTCATTTCAAGGTTGTTAAATGTTACCCGCACAAGGTAACACTCCTTTGAAGCCAGTGTAGCATGTTTTAATAAGCGGAATGGGTACGGAGTTGACATTTTTCCTCCAAAAAATAAGAGTGAAAATGCCAAAACACCTTTCTCGATCCATCTCATGCAGAAGTCTCTTTGTGCTAGTGTTGGCCGCAGTGTGGTGTTTTTAATAATTGCTACTAAGAGTAAAGAAAAAGACAGCAGAACCCACTAAGTTTAATCTGCTTTCAAACTGAGAGCTCTGGCACAGAACCACAGGAGTCTGTATTATCTCCGGCTGTAAACCAAAGAAGGCACTTCTTTTCAGACCGGCACAAAGGAGCATCTTAACGGCAAAAAAAAACCTGCACCACACCCTGCCGAGCACCTCTCTGAAGATGAAGCCTCTAATCTCGATGCAGTCAGCGTGATAAGTGGATAAAAGAAGAGAAGGGAAGCTGCTCGACTGACTCATCTGGATTTACTAACAAAGCGCAAGCTGTAAACAAGAGAGGCGAACCCGAGATGTCCTACACAAACACAGTTCGAGGGGGAACCGGCTCTGACCTGATGAGCCGGAGAGCGAGAGGAGGGGATGGAGAGTGGAGGAGTGGAAGATGCAGCAGGCGGAAATGAATAATAAAACACAAACATGGAAGTATCTGTATTTGATCCTCATCTCCGGGCTGCAGCTGTCATGTTGTAATGAAGCTAACAAATGATGCTGACAACCTCCCGTGTGGAGCCGGCGCTGGGTAGACTGATTGAAATGTCTCTCGGTAAAGTCGAGGACTAACAGTATCTGTTGCTTTTTAGCTTTTTTTGGAAACTGAACATGTCCGCTGTGTAATCATCCTGGATTCTCAGGATTACCTTGACCAAATAATTGAGTCTGTGCAGGAGGATAAACACACACATCTGACAGCTCAGGCGATGGAAAGATAGAGACATTTAGCAAGTGCAATGAATTCAAATGTGTGTGGAAAAACTTTTACTGTGTGGCACCACTCATATGTAGGGCAGACAGAGTATATTTATAACATTTGTTCGTTTCTCCAATCTCTTCAAATCAACTGCACTCAAATACTACACAAACCATTTATGTTTGCCGCTAATACAAGGTGTCACTGTTATCTCTGCAACAGAAAACAGTTTATAGTCTCAAAAACAAACAAGGAGTGAGATTTTATAATTCACCACATGGCTTTGTCGTGTAGCTGTAACTTACACTGGGGTCAAATGTAACAGGATTAAATATGGTGTGTGTGTGTGTGGGGGGGGGGGGGTATGGTGTGTGTGTGTTGCAAGTTGCATTAAATTAACTAGACTGAGGCATAAAAAATGGAAGCGTCAAAATGTTGTGCATGTGTGTGTGTGCGTGTACATGCCTGTGTTGTGTGTCATTCATGCATGTGTGTGTATGTTTGTTGAATACATTTTTTTGCTTCCTGTTAGAACTCACTCAGACTGTGGGAGTCTTGTACTCTTATAGATTCACATTCAGCTAACAGCTAAAGCGTCAACACCGAAAAAACATACTCATACGTTAGTAGACAATAAACACAAATTAAATTGGATGAGTTTAACTACAAAGCAGTCAATGCTATAACAATAAATGGAGTTAAACAGAAAAACACCCCCCGTACCTCAAAATTAAGTGTTTCCCTTTATAATGTGTAATAAGGACTAAACTTTGCATGTTTAGAGTGAATCTGGTGATTTCTACTTGTCCCTGATTGGAGGAAATGGAAGTGTTCCATATAACCCATGTTAAAACCTCTCCTTCATATTTGAGAAGGCCTCAGCACTTAAGGTGATCATGTTGAGAGGTGCGTAACGTTCAGGGAGGACTGATGCTTGGAACAACTCAGGTCCCTTCAGGTCCGCTGGTAATATCTGGCTTTGAGTTGTGTGAAGGGTTTGTGTTGTAGTGTAGCGCCTCACTGCTTCTCCAGGCGGTATATCCAAAGTGAATGAGTTTCTCTGAACGCTTGAGATAATTCTGGGTCTGAGGCTCCTCTTCGACACTCGCCTGGCACACACTGTCAGCTGCTCTTTTCATCTAAATCCCAGCCTGTCACTGCAGCTCTGGACCCCAGCAGCAGGCAGAGAGAGGCATCACTCCATCACCAGCCTGTTGTCAAGCCGGCTAGTGAACAATCGCTGGTAATCCTCGCAACTCGATAATCATCGAGATCCCTGCAAGAGCTGTGACGGCAAACAATTGTGTGGCTAATTTCACAGCCAAGGAGGTTACGTTTTTACCCCTGTTTTTTATTTTTTATTAATTGCTTTGTTTGTTTGTACGATTTCGCAAAAAAAACTAAATTAATTATCACGAAACCTGGTGGAAGGATGTGGTATGGCTCGTGGAAGAACCCATTAAGTTTTGGTGTGGATCCAGATCAAAGGATGGATTTCTCAGGGAATAACTCGTGAATGTTCATGAAGTGAAAATCTGGATCTAGTGAATTTAAATTTTGTTTGTTTGTTTGTAAGATTTCGCAAAAAACAACTCAATTAATTATCATGAAACCTGGTGGAAGGATGTGGTATGGCTCAACGAATAAACCCATAAAATGTTGGTGTGGATCCAGATCAAAGGACGGATTTCTCAGGGAATAACTCGTGAATGTTCAGGAAGTAAAAATCTAGATCTAGTGAGTTTAAATGTAGTTTCATAAAGGAAAAATAGAGATACTCACTCTACACAGTGCAATTCTAGTTTCCTAATTTCTCTGTTGTGATATTTGGTTCTTAACACTGACTTGGTTTAAGTGACTCATGTGGAATACATTGATACATGGTCCTCGTATACAGGATGTAATATACATTGTTGTTTCTACGAGATCTAAGGTTTTTCAAACAAATGAATCACTGCCATGATAAAAGAGAGAGTTCATCCAGTGAGTCACTTAATCACGAGGGAATTGGAAGAAACCACATCACTTTGTCAAATGTTCGGCCTCGCTCTGGGATCCATCTCTGCATTCTTCCACCAGCTCGTGAGTGGCGGCATCAACCCGGTGTGCGGCCCAGACACTTGTTCACGGCTCAGAGGAGGATAACAGAAACATGCGAGCGGGAGTAGCCCGATGGCTGAGAGGCATTAGCCGTTTGCAGCTTTAAATCCTGTTTCTGTTCAGTGATGGATGTTCTCCCCTCTCTCTGTCTGATCCTTCACATCACTTTCAGCTGAAATAATACAGCAGAGACCCGCCTGTGGTCAACCAGGTGATTGATGGTTTGCATTTTTTTGGAGTGAAACACCACAGCCTCGCAATGACCCTGAACAAGATGAGTGGTTATGAATTAGATTAGATGAGATGAATATTTTACCTCCTCACACATTTTCCCCCTTAAGTATGTTTGAGTTGGGAAAATAATCTCATTCCAAGGCTCCATATCGGCGCCATTCAAACAGGTGCAATATCTCAGGGATTTAAACTCACAATTGCTGCAAAGCCGATGAACTGGCCAACCAGCAGGTCAGTGGGCAACAGCTGGTTTGGTTTTTCTCTGTAGCAGCGTTAATGTAATTTAAATTTAAAAGACCAATAACTAATTCCATAACTGCATAAATTCGAAGAAGTATTTTGCACAAAATCCATTCGCTCATGCGCAAATATCCATCCATCCATCGTGCTTATCCTTTGAGGATCACAGGGAAAGCTGGAGCCAATCTCTGCTGACATTTGGTGGAAGACCAGAATAGACCCTGGACATGTCGCTAGCGTACCACAGGGCCAACATACAACGACAACAAGCAACCATTCAAACCCACAAACACTTCAGTTTCCAGTTAACCTAACTCCAATCTGCAGGTCTTTGGACTGTGGGAGGAAGCTGGAGTACCCAGAGAAAAAAACATTGCAAACGTGTGGAGAACATGCAAACTCCACACAGAAAGACCAAAGCTGACCCGCGAGTCAAACAGGGAACCCTCATGCTGTGAGGCGACAGTGCTAACCACCGCACCACCAGGACGTCCCTTCATGATGATTTAAAAGAACTGTAATGAGACAGAGCCAGAGAAGACAGCGGTTCCTGCTACCTCTCCCTCTCTCTCTCTCTCTCTCTCTCCCTTTTCACCCACCTCTCCTCTCTCCCCCATTTCTTTCTCTTTCTCAAGGAGTTTACTCCCCGTTAAAAGGGAGGTTTACTCTCCACAACCAACTGCTTGCTCATTATGGGAACTCTGTAATTTGCTACAGTCTTCTTTGAGATAACATGTTTTGATTTGGTGCTTTAAAAATTCAATTTAATTGCATATGGCCAAATTTGATGCAGGTTTCTCGGCATTGAACAAGTTTGATCCTGTGTGTGTGTGGTACCTGGATCAAGCTTATATTTTCAAATGAATGCTAGATTGTGCCTTATTAGAAGTCGAGGGGGGGGGGGGCAAATACAGAGGCAGAATCATGTCAGCCTATACAAAGCCACAATATCTTCGTGTTGACACACACACACAATAGCATAACATGAAATAAAATGGAAATGATCCTCATTTTGTGCTTTTCTGAGGAGAAAATGGTTCCTCCTGATGAGAGGAGAGGTGGGGGGCAAGTATGTGTGCAGCTGAGAGCAGCTTCTGTAAGAGTCTGGAGCTTGAATAGAGAGAGAGAGAGAGAAAGAGAGAGAGCGCCCTCTCCTGGTCGTAGCGCTCTTTCCCTGCAGTCGTCCACTGTGTGGAACTGGAACACATGAAGTCATCGCCACAGCCGGAACAAAAAACAAGACCACTCTGAGTCCACTTTCAGAAAGCATTTTTAAATTCATTTTATTATTTTATAGCTAATTTACAACAAGCGCTTCACTGAACTGGAACATTTTATTTTGCTTGATATTTGTCATCGTTAAATATATTTTTCTGCATCAGTTGTCTCTGTGTAAGTTCGTAATCAGTCTTTTCTGTAAAAAGTCATATATTTTTATAAGGAATATCACACTATGATACGGATGGCTGAGAGAGATATTAAGAAATACATTGAACCGTTCAAAGAAAGAAAACATATTATTCCATTCATGGATGTTTCATCGTGTGTTGTCGTTTCTGTGATTCTCTCAGTGTGTAAATGTAAATGGGTGTGTGGACGTGCTGATATCTGTGTGTGTGTGTGTGTGTGTGTGTGTGTGTAGATGTTGTGTGTTTGAGCAGATAAACTGGGCTGTGGCTCGGATGGACTCTGTACCTGCATCGATTCAGCAGTGTGCTGAAGCCACACTCCAACATACCTATTATATTTACAGCATTTCTGGCCGAGACCCAAATAGCTCTCTCAATGTGTTTAAAAAATTTAAATAAATAAAACACATAAAATACACAGACTTGAGATGGAACCAGTGACAGTTCTAGATAAATAATATACCATGAACAAAAACAGAAATCCAAACTTGTCATTGACAGGCCTCAGCTGAGAGAAGCAAGTGAGCAAAATATAAACAAACAATAAATATGAATACGGTTACTTCCATCGACACTTCCACCTTCACTCTTATAATTCAGGACCAATTATAAGTAAATACAAACACATGCTCATAAAACCTCAGAGTCCCTTTGTTTTCCAGTCACCATCTTTTTCCTGCAGATACCTGTAGCATATAATGCCGTCAGTGCAAACTTCATAAATACTCTTTATAATCTTAGACACATGTATAAACCATCTTCATTGCATAACATCATAGGAGTATTGCAGTACATCTTCAAGTGCATGTCTCACTGTCGCCCTGGCACACACACACACACACAGACACACACACACACACCATTGATTTATGCATTATACATTATAACCACCATGTGGATGTTATAAAGGATAGATATTTCTCATATGGTATCAGTTATACTCTGTGTACATAACACATGAGCTTTCTTGTCACCCGCGCACACAAGTTGCAAACACACCGATGCACACACACAGTTACACGCACACACACACACACACACACACACACACACACACACAGCTGCATTGTAAATGTGTCTCACTTCGTTGTCAACGTACTCCAGAACATGTCAGATTCTTCAGCTCAAAGCTCTAGAGTGAGGTCTGCTTTACATCGACTGGACTGAACGCTTCACCTATTTCTCTTTGCTGGGTTAAAATGGGAACGTGAGTAAATCCAACAACCAAACAGTAATATTACCCAAATAAATCAATGGAGTATTGTTTGTAGATGTTGATTTTTACAGACTTAGTCACGTTAGAAATTGTCATAAAAAAGATATATATATATATTTATATTTATATTTATATATATAGGCCATTTATTTGTTAAACATGACTTAGCTTTTTATTTTGTGTGGACACGAAAGAGAGAAAGAAGCAGAGGAAAAAGTGGAAGAGAGAATAAAAGAAGACCTATTCCTCCCACACAGAGGAGGTTCCACACATGAATGTGCACAGATGCGCACACATACACACAGACGCACACGCACATACACGCCCGCGCAAGCTCTCGCAGACACACACACGCACACGCCATGGCTTTTACTGTGGCCACTGGAAACAGTGTGTACGTCTGCGGCGGAGGGATTCTTTTGGAAGAGTGACCGGTGAGTTGGCTGTGGTGCGATGAAGCTAACAGCTCTGCTGTTTGTGCCTAGAGAGATAACATTCATCCTGAATTCTGACTAGCAGGTCAGAACAGCCATTCCCCCTGCAGAGGAGTGTGCTAGGTTACAGCTGAGGTTACAACTCTGTGTGTGTGTGTGTGTGTGGGGGGGGGGGGGGGTCAGTGGACAAGAGTGTGTGTGTGTGTGGGGGTCAGTGGACAAGAGTGTGTGTGTGTGTGTGCTTGTGTGTGTGTGTGTGTGTGATAGCGTGTTGGTGCGTTGAGTGTGTGTGCATAAGAGAGCAGAGGCTAAACTGGATGTCAGAGCTTTACTGTGCTCAGGACTGGCCTCCCATGACCATGTCTCATGACCTCGTCTCTCTTCTCTTCTTCTTTCTTGAGACATGCTTAAAAAACTCCTCCACGATAGGGAGGTGGTGAAGAAGAACACAGCCTATTTACTCGCCTTTCTTTTTACCACTTTTTTTTAGTTTTTTTGTCTGATTTTCCATAGTTTTTCGTCTCCTGTCTCCATTGTCTTCGAGGATGCATGCACAAATTCAGCATATGAGTTTTTATCATTATAATTATTAGAACTGCTCGTTAAATAATGCCTTGCGATATTCAACATGGGCGACTGAGCACGTGTCAGTCTTGGTCACTACAGTGGAATTCTGAGTTCACGCCCAGAACCAAGAGGAGATTCCTGTTCCCAGTCGTCCCCCTCTCCTGTCGTGAAACAAGGCAGAGCTGACAGGAGGAGGAGGAGAGAAAGCCAGGAGCTGATATAAAAAGGGGGGGGCCAGTGTCTTTTTTGGGGCACCTCCATCTCCGACATGGGCACGTGGAGGTGTTCAGCGTGAGACACCCGAGGGATGGGGAGGTTGAGGTGGTGCTAATACTACCTCGGTGTCCGTCCCTGCTGCGTCACCCTCTACTCCCTTTCAAGCCCTGCTCAGACCTGATGTCTCGTGTGTCCAGCAGGTATAACGTGTATAGATGCAGATGACATGAACTGCAGCTCACAAATGGCATCAAAATGCACCAGAAATCTCACAAGCTGTGATGTATAATTTGATTCATATTTGATTTTTAAACTGTATTGAAACTAAAACGCTAAAATTGTTTGGCATCGCTAAATAACCCTTGCTCAGGATGTTTACATCCCCAGTTTTGGGTGCACAGCTGTACCAAGATGCATTTTAATGCTAAATGTGAAACAGGACCTCAAGACTCAGTCGTGCCTCATTAAATACTGATTTAGTCTTTTCTCTGTCGAATAACACAAAGCTGTGCTCACGTCTGTCTCAGAGTCTCTTTTTTGGTATCGTTCTTTCCCTCGCTGTGTCACTTCCTGTGTCTGTCTCGGTTTCTGTGTTTGTCTTAGTATGCATTTGTCTCTCTGTGTCATTCTCAGTGATTGCCTAAGCACTGACTTTGCTGGAGGACAGACAGGCAGGCGAGGCTGGCTTGGCTGTGAGGGTGAAGGGTGGTGTCAGGTCGGTGGTTGGTGAGGGAAGGCCGGTCGGGCGGGGAGCGGGGCGGGGGCGGGGGTGCAGCATCACAGCCTCTCCCGAGTGGGGATCCAGATGTAAGGCCCTGATTGCTCCTCGATCACTGTCTTTACTTTGTGATAGACCTCTTCAAAGCTGTCCCCTTCCACGACAGCTGCAGCAGGACGGGCCGGGGAGGGAGAGACAACAGAAGAGGGGGGGGGGGGGGGGGGCACAAGCAGTGGCAAAACAAAGAGAAAAGAGAGACAGCAGGAAACATTCAGGAAGAGGGGAGGGGGGAGGGGGGGCAGAAAGAGATGGAAGTTTGTCAGATGTGTTTGCAAGACGTTGGGAGGAATCATCAGTTAAGATGCATAATGAATATTCACTTTGATCATCCGTGCAAAATCGGTATTGTGCAAAATCGCAACTGTTATACAAAAGGCACATTCCCAGGATGCATGTACGCCTACAAAGTGTCTTGCACATTTATTCCGTCTCACAAGGTTTTCTTTTAGTGGCTGATAAAATGTCACACGTGGCAGCTGCTCATGATCTCTGCGGCGGATTTGTCAGAGAACCCTAACGTTCATTTCCTGGCGACCGCTGTGATTTGCCCTAAATGTGTCTCTTAAATGTTTAAAAAAAAAAAAAAAATCCCGGAGTCCGCCAGGAACACATTCATTTTCCCATTTAACTCCTTCAGCAATAGTGGGAATATGTAAATGTGGAGCTCATCCATGTGGACGAGGAATTTATTTTCCTTTTCATTTGTGAAACAATGAAGTGACATTAAAAAATTCATTTTTTTTAATTATCCACATTTGTATTAAGATAGCTGTTGAAGTCTGGACCATAAACTGCATTACATTGCATATTGCAATCTGACACTGTTCACTGTTTTGCATGTTGCATTTCACTTTTTACTTCACTTTTTATATCTTTTATCTATTATATATATTTTATTTAGATATGTTTATGTCTAAATAAATGTTACTTTGTATAAATATTAGAAAAAGGGATTAAATAAGAATTAAATAGTGAGTAAATATATATTGTTTCTTTTTATTGCTTTTCTTATGTGTGTTGTATTTATTGTGTTTTTATGTTTTTATGTTTCTATGTTCATTGTATGCACTAATAACCAGAGCAAATTCCTTGTAGGTGTAAACCTACTTGGCAATAAATACTTTCTGATTCTGATTCTGATTCTGATTCTGATTCTAAACACCTCTGTTTGTGTTTTGTGTGGAGAGATGCTCGAGTCGTTTTGACTCATGTGATAAATGTATTGAGTTGGACTGTTAACGGCGAGTGGAAGATGGAGTCTTGGACTCATATATCCCCTGTCTACACCGGAAGCCCCAAATTATTGTCCATGGCCCCCAGAGGCTAATTCGTCATTAGATTGTTGCCGATGGGCTCCAGGATGCAGGTGTATAAGCTCAGGTTTACCTTCTGGTGCCGTCAAATTCCAAACACTAACCCACTGGTAACTGTGCAAGGAGTGTAGACGGAGTCGTGTTACCTTGTGTACACAGAGTCTCATTGTGTGCTCACCTGAAAAGCACTCTAGAAAGTCTTGTTCTAGTTTTAGGGCTCGGTCCATTCCTTTCCTGGCCTGCTCCTCCGTCAGACGAGTATTGATCTCTCTGTTGACATCACATCACAAAAGTCAATCAGGGGAGGGCGCTCTTCAAAAGTTGATGCTGGACGACATGTTCGGTTTCTGATGACCATTTATTTGATGAAATAAGAACTCACAGGACGTTCTCCAGCGCCTTGGGCCGTACAAAGATGGCGATGGGATGAAGCTGAGCTGCTTGTAGTCTGCGCACAGCGTTGGCCGATACATCCAGGATGCAGTGTTTCCCCTGCTGCTCGTGCACAAGTGCAGGGAGAGAAGTGATGAGGATTAATAAACACACACTGTTATTTCGGTTATGACTTCAAAACTGCCAGTTAATTAGGGAAACAAGCCACGGGAGGTTTCGGCAAATTACTCAAAACATTTTTAGTTCTTGTTCTTTTATAAAACATTTTATACACACAATTCAAATCAAAGCTATTTATGATCGCCAGTTAATTCATCAAATTTAGCATTAATGTGCTTGATCCTGTAAATACAATGCGAGTTATTGTTTTGCAATTAGTGGAAGCAATTAAAACCAATGACAACAAAGGACTGGGAAAACAACAGATAAAATGTTATGTCTTGCTATTAATTTTTTATATCGCACCTGCTCAGCCACCTCGCGGACACTCTGGACACTGGTGCCATACAGGTGACTGTTGTACTGGCCGGCCTCGATGAACCGATGGCTCTGGATGTCCTTCTCCATCTGTTCCCGCGACGACACAAAGTGATAGTCCCTCCCGTCCACCTCATACTCTCTCTTGGGCCGCGTGGTGTCTATCGAGCACAGAACAGTAAACTGTCAAAGCAGTGCACACGATCACATCGCCTAGAATCTCAAAATTAAAGCTGTTATTTCTCTGAGAAGGGGACACATTGTGCAGATATAAGCCTAAAATGGTGGCAGGTGGCAGCACTGACATCATATCATGGGCAGAGAATCAGTGATTCGGTCTGTGTGACTGACATGGCAATTACTTACGTGGGACACAAGATCCAAACTTATCGGGGAACTCAGACAACAGGTCGTCGTTTATCCTGTCCTTCACGGGACCCAGAATGATGATGGGCCTCGCGTAATGAACTTAGCGGGAGGAGAAAGAGAGGGGGGGCGTTCAGGAGAGTGCAATTTGATAACAAAGGAACTAAAGAATGAGCTGCTTCCTTGTTGACATTACCTTCCACTTGGGTGACTGTCTCATAACTCTGCGATGTTTTATCTCTCCCTGGAGACAGAGCACAGACACATTCAGCCAACTTCCTTTTAACCAATATGAAATCCCGTTTATTTATAGCTTTGTGTGCATATGTGCGGTTGTACTTGGATTTAATGACTGGGATGTGTTTTAAAGCGACACAACGTAGGTTTATACCTTTAAATAACAGCTATCATTTTGATGGTGCACAAACTTTTAAAGCGCTCCCTGGACGCCTGCAATGACAAGCGACAACTATCTTGCAATTCTCTGTGTTTAAATCACGGCAGAGCTACAGTACAAACCAAAGAGGGAGTTTATTGAGGAAGCGAAGAAAAAGAAAAGAGAGAGTGACCGAGCAAGAAACGGAAATTCAGGGAAATACTGCGAGAGCTTAAAGGACCAAAGGATGCAGGGCAGATGCTGACCAGTTGTTAGTAAGTAAGTAGTAAGTCATAACTTTCGCTTGTTTGCTGTATCTTGTGCTGGTTGTCGGTTTCAAGATCAACTTGTATTTACCGCAGTGAATTACGTATCCCACCTGCAGGGGGAGCCTGAGTGTAGCCGTGTGCAAATCTTTCTATGTGTGGCTTTAAAATCCTGGAGCTAATACATCAGATGGCCCCACTGAGGAAATAAAAAAAGACCTGCCTGTGAAGGTGAAGTGTGCCTTGGACCAAAGTCTGGAGGAAAATGGTAATGAGGACTGCTTGTGATTATACTTGGCAGTAACTGTGACGTTGGCAGGGAGGTATTTAAAGATGACAGCGATGCCAAAGAGCAGGGTAGTTGTAGAGAAAGGACGGCTCTGAGTCTGCAGTTATTGACAGTTTTACACATTCGCATTGGCCGATGCTACTAGCACCTTCGATCGAGCAATTCATCTCGTAATGGATGGACAAAACAGGAGTCTGCAGAATGTGAACACGTGCATTATGTTTACTAAAATACGAGAGAATGTCAGAATGTGTAAATGGCAGCTTGCAGAGTCAATGTAGAGAACATCCACGCTTCATACTAATTACCTTGAGGGCCCAAGCTGTCCCGACCGTGGTCCTGCGACAGACACAAGAGCAGAGATTTACACAGGGGGAGACGCTTTGAGGGAAAAGGAGTCTGTCAGTCGACTCTGGTGAGTGAACTCACCCTCTCTTTGGTGTTACCACGAGACCACTCTTTTCTTTCCACCCTGGAGAGAGGAAAAGATCAAAGTTAAAGTCAAAGTCAACTCCATTGTCATTTCGGGAGTGAAATGCTGTTTCTCTCTGATCCCAGGTCTGAACATATAAGTAGACAGAACATATAAGTGCGCACATATTAAGTACTCGAAACACAGAACATTGTACAGCATAATACGTAGTCATAAGGTTCATGGGGGATAGAATGAGAAAGATGGACGTGGTTGAGCAATATAACACGACATTTATCACAAGTGATCAGGGCTCCAATGGGTTTTTACACTCTGGTTATATAATGAGACTTATAACATGTATAATTTCGTTCAATTATATGAACAGTCGAGCTTAAAATGACAAACGACCTACTAAACTTTTCCATAAATCACTGTTATTTGCTCTCGAACATAAAACCTTAGATATGTGCGTGCTCGTCGATGGACAGTGTGTGTGACCTGTGCTTGCTGGGGATGAAGCCGACCTCCTCGGCCTCATTCTGGGGGCTGACTTTACGGGCCTGCCACCACTCCTCATCCCCGCAGTCCAGCACATGCAGCACATCCCCGAACCTGAAGCCCAGCGCTTGACTGAGGAAGCCACAGTCCGCAGTCTTATCATAGTCGAAAAGAGCCCTGAGTGAGGAGATCATGGAAATCAGTCACTTCATGGAAAAAACATAAATCATCATCTTTTTAAAGAAATATCCAAATCCGATATGTAATTTTTTGAAGGCTGCATCAAATGAAACACTGTGGGTGTATGCTGTAACACCTGTAACCTTGTATTGAACCCACACTTTATGTTAATGTGAAGGCGAACAGGAAGACTCAAACGTTACAATAGAAATGACACATTAGCAGAGAGAAAACTGAATAGGGACATGATGAAGTTTATCAAATCAAATGACAATATATGACAAATTTTTCCATCACCTCCATTATTAAGGTGGAAGCATTTTCACAGCACCTCCATCTCTTTCGGTTGTCTTTTGCTACTTCCACCCCTGAGGCTAAGTTGCTTAGATGACGAATGGCAATTTTGTGTTGTGAAGGATAAATGAAGAACGTTAAGATTAAAGTGGGAAACGATGATACATTGTTCGGTTTTTATCGCAGATCACATCAGTTTGGATCAAATCTCATTTAAATTGATCAAATCCCTCGATAATCCATCTCTCAATTTTTCATTTCACGTTCAATTTCCCCAGTGTTTATAATTTGGATTTGTCTTGTCGATTTGGTTTCATTTTTATCCCATATTTTTCTCAAAAGAACTGTTTGTAATAATTATGTTTGTACATAATGATTCAATAAATATTGGAATATTGGGATTATTTTAGTGGAACTTCTTTCATTTTTGTATTTTGAGCATGTAAATAAAATAAAGAAAAAGTATACAAACAAGTAAAAAAAAAATATTGTTTACGAACTGACGCAACATTTTTTAAACCTTAATGATTTAAACTACATAAATACATTCAAACTAAAAATATAAAATAATAATAGTAATAATAATATATAAAAGGAGTGAGAATAAGTAAAAACGTTAATATCATCCCTTCTGTATGAATTAATTAATTCATATCTATAATGGCTGCTTCGCGCTCACAGAACCACCTTGGGAAGGTAAATAAAGGTATTCAGGTAAACTCACGAAGCGTTCTGGCGACGCCACGAATACGCACGTTGCGTAAATGTCGCGGGAGTTACGTATTATTAACCGGCGGCTATCACAGACCCGTTATCAATAAACACGCACGTGTTGTGTCCGTGACTCTGTAGGAAAACCAGACGGACGCGGGAGACGCGTGTCTGAATCACGGAGGGAGTTTTTATGGGCGAACTTCTGTCAAAATGGCGAAAATAACACAACACATTTTCTTCACCGTCGTGGATCATGAGGAGGACGCGTCGGAGTTCATGTCGCTGCTTCAAGCTAATTGAACACAACCTGAGAAATCCGGACAATATCCGGACCCTGCCGAACAGGTGGCCGTTGACAGCACTCCGTGGACCGTAAGGTTCCACTCACACAAGGAATCAAGCATGAAATCCGTCTGAAGGTAATACCATGCTCCAGTATGTATTCAGTGCAGTGTGGTGTATGGTTTGACAACTGGACACTGGCCATTTCTGTTTCTACTGGTTGCCCAGATTGTGTGTGGATTGTTATGAACTTACTTTGCTCTTTCTCTACAAACTTCATTTACTGCTGTCACCTTCTTCTGTGGTTTGGTTTGATGTGACTGCTCCTGACAGGGCTTCGATGTCCAGGGGTTTGAAACAGTGATGTGCTGCCACAGCTAAGAGTCTATCGGCCTTCTAGTGACACAATTGGCTGAACAGGTTTGATCAGCTTCCCAGCATGTTGGGATTTTTGGGTTATAAAAATGGCAGCTGGTGTTCAATGTTTGGATGTATGAGTTTTGAACTAGCATATGCAGCAAGTCCATTGGATGAAAGTGGTTTTTAAAGGGGGGTTTGAGTATTTAGGCGTATCAATGTAAATTGTATTGCCAGAATTATTGATGTTGTATGTAGACGGATCTCTGCTACGTGGAAGTCAAAGGATTTGTTTACCACAGTTTCACCCATAGGTGTCATGTTGTACCAAAGCCAACTGTTTCTACTGTTGGTGTCAGACCTGATGTAGAAGCCTCTCTTTGGGTTGCTCCTTAGCGTCGTGGTCCCCGAGCCCATGCTGCTGTTCATCAGCTGTTCCCTCAGGTCGTGGATCTTTGCTTCAAAGCGGCTGTACTCTGAAAACAGAAAGACAAACGCATGAGGAGCTTTCGTTTTACACTCAGTCACACGACAGGTTTGCTTCGTAACCGATGAAGATGCATCCATCCCACTTATCTAACAGTATCGTACTGAGCAGTAACCTCAACTCCCCTTATGTAAACACTCTTTAGCCTTCTGCATAGAACCAATTTGAATCCTTTTTATGTAAAGTCACTCACGGCCAAGAAGTGTTATGGCACTAAAAACTTAAGCCTTGGCTGAGTGAATGTAACCAATAGTGGTTGACTTCCTTTTGTTTCCAATAGAATTTTCAAAATACAAATTCTAGCTCACTACTTTGCTCATTGTCTGCATTTCTTCTTCATCTTTGGGTGTTTGATGTGTTTTTGAGATATTGTGCAAACAAGCACACAGAAACTCTGCTAGAGATTTAAAATAAATCTCTCGATCCATGAAACAAGTGGTTGTTGATTGGACATTTTCGGACAAACATTTTAAGTCTACATTTATTGTGAATCTGTATATATGTGAGAATCTATATGCATGGAGGTATGTTGTTATGTATGACAGTTGTTGCCGTACCGTCGGGCCGATACTGAGCGATGATGGTCACCGTCTGGCCGGCGTTCTTCAGCGCTGCAGCTGCCTGTTCATGAGTCGCCATGCGCAGGTCCACGCCGTTCACCTGATGCAAACACACAGCATGGACAATCACTCAGTGCTACTGTGGGATACGTGAATGTGCTGCGTGACAACTTTATACAGATGAGTGTCTTTACACTGAGGATCTGATCGCCCTTGTGCAGCTCTCCGCTGAGGTCCGCTGGCCCTCCTGCCAGGATGAACGAGATAAAGATTCCCTCTCCATCCTCGCCCCCGACAATGTTGAACCCCAGACCTGTGGAGCCTCGGTGGATCAGAACTCTGCGAGGCTCCCTGATTAAGACAGAAACATGTAGTGTGAATAAAAGAGTGTAGATTTACAAATACTGTTAATAAAACCACCGCTGCTGCAAACACTGCTAATAACAACCAGGGAACCTGAGGAAAAGCCAGTGGATCATTGCTCACCTGGGGATGTCATCATCTCCCATCATGCCGTGCAGAACAGGAGAAAACCGACTAGGTGAGGTGGGAGTAAGGGCTTGTGGGTAATCTGAGCCAAGATAGTTGGGGTGGCTGAGTTCAGTGTCCATATGGGAATATGCTGGAAGAATAGCACACAAAAAGATGTATAATATTCCAGAGGGCTGCTGTACACAGATATGCAATATCAGCTAAAATAGAAGTTCAGACTTCGGGCTGTTTGGCTTCTCTACTGAGTAAATGCATTTGTGTAATATGATATTTTGTATATGTGGTCGGAAAAATTGTTGTGTATCGTGTTGGGAAATCCTATTGCAGTTTTTGTTTGTTAGAAGTAGTCTTTCATCCAGAGGCGGATTCGTGTCAAAGGTAGAAAGAAAATGCCCCTGAACCAGTAAACATGAGCTTTTCATTTTCTTAGTAGTCCCACTGTCCTCTCCAGTGATTTACAAAGAACAGGGTTTTCTCTCGACTATCATTGACTATTGGTTCAAATATGAACACTTCTGGTTTTGATCTAGCCGTGTGCGTCAGGAGAGGGGCTTACTGCTGGTGAGGTCTGGAGGGTTGTAGGAGTTGGTCAGGTACAGGTTGTTGGGCTTGGCCACCCTGAGGTACACCACCTCGGCTGTGTTCTTCAGAGCCCCCACCGCATCCTCGTGCATCACATCCTCCAGACACACGCTGTTCACCTGAGCGTTGGCAGCAAGCAGGGAAACAAAGTGAGCGTCAGTCGCACAGACGGCCGCTGTACTGAGGACCAGAGAAACACTGAATCCCTCATCCGGCCACAATTTACATTTATGAAGGTCGCTTTTCTTCAGAACAGTCCGATCATCCTAGTGACGACCTGACTATTAATGGACTGTTTTTATATTGCATCTATCCATTGTTATGACCACTCAAAGCTATTTATATTACCCCATTTGCACGGACATCCAGAGAGCACTTCTATATGCATCACACGTCACAGACACACTGACGGAACAACCACCTGGTCCAATTTGGGGATTCAGTGTCGTGCTCAAGTAATGCAGATTGGAGGAGCCGGGGATCAACCCTAAAACTTTCTGTTAGTGGACAACCCACTCTATCTCCTGAGCCACAGCCGACCAAGAGGCACAACAAAATGTAAATGTTAATTCTAGATCAAAAACGGCTCAACTATTTGGTGGTATTATCTAAAATGATAGACTAAATATATCATAAATGCATTACTCTGCTGATAAATAGATTAATAGACGGATCGTCAAACTGCAGAATCATAGTTCAAGTCACCCTAGGACACAATCTATTACTGTAATCCACTACATCTGTTTTAAATAGTGAGCTGGTGGTTTGCTGTACAGATTAGATCATCTTATTATCATTTTTGCTAATACAATTACTAATTTTAATTGTATTTTGCAAACAGTTTCATAATAAACAGAAGCATTTTGCTATATTCCATTCAGAGGCAGAGCATCCATTAGCCCAGACACCATTTAATCAAAACCAAGCACCATTTTGAAGTCACTGGAATCGAGCTTGTCATCAGCCGCTATGTCACAGTCTCCCTGTTCTCCAGCAGATGGCAGTAGTGCTGCTTGTGTTTTATTGCAGCTACACCACAGTTCAACATTTATTCCAGCCTACACATCTATTCACATGTAAATTCAGGACATGAGAATAACGGCTGTAATTTATACAGGCCCCCGATACTTCACTGTTGCTAATGCACACAAATGTGTGAGGGTGTGTGTGAATATGTGTGTGTGTGCTTCAGAGGTGAGAGTCTGAGGTTGTCCGTGACGCATTTGTGTGTGGGCTCATATCTCTGCATGCTGGAAGTTATTACATATGATTGACTGACCGCTAAGATCTTGTCCCCGATCTGCAGACGTTGATCTTTATGAGCCGCTCCGCCTTCAATAATCTTGGTGACATAGATACTGTTATCTCCTGGTATGTGCTGGTTTCCCACCCCTCCGGCGATGCTGAAACCCAGTCCTGGGAAAAGAAAGCAGAGAGAGGGGCTGAGGAGATAGAGGGGTTAACACAGAGCAGATTTGTTCAATCCAGAGGGCACAGCTTAGCCAGGTAAAAAGCCTCCCCGAGCCAACACAAAAGTGTTGATGCGGTACACTGATCCACACTCCCACGCACCTTTAGGCCCTTTGATGAGTTTGATTTCTGTGACTTTCTCAGCCGCCGGTTTTCTGCGGAGAACGTAAAGGCGGACGATAGCACCTGCCTCCTTCAGAGCCTCCACAGCTTGGCTGTGTGTCACCTCCCGCACGTCAACATCATTCACAAATAAGATGCAGTCGTTCACACTAAGAAACGGAGAAAGCGACAGACAGAGAGACACAGTGGGAGGGAGAGTGAAAACACAGCGTTGAGTTTCTGTGTTGGTGCAGAAATCGGATGTAATCCTGCACCAGACGAGGTCAGGAGCAGTCACTTATCGCTCTGTTGGGGATCCAGTTTCACCACCGATGTCTCGCCTTTCCCCCAGCCCTCAACAGACAATTCTAAAAGGGTAAAGACCCTTGCACTGTTGATATTGCTCTCTTTGGGTTAACCGCTCTTGAAAATTACTGCAGGAGGAGTTGAATTTTAAGTGACAGCTGATTTTGGAGCAAGATTTTGATGAAATGGCTATTTTCAGTAACACACATTCTTCCTCCAAGGGCCTGAAAACTCCACTTATCACAATTCCATTCATGTGTTTAAAATCGATTTCACAGCCCTGGATATCATAGAGTGTAACAGTTTGTAAGACTGAAATGATTCTTGAGGTTTTAACCACTGAGGCTCCAAAAGAAATGACTGCCGACGTCTTCATCCAAGGTTTTGTAGTGACAATAGTGTGACGTGCACATTGTTTGAGAGGCCATATATAACACACGCTCACGCTCACGCACACCCACACTCACACACCCACACACATATTTTAAAAATCCAAACTTTATCAAGGTATAAAGAACAATTTATCTGCATGCAGTATAAAAGGTTCAGCACTGCTCTTGAAAAGGTCTCAGGGTTGTTTGTTCAGATTTGCAAGGATCCCTCTCATGAATCACTCAAAGTTGAAGAATTACCCTGACGGGAAAATGCTTTTGTGTTAAATTTTACATTGTGCGAATAGTCTGAAAGCAACATGACGTCCGGGACAGTTTCAAGATATTTCAGACAATCATGGTCATGAAAATAACAATGTGCATTCAGGCAGTTATAAGGGTTTTCTCTGGGCACTCTTTAAACTCTAACGCCAATTCAGGAGGAGGAGGAGGAGGAGGAGGAGGAGGAGGAGGAGGAGGAGGAGGAGGAGGAGGAGGAGGAGGAGGAGGAGGAGGAGGAGGAGGAGGAGGAGGAGGAGGAGGAGGAGGAGGAGGAGGAGGAGGAGGAGGAGGAGGAGGAGGAGGAGGAGGAGGAGGAGGAGGAGGAGGAGGAGGAGGAGGAGGAGGAGGAGGAGGAGGAGGAGGAGGAGGAGGAGGAGGAGAATTGGTATTTGAAGGTTTAACCATTTACTTTATTTACTATTCTAGAACTTGAGTTAAGACATTTCATATATATATATATATATTTAAAATGTCAATATAAATGCACCACATTTCAGCGTTGTTTATTCTGTAAAATATACATTTAGATATTTTGCGCATACTGCAAACATAAACACGGATGCTGATTTATCTATGAAAGGCTCATGTTGGTCGATGAGCCCTTTAAACCAGTCGGGCTCTACAGTTTTCATTCAGAAAGGCCGAGTCTGAACTGCAGCCTCATGGGAAAACAAATGTTATATTGTTGCATTTTATTTCTTATAACAGGTTTCTGGAAAATATACCATCCATTACATTTATTTGATAAGAACACTGTTTTCACACTACACTACTGTCAAATAATCACTTTGAGTTGACGGACACAAATAATTGGACGATTATAGTTTGGTTGGAGATTTTGAATCAAACAGGCAGGCCCTCTCAGATATAATTTGGGTGTTGAGAGTGACAGACACTCAATACTGTGCTGTGGTACAATATTTAGGACACGAAGGAGAGATGTTGAAGTATTTTGATAGAGAAGTGACAGGTTGTCTAAAGGGGATTCAGTGACAATACATTGTGAAGGATGGTGAAGAGAAATAGATCACAAGGCCAATAGAGCAGCATTTTACTCAGGTGAGTTGGCCGGGCATGGACGTCCCATGATTTCATATATCATGGACTTGGGAACGTAATGCAAACGTTTGGACTGGCTTGGTGCTTCCTGTAACACAGTACGAATGGTTTTTACCTCAGCCGTCCGTCCTGAGCCGCCGCTCCTCCGGGTATGATTTTGGTGATGAAGATGCTGGGGTCATCGCCCACATGAGGGTTGTCTGTTCCCCCTGCAATGCTGAAGCCCAGGCCTGAGTTACCCTGCAGATGCAAAACCACACAAAACAAACGTTTTTCATCACATCAGGGACATTTGACATGACCGATCAGGTATAATTAGAAGTGGTAAAAATGTGAAAAAATTTTTTTTTTATCCGACTCACTCTCTCCAGTGTGATCTCTTCATACTCGATTTCCCCCTCTATCCCATTCACCTGTCGGAAACAAATGTTAGTTCATAGTGTCAAGTAGTAGACATTTGATGTTGAGGTACAGTTATTTTTGTATTAAACAGTTTTTTACACTACTATAAGAGTCTAATTCCTAAAGTCAATTATGTTGGTTCAGCAGTTTCCCTCTGGGCAATCAGGTAGCTGGATCTTCCTTTCAGCTCCTAAATACAGCATCATAGTCACTAAAGCTAATTACAGCTTCCCTTTACCAGACTGTCCACTAAGTTTGATCTAAAATCGTTGTTTGTGTGGTACCTGGTCGATAATGGCGGCACTACTCTCTGTCTAATTCGTCTTGTGGCTGGACAGTTTAGCTTCACATCAGCTTTACCCCCGTCCCAGAGGAAGAGTGAATTCAAACAACTTCAGACTTCGCTGTTTTGGTGTCTGACCTAGAAAACAACTTTTCCTAGTGCTGCAGAAATACTGGCCTGCATGCGATTGGAGGCTTTTCTCGGAGACGCCTCGTTCTCTAATCCCTCACTATTCACGTTAATGTGGGCATTCATTTTAGAAACGGCCTAATTAACGGATCGAGTGAAGCGATATCTCCGTTCTGTCAGATGTGTAACAGAGAAACTGTATTTTAATCGAAAACACAAATATTTGTTGTCATTCAGGTTAAAACCATGAGTGACAAACCTACCTGGATGCTGGGAATGTAATGGAACTACTCGTAATACAGAGTGAATATGAAGGCAGTTAAGTGAGTTATGTGGTAGAGCCTGACATGCTAATACAATAAAAGGGAGATTAAACATAATCCTTACATATGGGGAACCGTCGAGCGTGTCGGTGTTCACCACCATTGGAGGAGTATTTCCCTGGAGACACAGAGAGAGGAAACGTCATTAAGGAATGATGGCAGCGACTCGGAGATGATGCAGCTCCTGGACGAGCTCTCAGTATATCCCTGGAACCTGCAATCACAGCCAAGACTGATGGCCATTTTAGCTCTCAGCTGTGATAGCACCATTCTCACTCTGCTGGAGAGCATGGCTTCAGGAATGTTTTAGCTATCATCCACCCGTGATCGGCCCTCTTATTCCTGGTGTCAGATTTGCCACAGCTACCGGTAGGATGACAGCACGACTTGTTGTACTGATGCTAAATGGCCATCGAGTGATCAGTGTTGACGTGGGCGTCAACCTGCCGCCCACCAGTCCTTTTGAAACGGTGATTCATCTACTGACGGCACATGGTGGCGATCTCAAAGCACACTCCCGAGGATGACGAGGAAACAGAGAGGCAGTGACAGACAGCACAGTTCCATTATCCTCGGTTAGCACAGTGCCGGTTATGCCTGTCAAACTTTTGTCCAGAACCACGTTAGGTCCATTATCGTTTGCACAAAGCGTGAGGCCAGTCTCAACATATCAGCAAGTTATTCATCAGGATCAAAGTGATTAAGGAAAAGACTAAAAACGACAGCAAGTCAATGAACGGACAGGATTTTTGGCACGGATGCGGTGTGGGTTTACAGCACCTGTCTGTTGAGTTTCTGTGAGGTGTGACACACGTCTTCTTCCTCGCCTCTTAATCAAAACTTTTTTCCTGCTTCTTTAAAGGATTTGGTCTCGTCATCAGGGTATCTGATGTTACAAGATGTAAAGTATGTGCAGTTCTCTTTAAAGAACACAGTCTGACTCTCTAAGTGTCTGCATCGATTAGATTACGAGTCATTCTTCGGCACCATCCTGATTAGCATGGGAAAGACCCTGTGCTTCTCAAGTGCTTATAGAACTGCAAACCGCAGCAGAAAACCAGCCTGCTGACCTTCACACAAACAACTACGCTACCAGTCCAATGCACACAAACAACTACACTCCCAATCCGACACACACAAACAACTACACTCCCAATACGACACACAGGAACAACTCGATCCCAGTTCGACACACTAACATCTATGACCCTAGTTCGACACACGCAAACAACTAGCTCCCAGTCCGACACACACAAACAACTAGCTCCCAGTCCGACACACACAAACAACTAGCTCCCAGTCCGACACACACAAACAACTACGTTCCCAGTCCGACACACAAGAACAACTACGCTCCCAGTCCGACAAAAACAACTACGTTCCCAGTCTGACACACAAGAACAACTACGCTCCCAGTCCGACAAAAACAACTACGCTCCCGGTCCGAAACACACAAACAACTACACCCCCAGTCCGACACACACAAACTACTATGCTCCCAGTCCGACACACAAGAACAACACTATCCCAGTTCGACACACAAAAACAACTACGCTCCCAGTCCGACACAAACAAACAACTACGCTCCCAGTCTGACACACAAGAACAACTCTATCCCAGTTCGACACACACAAACAACTACGCTCCCAGTCCGACACACACAAACAACTATGCTCCCAGACCGACACAAACAACTATGCTCCCAGACCGACACACACAAACAACTACGCTCCCAGTTCGACCCACACGAAAAACTACGCTCCCAGTCCGACACACAGGAACAACGCTATCCCAGTTCGACACACACAAACAACTACGCTCCTGATCCGACACAAACAACTATGCTCCCAGACCGACACACACAAACAACTACGCTCCCAGTTCGACCCACACGAAAAACTACGCTCCCAGTCCGACACACAGGAACAACTCTATCCCAGTTCGACACACACAAACAACTACGCTCCTGATCCGACACACACAAATACACAAACCTGCTAAACATACTTCTCACTTTTACTTAGCGCCCTTTGTGTTTTTTTCTTCACTCAGTTCCTCATTCTGTCTGTATAGAGAGTAAGTTCTAATGGGGACATGAAGAAATGCTCACTGTTCTTACACAGATTATTAAAATGATTTGCATTTTCTTTGCAAACAGAGCTGGGCTCTTAACATTCAGTTCCCACTTTGTGAAGTGCACATGTACAAACTAAAGCAACCCAATGCTTCTGCTCCATAAACTCTACTTTTATGAGGCCTGTTATGCTCTTTATTTATTTTTTTGACCTATAGCTGTTAATTCACTTATATTTAGCGTCAAGGCCATGTCATTGATAGAGTTGTACTGGGCTCCATTATATTCCCAGGTGTTTTTAATATTCACCTCATGAATGCAAATGAAGAGGCTAAATTTATAAATAATATAAAACGCTCTTAGTATAATATAGCCCATCCAACACCACCTTTAACTATAACCTCAGTAAAAATGTAATTTAATTTACACTTATTCCCCAGGGTCATTAAAACTGGAAACTTTGAAGCAAAAAGTTGAATCTGTATTTTGGCTACTTATAAGGAAAAGAATCAGACATTTTAAGAAAAAAGTTGTGATATTGTGAGAATAAAATCATAATTTTAGGCTACATGTAATTTGAGAGGTAATAGCAGAAGATCAGCTTGTCAGCCGTATTCACAAATATCAAAAATATTTTATCTTGTGGATCATCAGCCCCATATTATAATCCATGTCAGGACTTTGTATAATAAACTTTCTATTTTCATTATTCCTTCTGAAATACGTGAAGTTGAAATCCATTTTTGCACAATACCACAACAACACAAAATGTTTGCACAACACCACTATCAAATGCTCCAAATCCCTTTTTTCTTTAGAAATTTAGAAATCCTCATTGTTGAATGATACTAATCATATCTTCCATTATAAAGAGAAACGGTCATAAATATAGAGAAAGGTATAAAGACATAAACCCTCCCCTAGCCCTGCACAAAATGCCAGCAGAGCTCTGCTTTAACCTAACGCTGTCCGATTGTAAGAGTTGCCTGTGCAGAGCTTCACCGTGTAGCTGTGTCCAACGGGCCGTGCTGCCGAACATTACGTCAAATTCATCCTTATCTGGAGACAGAAAATAATGAGTATAGCCAGCAGAAATTCAAGTCTAGTGCAGGCAGTTTCCCCTGGAGGGATTTAGACAGAGCCCTCTCTCCCTCTCTCTGCTCTGTCAAGTCTTTCAACATCAGGGTTGTTAGGATTTACAGTGTTTGGCTGCTCTCGCCAACCTATATTTTAGGACTACCTATTCAGCCACCCTGTCCTCTGCCATGTCCCCACAGGCAGCACCATCACCCCTCTGCATCCGGGCCTGTGCCTCTTGATGAATTCATACCTAACAGCCAGAAAAAGCATATTCAGCAACAAATGAAACACATTTATTGAGATTTGTCTGGCTAAATTATTCCCAGATTTGACTGAGTTTTGTGCGATGCTGTGATGTAATAATTCCATAAATATTCATGCGTGCACTGAGGCAAAACACAGAGCCTCTAAAAAGTATGAAGCAATGTGTTTGAATCGATATATTTTCTCCCTTGAGAATTGAATAAATAGTTAGTACACGCAATTTAGCAGTGGAAACCTCGAGCTGCAGGCTACATTCAGGCTGTAGCTGCACACGGTACCGTTCCTGCTCTGTGACTCACAAGACACTCAAACTATCTCATCAATCCAGCTGCTGCTCTGCGCATGTGCACCTGCAAACATACAGGTCAGAAATGTTCTGTGCATGCACTCGAACCTCTCGTCGCTTTCGGGCTGCCAATAAAATTGACAGTCACCTGGTGAGTTAAAGGGATAGTTCACCCAGAAAAATGCACGCTTTATTTACTCACCACTTTGCCGATGGAGGGGTGGGTGAACTGCTTGAGTCCACAAACGCTTTAGGAGTTTCAGGGGGTAAACAGCGTTAAAGGGTTAGGGTTATTAGTGACTGATTCTTTCAAAGGCAATAAAACAACAGAAAAAAAACTAACATCTCTGCATGCTGCTCCTATGGTGTCGTCTAAGTGTCCGCAAGCCCCGCCATTCACATTCAACTCGAAAGGAGGTCAATTATATTTTATATGGTTAGATTAGATAGAAATGTATTGACCGACACATTCACTTGTTACAGCAGCAGGCAGGTCAGAATGAGGTACACAAGAGAATAAAGAAATATAAAAAGGACAATAGAATAAAAATAAAGAAATTAAAGTTAAATAACTTTCTGTAAAGGGCAAGAAAGAAATCAGTTTGTACATGAGGGGTAAAAGTTGTGTGCTTTCCGACAGGGGTCATTCAGGGAACATGGGAATGCTAACGTCCACTCGCAAAGCCAATCCTGATGGACTTTTAGGCTTAAACACAGTGTAAATGACCTCTTTTCGAGTCGAATATGAATGCCGGGGCTTGTGGATGCTTGTATGACACCACAAGAGCAGAATGGAGGCATGGTATGTTATTTCAGTTTTATTACTGAAGCTTTAATCACTAGTTACTTCGATTGTATTGGATTCTGCTTCAACACTTTTTACCCCTGAAACTCACCGACCCCTCCATCGGCATAGGGGTGAGTAGATGATGAGTTGAGACTTTTCAGGGTGAACTATCCCTTTTTAAGCCTAAGAATATTTAAAACACCATGCGCTGTCTCAAGTGGAGATAAAGTTTGCAAAGGATACTTGCAATGTCACCAGAGAGGACGAAGAGCCGGCTCTGGACACAAACCAAAGGTTGCATTAGCGGCTTTAATGCTACACACCTGGCTGGAAAAGCTTCCAACAGGTAAAAGCCATCCGCTCAGTTAAGACGGTGACCTCTGAGTGAAATACGCAATGTCAATCTGAAACAAACTAAATCGACAGTAACATTCTGTGGGCATTCATTACCTTCTCCAGACCGATCTTTACCTCAGAGTTGTGCAGGGATAAGAAGACAAGACTTCCTGTGAAGTGTTTTGTAATATGTAGCTATGGTTATTTGTGAGACTGGTTTAATGGCTGGTGATTTTACAACCACTGTTCTAGTTTGTTGATTTCAGTGCAAGATAAGATGGTGGTTACTCTAGATTTGTTACATCATGCATATTGCTCATCTACTGGCTTCCTAGTAAACCCCTGGTAAATGTATGGAGTGCAGGAAAAGGTGGTGGCGTGCGTCCATGAGGGTTTGAGTGTTGTAGGGTTGTGTTGGTAATGTTGGTGGTCTTGTCTCCATGTTTGTTTGAATATCAAATGAGGGATCAAAGCAGCACCATCGCATCATCAGAGCAGCAGAACATATCTTCATCTCACTCCACCAACCCACTCACAGCCTGAGCAGGATTTGATTAGTATGACCACATTGGATTTCTTGAGATTCACCATGATTAAAAAATATCTATCTTGGGCCCTAAGTGTAGCCACAGCCTTGACCTGAGCTTTGTATCTGTGCTGGTAGAAGACAAACCCTTGGTACCAATTAGTACCACGATAATAACACAATCAAAAATTTGAATGGCACTCTAAACCTCCACCAAGGTCCAACAGTCCCCTAATGAAACCACATTTAAATTTACTAGATCTGGACACAGTATCAGTTCCATAACATCCATGATCTCCCCTGATCTTGGTCTTAACGAAAGTTCTTCCTGGGGTGATGCCACCGTGCCACAAAACTTCATGTAAAGCGGTTATTAGTTTTAATGTAATCCTGCAACTAACAAACAAACAAATGCAGATGAAAACATAACCACCTTGGTGGCGGTAATAATCTAACTGCACTTCTTTTGAGCCACAAAGCACTATATAATTTTCGTGAAGCATTTCTCAAATATATTGGAAGTACAACGATATTTAGAAAATAAGACTTAACATGTTTTAAAAAGTTCCTACCATCTTATGGTGTCGATGCCTTTTGGCTTTCCGCACATTGTTGAGGAAGCGGCTGCCCATCTTTTTGGCGTACCACACGGACATGAACATTCTGCTTCAGTTGCCAAGACTGAAATCGTTGTTGTGGATGACTGGGGAGCAAACGCTGCTCGCCTCTAAAATTACATACTGAGGGTGTTAAAGTGAGCTGTCCAAGTTTCTTCTTTTAGAAATACCACAAAAGCATAATTGCGAAGAGAAACATTAGGTTTAGACTCTGCCATAACAGTCGGTCAGAGACCACAGATCATCCAGATTGCCTCATAGCTTTGTAGCTATTTTAACTGCACATGGGTCCTCTGAGCATAGTAGCAAAAATAAGATGCTTTAGACACGGGATACACCTTTTTGATTGAGATGTTAAGAATTGCAAAGAGAGGAAAGTCCAATCCGCATCCTCCGCTTGGTGAGCAGGTGCTGGAGTCTTCTGTGGAAGCCTAATAACCTCGACCAAACCGAGGCTCGCATTTTAAAAATGACTCATCACCACTGAAGCTCGTTATCTGAAACGCAGTTGTCCTATCTTCAGAAATCCCTCATCCAGAATACAAAAAAAAGGGCCTTAACAAACAGATCCTTCCATTCTCCGTCGTCCGTGGCAGTGGACTGCGATGGCGGTGCCTCCCCTGCTCCTGGTCTGTACTCAGTGAGAATGCAGTTCATATTTTCTGCTGCTACTGTACCGTACCCCTCCCATCCCCGCTGCTGAGGGACCGGGGAGCGAGCAGGAAAGTTTGATGGCAATTACTTAGCTGTCTCTCTGCATAATGTCGACGCTGGTGATGTGAGAGGGGGAGGTTTTACACTTTGGCTGGACGTAGAAGGACAAGCGGCGCAGACTGGCCCGACTCCTCTCGCTTAAAGAGGGGACTGTAGGCCGGCTAACCCTGACTCTGTAGTGAAACTTCAAAATAGTAGTGGCAGAGATTGTGAAAAAAATACAGCTTGACACCTGACGTCTTTCCTGTTCTCGATTTTCCTGAGCTGCTTGCAGGAAGAGGAGAAGAATTCAGGTTTCAACCCACATTTTTTTCCCCCCCCCTTCTCACTCAGTCTCTCACTTTCTGAAAGACCGATGGATTGACAGGTGTGTAGTATACGCTGCATATGCACACAAACACACAAAGGCGCGCACATTTAATAGACTTACCTAAGGACACGCTGAAGGACAACCTGTTAGCTGACGTTCTCATTTTGTTAAATAAAATCTACCCATCTAGTTTTCTCAGCCTTCAAATTGCAAGGCCCCCTCTATCTTTCTTACTCCCCCCCCCACCCCCCATTCAACATGAACAGCTCTCTCCTTCTCTTTCCCAGTGCATCTCTTTTTTTTCCCTCTCTGTCTCGCTTCCCCTCTCTCCCTCCCGAAGGACCTGAGCTGCTGCTGCTGCACAGTAATTACACCAAAGCTGCAGGGACATATTTAAACATTTATTAAAGAAAACTAAGGAGGACGGAGAAAATGAAGATAGAAACCAGATATGGCTCAGACAAGAGTGCAGAGCAGAGAGGGGCGGGTATGATGGAGAGCTCCTGGGAAAACTGAAAACATTAATTGAATCCATACATTAGAACGAATCGTGTGAATGCAAAGTGTCAGGCACGTCTTGGAGGAGTGGTTCACTGTTTTGTCTGAGGAGGGTTTTTGCACAACATCTAATGTCTATTGTGTCTGTGGTGAGAGAGGACAGACACTGAGATGCATTGTTTCTCATCTGAAGAAGAGTGTAACACACACTGGGAGCGGTGTGGGGGGGGTTTCGGTCAGCACTTTGTGCCTGCTGCTTCTCACTCGCTGCTCGTCGGGTGAAGGTTAAATGACAATGTTGTGTGATATTAGGAGCAGAAGAACTTGGATCTGCCAAGATAAATATAGGCTGCTTCATGTATTGTTAAAAAAGTCAGTGAGGGAAATGGCATGAGCTTCCATTCCCTTTACTAGCTCCATGTTTAAGTTTGTTAAGTTTGTGTATTTGCAGGGTTTGAACATCAATCAATTTCCCCCAAGTGGGACAATAAAGACAACATTGCAACATTGAAAATTTAATTGTTTTTCTCATTACCTCAGAGTTGGACACAGATGCCTTAATTTTTTTAAATATTTGAAATGTGAAAGTATCCTGAACAGCCAATACCAAGATGCATATGGGACTTGCTGTAAAAGGAGGGCAATACCTTTTTAGAATTGGAACTCCTTCATTTATTATCATTCATACAAGTGCAATGAGATCAAGTGGCAAACTTGTTGGAGCATTAACACAAGTCAGTCAACACTTAAAAAAAGAATATATATTAACATATAGAAACAAATAATTTTAATAAAAAAAGATATAAACTGATGCTAAATATAACTTTAAATAAAGTTAAAACATATCATTGGGTTGGTAAGAGTTTCGGTTGATCACTAGAACATCTATCATGAAATGCTCCTTAAAACATGTAAGGTGCTGTTGACTGTGAACATGAAGATTCAACGCTGACTTGTGTTTCGAAACAGCACTTTTAACACGTTCTGTAATAGATCAAATGATGAAGTTTGCCTCTTAAAATCTGATATATGAAATCTTGAATAAAACTTTGTGTTTGCTGTCAGACGGAACAACTTTGAGTTCTGATCACGGCACATGATGTCACGGAAATTTATGTCGCCACATAATAAGAGGAGGACACGGCTCCGAAGACACGAGGGAGGAATCATTAATGTGAGAACAGATCAATATCAGAAGTTCTGCACAGTGTGGAAAAAAAAGTCATTTCTAATTACATTATGCCCCAAGTTTAAAAAAAATATATGTCATTTGAAGCTAAAGCACCTCTTTGCTAAATCATGTACATAACCCAAAGACCTCGTCTCACTTTGCCAAACCGTTGCAGGGCTTCCAGAGACAATCCTTCCCATAAATCAACGAGGCCTGGAGTGGAACTGGCAAAGCCCACGCCATTAACGCAATAAAGAGACAGTGTGACGACACCACCTACACATCAACGACAACCACACGGGCTCTACGGCGGCGGCTGCACGGACATCCACACACAGATGGGTTACATCCTGGAGACACACATACCGAACCGGCGTGGAACATGGAATGCATGCATATGTTGAGTGAAGGAATGTGTATGAAGACATTTTTCTGCCTGATGACTTTACACTGAAGGGTACAGATGTCGTTGTTGAGCAGTTTAATTATAAGCAGCCACTATTAGACGGGGGTGTGTTCAAGGTCAGGGCGAGCAGACAAAGTCAATCAAATGATGTATAGTTACAAGCGTAACAACTTGTTCAACAGAGAGTGAAAGACGGATTTAATAGTTTAATCCTTCTAATGATCCCTTATAAATCCTCAAAGTTCACTTCTAACCCCGCTTCTGTTTTCAGATTTTCCGTGTTTTACACTTTATTTTATATTGTTTGCTTTGTGCTTACGTGTGATTTCCTCTGCCGTCGCCTTTTGTGTTGCCAGATAGACACAATCATGGTCGCGAGTCATGGCACATAAGCCTTATACAAACTGTCTGATCATAAAAAAGGTTTATTGGGAAAGCACCGCAGCCATCTTTTCAAGGTTATGGAAGTCACTGCACAGTCTAACACTGCCCCCTACAGGTTTCAGCCTGTCCTGCAACGAGATTACATCTACCTGTTTATTAAACCATCATGGCAACATGTAAACAGTGATGCAAATTAGGATTCATTTAATGTCCACTCATTTCTCATAGTGTCATGGCTACTGCTCCACTGATTTACATATTTAAGGATAAGTGTTTGCCCATAATTTTGCCCTGAGGAACTGCAAAGTCACCTGCACTTCTTAACACTGAAATAGGATCCACATTGCAATGCATTTCCTTCCCTGCGTAGTATCTTTGCTGCAGGAAAGCGATAGCATCTTTTTTTCCCTTTAGAGCGTGGCGCCATGAAAAATGAATATAACAGTAATATTATAGTGTAACGAAACCCAACATATAAAAACTTTTCAGTTGCGTGCATGAGATTTCACGCCCTAAAATAGTTATTGAGTGCAAGTGGAACAAATCTGTCAGACAGAGGGGTTTTGAATGACAATGATAATGAGCACACTGATATCATCGGGAGACAGATAAAATGGCGGCCGGCCGTCTCTCAGGCAGAACGCTGAGTGACACAAAGGATGAGGATTCAAAATCACACTGATGTCGATGACTGATGATGATGGCTGACGGAGCGGCAGGGACCGCTGTGCTCTTACCAGTGTGGAAACAGCTGAGGTGTACATTGGAGTGTGTCCCGTAGACATCAACACAGGCTGCAAAACAACAGAAGGGAGAGGGTCATTCTGCAGGGTATGCGGAGGGGCAAGAACAACGGTGTCGTTTTTGTTTTTCTTTAACAACGAGAGCTGAGGCTGACGAGTTCATCTACGACACACATTTACATCTGGGTTCAGAATCGAGTTCCATCAAGTCAGCAGAGCTCACACAAGGACTGCGGTTGATTCATGTGAACATTGATACTTCAAGGTTATTCCCTGGACTTGAACTCCTGGAATGTTAATACAAACTAGAAGAATGGGGGTGTTTTAATGACCCGGCTGTCTGTGAATCTCATATGTCCATCCATCCATTACCTACACAGAGGGGGGAGAAAATCCCAGTTGACATTGGGCGAGAGGAGGAGGGGGGGCACCGTGGACAGGTCGCCAGAGTGTCACAGGGAGGATATACAGAGACAAACAACCATTCACATTCGGTCAAATCTAACCCCAGTCTGCATGTCTTAGGACTTCGCAAGGAAGCTGGAGTACCCGGAGAAAACCAGGACCAGGATCATATGTCTCTGTAGTTATTTACAGCTACTTAGATCATTAAAACTGTTCAAGGGTAAGTATATAAACAAGTATCTTGCCTGTATTCATTAATCTGCTACAAAGTAAATCACAAATTAGAAAAAATATTCATTAATACAGCACATGACACACATCGTAAATATGTTTGATAGCATTGATTTCTTGTTGATGGAATAATGAAAAACATCTTTGTCTGTTTAAGCAGAATAGAGTCCTGCACAGCTGGAGCACAAACAATACACCCTGTGTCTATGAATTTGACCAAATAGCATCAGTGAGAGTGTTTTCACATGTCAGGAGACACTCTCCCTCCCACTAGAACAGTTTTGTATAGCAGTGTAAAGCATATTATTCAAGTGTGAATGTTGGGACAGATGTATTTGCTGATCCTGCTGGGGACTACCCGGGAGTTGGGTTCGTGCTGATCCGGACATTTACAGATTATGTCTGTGTGCGCCTCTCTTTCCTCGTACAGACGGCGTCTTTTATGTATAGCTCCTCTGGAGACTTCTGTGCATTGCTCAATGGTGCATCTACCCCTCCTAAGACTTTACTAGTGAGGAGGTTATAACCGGCACAGCAGGGCATTGAAAGGCTCAGACCCCAAGCAGGGAGAGGTGGGACTGTGTAAAGTGAAGGGGAAGAGTAGGAGAAAGAAGAGACAATCATAACCAGGAGGCCCCCCAGCTGACTGAGAACATCTTTAACTTTCAAAAGTTAAATAGTTTGGTTGAAGACTAGAACGTACACAATGTTTTTGTATGATGTGTTTGGGATGGTGGTGGGAACTTTGTTTACAATTTTGATACCAAAGAACAGTTTGAAGATTGGAATGATGTGACTTAGTATCATGTTGTTATTTGGTGGAGGGGCCAAAGTCCCCTCAAATGCTGCATATCACTGTGTGAGGAAGCAACACACTAGTGCTAAAATCATCATCATCTAGCGTTACTCCCTTTGTCACAATCGTCATTGTAAGCGACTCTTAATCCAAATCTTCATCAATTACAGAGCAAAAACTAAATCCTCATATTCGTCATCATCCTCAGACTTATTCATTTACTACACTCTGCAATTAGAGCTCATCAAGCATAAAATGTTAATACCCGCACGTCTTGTATTACATATGAGAATACAGCCGAGTACACTATGTTCACATGAGTGGGTAAAAAACAAAATGGCTCCTCAGCCAGTCTTTGTCCACTGTCATCGAAGCCTCGGACTGCTTTACCTTTATCTATGTATATTTTTACATATGTATCTTTTTTTTACACATTGTTATTCATGCACACAATCCTACTCTGGACCTTTAAACTTCATAGTGCGTTCCGCTCTCCCTGAAGAGAAACACAAGACTTCATAAATAATGGCAGCATTCCAGAAATAGAAATAGGGCCAATCCTGGTTCCCAAACATTGTGAACAACATCAACATGCTCCCTTTTCTGCGATAGGAGAAAATATCCCCAAGATGGAATTTTGCTGCATTGTTCGTTTTTTAATAACAATGTAATCATTGATTTTCTCGTCGCCATTACACGTTTATAGTGTGAGCTTTGATTCAGTGAGCAGCAGATGGAGGAAATATCCAATGTTAATTCATGATGCCGCTCCAATTTGAAATCTAGTCATAAAATCTGTGTATTTCATGTAAAGTTGTACCTGTATGTCTGGAGGGGTAAT
The DNA here is from genome assembly GCF_947347685.1 of Pleuronectes platessa. NCBI lineage: Eukaryota > Metazoa > Chordata > Actinopteri > Pleuronectiformes > Pleuronectidae > Pleuronectes > Pleuronectes platessa. The sequence goes on along the minus strand of NC_070640.1, from coordinate 13,198,525 downwards.
GTGAAGAAAAGGCCTTGCACACATTCCTCCCGACAGAAGGGATTTTATAGTATACACTTCCAAATAAGCCCAGCACCTAAGTAATGAGCTAGTCGCCAAATATACCACTGAAATGTTCTTGCTTATTTTGGACTCTGTAATTTTCAGGGACATGATGTCAGGAGATCCATTAAGTACAGGACCGTGTATATTACATAATATACAAAGCACTCTTCATTTACATAGTCTGAGAGTTCAATATGGTGATATGTAGTAATTTCACATGAACTCATAAATGAATTTACTTATTGCTGATGGTTGGCAAAACAACGTCAAGACTCACAAAAGCTCCTTGGCCTAAGAAAAGTGTGATAAGAAAAATGCATGAATAATACCAAGCTAATTAAGGAGAAAATCCTGTTATACAAACACCACTGACGGATGATGGGTGGTCAACAAGTTCCCTCTGCTACTTGCTTGAGCTCCTTCCATTACCGCTGATCACTTCAGCAGCAGCTATCCAGCACTTTATTCTCTGATTTCAATGAAACACATTGGGAGTCAGAACAATCGAGACTCTTAAGGACGTGGACGTGCGGTGCAGCCACAGTGAAGAGCAGACACGTGACACAAACAACACGTGTTGATGAGTATTGTGCGTATTCTAATATCTTCTCCTTTTGATGCCTAATGAAGATCCTTGATTCAAGTGTTCACCTCTGAGGTGCTGACTGCCTACACTTTTAACACTGCCTTGAATAATACAAACAAAACAATTAAAGATCTTACCCGCCAAACCCAAACCATAGACATTATTATGTCTCATCTATAGCATGTGAACTGACAAAAGGTAGCAACTGTCGTGATTCAATTATATTTTTTATTATTGTCAACAAATCTCATGAAAGGCTAAAACAAACAATTTTTATCTGTCTCTCCATTTTCCACTTTCTCTACTGTGTTTGTGCCTCCCAGTCAATAAACACTTAATGGACTGCAAAAACACACAAAAGTATTTTGAAAAATAAAGTTGTCAATTGTTTTTCAAGCATCAAGCTTGAACAAACTTTTTTCATTTTTTAAAAGACGTTTTTTAATGTACTTTTATAAAACAGCCAGTTACTGTGGCTTTAAGCAAAGGTTCCTCAAAAAGGACTTAATAGAGCATTGGTTGGGCACTATTTTTAGAGGTGGATTAACACTTATTATTGAGCTAGTGAATATTTATGGCAGACGAAAAGCTAATGAGAGACAGAGTGATTCAAAATAAACTGCATTAACCTCATGTTTATTTAAAGTAAAGGCCATTTGCAATGGCGTGGCTTATTCATGTGATTTTTACAGTTTCTAGACACAGGAGGTGTGACACAGAGGATTTAACTAAACTAAACTTTGCCCACATGATCAATACTTACAGTCAGTAGATATGATCCTCTGATTTTTGTGGTTTCTTAAATATATTTGCCGTATGAAAAACATATAATCTATCACACTCATTCTCTTTTAAGGACATTTATTCAGAGACCTGTTAGAGATACTAACTTCTTGCTGTTTGTTTGTAATTATTATTTGGCATAAAGTGATATTTCCTGTGTGTGAACTCATAGTTCTACCGGCAAAGTCATCATTTAGAAACTCTGAAGGCACAAGGCCTCTGGGAAATAACTGAATCATTCACATAATGGATGTGAAACACTGGAGGTTAGACATCACATTTACATTTTTCTCTTAAACAGACTTGAATTGCATTGTAATGGTGTATTTTAGAGAAAGGACACAGTCTCTTTCCCCGTCACCCGGATAAATGGTGCTTACTGATCCCCTGGTGAACGGCAAACTCCACTGGGACAAAGGGAGTTTATCAAACCAGCAAGAAAGGTCAGAAGTGGACATCTCTCTGGGGAGATTATTTCATTGTGCTTGTGTAACAAAGCACATGAGAGACAAGACACTGTCATATATTTGTCATTGCTTCAGTACATCAGTACATCAGGGCCAAAACATCCCGGAAAAGTGGTCCAAACAGCATCTTACATTATATCAGGCTGACACGTGCACACTCAGCTGTCCCACTCTGTGTTGGCTGCAGCAGCTGCTGGACTGACACCTGACAAAGCAGCTCCCAGTAACTCAGAGACATACAGACACTGTTAGACCAAACAACCACGACCAAATTCTGTCTGGGGATTGCTTCTCTCTGTTTTTGGTTGAAGTCAATTGAACTTTTCCTGGTAGCTGATTTCAGTGGTTGATTTTAGATACTGGTGATCAGTGTAATCATAGTCTCCTCTTCCTGCTGTTATATTATGGATACAGGTGTGACCCTCTTGTGCTTTTCAGAAAACTTGGAGCCAGATTCTGCACAGTAGTGATTGTAGTGTTAAGCCATGGTATCAAGGTCCCGCTGATATGCACATCCGAATAATCGGACGTTAGTTCCAGCTGTTGATTATGATATGTCACCCAATTGTATGGCCTCAAATAACAAATTAAAGCTAACTGCCTGAAATGACAGAAACAGTCTTTAAGAAAAATGTATTTAATGTTTAACTTGACATTTAAAGTGGGAGAATATACCGCCTTTACTACAGCCACCAGAGGGCGATCAAGGCACTTTGGCTTCACTTTTGGGCAGCAGTCATGTAATATATCTTTATATACAGCCTAATAACGTAAGTGACCTTTATCTGGAGTATTTTGCTCCAGTTGCAGTTTGTTCAGTTTCTGTCCAGGTGACCAAGGAGCAGTGAACAAAAACGAACAGAATATAATCAATAACGTGATGTGTAACTCTTATGATACACTGATATGCTGATAATTCAAAATTCTGCGGCTTTGTGTGTTAGTTCTTTGTCCTTTAACATAATGAATTGTTTCTAGTGTCCCGTATGACGCGCTGAACTGTCTCTTCAATGCCACCACTCAACTTTTCACTTTCTCTCAGCACCAGCAAGGATAAGTCTCCATGGCCACCATCGCTCACGCTGAACACGCTCTGCATGTTTTAAATGGAGGCTGTAAAGCACACTCACTCATTCTCTCCGCTCATTAACAGAGAAGATTTTAATGGACATATCTGCTCCCCAGCGACTTCACTGTGCGGCCCTGTGGGAAATCTGGAAACGCTCACCCCTCAAAGCAAATACATACAGGAGCTCTAAAGTCTTAATATCCGGTGAGGCTGTTGAATAACATGTGTGGGCATATGAGACGGATCGTTATTAAGTGAGCATTAGAGCTTACACCTGCTCGCACTTGTAGCTACAACACCTACAGTGTGTACTCATTATTGCACTGCAGGCAAAGTGACTGTGCTCGTGTTCCGACTGATGTCAGCTGTATCTTTGGACTGTGTGACCAGTAGCTCCTGTGTCCTCTGTGTCGATGCCTCCTCTCTGTCTCTTAGAGAGACATTTTCAAGGTGTAAGACATTTGTCTCAGGTGAGGAGAACATGAACTGAATTCAATAGAGGGCATTCCTCCGCCAAGGCTCCCACAGCCCTGTCTAGTTCTTACAGTAGAAGTGTAAAAGAAAATGGGAGATAATCTGAATAATTTTTTTTTCATAAAAAAATTGTACGAAACAGTGGCCATGAAACCAGTGTAACATATATTTTACTCTAAGAGAAAATAAACTTATCATAATATTATATGTGGGGCCAACATAGTAGCAATTTGTATGTGTGTGTCTGTGTGTGTGTGTAGAGTTGTATCACTATCTCAATCCATGTGTGTGTAATCAGATTTGTAAATGTGCAAATCTCAATACACTTCCAAATCACATTAAACATTTACAGATTTTTAACATGTTAACAAATCTGATTACGCACACAGGGATTGTGGTACAGTTACGCAAACAGACACACACACACATACACACAGACACACACACACATACACACAGACACACGCATATACAATTGCTACAATATTGGCCCCTTATAATGTGGCTACACTTATACCACTGTTGGATCTTCTAACATTTTACATTTGCTTTACACAACCAATCGTAAGCAATTGTATTTCATCAGTCAGTGACCACTGTAATCGTTACTGTTGTTATAATTCAGTTAGGCTAAACTGATTTCTCGCCTGATCCTTTTAATGGTTCCAGTGATCAGATTACTCAGTCCTCAGTACATCTATAGTTCCCTCTTGCACTTTGATTTCCAAGCTGTTAAACTCTAATATCAAGTTACCCAATAAACAGGTCGAGGGCCAGATTACCTCATAAATATATTACATACCCATTAAAGTATTTACGTAGAAAAATATCAGGATTTCAAAACAGACAACATATTGAGCGTATAGATAGCTTTTACAATCTTAGAGCATATTATGACTCTAAATGTACAAAACTTTGCTATGATTAAAAAATCCATGTGTTGATTGAACTGGGGATATTCAGAATTATTAATTAGTTAACATATTAAGGGACGAAATTTGAATGTCTTATTTCACTGGGAATGTTTACATGTCACCTCGATCCCTAAAATCTAGAAAATTACCCACAGGACTAAAGCGGCTCACTTCACCAATGTCACGACTTAATCGGGTCAAAACAAGCTCCGTCCTCTGCTGACTGACTGTATTAGTGTTAGCTATTGATCAGCAATGTACATCACAGAGTGTGTGTGTGTCCGTCTTACCTTGACAGGAGAGATATGTGTGTGTGGCGTGTAGCCATGTATGGCCTCCATGGCAGCAAGGTTCTTGTCGCTCATATGAAGCATCTCTGCACTTTTTCCTGGAGCCAGATGTGCTGGACTGTGCTCCAAGGGGGGCGTCTCCTCATCCTGGTACCTGTACTTCTACACACACACACAGACACAAACAAGGCTGTTAGCAGTGGCAGGTCGGATGGAGCATAAAGTTTATTACTTCAAAACAAAAATAGTCATCGTGTTAAGTTATGATAAGGTTAAGATCACAAACAGAATCCACCATCAGCCTCTCATTCATGTCTCAGCTCTACTAAACACATGACAAAATGTCAAATTCACCCAACCCCCGGAGCAGTATGTCCATCACAGATGAATGCGTGCCGTCTATATGCATATCTTCTACCACATAACATGTGCGACGCCTCCATGTACAAAGTGGGGACATGATATAAAACAGAGCCTCAGAATGTTGCCATTGTGTTGAGCAATGTGATCGTCCTCCACAACCACATGGAGCAACTAGAGCCTGTGACTCATGGCAGCTCTACAGCAGCAGATCACGCAGCTTCTTCCTCGTGACCTCACTCCCCTACCGATATCCCACACCTGGGCAGCCTGCCAGCAGCCCACTGTGTCCGCCACACATGGTAGGCTTCATTCTAGGTGTGATGACACAAAATACGCACGCGGCATTTCCCATCACAAACGCATCAGAAGGTGGGCAGCATCACAGTGGAGGTTCTGTCCCACTGTCCTGTGTGACAGCGCTTACGTTTTTCTACCAGCCCCTAAAGCCCCCCCCCCCCACAACATGCACTGCTGCACTGCAGATGTGTAGCAGTCCGGTCTGAAGACTGAGAAATTCGGAGAAGATCATTTGAATTTTGGCTGATGCCCTGATGGCCAACCCCGCCACTCTCCTCTCTCCTTTCCCTTTTTTGGGGGGGGGGGGGGGGGAGGCAGACGGAACGGGAGGTGCTCCACCCAGCCCCCTGTCTCAGACAGGGCTGCCTAGCAACCAGAGCCGAGCAGAGATTGCAGTGCCAGGGTCGGGGCTGCCGGCATCGGTCCAGGATCACATTACACTGAGACAGCAAGAAAGAAAAGGAGTGAAATTGAGATGAAGATAGAGGAGAAAGTGAGGGGGGTGGGTAAAAAAGAGAAAAAAAATTGAGTCTGTCAATAAAAGGGAAGCAGAGAACAGCAGCGTGGGAGGGGGGGGGGGGCAGTGGAGAGGAAAATGAATAGTTGTTGATATCCCCCTTCCATGATTACAGGTTTATGAGAAGGAAAACCCAAGATTTGTCTTCATTTTCACACTGCCACATTAATATAAACATGGATTAAACACTATGCACCTGTATACCACCAATTACATGTGGACAATAGAATACCGAGCTGAAGCACTGCTGCATAATTGCTACAATTAAAACCTTACTACATCTGTAAACCTTTTATTCAACGACAACAATCACAATCTAAAACTTGTAAAAAATAGTAAACAACATGAATCACAGCTCAAAATAGCCGAGTTCCTTGCTGCCTCCCCCTTCTCCTGCATGACCAACGTTCATGTTGCCATGTCGCCTTCTGTCCCACTGGTGGGGGGATGTGACAGTCGGTGCTCTGGGTGCGTTACAACATGTCCTTTCTGCAGAGCGCTAGGTACGTCTCTTTTTACCGGCACATTGTATCATTCTGCAGAGTAACTCCACGTTCAAATATACTGTGCAGAGTCCGAGACTAATTTATCTGGAAGAGGAAGAAGACTAGATTGATATAAGAAGCTCAATTCTGAAAAGTGTGAATACTGTCGATGTAAAAGACTATTTTCAGACCTTTCTCACCGAGAGTCGAAGCAGAGGAGGACACACTTAACATTTCCCCTGCTAGTTAAATATTGGTGGTTGTGTTTCAGATATAAATCCGTCCCTCATTTAATGATCACTATGCGAACAGGCAGCTCTGAGTCCTGCGACAATCAACCAGGAGAACTTCTGCCCAAGATGATGATGCCTTCAGGGGCCAGTGTGCTTGTCAGATGGATGGTCGGGTATAGCTTCATAAACCCCCTTCCCCCAAACACCTATACGCCGGCATATAAGGGGAGTCTGAGGACCGGGGTTATACTCGTATCATCAAAACTAGGTCATATAAGATCATGTTGGAAATCAATGTCGTTTATTGCTGTTCTGAACACTCGAGCCTGAAGGAGAAGGGAAATCTGGCCATGGTAGAGAGCCAAGCTATCCGAGCATCCAAATAACACTTTGGGTGGAGTATACAACCATTTGTGTCCGACTGACGACTGGACATTCACACACACTTATCGTTATGATTGGCCAGATGCTACTTGTCTCTCCAGCTCTCTCTCCATTTCTTGAAAACTATTTCCGTCACATCCGAGTGTAAGAGGACCAATGCCTTCAAGGAGAGACTCGTGGAAAATCAGCACCATTATCCCAGCGTTTAAATGAAACTGCATCTCCTCACTTTCAATGACAGCCGGGCTCACACTCCACCCTCGTGTGTGGCCATCCGCATCAACTATAAACTGAGGCTTGTGATTTGCGAGGCGGCGGGACGACAAGTAGAACAGGGGTTATATTTTTTCTCTGTCAATAAATTTGAACACAGGGTTCATACGCTGCACAATTTCACACTAATTCACTCATCGTGATTTACTGTCTGGTCTTGGCTACAGGCCTTTGGTAGTGCAGTGTGTGCGACTCCAGCCAAGCCGGTTCTGTTTTTACCTGCAAGTGGTTGTTTGTTTGCTGTTACTTGGCAGGTTTAAGCAAAAACTAATGAACAGATTATCACAAAACTTAATGAACATGTGGCATGAGTCAGGGAAGAACCCATTACGTTTTGATTTGGATCTGGATCAGGGTGTGAATCCAAGTTTTATTTTTTTTGTTGCACATTTTCTTACATTTTTGTTAAATGTTTATTCAGGGATCTTAAATAAAAAAAATCTGGCATGTAGAGGGGACTGAAATTCATGAGTGGTGCAGATCCAAATAAAAATATGCATCTAGGGATGTGACTGAAAAATACACATTAAATCTACTATGTAGACATGTTAACATCAGCACTAGTGTCCGGAGAACATCCAGATAACTATAGTTGCTGTGATACAAAGGAATGTTGCACCACAGGTATGAAATTAATATTGGTGTTATGTCTTCTCTGTGGTTCAGCCTGAACGATTGCAAGCAACTCTCTGATGAATAATTAACCCCATTTACTTCCTGTATGATTTCATTCAAATAAGCACCAAACAATTACCATACACTTAAATCTAAGTCTGCAAGGTTTGATGAAACCCAATAGTTTTACACAAATGCATTTAGAGGCCACAGAAGTATCAATGTCTCTTCTAAAACTTAAAGATGTTTTCTCTTACAGTGCAACAGGAGACTCATTTAAATGTTATAGAGGAATTTCTTCTCTTATGTTATGATATGTTGTCCGCACCCTCATGCCCACAGTGACATTAACACAGGCCTGGAAACATAAAGGAAAAACTGGAACTGGAATGGAATCATCATCTGTTAAATTACTTTTCCTGAAGCAGGAGGGTTAAAAGACTATAACAATTAAAAACTGCTTGTAATGTACAAACTAAACCCACTAACACCTCTAACAGGGGTAAGTGTATTATTGTATCTTCATGGAAGGCCACCAGTACATCTGTGAGGAATAACTCAGTTGGAAAGGTGAATATTAGGAGATTATTTGCTAGCCCACCTGTACTGAAATAATACTTTCACATTGGCCAAAGAAGCTGCTCCTTCAATGGTTCAACTTAACGTTAAGCAAATGTCAAACCCTATCTACCGTCATCTCTGTTTGTAATTCAAGGACCAACGTTAAGCTTTAAATTGCTGTGAGTTAGGTAATGGAATGAAATCTAATCTCACCTCTCAGGCAAATCATTTCAGAGATACTTAGACTCCGAATGCACTCGATGTGCAGGCTGTGACACGAACCACCAGCAGCTCTTCAGGTGTAAATCAAAGCTCCCTGCAGCATCTCTTCAAAATTTAAGCTCTGGCAAGTTCATCTATTTGCATTTTTCTAAAATGATAATGAATCCTTCATTTTTTTAATGTTTGGATTAATTTGAACAGTTCCTGCTTAGATGAACTCAGGGGGATTTTATGCTGAGTGATACAGTAAATCTGTGTGTCACCTCACAGCGTCATAAGAAGGAATTACATGCTTAGTTTAGTTGAATGCTGGACAGTGCATGGCAGTGATGAGGTAGGCAAATGTGCTTGAATTGAACTAAATTAGAAAAATAGATGCAAATAAATAGATGTTTAAAATTGAACAGAAACGTGTACATCAAGAGTACACAAGTGATAATTAATAATCAAAAAAATACATAAATGCAGTTGAGCACAAGTTTGGTATCCAGCTCTTCTGTAAGACTTACACACATGTTTCTGTGCAGCTACGCAGCCATTTTTACCTCGGTCAAAGAGGTAATGTTTGCGGTTTGTTAGTTAGCATCGATATGCAAAAAACTTATCAACAGATTTTCATATTTGTTTTGCCACTTTGTTATGGAATAGGGCATTTTCTATATTTTCTTTGATTTCTTAGAGAATAATTCATGGTTCTTGGGGAAAATGTAGGGGACTGATATTCATGACAGATCCAAATAAAAAACAGGATGTAGTTCATTTATATGTGTTTTCACAAGGAGACTGTTTGGCCTTGGTGGAGATATGTGCTCTAATATGGGCTATTCTAGTTTCTACATTTCAAATCCACATCTTGATGCCACTTGCCTTTTAAAAAAAATAATAAAAAACTTCTTTGGTATGAAAACATATTTTACAGTGTATCTCTTGTATTCACCCATTGATTCTGGCTCTAGTTCATCCATCAGTAACGCTGTCAACATGAGTTTACCTCCCTCCACATACTGTATGTAGGCCAGAACACCTGCTGGATGTTATTGGAGCAAACGTTCACACCCACCTACTTTCAAGGCCAATGCAAGGAACCATGTCGCATCAGCCGCACAGCATCATCCCTCATCGTCACTTTGACAGAGCATCATGAAGGTTAGGCTCTCTGATGGTCATCTGAACTCCATCATCTCCACCACAGTCCATCAGTATGCAGCCCTTGTTGCCCTCTTTGTTGATTTTCACTCTCAAGTTTCTCCTCGCATGCCAAAACCCAAACACAGCTCTCATCTCATTTGCATTATCACAAATTGACCCAACAGTCCAAATGTTTTTCTTCGTGCATACGTTTTTGTGAGCCTCAGAAGACAGGAAATTCACTCATCTCCTGCCGGTGCTCACTTTAAGTATATCCTCTAAAGAGTTTCAACACAAGACTTGGACAAGTGTTAGTACCCTGTAGCTATTCTGCAACAACAACAGCAGCAGAATCAGCAGAGCTTTACACTTACCATGGGGCAGAATGCTTAAAGCTGCACCAGGCAGGATTTGAATGTAACAAAGCATCCAGTCAAATCAAAAAGTGGGGCTACAACAAAGACAAGCTTCTTATCCCCCCATGGAGACGCTCTAGATTCCCCCTCTTTCACCCTAATTTAAGTCTGCTGCTGGGTGTAGTCCCTCTAATCTCATTGTAATGCTGAAAGTTAGCAGGGAAATACAAAGCTTCTACCTGGGAGTGTATTTACTCATTTATAATTTATTATACATTTATTAATATATCAGAATTCAAGCTCTAAGGAAAGCAACGGAAAACATATCCACCCCTGTTAAAAAGGTGTGTATTTGTGATCGATCATCAAGGTTCTCAGGTTCTCCTGTTAAAACTTTGATTAAACATTTAAAAACATTTTCTGAGCTACATGTTTTAAAGCCCATTACCGTCCAAGACTTTCTCTAAGAATACAAACTAAAGTCCCTGAAGTGCTCTTGAGCTTCTGTCACCATCTGTCATATGTCATAAAAAATTAAGAAAACACACGTTTTTTCTCTCCTCGTACTTAAATGCTCAGTACTGTTTTAGAAGTGCAACATTCAGTCTTCAGCCTGATTAATTCACTTGCTAATTTATGTTGATCCAAGTCAAATTGATGAGATCCTGAATATCATTTCTGTGACATGAATCATCATTGATAAAAAACCCACACAAATGTATCATCCTGGAATTTAATAATCAGACAAGAGTCATAGATACAGTAAATTGTGGTGTATAGTGGGTGTAGCTTGGCTGTCGTCCTACTGCTGCTGGTTGTGTGCGGTGGGGGTGGTTCCTGTTTTCACAGGAAACTCGCACTTGTATCTAAGACAAAATGGGAACAATATTCCGAAAAATGTTTCAGGGAATCTGACGATTGCCTGGATAAGTCTCCATGACATCAAACTAGATAATAACCACCTTATCCTGATGATGCAAAATAATGGACTCAAACTTTGTAAAACTGGCCCCTAAACATAACATACAATGTTTTATTTGAAGCTATTTTATATTGGAGTTTACAGTCGAGGTGCAAATTATTCCCCTCTCTTCTCCTCACAGGTCTCACACACATGCTCCAGTGGTCTTGATCATTTCTTCCCCTCCCCCTACACCCACACAAGCATGCACGGTCCATTTTTATGCTGAGTACATGCGTTTTTATGTATGTTGCACTGGAGGCCATTTTAACACAGCACTGAAAGACTGGTAAATGGCTCTACACGAGAAACAAACACGTGCAATTATAGTAGTAGTGGTTATTTCCTTTCATCCTGTGAGATTTGCCTGCAAACACAGGTCTGCAGCAATGCTGTTGGCCAATGTCTTAAAAAATGTACTTGTTTCTTATTGGTTATATTCATACAGTAAAGGAGGAATCAGAGGTTTATCTCAAATAGCTCACTCCTCAAATCCAAATTCCTCGTGACAAGACACAAAAGAAATGTCTTCATGATTCTGGCTGTAGTTTTATTTGTTTATCAATAAAAAGAGAAATGCTGTTTGTGTTTCGCTTTCTATGAATGTTCATGAACTGAAGGGCGAGTTACTTGGATTCCGTTTGTTCATCGCACTGAGACTGAATGTAATTTTAGCGGTCATTGATGCATATCTCTGCCAGATGCTTAGAGAGAGGGAGTATAAAAAAAGACATATACGTGTTATTTCCTTGTCTGTACTGTTTCTAATCAGGGTGAATTCATATCCGAGGCCTCTGTTAGTTCGTTAGTAACCATTTCTTCACCATTGATGTGCTCAACTCCAGGTTAATGCACCATCTGTCTAGTGATTATATGCAGATTGAAATTTATAAAAGAACGTTGACAAGGGTGAATGTTTGAGTTCTTTCAAGCAAGCCATCGAGACTCTCTCAGTGTGGGAACTCTCTCATCTGTCAACAAATAAACTGGTCTTACAGAAGGAGGAAAAAGAGGTTTATAGCCGGAGAGACAATAGCCAGAACCTGGCGAGTAAGTAATTGTCAGGCAGCGCTTGTTCATGGTCTCGTTCGTTCATAGCTCTGGTGAGCGGGCCAATGAGGGGGATGTATCCGTTGCCTTTTTGGAAAGTGGACCCTGCTGCTGCTAGGTTTTCCAGAATTACCAACCCAAGCTTTAACAACCGCTCGGCAAGTCACATTCAAATATTCCTACACACTTCCATTACACATCATTCACACTCTGTTGGAGAAGCCACAATTTTTTCTTGCCAAGGGACACTTTGCTATATATACCAGTGGAGCCTGGGATTGAACCACCAACCCTGTGGTTAATGGATGACCCAGTCCAAAGCTGCCATCTTGTGAGGCTGCTGGAATCCATGTTTGTCGCTCACACAACACCAGCTGCCGGACAGGATAAGAGCTAAGCTGGGAAGAGCAAGTAAGCACGGTAGTGATGATGGTTCAATCTTGCACCTGAACTCTGCACATTGTTGCTGCTGCAGTTTTCTGAGCTCCCAGTCAGAGTTCACTGCTCTTCATAAAGGAAGACGCCACAAACAGCAGGATGACATGGGTCAAATCCATAGGAAGGAAATGCTGTAAAGCTGCACAAAAAGTTACAGTAAGGATGTGAAATATAAAACCACTGCCTCACCTACAGGAATACAAACTGCTTATTGCAGTAAGGAAAGACACACCTCTGATTTAATACTGCCCTCTGATATCTTCTCCATCATTCCTCTAAATCATTTGATTGTCTGGCTGGTAATGAGTGACAGCGTGCTATTTTTCCAGTAAAGACGTCTGAGAATCGATGCTGAGAGTGAGCTGATCATCGATCCTGCTATTGAGATGACGGCACGCTGATCCCTGAGTCGTGAATCATTCATTGCATTAATGCTCCGTTTTAAACTCAATCCTTTAGCCAGTTTACATTGCGTGCCCTTCAATATGAGCGCCGTGCTGAAATGCAAACCTTCAAACTTCGGCGAGGCGGCGCGTCTTGATTAAACGTCGTGAGGCCATCAATGAGCATTAGGCATGAAAGAGCACATTAAAGTACAGCTGAAGGCTTCCGGCCACAAAAATAGTCTTTTAATTAAGATCTTGAGCTTAAGATGCGTGAGAGGCTCCGTGCCGGGCTTTGTTTCAGGACAAAGGTTATTCAGACAAATAACCTTGGAAATGAGCCGCTATTGTGACACACATGTGTAGCAAACTTACAGTACTGCTGGAGAAAGCAGGGAATTAAACCAAGCAGCAAAACCAAGAAATGGGTGCAGGATACAGAGGAACAGTGAAAAACAAATCACATCCCTGCAATATACAGCATCCCGAAAGGTCTGGCTGAGAGAAACTCGGCACCATGAGACTACAACAGACTGAACACAAGCTGTTTCAACCTGCAGGACATATGTGAACCAACAAGGTATTTGGGTATTGCACAACAATGCAGAAGGTAATCTTGAATCTTTCAGGTGATTAGCATGTTTCAGAGGACAGAATTAACTGTGGCACGATAGAGGCCGAGAATACAGCAATATTTGATACTCAAAAACAAAGTGTCTGCCGGAAAATGAGCGGAACCCCTTTTATTATAAGCCAGATCCGTCCCGATCAGCATTACACTACCAAGCACAATTCCTCTTAATTGAGCCGTTAATCCCATTTTGAAATCTGCTTTCATCACAAAAATGAATGTTTGATCACGATGACTGCAGCTATTTGAGTCTGTGGGAGTGGAGTTTTGATTTACTTTTCCACGAGGAAGACGTGGTGTCTCCAATGGAGATACGGAGGAAGAGGATGTGAGCCGGGAGAGTGGTGTGGGGACACATGGGGATTATATGCGCTAGTAAAACTCAGCACAGCAGGACCACCGTTTTTATAAAACCAGAAAGCATACACCCGCTTTAATATTTAACAGCAGTAACTTTCAAATATAGAAATTGGCCTTGTCTTAGCAGAGGAAATGGAAAAAAATATATAAATTACATCACGATGAATGAAATACAACAAGGATATCCGCCTATTTCATATTTACTGATTCGTAACTGATGAAATCCAGGATTTGTAACAGATGGAACACAAACCAAACTGTCGTAGACCAAATGATCCTCAGCTCCGAACACTTGTACACATTCATTTTGGTGAAGAGTCGCCTCAAATCCTGGCTCGAGCGTATTTGGCTTGGTAAAGGTAACAGCCTAGAGTGCCATGTGTGAGGGAACTCTGAGCTGGCTGCCATACTGGAAACACCTGAAGCTGGGAGGGAGGGAGGGAGGCAGGAAACGAGGAGCTGGGAGGCGATGGACATTTCATTGAGTGAATGAACGATCGTGCTTCTTTTGGTTCGCACATTTTCAACGTGACGGCGAGATGCAAAGTCCAAATCCGTGCCGTAAACACACGGCTATAAGGTGCGATTCATCGGGAGGCCGCAGCAGCAGCAACACTGCCCCTGCTACCTGATTTCCAGCTGGGATTCGGCCTCCATTGTAGCACAGCCTCCCTGATGATGAATGATATGCAAGTGGCCCTGAGCAATAAAGTAAATTTCCCAAGGTCACACATGTTTGCTTTTCCTTTGACACAAAGCAAGAACGTGAACCATATGTTTAGCTCCACCGTGACATGCCCCACGGGGACTGAGTGGAGGACATATGATGGTGATTGATGTTTCATTCATTAATTATCACTACCATCGACATATATGGTGAAGAAGCACAGTCATCAAACACAACCACAGCCTCCCAAGCCTGCTATATGGAAATCAGCCATATAAGCATGGGGGTGGGGGCGGGGGCGGCAAACCAGGAGCAGGCGGTGATGTAAAGGTATTGTGAGAATAAGCAGGTGCCTGAGAGCATATGGAGCAGAGAGGAAGCCATAGGTGCAGAGTGTGATCCCTGTGCTAATTGGCGGTTGTGTAAAAAGGGAAAACGCGCGCTTCGAATCAGCCACAGAAGGCGACGCGATGTCAGCTGTGGCACGAACGGCAAAACTCCGCATTTACAAACACGCGCCTCGCTTTGATTTTATTCTCGTTACACGTCTGCACAAACTCAACAGTCCAGATTGTGCATGTAGAAGAAAAGAGAGAAGAGAGCAAGAGAGAGAGGAAGGAGCTGCTGCTTCTGCTGCAAACACCGCGGCCGCCGTGCGTGGCACCGCGCGCCCCCGGAGGCTTGCTTACCTTGCACCCGAACATGAGCGACAGGGTCCGGTTGCTGCAGATGACCTTACACTGGCACATGACCGGCGACAGACACTTCAGGTTCCTGACAGCCAGAGACATCAGTCCAGAGGCTCACCCTCCTCTTCCTCCTCCGCCTCCTCCTCCTCTTCCTCAACACAAGACGGCACAGACCGGCCGCAGCTCGACGCTCCGCCGCCACTCGCCGAGAGAGAGACGCATGGACGGAGGAGATCCGCGAAGTGTGGGGGGGGCGGAGGGATGGAGAGGGACGCCCGGTGGAAATGTGACCGTGTCGCGGTGGCCGGCTCCAGTAGGCGAACTACTTCCGATCCCCCATGTCTGTTCCGCTTGTGGCGCTATACACTATCATGTTGTGCAAAGCTATAACACCGGCAGCATGATTCACAATATTCTATAGCGCACCCCCCCCACACACACATACACACCCTCTCTCTCTCTCTCTCTCTCTCTCTCTCTCTCTCTCTCTCTCTCTCTCTCTCTCTCTCTCTCTCTCTCTCTCACACACACACACACCCCTCTCTCTCCCCGTGTGTGTGTACATAAATAATTATATACAAAGCTGTGCAGAGAGCGATAGCACCCCTTGGTCATTAATCCCTCGAGGCTAGAAGTGATATTAAAGTATGGGGGAAATAAGAAAACAGTCCCTGGTTTACAACCACGTTACATTCAAAGATAAGCAGGTTACAGTGTGATCACTGCGCCCCCTGTTGGAGCAGTAGAGAGAGAAAGAAAAAAGAAAAAACACACCACAGCAGCTGTCCAAGGTGCTGAAGTGTTAGTGCACCCCCCGCCCCCAAAGGACACAAATTGTCTTCATTCAATTGGGTAAAATGTTATATGTGTAGTCCCAAATCACAACATACATTATCCTAAGGTACTTTGCATAGTTAGGTCAAAACCTTCTTTTCAGGGTTTTCTTCCTTCCTTTGTAACCTCGAGCCGAACCAGACTCGATGTGGGCGGCCATCTGCTTTCGGTTGGGATGCGAGGAGAAACATGAGGGGAAAGAGGAGAGGTGGGCGGTACGGCAGGAGGACATGTGTCATTGAGCTAGAACCGAGCGTCATTTACCAACAGTGTTTGAGCTCCTTTATTAAAAATACTGCAGGTAAAATAACCAAATTGGACCTTTGCCCTAAACATGAGGGCTGAATCCATTCACACCAACAGATTTATGCCGATTTGTGATGTGCATGTTACACGTGTGAACAATGGTTGAAAAGCGGTTATCAAACATTTAAAAGTAAAGGCCGCACAGTTGCTGCACAAAAATATGTAGGAAATCGTCAAATGTTTCAATTAGGACAGAGTGTTAAAGTGAATGTGTCTCTCTGAAAGTACACATGTCAAATTCTGCCTTGAAATGTTTCTGGATCAATTGATGTGATTGTTGCTGTGACAACATTTATTAGGAACAGACTTGTGTTCATTGGAAAACTTGTAAGTTTTTTCACTTACAGAGCTAATGTAGATTTCAGGTGGCTGCTCAAAGCTGAGTTGGCTTTATATTATAAACCGAAATAAAAATTGTTGAAATAAAAGGTATTTTAAGAGCTCCAGGTATTCACCAATACCAATAATGGGCATCTTCCTTTTTTCTTTGGTCTCGTAAAATTATAACCTTTTTATCACATAAAAGACTTAATGTCTTTCACAAGTAGAATATCTCACTTAGTTTTTATGTGAGTTTGGAGACTCTCCACTCCTGTGTGTGATTGTGCTGACGTCTTGAGCCCACAGGGTGGAGTGAGAGAACCAGGTAGGCCAGATTTAAATATTGTGCATTCATCTCAGGACCGACTGCGGCGCCGGGCTCAACTCTCCCGGGTGACGTCAGCGTTAAATCGAACACGGACACCGCTCCAAATAGCCCAGTGTGCAGCTGATGGTTTTTTTCCAACCATATCACCCTCTCAGGGAGTTGGGGATAGCCTGGGAAATCTGCAACGAGCTTAAGACGTCAGCAGGTTTGTCAGAGGGGGAGGTCATGAGTCTCAGCACAGGGGGAAGTAGTCCGTACAGTAATATGACTTCCAGTACAACATTGTGACTCTTCTTCATATTCAGCTGGAGAACGCTCAGTTTTGTGTGTGTGTGTGTGTGTGAGAATCATTTTGGATTTGGTTACCTCTTCACACACACTCATACTGTGCATATATGCAGTATTTTCTCACATATCACACATCACCTACACACTGCTGGCACACCGGATTCTCTGTCTTGCCTGATAGCACCTCGGCTAATGGAATGGGAGAGACAGGGATCAAACTACCAGACCTCTGGTTAGTGGACGAGCTGCTCGACCTCCTGAGCCATAGCCACCCAACCAATGACCCCACTAATGAGGCATGGTGTCACTACCACCAGCATGGTTAAGGTTAGGTGGGAATTGGTGATGGTTAAGAATAGGGATAAGGTTTTGGATAGTTCTGAATAGAAGCAGATGCCAAGTCCTTATAAGGACGGCTGAGCAAACCGGGTGTGTGTATTTCAGTGCGTGGGCATAGCACAGTGTTTTCTCACCACTTCAGATATATGACGTTTCTCCACGCTGTAGGTTTAACTTTATACTAGGACACTCATCTCTGATCACATAACGTTTGAGTGGTAGACTCTTTTTTTTCAAACCCACAATATGTATGCGTGGATGTTGCTTTCTACAAAAGAAAACTCCTGAATGGCCTGAATTGCAGCACTGAATTGATTTTAAAATGGGACTCTGGCACCGACTGCGCACAGACTCACAAAGGGCCAGCGCTTCAAAAAAACACACAAAGGTGGTTCCGCACATTTTCTCAGCGTGCCACTTACATCAAACTCCAGTGTGAAAGCAAGTTATTGAGCTTGCTCTATGAGTAGTGATGCTGTAAAATATCCAATCAGTAACTGGCCACAATGCAAATGAAAGAAAAAAAACATCCAAATCCTATTTGTCAGCTGTAGCGTGGGAAGGAATTTCTTAGAAACCACGTTTATTTGTCAGTCAAACGATCACTGACATTTACAGGAGCAGCAGGAGGGACGTCATGTTAGCCAAGGCTGACTCTGTACACAACGTATGCTTAGGCTGCTCAGTATTCACAGTTGGTTCGTATACAGGCCCCTTTGTAGGATGCATATAAAATCTTCACCTCTTCAATCATGTCTTTTGATTCAAGCATCATTTCCAGACTCAGGGGCTCACAGACGTTATACATAAAGAGGGATATGACTAACCCTGCCTATCTAGAATCAGTATAGATACAGCATCATTTCTATGGCGATCACGTGCTGTAAGTAGCTTCACTCTTCCACTACAGCCGTTATGTAAGCGTGGGAGTCACATGGAAATCTGAACTGTGGTGTTCCAACGTTGATTAAAGCATTAACATCCTAATGCAGCATTGTGTGAAAGAGAGAGATAGAGATAGAGAGAGAGAGAGAAAACGATAGAGAGCGACCCAAAAGAGTGTTTCCATGACAACATCTGCAGGGGGGGTGGGGGGGCGTCAGATCCCAAACAACTCGTCCACTTGCCAGCAGCTCGGTCCCCACATCTATAACATGGCTGCTGCTACATCACAGGTGAATGTGTGTGTGAACACACGCGTCCTCACGCTACTACGACACGCGGCACCAGCGAGAGACATGCCGACGTTCGTCTCCTTTCCTCTTAATTCACAGAGAATATGAAGAAGCACTGTAGTGACTATAAGAGTAGGCTGCTATAGTGCTGGCAAAATTCACCACAGGCTGTTACAGCAGCTTACCGAGCCTGCGAGTGCCAAAAATTGTACTAAGCCTAACACACCGTAGGTAGAGCCAGATGTGTCACACTTCTCATCTGCTGGGTATCTCTAGGTGCTGGGCAGTTATTTTGGAATCTTCTTATCGTCGTCAGCGGTTGAGAAAATACAGACTATTAATGCTTTACCTTTTATGTCAGTGATAAGGGAAATTAATCCAAGCCTGATCACAAGTCCAACACTGAACAATATATACTTGACTGTATGCATACTAAGGTTATGATCCAGACCCATAGATATTGTTTTATGTTTCTGCAGTTTGAATGTACTGTGTGTTCCACAACTTCCACGACTATTTTGGTTTGTAGGAATTTTTTAAATGTCTGTTCAAAGAAAAGTTGCTATTCAATAACAAGTCTGACTCTGGACCCACACTGTGATTGAGCTATAATATAGTTTTTGTGCTCATTTTTGTTTGTCAGATACATGACAATCTTCACAGATACAATAAAGTTCGAATTCCCTTTTTGAGATATGCATTTTCACATTGATCCTTTTATGCATATCTGCTAAACTGTACACTGTTTTTAAATATAAGTAAAGCACAATGTAGTTCAGCCCATATTTGGAGAATTGCAAACCCCACTGGAGTGACAATGATAATTGCTTTAATGGCCAAAATCAATGCAACAACAATAGGGGTTGTCTTGTAATGAGTATCTCATCTTTTAGTCCAACCACAGTTATTTCTTAATGGTTGTTTCAGCCTTCATGTTGCATTTTTAACATTATTGATTCCACAGTCCAGTGTATTCCCACATCCTTTGTTGTCTCCTCAGAATAACCCAGAGCTTTGTCTCTTTTGTGTTAGTGAAGGGACGAGCAGAACATATTTAGTCCATGTTACTGCATGACAACATTTGTTTGCACTGATTGGACTCCTTGTCTAAACAATTATTGTATACATGATGTTTCCACCCTATTATCTTCCTTATTTTTAGTTTACATGTCCTTTAGCTGCAGAGTCAAATTTACAGAGCATACAATTCAAATTAAAAATTAAAAGTGGTTTGTCACCAATTGGGAGGAAACAAATCTCTCTCACAATGAGCCCCAAGGCTTCAGCCTTTCATTCCCCCCAGCACTCAGCTGCTCTGACACTGAAATAGTCTAACTGCAGTGCAAATACAACTGGGGATCTCTGTGAGACTCTCTTACTCTTACTGAGAAGGAAAACACCCAAGGTGAGAATTATAGTATTCACACCTACACCTGCTATATCTGGTGTCTCTCTGCTTGAATATCGGATTTCACCTGTTCTGTTCTAGAAAAATAATATCATACAACATTGCTTTGTAAAAGACATCACTACTAGTAAAATATGGAGGACTAAAATGCAACAAAGTAGTTCTCGCTTTAAAATGTCAAGGAAACATATGTCCTCATTCCCTATAAGTGGCTCTATGGCTGGGCCCTTTAAAAACAACAATAGTTATTGAAATATAATTTTCATCAATAGCAATAATAATATATAATACTAATAATATATATCAATATATTGCTTATGCATTGTGAAAGCATAGTGAGGGATTTAATACATATTTGTTAATGTTCTATCTAAGATTTGAAAAAGGTTTTGCTCTTTTCTCATTTACGCAGATAAAGAAGAGTTAAAATCCACAACCTTCCCTGAGGAGCAGAAATCTGTCTTTAAACTTAAAAATAATAACATCTTGACATTTATATTTTTATCGTGATACATTTTCAATTGTGATATAAATATTTTTCCATATTGCCCAGTGCTTAATTTCAGAGTGATTAAAATCTTGCCCCAGTTCAGCTGCAGGTGCAACAGCAGCACTCCGACTTTGCTCTACAGGCAAACTGTAACGTTTCACATCTGATATTCCTGGTTCTGTCTCGAGCAGAACTGTCCAGCTGTGTGAATTTAACATGCCAGAATGGAGACATCACCAGCAGTGATGACCTGGAGCAATGTGTTATATATGCATGAAGTATGGTGTACACGGTGCAACTTCAGCACACTTCAAATGGAGAAAAGATCTATTAGCCCGGGAATTTCTCTTGTTTTTCTCCCTTTGGAAGCGGCAGACATGTTTGGGGAGTTATTAAATGGTTAAATTGAGCTCTAGGGGATAATTATCTGCACCACCCTCAAATGGGATGAGAGCATCTACACCATAATCATGAAAGCCTTAACGGATGATCTTCTTCGTGTGACAGGCGAAGAATGTCTCACAGCGACTACACTGGTCTGATTCTACACAGCTATCACCTCACGTCCTCTGCTACAGTCTGGTTCTGCCGGGCCTCCTCCCACACTAAAGACAACCGCAGTGTACCCGGACCACCCTCTGCCAGCTGTCCTCCATCGGAGACTTATATATGATGTGTGATGTGGAAAAATGTGGATGAGAAATGACCATCCTGTCTGCTGAAGCTCCATAACAGCACCACAATCTGCCCATTATAAACCAGAACCATCCACAAGCTAAAAAAGTAGTTCTACCAGCCTGAGAACATATTAAGTCCTTTCTCTACTTCCGATGCTTTATTGGAAGGATATTTGTCCTATAGTACACATGACCTTCATTTTACCAAATATATCAGTCCTGTCAAGGAACACAACAACTACCACACTCATGCCCGGCCAGTGGGCGGCGATAAAGTCTGCACCAATGATCCCTCTAAATACCTGTGAACAACATTTTGAGCACACTCAAGGAGCTTATTCCTCTTTGGTGGTAGAAACCTCAAAACCAACACAATAGTAGGCCATCAATTTTTGTACTTATATCTTTAATTCAAGTTATTTGTCATCTGTTTTGTCTCCTAATCAGAGACATTTCTGGCACTCGACCCAAGTTGTGGTGGTAAAACCGAAAATGAAATGTTATTTGTTCGTGTGGAAAGACGTTGAATTGGAGTCGCTGCTTAGAGTCACATTACAATAGAAGGTGATGAAAAACCCTGGAAAACATTGACTGGGACCCCTGTTATACAAAATACAAGCTGTCATGTCATGGTTTCCCAAACGATCTGTTTTACATTTACACACAGACACACGTATTTATAAATCTGCATTTTAGTGACTTAAAATGCCGTCTGCGTGTCAACGAAGGATCCAAACTCAAAGGAAAAACTTTGGTGTGCAACATATCTGAATTAATGTCGACACCATGCTCCTCTCAATCAATTGCAACCTTAGAATCATGTTAATTCAATGACTGGCTCTGATGTACGTGCTATAATATACTGTATAGTCAATGTATGACACTGGATATACTTCATTTTGCATTAACTAGCGCCTTCATTTGTATCATGCTTGGCTTATTACATGCCTTGCTAGCACTTCACCAAGTTCCCGCCATTGTAATGAGCAGTACTCAAATCAGTTTCATTTAAATTCAGACTCTTCACAAAGCCCCTCTATTTTAATTGTTTTAATCTAGTCGGCACTGTGTGCTGTACATTGGAATAAACAAAAGATTTGATCAATTGCAATGTTTTTGTTTAAAATACCCGCTGCCAAATATACAGCTCTCCTAATGGAAAACAAAATGTTAAGTAGAGCATGATGAATAGAGTTGGGACAGACTTACATTCAATTGAAATTCAGATTTTTGATATAGAGCGATTTGAAATACAAAACAGTTTTTCAAGCGTAATCGTTGAATTTAAATTCAAACAGTTAAACCACACAATGACACTGAGAGACACTGTACGTTAGTCAGGCTACACACTGCCTTTTAATGAGTTAACACCATCACTATATGACAACAAGCAAGCACCATCCACATGTATAGGGACATCTTTCCTCATTGTGTTTTACCAGTGTTGAAAACCACTGCTGTTTTGTGGAGCAGCCTGAATCATCTCTCCGTCCATGTCTTTACGCCTGAATGGCATAACACATGAAAACTGCTTCGTTGGTATCTCTACATTTTCAGTCAGGCTGATTGTAGTAATTGACCTTCAGCCAGTAAAGACTCAGTCCACAGAACCCTGAAGCAGCTCCACTGCTGCTGCACCAACAGCTGTTCACCTGAAGCTCGACTCAGTAAGCTGAACCCAGAACTGGAGAATCAGTTGTTGATGTGAACACACTGGCCCCGTACACACCTGGTATTAACATCTGTCCTGAGAGATCCCATTACCAGTGGCCAGTGGTAAGTACCGGCATCAACATGATGTTGTGGTCAGTGTTGACATTTTGGTGATGGCCACAAACAAATCAGCATGTGGGCACAGATAAGAGTAAAAGATATAGGTTCAGTTCATGGTGAAACTTCAGCGGGTTGGAGGATGTCGGCTGAGTAGGCAGTCCTTTTATATGTGGCCCACGACGCACCCCCCTTCAAACCGAAAGAAATGTGGAAAACAAGTGGCCCAGACCACCTCTGAATGTGGTCTTGAGTGATCGGATCGCTATCAGATCTGAGTGCGTTCACCCTGTATTTAGACCTGTCCACTTAAACCAGATGTTAAAACCAGATGTGAACTGTTGTCCTGATCAAGTCCCTCACTTACGTTAATGATCTCCAGTTGCTTCAGAGCGCTGGTCACCTGTTTATTCGAACTTCATCAATATACAACCTATCGCACGTCCAGATCGCACAAAAGTCAACACTGAAGCTCCTTGGGCCTTAACAACACACATCCCAAGTGAGATTTCTGGATTATGAAGATGGATTACATGATTTACTGATGAGTGCTAGTCCCCTTTAAGTTTTGATGCTACCCGCTCTTCAAGTTTCTTCTGTTTGAGGAATACTTGAGGACTTGTAGCATGAGGAGCCACTTCTTGGCCTGGTAACAAGTACCACTCATCTACACCATAGATCAATAGTCCAGGTGAATATAATGCCACAGACTTCATTGACATGTTGTTTCTCTCCAGTACTAAAACATTCAACTTTTCTGCTGCTTCAGAGTATGCTGAAAATACTCCACTGTAATTAGAGACAGCTTCGTCTGTGAAGCCATGTGTAGCCCAAAACATTTGGTGGATAAAGTTGATATGTTTAGACCAACTGGCGCATGCATCTCGCTGTGTGTCCTTTCTCAAACTTTCACACAGTTTGTTCTGGAGTTACCTCTGATGAAACGCAAAAAAAAGGAGGCTCAGGCTACCGCTGATAGCTTTGGCTCAACATCGTAGCGAGCACAGCAGGGTGCCAGTCTGGTCGGCCATGGCACCGCTTGTAGCCAAGATGATAAAAAC
This sequence comes from Pleuronectes platessa, assembly GCF_947347685.1. Classification (NCBI taxonomy): domain Eukaryota; kingdom Metazoa; phylum Chordata; class Actinopteri; order Pleuronectiformes; family Pleuronectidae; genus Pleuronectes; species Pleuronectes platessa. The sequence continues at coordinate 13,174,287 of NC_070640.1, read as the reverse complement.
AGAGCCACTGGGTGCCAACAGGTAGAGCTGACTGGCAGTATGCATGCCCAGTTGCCCACCATAGCCATCTCAAAGTGAATCATGTTGGCTTGAGTTTTACACATGGAGTGTGGAAAGATGAGTACTTGTGAGTGTGACTTTGGAAACTGGATGAAAACAACTTTGACAAAAGAACCAAGAGACCAATCTGCTCAACTGAGTAAATGCCTCTTTAACTAATATGGTCTTTAAATGGCCAATAATATAGTGACACGTTAGTGGATGGGACACAGACCAAAAGTAAATAGTCAAAGAAGTTGATAAATACATTTTTGTCAAAGATGTTTTCAGTCATTTTATGGTTGTTCTTATCACACTCATGTTCAATCAAGTACCATTTTTTCTTGGAGGTTTGATTTCCATTAGTTATTGAATGCTAAAAAAACGGGTTGAAACGTCATGATTGACATCAGAGACTGACTCACGATTGGTCCAGTGCATGTATCTGATAGACCTAGTTACCACTGTCCTATCCCCTGATTGCTACTTTACAGCTCTTTTGCTACAAATGCGTGAGATTGCTGCTTTCGTATCCTGGGATATGTTGGCTTCATTCTTGGATAATGGGAGGAAGTGGAGACTTGTCCGCCATCTTTAAGTACAGTGTGTGGTTACAGTATTGTGTCGACCATTGAAGGGGTTGTTGAACTTGACAGCCTCACACGTTTACTGAAGGATGATGGATAAGGGGGCAGGAAGAAAAATATCTCAACAGTATAAGTGCCATTTATATTTTATAGTTTTCATGGAAGCCATTGTGAAGCACTACAGATTTAAGTAACACTAATAGGCTGCATCGGTAGCAGTGACTTAAGAGCACATAGTAATTTGCAGTTTACAATAATTACCCAGTGTGCTAACTAGTAGGGAATGTTGGGTTGAATACAAGCTGATATCACTATTGCAGAAAACCACACAATAGATGAATGGCTTCTCTGTAAAATGGTAACTAATTGTAATTATCTGCCTTTTAAAAAGAATATGAACAACAAATAAACAAACCTTCACACTACATTATTATCCATGACCTTACGTGAGCTCCATTAGCCCTGATGAATGCTGTGTCATGTCAAAGCCGGGATGGTCAGCTGTTTTCCAGCCCTGTGCAAATGTGTAAAATCACCTCTGCAGAGAAATGACTCATGACAATCCAGGCAATCTAATACCTGTTGGATGATCAGGACACATGAGGAAAATACCTCAATGTAAAAAGGAGCACAGCAGGGAGACACACATCTGATGGGACTCTGCCCTCCCGTCGCTGAGAGGTGACAGGGTGACAGCCAATCACAGGGCTTCGGTAGACGAATGGCCCAGACTGTGCAGCGCAAATTGAATGTACTTTTCTGAAACGATAGTTTTGTGACATCATGACGAGCAAAGAGAGACACTCAGTGATTTTGTTGGGAGTGTTTGCGGCCAAGTTGTGCTGTTAGCTTGCCAAACATGATCTGAATGATATGAGGCTCATCTCTCTCACTGTGCCCAGGACCCATTTAGTGAAACTATGCAGGATCATGTTGACTTAGTTGCAATGAGACGGTCTTAAAATGTGACTTACATTTCCTATTTTACCCCCGCCAAGGAGTTATGTTTTCACGTCGTCTGTTTGTTTGTTGGTTTGTATCTATGTTACTTTTTTTGTAAACAAGATTAAACAAAAACAACTTTTTTACCAGTCCACCAAAATTGGATGGACTCAAAACAACACAAATATTTAATTGTCCAAGAAATTATTGACAACACTGTGTCCCAATAATGAAGTCAATAAAAAATGTAATGATTCTCATTCATCACGGCCGCTTACAGTTTAAATCAATTGCAGTGAAACTGACGGCTTGTGACAACAATTACTTTTGTAACTAGACTAGCCCCCAGTAGAACGCCTACCTCCACCAAGGCCCAGTAGTCCCCTTATGAAACCACATTCAAATTCACTAGATCCAGATCTTCATTTGGATCTGCACCAAATTGCACACGCTCGTAAACATCAGTCCCCTTTTCATCAAGATCCATGAATTATTCTCTGAGAGATCAACGGAAAATGTAGCAGGACGCCATTTCTCGCAATGCTAACTCTTCTACGGATAAGTAGTGCAAATCTCTGTTAGTTCACATACATGTACAAGCACCCACATGCATGTGGTGGTTTCTGGCTGCTCAACCACATTAAAGGCCACGACTCAACTGACCTCATCACGTCTACTCAGCTAGTTGGAAAAGGACTGGAGGAGCTCTGGACGTCTCTTGCCTGCTTGGTGCTTTTCATTCTCACAAATACACACCGCAAGTATTGCACAACTTCATATATACATATCCTGTATTATAATAATGGGACATAGCTGGTTGTTTGACATTTAGCCATTATCTCAACTCTAACCCTAATGTCTGTGCCTTACCCTGATGTTTTTAGCCTTAAAACAGACATGACTTCCTTCAAAGTGAGCAGGGTCGATTTATTTATTTATATTATAATATTCATCATCTAAGGACGACACTGTGCTGATGTCTTAGCATCCTCGCGAGGGGAGAAGCACACAAAATTATGAATTACATCCTAATATCTGTGCCTTACCCTGATGTTTTTAGCCTTAAAACAGACATGACCTCCTTCAAAGTGAGCAGGGTCGATTTATTTATTTATATTATAACATTCATCATCTAAGGACGACACTGTGCTGATGTCCTGGCGTCCTTGCAAGGAGAGAGGTGAACAAAATTCTGAGTTGCACCCAAACAAACTGTCCAATGCCGAGATAAAACCACTGCATACATGATGCTGTGATGCTTCATTCAACAAGTCTGCTGGAGTTTCCCTCTGTCTGCATGTCTAAACATGCTCACAGCCACCTGCACGCCCACAAGTGCCAGGCCACATTCATACGTAATACCTTAAGTGCACGATTAAACGTACCCAGAACACACGTAGAGCGACCGCAGAAAAAAAAGAGAGCCTGACACACATATCGCTGATTTATCTATGACAGTGGAGTGGACTGCAGGCATGTTCGATGTTAATATGCACAGATGTACGTGGAGGCATCCCTCAAGCCAGCCAGAGCGACTAGCCTAGACTTTGAGCTAACATGCAAAACAGAGGCAGCAACAGAGCGACGGAGGAGGAGAAGAAAACGACACGAAAAACGAAGAGGTGGATTTACCTACCACACACGGGCAGAGGGAAGGGAGCTTAGTGCGGCCCTTCATGAGCGAGAGACAGAGGAAAAACAGCCTCCCAGACACCCGCAGTAGAGGAGGAGAGGGATGGGGAGAAAGAGAGGGAGAGAGAGAGAGGGAGAGAGATGGGAGGCTGTGAAAGGGTAAGGGGAAATAAAAAAAAGAGGGAGGGGGGGAGTGTGGGGAGGGGAAGGGGGGGGAGTGTCGTAGCAGGCGAGGAGAGAGAGTTTTCCTGGAAGACGGAGTTGTTGGTGTTGGATACGTCTTGATGTTTTAAAGGATTGGGTCTGAGCGGCGAGGACTGGCAGCCCGCTTCCAGCCGTGACTCATAAAATATGTTTGTCACTGCCGGTGAGTGAGGGAGGGGAGAGAAGGAGACATGGCGACAGAGAGTAAACCACGTATGTTGTTTTAATTTTCTTCTCCGTCAATGAAATAAAGCGTACGCCGCCCTCCACGTCGGTTGTTGCGCCCCTCTCCCTATGAATCATCCTGGCACACATTTGTATCATGAAGCACTCGGACGCATAAAGTGAAAGCCACATGCCGAGCTCTGAGGGACGCTCCTCTGCCGTCATGTCTGTCATGGGTCAGAGTGGTTCTGCTGCTCATAAAAACAAGACGGCAACAATATCAGCCATCTTCGTGTTTTGGCTTTAGGCAAGATGAGTGTCTGTCTGCAATGTCGAAATGAATCATCGGATATTCAATATAGGAAGGATATCAATTAAGTTCTTCTCTGTTTCATGTTATGAATCAAATTGGTCCATTTTATGGAAACTACTTCTTTTACGATTTTGTGATTTTGTATTAATAACAATTTATTTGATAATAGAAAAATACTTAACCAGGTCCCTCACTACGGCGCATATACCGCCTCCAAGACACAACAATACTACACTACTACAATACTACTACAATAGATACATATTTTGTCTATTTAGCTCAGAGATTCTCAATTTCTTTGAGATAATATATTCCCAGGACCCCTTCATGTATAACCCTGAAATAATATGACATATCATTTCTTCTTAGTTATGTGAAAGAGGAACCCAAGAGAAATGTCTTAGAAGGATATTGGGCATGTATTGAATATATTTCCACCTATATATCATGTTCCTTTTAATGAATGAATCTTGAAACCTTTCATGGTCCCCCTGGCAGGGTCCACCCGACTCCCAACAGTCTGCAAACCCCCATTTGAGAGCCATATAGCTCTTAAATAGGGGAATTACAGCAGTAAAGAGGTAGCAACTAAATGATCTCATAATAATCTTAACTCATCCATCTTAACACCAGTAATTTGGCTGATCTACATCAAGACGGATACATTATTTTCAGACAAATGATGAGCATTTTGAAAAGTCCGGGATCTATATTCCTGTTACTCCTACACTGCACCTGATCCCTCAAAGTTTGGTTAAAAACTGGTTCCGTACTTTCTGAATTATCATTTTGCCAAATAACAGACCCAGGACACAAGAATATTACACAGTAATATGATACTCAAAGCGAAGCTGAGCACTCCTCATTGTTGAGATTATCATTATTTAATCATTACCTGTCAACATTGTAGCTCTCATTGGTTTTAGCCGAGTTTCAAAATAATTACCAGACAACACTGTTGGTTCTTTACTGTTTTAGTCTCTTCATGAGGAATAAAGAGATTTTTTCTTCTACATCACTCTCTTACACCGTTTGTGACCCGTAAACACATCTAATATTAGCAGGGATAAATCAGGGTAGTATAGCTCCTCCGTTTATTGATCAAACATTTGCCTAAGTGAATGTAAATCATTGTTTTATCTAAAGGTGATCTTTAATTAGTCATCATCTTCAAGTTGTTCAGTTCTTCTTTTAACTGTAACATGAAAGTAATGTTAAATTCTGAAATTCCATAAGTATGTATAGGCTTGACACTTCATTCATTGGATGTCACTCTGCTACTACACAAATAATTTACATTTAATGTAACCTATAGTTGCCTGTGTCCTTGGCTGAATAAACTGATCTATTTCTACCCTAAATTCTCATTTCTATTATGTCTTTCTTTATTTTGTGCTTTTACTACTCCAAAATATAATGGATTAGAAATCTTCCTGTAAAGTAAACATGTTATTATTGTAGTCCTTCTTCATGGCGGTATTGGCTGGAGCTCAGACACACTTGACTAATCTCTGCAATAATAAATGGTTCTACCATTTTTTCAGTCACTGTAGTCAGTGTTGTGATGCTAAATATAATTCAGTATCCACCCTGCTTAAGTATCTTAATTGTGTTTGTAATTGGTGTAATTGGATGTACTTCCTGTTCTCTTCCTCTCCAGCCTTGTCTCTTTCTGCTACGCGGCTGTATTAAGGGCAGAGAACAAACGAGTAAATGCACCATGACCCTATTGGACTGCTTTACAGTGGACTGCTGTTGGGTGATGGATGGGTTATGACACCTGCAGAGGTTAGGCCCAAAGCCCTCCGAAAACCGCAGCGACGCACCGAGCGGTGGCTCCCGCTCCTGCATCGGCTGCACTGTCTGTGTGACTAAAGACAACTGGAGCACGTCGTGACATTTCCATCTGGAATGAAGCCTGTGCTGCGAGAGTGCTGTCGAGCGCCGGGTGCAACCCGCGGATTCCAGCCGCATAAGACCAAACGTAAAATTTCTATTCTCTGCATTCATGAGCATTCTCTGCACCGCCTACACAGAGGTCATCCTCCTACCTGCACACTGTGGGCTCCCTCTCTCTCTCTCTCTCTCTCTCTCTCTCTCTCTCTCTCTCTCTCTCTCTCCACCTCTCCCTATCTCTCTTTTCCTCTCCTCTCTCTCTCTCTCTCTCTCTCTCTCCACCTCTCCCTATCTCTCTTTTCCTCTCCTCTCTCTCTCTCTCTCTCTTTCTCTCTCTCCCTCCCCACCTCTCCCTATCTCTCTTTTCCTCTCCTCTCTCTCCCTCCCTTCCTCCTTTCATCTCTATTCTCTCCATGATGATACCCCTGCCATGTTGTCATGGCAACAATCGGGCCCTGATTGCTTGGTTGCTAGGCAACTGACATCACCTATAAGAGGAACATGAAGATACAAAGCAGGAGACAAACAAATCACACAAAAAAAAGATATATGTGCGCTTGTTTGTTACAATGTTGAACGCTTTCACTGTCATTAGCTCATGTTGTAGTTTTCATTTATTTTTTTTATTTTTTTCTTCAGGCGTGTAGGCAGCACGGTGTATTATTAGAGTGGGAGAGGATTCAATTCAAATATGACTGGTATTCTCCAATCCTTTCCCCCAAAAAGCAGGTTAAAAACCCCAGAGTCCCAGAGGAGAACATCACAGGGGTCTTTGAAAAGAGCCGGCTCATCAAAAATGAATACAGGCTTTTATTAATTACTAATAATCATAATAGGGAAAAAACACAAGGCATCTTATGCACTCTAAGGCTCGGGCTAATGTAGCATAATGTAGCATCCGAGCATCATGGACAGCACCAGCAGCTGCGATTCGACAGTATCCCTGAGCCACACTGTCATGGACTCCTGTGCTGTAGTTATACAACTTTCCACAAGGTGTCATTGTGCGCTCTATTGAAAAAAAATATGATCACAGCACAGCAAGACAATCTGATCCCATTTGCAAGGCTAATGCGAGTGCTATTCATATCGATGATATCAGCATCTATCACTCGTGTTTTTCGTCATTTTTCTCCTGCCTTCCTCTTCTCTGTTCTCACCCCACACATACGCAAACACACACACACGCAAGCATTTACACACACACACACACACACACACACACACACACGCATATTGGCAACCAAACTCTCATTACATAACACATTGCAGTCAGTTTAGTTGTGTCCTTTAACTGAGTTGCCAATTGTGTGCTCAGGTGGTTTTATTACAGGCGAGAAGTTGACCCACCTTGACCTCAGCCCTCTACCCAACGAGGCCCACAGGACCGTCTCTATTGAATTTAACCTCCTGTTAACATATACAGCATCATCTCTATTGATTCATAGTCTCATTTACAGAATCAGTACACCAATCTGTTGTGTGCCCTGTTCAGTCGGTGCATATACACGTCATGGTGTCAGAGTGCAGTTGTCAGCCACAGCCCTCCTACTGGGTAGGCCTTCTCACTCAATGTGTGAGGACAAAGTCTCCAGCCCAAACAGTCCATGATGGATCTAATCTGTCACCTGTCGTATGGACAGTTTCAGGACGGACAGCCATGCTGACAGCCAAAACACTGAAATTAAGCAGCTGAGCATGTGAGCAGGGCCGGCTAGAGGATGGCAAGTAGGGTCCTAGATATAGCACAACAACAAAGCCTACATGTTTGAAATGGATAAAGATGCAACAACACCAAGTAGCAATATTTAGCCTTTCATGAATAATATATAAACATTTGAGGTAAGAAATGTTCAAGAGCAATGTTAAGGCATTACTCATACTCTCAGTGGGTGAGACTGTACAGCAGAGTGAGGCAGGAGACAGCGAGGACGGAGTGGGGCACAGATTGTGTTTTGTGCATTTGACAAAGAGAAGCTCTTAACAGCCTCCTCTCCGGCGGAGGCTCCTGATGGGTTGGGCTTTTTAAAGCAGTTCAGAAAGTAGAGGCTAGCATCACACTGGCAACAGATTGGTAGGTTACATAAAAATGTCTCTGGAAGGTGTAACATGCCGTCAGAATACCTTCAGTTCACCTTGGTATTACTTTCTACAAGGTGTTTAAGGCCATATGGAGCCGTATAGAGTCGTCCTTCCAAAAGATACTCCTTCACTTGGTGTTTTAAATTATGGAACATTTCCCTTTTAAAATCTCCACCAGATGTTCAATGAGGTCGATATTTGGTGACGGCAAATGGCCCAACATGTGATTCACATCATTTTCCTGCTCATTAAACCACTCAGTGACCTCTCGTGACTTGTGGAGGAGGCCATGTATTCCAATAAATACATTCTGATTCTGATTCTGATTCTGATTCCGATTCCAATTCTGATTCTGATGGTTGTCCTGGAAGGGGCCACACTCTCATCAAATGTAAATGTGATCATTCAGATCAATTTTGAAATGGTTTGCAGTGACCTTTCTCTCTGACAGAGACTCGCAATTGGACTCAAACCATTCCAGCAAAATGCCCTCCACAGCATAACGCCCTCACTATGAGAGGTCAGGTATTATGGCCTGTCCAGCTCCTATATTGTTCGGCACACTTATCTAGAACATGGTGAAGGATGGATGATCATATCTGACCATAGTCACTTCTATCCACGTCTCTATAGAGCAGTGTCTATGGGTTTTCCATCACTGAACTCCGAAGTGTGCATTTGTCTTAGTAATGAATGGTTTGTTCACTGCGACTCCTCTATAATAACCCTGTCTATGGAAATGTCAACAGACTGTTCTGGCTGTCGCCGTCTGCATTGACATTTTCAGTCACATGAGGAAGAGCTGCTCCTTTTCTTAACAAATCACACTAATGCACGAGTATCACGGTCGACCGCAATTTCCGACTTCATAAACTGATGTATTTCCCACAGGTTTAAAAGAAGACGTGGTTACTGTTCCTTTAAACACTTGCCAGTTGAGCATCTTTGTGTCTGAAGCTCCTGCAGTCCCTGCCCCGATAATGAACCTTCTATCACTTAGATATTTTCCTTTGAGCAAATATTTCCTTTGACAAATCAATATCAACAGGGTTTCTACCACAGAGCAGGATTGGATTTGGATTGTTTAATTGAACCATGGACTTTTCCTTTGTGGAGGCACAATTGCATATGTCTTGTTTCTGAAATCATTTATCGTTGTAATATATCATCCATCTCTTTTTTTATAGAGAATGACTGATGACTTTGGATTATGGCTGCGCAATAAAACAATAATAATCACAATATAACTTAAATCAATATAATAAAGGTCCAATATATATTGATATGTTTCTTATGCATTGTGTAAGCACAGTGAGGAGCCATAACCCATAACCGATTTTTTTTAATGTTTTTCTATTTATCAAGTGTTTCTAATGTCCAGCCCTAAAGTTTACGAAATGTATTTGAGGATAGAAAATAAACACACATTCTTATAAATAAACATTTATAAATATCTGTTATTGCTCTTTCTATAAAGTATCGTTGCATATCAGCAAACATAAACTCTGATACTGATATGTCTGTGAAAAGGTCACATCTGTGGATTTTTATTGGCCAGCTGATAAATCCATTGGTGTTTGTGCAAATTAAAGCCCATTCACAGCAGCTGCAGCTGCTTGCTTTCAGTACCTGCAGTAAAAATAGCAGCACACAGCACAGCAAGCCTCCACCTCCCGTTTAATTAACCCTGACGAGTTTCCTAAGACTTGAACTTGCATCAATTTCTTAACTCGAGCAAGACTGCAGTTACAGTTCTGGGTGCAGAAGCCCCCTCGTGCTGGAGTGCAGGATCCTCTGCGGTTAGTGTGAGTTCAGTCTGATCATGTAGGTGTGCTCCTTTCTTTCAGGCAGGCAGTTGAATGTGTGGGTGACTGGTGCAATATGTGCTTAAGGAAGCAACAAAGCCGCGGCGGACCACAGAATTCAGCACGATATATTTTTCATGAGCACAAAAGCAAGTTGTCATTTGACCAGAAATGACGATGGAGGGGAAAACATCTGTATGTAATTACATTTCTGCTGTTCCCTTGATTGTGCCGGGGTTTTTTCTCCATCGGACAAAGGAGAGTCTCAGCGCTGTTCAGTCATGGCATCAGACTTGTTTCCCGGGGTAAGCCCGGCTTCACTCCCTGTGCCCTGGGAGCGACTTGGCAGGATCTGTGTCTCTGTGGCTGCATACAAAGGCCTCATGGACGCCTGTGCCCTTGAGTGGAGATCATATGAGCTCTCAACTGGATCACTAATCCTAACCCACAGCACAGTGTACTGTATGACACACACACACACACACACACACACACACATATCACACAGTGTAGTGAATGGACACTTGTTAAGGTGGACGAGCCGAATGAGCACTCAGGAGGCTCCATTCGCTTTGCGAGCTGAGGATTTAGCTCAGCTCCATTTTGGAGACTCTTAGGACCAGAGCAAGCATGCAGCCGCCTCAAGCTTCTCATCCTTTTATGCAAAGACATACACACACACACATACCAGATATAAATATTCATATACATTGAAACATAAGAACAGCTGGCATCACAAAAATAATTTGAATGTGAGTGTGAAAACCCATTCCAGGGAAGGAGATGTTCATGTTGGAGCATGAAGCCAATACAAGCGGCCAGTGCTGTGCACATGCAGCCGCTGCTTGGACTACATCTTGTCAAATGTATAATTTATTTGAAGAAGCACTAACCAGGGAAGCCTTGAAAGTGCTGAAGAGGAGGGCAGAAGGTAAGAGTAGAGAGTGGAGAGCAGGAAAGAGAGGAGTAAGCAGAAGAGAGGAAAGGAGGTAAAATGAGAAAAAGAGGGATTACTGAATTGAAGGAGGCAGAAGGGACGAAAAAATAGGAAATGTGAGAGCAGGGAAGTGGAACAAAGAGTGCATCCAAGTACAGGCAAAGCAGAAGGAAGGAGGATTTAGTAGGAATATTCGCAGGAGACACATACTTGATTCTTTATTCCAATCATTCTCTTGATTGCGTCAAAATAAATTGCTTTTAGAGCAACTGTAATTCTCGTGTCTGTGTCTTCATCTTTGTTCTCGCCTCTTAAACATCAAACCGACCTTCTCTGACTCCGTGCCATGCAGGGAGAGAGAGAGAGAGGCAAAGGTATTGTCAAGCTCGCAACCAAATATAAATCCTGTGACGTCTCCTCTAGCTGATAGGCCCTAATATTCCCGTTCCAACATGTTACGTAATGACACTTCTGTGAGATGCATTGCTATCATGTGTCTCGTCCCTGAGACGTTAGTGTAGGAAGGAGCAGAAAACGACATAAGGTGTTAAAATGAGAAGAAAAGTGAGAGAAGAAAAGATGAATACATCACTTGGCAGGAAGTGAAACTGTGAGTGTTCCTGGGTCATCTGGTTTCTAGATGAGATGAAGCTTCGAGCGGCTACACCAGAGAAAATGTCTTAACATGACCTCACCAGTATGTGTGGGAGTTAGTTTTTCCTGAAAGGACGTCATCCTAACATACAGAGCAAACTTTATGTCTCATGTAACGTTGGGAAGCTGAAAGGATATAAGGCAATATTACTCACTGGAAAAAAAGGTTTGAACTTGTCAGGGGGTAGAGATGTAGAGAGATTATAAAAGAAAAGTGAATCAATTCTTATTTAAATCAATTACCTCAACGATTGAACTCCTAAAGGGGCTTTATTCAAGTGCATTTAATGTTTTTCACATGTACCAATTCTGCCTCCATTCTTATCAACTGGAGAAATGGACCTGCAAGTTCTGACTTTAACTGGTTTCCTTAAAAATGGAAGATTCACATTGACTATTGAATAAGTTTCAAGTTTCCCCATAAACCCCAGCCGGCTACAGGGCTCTACCTCACTCTCATACAAACAGATTTCAAAATTCAAGTTCTGTATGTTACTTGACTAATAAAATCCCACAATCTGACTCTTAACAGTTGCAACAGGGCTTCATAATAATGACTGGCTCTGCGTGCATGTATGAAGTATGCACTCTACTTGCTGCCATTCTAGTTCCACATTATTTCATTGTTGCTCCGCTATGGTGCATTGGCCTCGGAGCTTTAACAAACTCGCAAGCTTTGCGTCTTCCTTTCTCAAGGTGAAGAACTTCTCTGCCGACAACAAGTGGCTGTATCTGTGCAACTAATGTATGGGATGTGAACCATTATGTGGTGTACGGGTGTTAATCTGTTTCGTCACAGAAGCAAATATAGATCAGGCGGGAAATTGCCAATTCCAGGTCACCAGCAGATCAATCGGTGCAATTAAATCATCATTAAATCATTGGAGTTTCCCCAGCAGGATAGGCCTTTTCAACACAGTGGCTCACTGGAGAAACCATTATAAGTCTTGAGGTGAATCTTGTTTTCTATTATGCTTGAGCTCAAGCTGCTTTTCTTCACAGTAAAAGCAGCATCGAGGACTTCATTCAACTTAACTCGCTGTCCAAACATTGCCACTCATCAGCTCACTTTGGCTTCACCCACTCGCCAAACCTTTGTGCCTAGGGAAGCAACCTTTCTCTCTTTCTTTATTTACATAACCGGTTCTCCACTATGTGGGTGCCAGGAAACGGCTCACCCAGGGAGCTGCTCACCCATCCTCTGCTTCATAATGCCAAGCCTCACTCCTCACCTGCAATGCAGCCAGCCTCCATCAAAGTTTAATAACTCACATTTGAAGGAATAGGCCAAGATTTGAACAAATCCGACCCATTACAAATCATCCAGGTAAACCGGAGGGACCAGTGAAAATCTCCACCCTTTTCGGGAATCTCTTGCTTTTGTGTTATCCTGAAACTTCCGGATACCAGAGAGGGTTGTGTTGAAATGGTGGTTGTAGCTATTTAAAGCATCCAATCATCTCATTGGTAGGTAGGAGACATGCATTTCCACTCAGTCACTGTGTTCCTTTACACTCTTTGGTGCACTAACTTTCCCTTTTTATAAACTGACCATCTGCCTCCCAATCCCTCGGCACTGCTCAGGTTTTCTTTGCCAGCTTTACAGTAAGTCTTTTCTCACTTTGATAGAGATGCAGGATTCTGGAACAAGTTTTTTTTTTAAATATCCACTGTCACCAACTGTGGTCTTTCGCTCACAGCGTTTTTTTTCTTTCATTTTTCAAGCTAACTCAGTGACTCACACTCAAGGCAAATAAGATGCATTAGGGACTGATGCTCCACTCTTAAAGAGATACCTTGACATTTCATGTTTCTGCCCTCAGAAAGTATTTGTCACACTGCACCGGTTAAACTAACACAAATGCGTTCGTCAATCAAACAAGCAGCATCAGCTCATTAGAGGGAAATGTGAAATTAATTGGATGTTTTTTATTTCTATCTTCGGTAGATACTTTTTCCTTTAAGTGTATTTAAAACCAGACTGAGCAGCTGCCTCTGCGGCCACAAGTGGTAATTACAGGACGATGGTATAAAATAAATTCTGTTGGACTCCGGGTCGGAGCTGTTAAAGGGACTGGAAGCAACTTCACCTTGGAAGCTAACAGGTCATGGACAGGAAACCTGACCTCAGACCAACTCCCTATCAGTTACTCAGACTACAAACTCAAAAGTATCATCTCAGTACGAGTCAGCGACCATCGGGTCCAATAATGTCAACTCAGCATTTGGCTAATGTGATTGATCAAAAGCTGGACCCACATATGTTGGGTGCTGAAATGTCAATGCAAGGACATGGTCTCCTCTGCCGTGATGTCCGCACTGAGAATACTAAGGTAGCTACTTCTTACAGCTAGCTGACAGCTGATGTGTGACGTATAATGGAGACTCACACACTTCTCGCAGGACATCATGCCCACTCATCTAAGTATAGTGAAAGAACAGGGGTTCGGAGCACTGAATACAAGTCAATGTTAAGTCAAAATTATTTTAAAAGCTGTTATTCTAAGGTGAAGTTGCATAACACTGCTTTAATGTTAAACCTCCACAGTGTGAAATGGGGTCTCCCTGCTCATCTGACTACATCTACTTATCCATGTTTAACTGACCAATAATCTGTGTTGCCAAGGAAACTGAGAGGTTGATAAGCAAATGAATGTAATGTGCCACAGTTAACCACAGATGTACGTAATACATTTGAAAGGGCCAGCTGCAATCACCTCTGCTCTACACACACCTAGTTAAAAAAAAATCAAACGATCACAAGTTTAGCACACCTCTCTGTGTGTGTGTGTGTGTCTCTGTGTCTCTGTCTGTCTGTCTGTGTGTGTGTGTGTCAGTGTGTGTGTGTGTGTGTGTGTTTGTGTGTGTGTGTGCGTGTGTGTGTGTGTGTGTGTGTGTGTGTGTGTGTGTGTGTGTGTGTGTGTGTGTGTGTGTGTGTGTGTGTGTGTGTGTGTGTGTGTGTGTGTGTGTGTGTGTGTGTGTGTGTGTGTGTGTGTGTATTTCTGTCAGTTTTCTCATCACTTCCTGCAAGACACTGTACTCAGGTGCAGCTGCCACAGTGCATTGTTCCCCTGTTTCTGACTCTGTGTGTGAACAAGTGTGTCCACCAGGACTTTTGAAGGTCCTGGACAGATGGCAGCCTCCTGTACAAACAGGGTCCGACCCCAGAGTCGCATCATATTCAAGCGCTTTATGAATTTTTTCCTATTATTAGCCAATTATTCTGAAAAGGACAGCCTCCGTGGAGCGGCGAGCTGACGCCGAGCACATGTACGTGATATATGACAACGCTTACATCCCGTGTGTGAGAGGCAGACGTGTGCACATTCACAGCGGGCAGCGCTAATGTGTGCCTGCGGCCGAGGTGAAGGTAAAACTGCTGGAAAATGTGGGGAGATTAGCATGCAGAGTGCCTTCCCCTGGTCTCTCCCTGACACATTCTGCAGCTTCGGCATGACACAAAGCCCATCACAGACAACCCTATAGCGCCAGCTCTCCTCCGCTTCACGCTACATCCCAGCAGCCCCTGTTTAAAGACTCACAAGGCATGACACAGAGTAGGAGATGCAGGGGGAGCTGGAGAGATGGGGATCATCCAGAGAAGGAGATATCTAAGTGTTCTGTCCGTGCACAGCACTCAGGTAGCTCTGCTCACCCTATGATTTTTTTCTGAAATATATATAAAAATCCCCAAAACATCTCAAAGACAGCAGGATTTTTTGGTGTCCTGCAGAGGAAAACCTGACATGCAGATGTCATACTTTTATAATTTAGAGGAAGCTGAAAGATGAGTGCTTCCTTTCACTGTGTGCAGATACAGCTGTGGCACCTTTCACTCTTTGTCACTCTCACACACACACACACACACACACACACACAAAACGCTGGAGTAACATCAGATAGGCTTACCTTTGTAGTCACAATGCAGAGGCAGTCCATGGTACTCAAAACAAAACACTGGGGTGTATCTCAACCCCCCCAACCCCCCACGACCGAGGGCTGAGACCCCACACCCCTCTCCCCAGCCTGCCCCACTCCTGCACTCTCACTCTCGTCCTGCCTTTCCCCCCTTTTCTCTCTCCGTCCGTGAATCTCTTCTTTGACTAACTGAACCAGCGAGGGAAAGAGAGGATGGAGGGAGGGGGAAACATGAAAAGGGAGGGGGAGGGCCACAGGGAAACGGAGAGAGTGAGCAAAGAAAAAAGAGAGAGGAGAGGAGAGGAGAGAGGGTGGTCTTGGAATTTTGTATGAGGGAGAGAGAATGAGAGGAGGGAAGGTGAGAGTACATCCGTGTGGTTTTTTTGTGAGTGAAGCAGCGGAAAGGAATGAGAAATGATGGGGTGAATATGAAAAAGCGATGAAGAATGGATGGAGGATGGAAAACAGGGGTAGCGGGGATTTAAAAAAAGGGATGATGGTGGTGGCGGGTGTCACACTGTGGAAAGAGAGGGTAAAAAGAGAAACAGAGAATAAGACAGCGAAACAGCAGAGGATGGAGAAGAAGAACTGAGGGAGGGGACAGTGAAGGAGAGATAGGAGGAGAGGGAGAGTGGGTGAGTGCGTGTGTGTGCGTTTGTGTGTCTGTGTGTGTGTGTGTTAAGACAGAAGGAATTAGACCGAAAGAAAATGTGTTGAGGAGGAGTGCGTGAATTACATATGCATCACAGAAAAAGAAGACTCACAGCAGCAGCGACTTAAAGAAGACCCCACAAAAAAAAAACGATAGAAAGAGAGAAGGAGTCGGGAGTTTGCATTAACCGGATGAAGTAATGAGATTGAAACATCGTGAAGGTTTTTCTGCTTGTTATAGCACTCTGCAGCTGTTGCCTTAGCGATGGTGCAGTTGTTGCCATGGCAATAGAGAGGCTTGTTGTTGTCATACGTCCACTGTTGTAGTGCTGAAGGACCGTGTGTGTGTGTGTGTGTGTGTGTGTGTGTGTGTGTGTGTGTGTGTGTGTGTGTGTGTGTGTGTGTGTGTGTGTGTGTGTGTGTGTGTGTGTGTGTGTGTGTGTGTGTGTGTGTGTGTGTGGACCATTCATTTTAAAATGGAGTAACATCGGGCAGAGAACCATGAAGGACAGTCCAGGTTCAAATAAGTAATTACCAGATATGATCATGTGGATTATTTTATTATTAGCACAGATCCAACATTGTAAACTGATTCTTCAAATTTCCCCAAAATACTTCCCGTTGAACATGAATTTTTCTTTATTTCTTTAAACCATTGTGTTCACTGTGTTGTTAACCGCAATAAATTGATGTAAAAAAAATGCATACATGCACTGAACTGTACGCTCTGCCTTTAAGACAGTGGGCTGTACCACTCAGGGTTGTGTTAAAGGGGGAACGTGCGCTTCACAGTGTCTTTGCATCATCAGTTCTATAATTGCACAGAATCCACCCCTCTCCCCATCTCGTCTCCACTTCCCCGGTTCCCCACAATGTCGGAGCAATGGTGCAGCAATAAAGCAATTCTGAGTGATGAACACACATTTATCCCTCAGGGGTGCAGGAGTCGAGGCTGCGATCACAGTACAGTTCGATACGACAAACACAGACACTCTGGTCTACAGATGGCCACATCCCACAGATGGACACTGTTGTATACACCCGCGGTCCTGCATTCACAGTTCTCAAGCCCTGTGATTAAAGAATGGGCCACTTTGAATCACTACACCTATTACTCCTGTTAGGTCTCTACTTCTGTGGCATCTGAAGATTAACTCCAAAAGCTAAACAGAAGCTAAACAGAAGCTGGATGTGACAGTGGTTTAATGGGATATCCAGCAGGGACTCGAGAAGAGGCAGCTAAAGCCATATTTCACCGTCATCATATAACATTTAATAACTCCCATTATCCTTTGATGCCGCCCGACAACTCTATTTATTATACATTCAAAGACTAAAGGACTGCAAGTGTTTTTTTCCTTCTTTTCCTGAGAAGATTAATATGTTAAGACATTGCTTGTTCAAATATGAATGGAGAGAGAAAAAAATGTGATGGCAGAGAATCCATTAACAGGATCACGTGATATGTATCTCGCTGTAACTTCCTGTACATGTCATGTTTGAGGCCTGAGTCGTCTACAGCTTTTGCTGCGTTTCTCCATTCTCTCTCCCCATTTCCCACTTGCACTGTCCTCTTAATAAAAGGCAAAAAGACTGAGTCAGTCTCTGTAGAAATTATACTTTTGTCTAGAGTGCCCTGTGAGTTTCTCCTTTAACACAACAAAATTACATTTAGGCTACCTCCACACTGTTTTCTGTTTAGAAAGCTTCAGCTCTGCTATGGATTTACCTGACGTCAGTTTTAGAGTTTGAAAAACTCAGAGGCTGCGTTTTAGTCTGGACGGGTAGAAACAGAAGTTTGGAAATGATGACGTAGACCAGTGGTGTCCAAACTTTTTATCCCGAGGATCACATATAGAAAAAAAAGAAGACGGTCTGGGCCACTCACACCCCCCTGCCCTGGAGCGGACTCTTGATAGTGGGGGGGTCGTGGCGGCTTTCTAAGGGACAGCTGCAATACAGTGGGCCATAGTCCATCCCATTACATTTCATTTAGCTGACGCTTTTATTCAAAGCGACTTACAATAAGTGCATTCAAGGGTACAAACCCAGAACAACAAGAATCAAGAAAGTACAATATCTTCAAAAATAGACCAAACTGAATGCTATAATTAAGTGCCATTTAAGTGCTACTAAATTGTTAGTTTAGTTTAATTTATTATTTATTCATTTTTTGAAGCGGGCCAATTTAAAATGGATGGCGGGCCGTAGTTTGGACTCCCCTGACGTAGACACTCAAAACCACTCGCTGATTCAGTCTTTCTGTTCACAACTTAGCCTCAGCTACCAGTGTAGAGCGCAACATAGATAATCAATTACTATCATTGTTGATCCTAAATTCTGTGCTAACAGCTGTTGTGCAGTTAAATTCTGCATGTTACAAAGATACAACTGCTTAATGTGTAGTACACCAGCTAATGTTCGAGCAATCTGCGTGCACCAACATGCGCGTGCCTTCCTGTTAACACCGCCACATGCAGGCCCAGTATCCCTGATTGGTCATGTGAGAAGCCTTTCCCATCACCTTGAGGGGAAGGATAGTAAGACAGGGAGACACATACGACTAAAAAGAAGAGGAAGATACTTGCTATGGACAGAGCATACACTTTTGCCCTCATCAATTACCTGAAAGTCGGTTATGGGATTTTCGCACGGCAGGTACGGAGAGGTGCTGGAGAGATTTCCCATGAATCACTACAAGATCTTCAGGCAAATTTAGGTTCCCTTGAGTCATTGCTGAACAGCCTTGCTTCATTAAAGTGGTTTAAGTGAAGAGGTCAAGGTCATTGGTGACACATTGGCAGATCTAGACAATAAAGGGGCCACAGTTTACACAGAAGGGACATTTATAAACATCCATAGCTTTAAGCAAAGTAAGTGTATAATGGTACATGTATGTGCCCTTTTGGTTCACTATGCATGTGTCCCGAACGAATACAGCAGGCAAATGTGCGGAACTTATTTGTGTGCGTCTCAAATTCCGAGCGACAACTTTAGCGAAGGACCGGATGTGCTGTAGGTCTCGTGGTCATAGCGGCCGCAGACAAACAGGAGTGTGAAGACCCTCCCTCATCATTTAAGTGTCCTGTGTGGGGACACCTCAGTTCCACAGTCACTATAATGACGACGGACAAAGACAGGTGGATCGTCCAAAAGCCGACATCGCACAACTGCTATCGGATGTGTAGCTGGTAGCTCATCAAACATGCACACTCGTTTGAAACGGCATCACCGGAGTGATGTCCACTAACATTAGTGGAACAAGTATAAAAACGAGTCCCGTGCAAACCCAGCTCCCCGCGGCATTCCAGCTGCCTCCTGCAAATAATTCAGACGGTGTCAAAGCAGTAACGAGCGACAGAGGCGTTGTTAAGGCAGCGGACAGGCGACTGTTTTCTGTCGTTGAGAACACAGGGTTCCAACACACACTGAAAGAAATCGAGTCCCGTTACGAAGCTCCCTCTCGTCTGCAATTCAGCCAGCAAGTGACATCACACCAGCCCTTTATAAACCTCGGTCCCTAACGTGAGTGTAAAATACATATATTTAATAAGCATAATCATACTCTACAATAATGGTGCAGTTTAAGTAGAGTTCATTTTCTACATTCTGCACCTTAATGGATATTTATTTTACTATGTTGATTGTTTTGTTTTTTATTTTACTTTGTAAAAATTGCTAAGGTAAGAAAGACACAGCCATAGTTAACCAGGGTTGAATAAAAGTAACTAAACAATGACTGTATCCTGTTCCTTGTTTCTACTGTTCCGAAAACATAGCGAACCCTTGGCCCTGCTCCTTGATCTGCCCCTGCATGTAGCTGTGCTAGGATAAATTAATTCCTCCTTGCTGAGTTCCTTATATATAACCATTCTGATTTGTGCCACATCCTCTGAATAAATACTGTCATCCCAAGTGCGTGGAATGCGAACCACCCGCCTCATGTGTCTGAATTCAACCTTCCTTATTACGATGCATAACCCTAACCGTCTCGAGAAGTAACGCTGACCATCAAGAGGAAAACTGCACATTTGGAAATAGCTTATGAATCTACCTTTTAGACAGTTTGCTGAAGAATGTATATATATAATAACTAACCAGTCAACACATGGACAAGTTGCCCCACCCAACAAAAAACATATTCAAATGAATGAACTGTTCAGTAACTAGTGCTTCAGTCTTACACTGGTTTGTGTTTCCCTCATGCTACAACAGCCTGGACTGGATTCCAACAGAAATGGGTGTTTACGAAATCCCCTGTAAATGTCACAGATAATTAAGTACAATCCATTTATCACATTTGTGATGACCTGACTTTTCTGTTTTCCACTTGCTTGTTCATTTGTACGTTACCACTCGATGTGCCCTCAGCCTTCGCCACTGACTCAGAAACAAAGCAAACATGTGTAAAAAAGATTTGTATACGTCTTTATGTCTGTATATGAAGGTGAAAACATGTATTTCAAATTCCAATTCAAGATCATTCTATGCAGATCATGTTTATGGGAATGCATCAGTAATTATGTGTGTACCAGTATAGTGTGGGAGGTAATATAATGACTATAACAGCTGTTTAGATAGGGTAAATGTAAAAGTATGAGAGTTTTCAGGGATGCATGAGTCGGACCATCTATATATATATATATTATATACACACATTTTCTCTTAGGATGATCCTAATATGGCTGACCTGTATATAAGATTATATCATTTAGCTCTCGAGGGAGCAGGCAGCTCTTGTACTCTTTGCTAAAACTTGACTATTCTCACATTCTCAAAGTTCTGACGTCTTGTTTTACATCACAAACAGAACTTTAAATGATCACAGCAACGAGTTTAAGAAAAGAAAACCAGCATGATATTGATGATTTAACTGAGAGAGAAAAAAATTATATATCATTAAGCACAAAAACCTTTCACACAACACCCCCCTACACACACAGACACACAGTCGTCACTCACACATGCTGTTAAAAATAAATATATATATATGTATATCAAGAAGCAAAGAGAAAAACCTCTCTGCTGCGGACAAGCTTGAACACCAAGGCGTTCCCACTGATCTACATTCACAAACCTCCCTCAGATTAATGCTGTTAAGTCTTGAAAAGCACTCACCCATAAATATGTGCTCTCCATCCTCATGTGCCGCACTGCTTTAAAGACTCCAGTGTTTTGGGCTCTGTGGCGTGCCTCTGACTTAAAAGTAGGCCAAGGACAAGAGCTGGTCATCTAAACAGGCTAAACCCGAGCAGAACATCCAGATCATGGGGCTGCTGACTGAGAAGTGGCCAGATTTAGCTTGAGCAGGGGCTAGTGGCACAGTTCTCACTTGAGCTGCCACATTCAGATGACTCTGTATTAGCTACTTTATTTAATTGCTGTGATCCTTTCTCCATACCGGGGGAATATTTGAATCAAGAATTCCTCAATATGTTCTTCCCAATGTGAGTTGTGCTCAGTTTTATAAGTGAGATAATAAATTCCAGCTGGTTCTTTTTCGCCTTTTCTTGCAGAAACTATTTCAGTGGATTCGAAAATATTCAGCTGCCATGTAACCCGAGAGACTCTTTCTAAGTTGTCGAGGACAAGAGACGCCCACAGGTGTCTGCACATTCACTCCAGGAAGTGTCACTTCTTCTTGGTGTTGATAAGGGATGGTATCATTGTGAGGAGGATTTTGTGCTGCTGGGCTATAGCTCTCACTTTTTTGCTGCACGCATGTCACCGAGGTGTCCCTGAAGTAAGCTATCGTTAGTGCAGGTGATGAGTGCGACGTTCCATGTGTGATCCCCCCCCCGCAGGAAACAGGCTGCTGTGGGTTGGCTTTTTTTATTGTTCGTGGGAATTTTGGTGTTGGAACACAGATGTTCACTTATTTAGCTGATGTTGCGATTGTTTTCTGAGGGATCGTGAAGGAACAATATGTCACCAGATTGCTTCTGTATGGTCTGTACCTGCGACGGAGCGGGCGTTAGGGAATTTTAATTAAGAGTTTAACGCTGGAAAAACCTGCTTAGTTGTGATCGACGGGACTGACTGGGTGTGGTGATCGGATGTAACTGCAGCATCAGTAAACACCATCACATTTTGAATCAAATATAAAAAATCGAATTAAATCTACAGCTTTTACCGTTAATTGAACAAATACACTTCATGTGGCGGTGGAGGTCGGGCTGGGATTATGTAACCCTGTGGGTAAAATGAATGCTTTTAAGTTGGTGTGGGCAGCCGGAAAACATTAATTATATCCACAAAGGTTAAATAGCTGTGAGGTGTAAAATGCACTACGCGTTTTGTGATGTGAAATTATTAGAGCCTGAGCCTGATTTTTTTTTGGTTGGCGAAAAATGCGAGCCGTGCTCAGACAAGTTGGATTTGGCGTTTGAGTCTGCTGGTATCAATTTTTTTTCCTTTTCAGAATACATAATGCAGAATAGTTGAGCATTTATGTTAAAATTGCACACATCTTCTTTTCTAAATCAAGCTCTAAATATTTGGTTATCTGTTTTCGTATCGTACGATAACATTTTTTTTACAAATCTAATTCAATCAATATTAAATCCTGTTTGATGCAACAAAGAGGACAAATTTGAAACAACCTAAACTTTTCTAACTGGCAGAAAGTGTCGTCTAAGTACGGGTCCTCGTAGAAATTGACAGAATGAACTGGTAGTGCCTTTTAAAGTTGATGGTAAATGGAAAAGATTTCTGCTAATTATGTAGAACAGGGGACAGACTGTGCCGTTGGTCTTTGTGCTCGATGGAGGGTTCAGTAACTGCCTTTTGGCCGTCCACGACGACAGAGGAGTGATTGTTCTCGAACTTCGAGGGCCTGCCTCACACTGCCTACGTGTCCCAGCATGCCTCGCACATTAGTGATTAGTCAGTTGTGAATAATCCAATTCTTTTTAAGGGCTTCCTTTGGCTGTCATGAAAGAAAGAGAGAGCTATTACATCGCTTTACAGATTTGTCACAAAGGGACACTGACATGTGTGTGCTCCCAATTATTCCTCTGTTAGGTTCATGAAAAGCCACTTCACTGACAACCTTTTGATTTTGAGGCTGATAAATTCATTCTCAAGAACAAACCCTTCATCATCGTCATGGCTCGTACTGTTTCTGCAGCCAGGTGGACATGAGTGGCAGATGGAGCCATGTTATATACCATGGGAAATACTCCATCCAATGGAGCAGAGGTTAGCACTTTTGCCTCACAGCAAGAAAATTTATTTTTTGAATCCCAGTCCGGCTTCCTCCCACGGTCCAATGACATGCAGGTCGATTGCTTACTCCAAGTTGTCCTTGATGTTAATACAATACTATACAACTCTATGTGTCCAGAAGGCAATGTGGTTTAAAAACAAGAGACAGACCTGCACTGACAAACATCTACCAGACATTAACACAATACAAATTAAAAGAGCTGTTGAATGTTGTTGGGATTAAATTGTAAGTTCTTTAAACAATGTGAGAGTGACTGGGTGATGGTCTCTGTACATCACCCCTGCAAGGGCCCTGTCCAGATAGTACCCTGCTTCTTGCCATGTGCCAGCTGGGATTGGCTCCAGCTCCCCCTGTAACCATCAGAAGGATAAGCGGTATAGATAATAGACGGATGGAGGGAGGGGTGTCCTTCAGCTACATTGTATTGATAGTCAAACCTACAAAGAATAAAACCCTTACAGGATTAATACAGGACACATGAGAGATAAGGGAGGGGTATTTTCCTGTGCGGATAAAGTTGTGTGATCAAAATGCCATTCTGAAGTCAGCCCGCACTGCGATACCACCAGGCGGAGACAAGACGTAACTCAAACCCTCCCTGTAGTCCTTGATACATGAGTGGATGTTGAAAGCAAACCAGGCGGCTGTCTAGAGAACACCGGAGGAGTGAACCGCCATGACTGTGAACGGCGTGAAAACAAGGCTGAAAATCACTCATAAGGATCATTTCACTTTCAAGTTGTTTGTTTCTCACATGCAAAATGTCAAATGCAAACAGGAAAAAGCAGAAAAAACAATGATACATGTATTCGCTGTTTGCAGCCAGCTGTGTAAACAGACTGCTCATTTTAACCAATGCACTGCACTGTATAATTATCCAGCTCACTTCCACTTGTCAGTGCACGCTGCCTCCCGAGCTGACAGCCGAGTGAGATGGAACTTGGTGCACTGATAGAGCAGAAGACTTTGTGAACAAGGTAGTTCTCCGGACCGACAGCAGCCTCCCTCCCTCACTTGCTTGCATTAACCTTTCCTTGCTGATTGTTCCCGACGACCCACAGCTTGCTTATTAATAAGCAGCAAGGGAATTCCAGGGCTGCTAATGCATTCGGTTGTCCACTGCAGCATGTAATGATTCGGCTCACATTCACCCTCCTGTTATTCTGCATCAGCCTGAGAAACCGACCTGGTGGTAGGAGTTTAGATCCTTTTTTTCCAGATCTACAGCTTTTGCCGTTAATGCTTGTTAATTGGAAAAATACACTTCATGTGGCGGTGGAGGTCGGGCTGGGATTATGAAACCCTGTGGGTAAAATGAATGCATTTAAGTTGGTGTGGGCAGCCGGAAAACATTAATTATATCCACAAAGGTTAAATAGCTGTGAGTGGTAAAATGCACTACGCGTTTGTGAAGTGAAATTATTAGAGCCTGAGCCTGATTTTTTGGTTGGCTGAATATGCAAGCCGTGCTCAGACAAGTTGGATTTGGCGTTTGAGTATGCTGGTATGAAAACCATTTTTTTTCCAGAATACAAAAAGGCAGAATAGTTGAGGATTTCTGTTTCAATTTTACATATTTTTTATAGAGTTCGTATTTTTATGAAATACTATTGGTATCAGCATCAACCCCAAAATCAATATAATTTTGGCTCTAGAAGTTATTTTAAGCTTTAAAAACAGTCCAAAATTACAATTTTATATACAGCGGGTAGCCTATTGTATAAATAAATTCAGATTAGTTCCTGAGGACACACCAGGTACAGGGGCCTTTTACTCCCAGAGTGTTGACTGGAAGGCAGCCACCTCCTCCAGGGCTGCCAGCAGCGGCCTAACAGTGTTAAACTGGCCAACTACACGCCGTGTGGCAGCGTGCCTTGCTCTGCTTCTCAGCCAAAGAAAAAATCTCACTGACCCACTTGGTTTAGGGTTATGAGTTGCATATCCTAACATTTGATTATGCTTAGTGTGGACTTTAGTCACATTGTTTTACTGCATTGAATTGTATCATAGATTTTTCAATCTCTTAAAATGTTTAGATCAGATCGCAATAGTTAAAGAGATGTATTTGAATATATATATATATATATATTTATTTTATAAACACACACATACATATATATGTATATATATATATATACACACACATATATATATACATATGTACATATATATATATTAGTGTTATATATATATATATATATACTATATACTATATATATATATATATATAATAGCAATGAATTTGGGAATTACATAATCTAAGTCTAGTAATGGTTAAAATAGTTTATGTACATGTCAATCTTGTAGTGCTTGCTTCAAAACTAAAGAAGCTTGGAATTAATGATTTCATGTTTTCATTCTTCATTTAATTGAACTTGTTTTGTGTCTAGTGAATTTTCCACAAAATTATAAAAACAATACATGTATATTGTTTTATGTTATTAAATATATTATTAAATGATACTCATAATGAGAGTCAAAAGACTTTAAGTTGTTGTTTAACATTGTGCATTCTTTATGTGTTTATTGTGTTTCATTACCTGGAGTTGAACGCCATCTCCTGGCAAAATTATGCAACCAAAGGAATTGTCCTGAATTGTATAAGTTGCAAATCTATCACTTTATATTTTTAACCAAAAAGTTTTATTGCTGCTCATTTTGACAAAACAATGCTACACGTATGGACAAACATTTCATAGAGTGGGATGGTGACATCACATTATGGTAAATTTGAATATCAAAGAGGAATATTCAGCAAGTCAACACTTTGACAGGTTAGAGAAGAAAAATAACATGTAAATAATGAAATGAATGATGGCTGAATTCAGTTTCACTCTCCTGATGCTGCACATGTTCCTCACTGTCACACGATCATGATGTAACAGAACACCTGAATAACCCTAACCCTAACCCTAACCCACTAACCCAGTCTTTATATAAACCCCTAAAAATATATAAATCTGCTTTATTAGTCATTATCTTTTCGACGTTCAGGATGTTTCCAGGGGTGTATACAACTTCCTGCTGATGACAGATGGGTGCTTCTTGGACGGCTGTCTGGAAGTCATTAGAAATTGACTGAACGACTGAAAGAAAATCAAAAAACTAAAAACAAAGCACGTTAAACAAGACAAACACTACAGAGAACACCTTTCAATATTCTCTGTTTTAACTGTCTGTTTGCTTGTTCACCACCTGCTGTTATATCAGACAGGCCTCTGTAACACAGCTGCAGGCAAGAGGTGCCACTTTAAGAAATGCAACTCTTAAAATGACTGATGTGGATTGGGGCATAAATTATTGAGGGGGGGGGGGGGGGGGGAGTCTAATAATAAACTCTGTGTCGTAAATAAATAATAAATAATATTATACCTCCAGGACCTGAGCTTAACTGACACTGTCGCTCGTTAACATGTGTCAGTAACATCATCCACTAGGGGTCACCATTGTACTCTATGAATGAGGCCATTGAGTAAGTCCAGCATGGGGCATTAAAAGGTTTCCTGACAACCTTATTAAACAATCAGCTTTTGTGATGGTGTGGAGTACTTGCTCATAGACCTCGGCAGTTAAAAGCAGGAAAAACAGGATGTCAGAGTCAGAGCTTTACAATTGCTCTGACATTTCTTCTCATGACCACTTCCACCTGCCATTGCTCTGACTGCCACCTGAACGGTCGATCAAGGACTTGGCCGAGCTTCTGACAGAGCCGTCACTGAAGTATGAAAGTCGGTGTCTCCCACGGAGAAGCAAAATTTAGTTTTTTGGGAATTTGCTCTTTTTCTTGAAGGACAGCCATGTCGAGTTGATGAGCTTCCCATGGCCTGTGGAGGAGCCTCTACTGCAGAACCTCCCCCAGGCGCTTCATCGGGTCATCTGTGCAGGCTTACATATTAATGTGAGAGCTAAAGGTGGTGTCTCAAACAGTGTCTCTTACCAAAAAAAAAAATACTGTAACAGCACTTAGTTTGAATGTTTCCAAAGCCATAACAACTTGCTAACATTCATATAGATTTGATGTACCTTTTTACTACCATAACCATGACACTCAATGGAGTGCGTTCTTCCACCAAGGCCAAACAGTCCCCTTATGAAACCACATATCAATTCACTAGATCTGGATCAGCACCAAATCGCTCACTCAGAGAAACCGGTCTTCTCATCATGCCAAATTTTTTAATCAAGATCCAAAAAATATTCCCCTTGGAAAGTGGGGAAAATGTCAAAAAAGCGTAATCTCGCAATGTTAAAAAAAAATTCTGGACCCACTCCAAACTTTTTGTGAATTATTTCTTGGCCCACGTCCCATCCTTTTTACCAAGTTTTGTTGAAAACCATTCTGTAGTTTTTGTTTACTCCTGCTGACAAACAAACCAACAAACCAAACAGAATGGCACTCAGTAGAAGGCATTTCACCGCCAAGGCCCAACAGTCCCCTCAAATTCAATCAGGCTGCGCCAAATTCCACACACTCAGATATCAGTTTCCTAAATGTCCCGGTGTTCCCCCCCCCCCCCCATCAGGATCCACGAAGCATTCTCTGGGAAATTGGCGAAAATGTTGAAAAAAACGCCCTTTCTCCCAATGTTAAAGAAATTCCTGGATCTGCCCCTTGATCTGAATTTGCACCACATTTTAACCGGTTCTTTCCTGACCCAGAACACATCCTTCCACCAAGTTGCATGGAAGTTTGTCTAACCCTAACCCTTGGTGGGGGTAATGAGCACGAAAAAAACAAAAATTCAAAATACACTTGGATAAAATCTTAATTATAATCAGTGGAGAGAAACCATTTCTAACATATTAGGGTTAAAAATCACCACCATCTATTCGTTGCTCTAACACAGTGTTTTGTGGCACACAGAAGCGAGAAGTATGAATCACAAGGCAGAGAGTCGGGGAGGAATCTGTGGAGACCGGTGGCATGTTTTATATATCTTTTTTTGTCTCAGCTACAAGGCTGACACAGACACGGGCCCCTGTGAGCTGAAAGACAAGTGAAGAAGCCTATTAATCATTTATACCGTTTGGACCGTGTTCCCAAAAAGACAGCATTGTGATAACTCATTTATGGCTCCTCCACTGTCTTTCTAAAAGGGACAAGCACAAGGCTGTTTCGGACTGAACTCTTATGATTGCTGTCATTTGGCCTGCTGGAGATCAGTGCAGGTTCACATGCCTCTGCACCTAATGTGCAACCTTTACACCATGTAAAAAATATGTTTATGTCATTCAGATGGATATTTAAAAACAACATTTATTCAACCATACATACATGCATCTGCAATTTGTTTTATTTATGAGTTACTGTTCTTTGACTTGAAACTCTCCCCAAGGATTGTTTATTTTAGAAAATGGAGGCTCTATCACTCCTGTTCTATAAAATATTTAATCTCGTTATACGGCGCACCTGATGCCCTGCTCCACCTGTTCTGTAAGGTGATTCACCATTGATGTACATGTTTTTGTAGAGTCAAACCTGCTGAACAAGTTACTGATCTTATACGTTCTTATTTATTTTTTTTTACGATTTTTACATCTAACTTTGCAGCAGTCGATGCCATTCTGCGAGGAACAGGAGCTGCTGCTATTTGTCTCACCTCAAATTCAAACACAACGCGACCCGAATAAAATACGTGTGCAGTTTGTACAGTTAAGGCAACAGCGCAACAACACCCAGGTAGAAACGGAGCGAGGAGTCCTGGCACAAAAGGAAAAGAAAACATTTGTCAGTGCGTGAGGAGTCCTTCTGCTCTGTCACGTCTGGCTCGTCTGTGATCATGTCTTGTGAGTCTTTTTCGGTGAAACATGTAATACTAATGTTGTCACAGACGCACGGCCGCACAAGAAAATAACAAGTTATTTCAGGCCCAATAATTGACAAATTAAGACCAAAGACCACATAACCAAAACGAGAGGGAGAAGAGTCGCTAACAAAGCAGTGTTGTTGTCTGTACTTGTCAACTCTCTCGCTGCCAGTTTGTGAAGATGAGAGGCGAGTAGCTCTGTAGCATTGCAAACTCGCTGTGCATTACAAAATGATGCAAGCTCCGGGGTAGCTTGTTAGCACTTTCTTTTCAATTTTTTTTTTTTATAACTCTAATGCCCATTCATTTTATCTCTCAACTACATGAAACGATACAAGGAAGGAGACAAACGCCTTTCGCCTGTCGCTGCTTTTTACGGCGTGGAGATATGTGAAGTATGAGGGAGTAGAAAGATGGCACTGTTGTGGCAGCTGGCCGGCACCCAGACCACCACAACATGTGTTTTTCCTCGAGATAGGCTCTGGTACACGTTGTTCCTAAAATTACAGAGGGTTTGAAGATGGCGAGAAAGCCTTTATGAGCGGCAGTGACAATCGCGAAGAAACTATACAATTGCATACAAGCCCAAGTCAACCGTTTTGACTAGTCATACCAATTAAGTGACAAACTCCAGCTGAGTATCAGGGCGTGTCTCACTTTATTCACGCATGGGTGGTATCCTGGAATTCGCAGACGGCCCGTGGTTCTATATGGGTTTCGCAAAAAGCTTCCTACAGTAAAGAGGATAAAGCACAACCCTGCTGATTTGTCCTCGAGATAGCACAGGACAATGTGTGGTGATGTTGAGAGTGGTGGAGATTGGTGTGGCCTTGCTCACCGGCTTAACAAGCATGGTAAAGTACTTAGGTAGAGTGCGCTTAAGAGCCACGGGCTACTGACGTCTTTACTGGTCTGTTTCCTGAAAGACATTGTTATGTACAGTACATTTGAAGTCATGGTAAAGAAGTTCGGCACTTATAGATGTGTACATATAGATATTATACACGTACGGTGGTGGAAAAAGAAGACATTCAGGTAGTCTAATGCAAGTACCGGTGATCTCATGGGTTATTAGGCCTGAACAAGTCAGGATTACATTATCAAAACTGGACTATGATAAAGTGCAATGGCCACATTGAATGGGCTGGATTAATTTATTAGGATAAAGGTAAAATGTCCAATTTATATAAAGTATATGATACTAAAATGATACTATAATTGATGGTGTCCACATGTAAAGGAAAAGACTTGTTTGGAGCAGAACCCAGGAAAAATACATCATATCCTAAATTTTATATTTTTTTATTCCATCCCCATCACTCCTCATATTATCAATATCTGTCAAAATTGTGTTGTATTGTTTGACATCAAAAGTAAGTTATATGGATCTATATATTTAGATTTATAATGAATTAATTTAAACATTGTCTTATTATTCCAAGCTTTGCTAATATATGTAGCTCCAAGGAAATAAACCCGCACCCAGACCGACCGGAGTGCAACTCTCAACAGAGTAAATAACCTTGAGGACACAAGTAACTTGGGGGGGGTAAATAAATAGAGCAATTCTGAGAATAGTGTGGTGCTCCTTTGCACATATTAACAGGTTCCGGCAATGTGGTCTTAAAACAAAGTATTCTTAGCAAGGTGCATTTTTTAACAGAAAATAACATTTTAATTGCAGCGCAAATTGAATGAAAACTAATTCCAATTGCCCTAAAACACTTTGCACATTGTCACTTGCCATCCAACCTATAATGAGGTGCCTGGACCGTCTGTATGAATGAATAGCCCGTGGGCCATTCACTTAGTGGAATATATTAAAACAGAACAAGAGACACAAGGACGAGACCTGAGTAGACTCGTACAATAACTCTGCAGCTAATACAGAAGCTGTGATGATTTATTTTCAAGTTGAGGGCACTTTGAGGTAATAACTGGCTTTGTCTCATTTCAGCCCTGAACGGTAGTTTGTAAACTTCCAGCGCAGTTTGCCTGAGTAACACACTTTCATGTGTATTGATAGATCCGCAAAAGGAACCGGTTTTGACACTTTCACTCTGATGTTGCTGCGTGTTCCTGTGAAATACTACAATCACATTTGCAAATGAGGGTAAATCCAAAGCTTACATTCGTGTTGAATAAGGGAGGGAGAAGTGGAATGAATGAAAATACAAATAAATAAATAAGAGTCCATAAAGAGAAGTCATAATACTGCCCTCTGTTGGTTCTATATAAAGCCGGAAGAGTGGAGGCTTGACCTGCCAATGGGAAATTACAGCATGTTCCTACAGCACAGAACATTTTATTGGTGGCTACGATTCAGTTTTCATGTGAAATTCTAATCACAAAAAAATTAAAAAGAAAATGTCTTTCTTAATTGTCTGGTAATGTCACAGATTGAAGGTGAAGTTAGTTCAAATTCATGCCTCTATTCATTTTATGAATTCTTACTTGCATTCATTAATGGAACAAATTAATGAGGAATTCATGAGTAATGAATAAAGACCAGATAGGAGTTCTACACATGTATTCACCTCAGTCTCCCTCAGTGGTCACATTTTACAATCAACATGCTTGTTTAGTATATTCAAGTCGCATGTTTTTAAATGTATTCTTTCAAGAACTGAAAATTAACAACTGACAGTTGATTTTTTTGTTATGTTGAATACATCCAGCAACATGTGACGAGCTTTTTGATCATTTTGTTTTTATTAGCTTTTATTTTCAGCTAACACTTTGTACTTTAAAAAACAACTTTTGATGTGCAAGAACATGCAGGAATTTCAAATTCAAAAGCTGTGAAAACCGACAGAGTGTTTTTTCTATTATATCTGCACAGCCTGGGTTCGGAGCCAGTATTCAGGTGTGATCCACACTTGCAGTAACTGATGTGCTGCTGAGACCTTATTTTCTCGTTAACTGAGGACAAATTTAGAATCACTGCAAATAATATTGTTTTATTTTTATTTGCACACGAAAAGGTCACTGAGGAACTATATATATATATATATTTATATATATATATATATATATAAATATATTTTTATATATATATATACACACATGATTATTGTTGATGTTTTATATTTCATTGTATATTTAAAAAAAAATTTATTGCATTTTATATTACATTGAATTATAGCTCATAAACGCATTTATCATTTGTCATGGAACTGCACCTTTTAGTTTTTTACATTTTGTACATTAAGTAACACGAGTAAGTAAATGTAATTATTCTGCTCAGTTAATATCCTGTGCTGTTGTATCTGTTCAGCAAAAATAAATAAGCATATTTGTTGAATCGGATGTTTTCTCGCGGTTGCTGCAGTAGCGAGCAATAAGGGCAGGTCAGTCCAGTTGAACATGCTCGGGCCTCGGTGGCTCCACTACAGCTACGTGTTGTCCTCTGTGCAGTCCCTCTCCCTGCATGTGCTGGCTGAGCCGAGGGAATCAGGGGAAGTGTCTGAAACAAAGTGTTCCGGGAGGGCGTGCACCACGCGGATCGGCAGGACGCTCACATTGTGATCCTAAAGTGACACGTTGAGCCCTCTCGGTGGATATTAAAAACGCTTTTAATACGCACTTCATTGTGGGGACGCAAAGCGCTGCATTAAAGCCGGCGGTGGTGTTCCTACGGTGTTCCTGGTTAATGTAGGTCAAATCAGTGACGGAAGGGTGTCCTCCGCTGAACCCGCCGTATTAATCCACAGCACAGTCCTGCAGATGGCGCGCACAGCCCAGCGAGTGCTCCGGCTGCTCAGCGCGGCGCTGCACGGCACAACAACATCCGTGCGGAGGGAGAGAGATGGCGGTGAAGCTACACCTCTGTCTCCCCCCCCCACGTACAGCTGCGTTGCCCGTGGAAAGCAAAGTTCAGGGGCCGCGGCTCCTCGCGCAGGGTTTCCGCGCCGCCAACGTGCAGCGGGCGCGTGAGGCCGAGCGCGTTTATCAGACGGGGCCGATCGAGCATAACCTCAGTTGACCCCTTTGTCAAGACGCAGGCACATCGTGCTCCGCCCCGCGCACGGGCACAGGACGCGCACACATGAATATTTTAGTGGAGCTATCTGTTAGACACCAACCGTGCGCGTGCTTCATTATCCAGATCCGAACCCCCGGACGAGCACGCGCGCACACACACACCTGTCACTGTCTAGACAGAGAGGGGGGGGCATTAAGGCGGTGGGTGCGGAGTGGTGGTGTGTGTGTGTGTGTGTGTGGGGGGGGGGGGGGGTAGTTTTTTTTCGGGGGGGGGGGGGGGGGGTCATCTCACATGACCCATTACTGCTTTATTCTATGCCAGCCACAGTGTATCTCAAGGCGTTGGATAATCACTGAAAAAAATCAACAACAACAAGAGAGAAAAAAAGCAATCGCTCCACCTCATCTGATTGGCCGGCTGAACCGACACCGATTTTTTTCCCCCGCTCGCAGACTCGAGGTCAGCTCGGGACGTTAAAAAATAAATAAATGAGAAAATAGAAATGCGTAGAAAGTAGAAGACACGGCGGGACAATCTAGCTTGTTGTGCGCCGGGGGATGAGTGGCGGCGGTGGCGGCCAATGGGAGGCCGCGGCGCAGCTGGCTCGCCGTACTGGCAGGGGCGGCGTCCAATGCAAAGTTCGGAAGCGTGATGGACACATAACTGACACCCCCCCACACCACACCACCACCACACACACACGCCGCCGTCCCTCCCTCCCCTCTCGTCCCTCCTGATCCCAGACCGGGGGAGAGATCCGCGAGTTCATTCACATTTTGCGATATACTGAGGGAGTGCGCGCACAGTGAGGCATTAAAACACACGAACTAAATCAAATGGGTGACGTGCACGTGGAGTGAATGCTTGTGGCCGGGGCGCATCGCTTCCTCGTATCCGCCTTTGATCTCCCACCTCCCCTGGACCTCCATCATTTCTTTAGACCTCCCAGAGCAAAAAATCTTAAACAGCGCGAGTAGGAGGAGAACACTACTACTACAACTACTATTACTACAACTCCCACCACTTCCATGAGAGCCATAATGGAGCAGCTCTCTCCCTCTCTCTCTCTCTCATTCTCCCCCCCCTTCCCCTCCACCAGTCCTGCTGCTGCCGCTGCGCTCCCTGCGATTGGGGGGCGCGACAAATGTTGACGGCTCTCTGATCCAACCCAAGACAGTGCACCGCTTCTTCCAATAGCAGCTTTAAGTGGAAAGGCGTGCCTGCGTGCCCCCCTCCCTCATCCACCACCACCACCACCGTCTCATCCCCTAGCACCCGCTCCCCCCCCCCCCCCCCCCCCTCCAGTCCACCACCATCGCCACCCCTCAAAGTACTCGATGTATAGTTAAAAAATGGGAGGGCACACTTGAACCGAGCTGCTCTATGAAGGTAGGCTGCAGCGTGTGTTTATTGATGAGATGAAAAGAAGATGGAAGTGAGAAATGAAACAAAGTAAAGGAACACATTTCAAATCATCACAATAATATCAAAAAATAATAAAGTGCAACAGCTCTTCGTCGGGGGAGGACAACAAAAAAAGAAAAAGACGCAAGGGGAGCCGTGGAAACGCTGTCGCCACTTTTTCAACGTGCTTCGAAGTGCAGGTAAGAAATTTAGAAAAGTACGCGGGGAGAGGGGATGGGTCTTCGCCGGCTCCGTGGTGCTGTTGTCGCGGAGGGGGATTTTCTTGTTTAAGACGTGGGGACGTGCGCGTTGACTTCGGTGTGAAATTGCATGGAATGCCTCTTTGACTTCCATGTACAGTTGTTGGCTGTAGCTTCACCCGGGCAATGATTAAGCTCTGGGCAGCTACACAATCGGAAACTTCATTTTCTCCGGTGGATCTCGGATATTTAACGTCAGTGTTTGTGAGTTTTTAAGCTGCCCTCTTTCTTAGTTGTCCGTTAACATTCGTCTTTTAAAAAAATAAATTAAAAAAAACGCGCTGCCCTGGCATGACGCAAGTTTCCCCCTCCATTTGCCATTATTCTCATCATGCCCCTTTTACCTTTAGCCTCTTTACGGGCGACTTTCGGCTTCGTGCGTGAGTGAGCCGGACCAGGGCACACTTGAGAACAATGCTAGCGGTTCCAAGTGGGTTCACAGGTCCGGTTCTCGCAACCGGCGAGGCTCGTACAGGCTTTAGCTCCGCTCGCTCACATTTTACACACTGGGAGCCCGGAACAACTGTGGCCAGCCGACGTGCGCATTTTGGTTTTTAGGTCAGTTATTTGAGTCAGAGGAAACGCGTTTCCTTCTCGCTATTAACCACTATAACCCACAGTCGTAACCTATTTCGATACGTGTCGGTTTGTTGAACTTGATAGACTGATGTCGAAATGTCTGGATCATTATAGCAGCGGCTCAGCACCGCGCGTACAGGCTCCTCAGACAGATGTCTAGCCTATTTTTCTCCCCCCCTCTCTCTCTCCTTATGAATTAATATCAATACTGTGTGGTATTTATGAGATGGGGTTACAGCGAGCTGTGTCCAGCAGGCGGGAGGCAGGCTGGCTATTGTGTCTGAGGGTAAAACAATACTGCAGGTTCAGTTTTCTGAGATAAATCACATCCAGATCCAGCGGGACCCTGGCTCTGGATTTTTTGGTGCCATGTTTCTTTCTCTCCCCCCACCCCCCTCTCCCAAAAAAAAAGAACAAAAAAAAAGAAAATGGTCACTTTAAATGTCGCAAATCCGCTTTTTCAAATTGTATTTATAGCTTCAATTGTGAGAAAATGCTTTCGACGTAAGGATGTTTTGGCGGAGGCTGGCCTAGATATACGGGGCCATGTTGTGTTGTGATTAAAGTTGCATTAGACGCTTCCTGCGCGTTTTTTGAGACATTTCTGTTGCAAAATATTCATGGGCCACCCGTGATGCCTTCTCTTTTTCTCCGTTGCTCGCGAGGCTGGCAACGTGGAGGTATATTCTAAAGTTCAAATGTGTCCAAATGCTGCACATTGTCGATGTAATAAAAAGAAATGGAGCAGTGACTCCTCAAAATTCACTTAAAGGGCCACGGGGAGTTTATCCGGAGCAACATGTCAGTCGTATTCTTTTGGGGCTCCATCTATCCGTGCGTGTGTCTGTGTGTCTAAGTGAGAAAGGGGGCAGAGACTGAGCGTGCATGTGTGTTAGTGTTAGTGTGTGTCTGTGTGTGTGTGTGTGTGTGTGTGGCAAACAGATGTTGTCCCAAAGCGCTTGGCTCTGTCAGATAAAGAGAGTGCAGCATGTTCTTGTGTCTATCACCGGCGCCACTGATAGTTTGTGCCACAGCTCCAACACACTCTGGGTCTGATTAATCGGCACAGGGCTCCTGGATATGTAACCCGACAAGTTGTGCGCAGGTACAAAAGCTTTGCGTCGACACGTTAGTCGAGCCAGAGGTTAGCTCCGGTGTGACCACTGAGGCTGCAGCCGTGAGAGGACGCCAAGTGCAGCCACACACGGGAGAGCCGGGTCCCGGGTTTGACACAGGGGAGGCGGCGTGAGAGCGCAACGCTGCGTCCGGCTCCATCCAGCGCGCGCACACGGTCTGTGGACTTCCACCTGTGTGTTGTCTGTGTTGTGTGTTTAGGTTTTCATTTCACCACACGATTGTGCGTTCATCCACTCTCACTTTTTGTTTGCGATCACTTACTCTGTCCCCCCCTCCCCCCCTCCCACCCCCCGCCTCCATTCACAATACATATCCTCAATGTATAACGGGCTGCGATGCTATAGGCTTTGGTTATGTAAGTGATGGCTGCACCGGATCATTTGTTTTCTGAATGGACGCACTTGGAGAACACGGGGATGAGTGTGCAGCCCCGTGCAGCAGGCATGCCACATTTCTCCCGTGAGCTTGCAGGCTGCACATTATTCCGAATCTGTCCTGTGAATTGTGGGGCATTGATTGACAGGCGTGCACGTGGCGAGAGTCAGGTAAAAATTATATTGTCACAAAGTGTGCACTGGCACGGATCCCCTTCATGCTCAAAGAAACTCGACACAACCTGCATTTTTGGACATTTTGTTTTATTGTTTGATGAATTGAAGGGTACTTGTCTTGTGTGTGAGTGAGCTCTCACCACAGCTTGATGTCAAAAACTCTTGTTTTTTTTTTATCAGCACAGAGGTGTACAGTAGCTGCTGGAAGAGCACCAGCCATTATGTGCCTTGAGGGGGGGTGTGGGGGGGATGTATATCAGTCCAGAGTATCAGGTGCCCAGTTTCGTCTCAGTTAAGACTCTAATGAGTATTTATATGTATATATTCCACATGTACATTAATATTCACAGTGTTTGAGCCATCGCCATTTCCCGCTTTCTGTGTCATGGCTAAAACCCACCCATGACTAATGAATATTTAAGAGCATGTCTGCAGACCAAGGAAACTCATTATTATATGAAGGAGACCTAGCAGATAAACTGGAGTCCCACTCAGATGAAGGCAGGCGGAGAGGTGTGTAGTTAATCCACACCCAACAATCAATCCCAATTCTCTTTTGGCTTCACCATCTTTCACTCGTCCTCTGTAGCCTGCCACACTGTCTTCACATTCAGCAATTTATTATTGATGAGCAAATTGAAATACAGTGCCCATATTGTCACTGTTGCTACACCTGATTTCATCGGGTTTATGTGTAAGGGTACCCATGATGTACTGATGTATGTATATCTGCTTCTCATGGAAGAGAGTATTGGAGAAAAAAAAAAGCAATAATCTTGTACTGTACATGCACACAGATGGCAGGTCAGGATTCCAAATATAATTTTTTTAAGCGCAGTAAAAGCAAATGTCCAAATACACAAGACAGAGAAGCCTCTCTCTGAAGCCTCCGCACTGCCACATTTCTGGTTGCCATCTTCACCAGGCTGCTACCAGGATTTCCTCAAGATTTGTTTTAGGCGGTAGTGCTTTATTTCACAATGTAGTGGAGAGGACATGTACTAATGATTATGGGTAGAATTCACTGCAGTCTACAGAATCATGCAGTGCTGTTTAGTTTGCCACATATACAGTAAAATACAATTTTATTTTACTGCAACAGAGACTTTAAAGTTAATAAAGTATATGTGGCAGGGAATTAATTAGCATCCACTGTCAAAATGTTAGAAATTCTTGCTTAACCATTACATAGGAAGTAAGATAATAATGTTAGTCCTTAGAAGGGGATTTTGCCATATGACAAAAGACTATGCACTGGAGTTCATCCTGGTACTTTGTCTAACCCAGTTGAACATATTTGGCAGCCATTTTGGGAATGCAGTAGAGATCCATCGATATAACGAGCTACTTTGTGGATTGCATCCAGAATGTCACAGTGCTTGTTAACTGCTTGGCCCTTTTGTCCCACACTGTTTTGTTTTTTCTTCTTTTCTGCCCTTTTTCTTCTTCTTGCTCTTGCTCTATAATACACAT
Organism: Pleuronectes platessa; assembly: GCF_947347685.1. NCBI lineage: Eukaryota > Metazoa > Chordata > Actinopteri > Pleuronectiformes > Pleuronectidae > Pleuronectes > Pleuronectes platessa. The sequence goes on along the minus strand of NC_070640.1, from coordinate 13,136,038 downwards.
TAGAAGAATATTGCATCATGGAGCAAGGAGTAATCTTTGCTGTTGTTCCAACCTGATGTTTTCAGGTGCACGACTTAAAGTTTACGCTAAATCTTGTATAGCCTCTATGCTTTTGGTTTTCATTTAAGAGGAGCACATAAAGTTTCTCACCTGATGTTTATTGCAAAGACTGCTGTTTTGATACTGCATGTGAGTCCCCAGTTACCATGGCAAACTTATAAGACCTGGACATCTTCAGAGAGGTTGAGATCATGTTAATGCTAAACATGTAACACATATACATTTTCTTGATCGTAGTAAAATATCATGATGTGAGTGTTCGCCAACACTACCTTGGTGGTTTGCTAGCATATACAGATTTTTTTTTTCAAAACTAGAAATTGTTGGCAGGCTAGCTGCCTCCTGGCTAAACTGGCTGGGATCCTTCTACTCACAAAGCACCTTTTTCACACATAACATGCTTCTCTTCACATCATATTATTTTTTTTATTCTACAAAATACACACAAAAAAAACACACACACAATTGCAAAACCTATTCAGAATCTGTAAAAGCTGCCTTTGTAATTAAGGAGAAAATTTACCCCTTAGCTGTATTATGCAACATAAATGCTGTTACAATGAGCTATGGTGATTTTCTTTCAGCAGAAAGGCAAAGATGGGAAATAATGTGTTTATATAAGGGGAGATATATCTTGTTTATGGACGAGGGAACTGTTATGCCAGGATAAAAACATTTTTGGATAAAACCGAAGGTTTTTTATTTAACCAGTCACTGATTTATTATGTATTCATAATGCTAGAAGAAGACTCTCATGTCGGCTGAAAACAACTAGCTGAATTTGATAATTCATAGAGCAGGGGTTAAAAAAAAAAGACTTCCTTCCCCTTATAGTGAATTAGCAGATAAAAATTGAAAAGGACTGGTCGGAGAAACTCGTTCACTCCGAACCCAACGACTTTCAGAGCGCACGTCGTGTGGAAAACTGACGTAAAACTAGAAAGCTGTGTTTTTTCAGTTTTCAGCTTTTGTTTTGGAATCTCCCCCTCCCTGCAAGTATCACAGGAATGCATAATGAAATTTGCGAACGCACCACGCTGTTGTTAGGAAGCTCTGGTTTGGTTATAAAATCTAATAAAGTCTTATGAAAGGACAGTTAATATCCTTAAATTGCCCAAATATCTCAATGGTAAATACAACATTGTTTTTGGATCAACTGATTGAGTTATATTCAAAATATATGTAAAAAGGACAAGCCCTGACCAAACTGCCCTATACACACTTCCTCCAGAGTTAGTCTTCACCCATACAGTTTGGCTACAGAATTAGAGTCATGTACAGTTTCATTATGGTTAAATATTTAAATATTATATTTTATTTTCAATGGTCTCTTCTTTTTTAAAAGCTATTTTCTGTTGTTTTCTGATACATACATACACTACATACAGTGCAAACACAGTCCAGTTGTGGGTGTGACCATGTGTTTCCATTACCTTTGCTAAAATTACAAACAGACTCTTGATTCATGCGTCTTTATATTCACAGACCTTTTTTTTTTAAAAGCTTTCACGCAAACTCATCTGTTTGTGCTGAAAGTTGTGCTCGAAGTTGCTTCACAAGAAGTACAGAAGATAGTCGCTCTCTTTCGAGGCAAAAAAGAAAACCGGATTAAAACTGAAATTAGTTACTTTAATGTATCTTTTAATCTTCAATAAACATTCCCTCTTTGCATTGCATCTACAAGCTATAAGCATTTAAGGCTCATTTGTATGCTCTGTCTTTAAACACACACGCAGGCCCAGGCATTCAACTGATGTGAAAAATGTATCCTGGATTCTAATAGCGAGGTTGTATGTTTGCCAAGGTGCATGTGTGTCCTCAGTTCACCCCTGCTACCCATATGGTTTTCTACAAGTCATGGTGAGATCACTGCCTTGGTGAAGAGGGGGGGGAAGTATCTAAAGAGAGTTGAAGACAATGTTAAAGTGAGTAGTTACCAAGTAGAAAGAGTAACTTTTAAAACAATTTTTTACAAAGAATACGTGCCGTGAACCCGTTGCTCTTATCTTGGCTTCAGGAAGACTTATTAAGCCTCCTGCCAGTAAACAGCACTCACAGCAGCCAAAATGTTAAGATCACGCACAGACTGACTCAAGGTACATCGGTATGTTACTGTGAAATGGGCACACAATAGTATTTTTGTTGCGGGTTTATCGCAAAATAAAGATTGTGGTAACCTTAAAGTATTTCCACAGAATCGCAAAACTTTTTTCTTCCTTTTTTTCCCTCCCTCTCTTTCTCTCTCTCTCTCTCTCTCTCTCTCTCTCTCTCTCTCTCCTCTCTCTCTCTCTCTCATTCGTTTTTTGAAATGCAGCTGCAGGAACAAAAAAAGCATTTTGTCTTTTGAAATAAACATTTTTTGGGAATTTACTTTTTTTCCCATTATCATGAAAATGAAAAGATTATTTGCTCTGATACTTTCTAAATTGTTTTGCCCTAAAATTGACCCTGACAAAGACGGATAACAAAAAAAAAAAAAAAACAGCAAACTGGGAACCATTGTTGATTTGGAAAACGGCTTTACCAACCCAGCAACTTTTTAATTTTTTTTGCATCTGCTTGGACTGTGGTTGATTAACGACTGTTGGACCACATGGCAAAGGGAAACCAAAGCGCAACCTGTTCAACAACAAACACATTTTCTGTTTCGGTTAAGTAGCCAAGCTTGTTTTCACAGTGCATTTGACTTTTAAAAGTGGTAAAGACAAACCCAGTGTGATCGTCCTGTTAGCACCAGATCCAGTTAATAACCACTGTGTTACATTTTAAACACACATGCACACCATGTGCCTCCACAAGATGTTTCGGCGGTTAGTATGGCAATGTAATAGCTGTCAGTTGTGGCACAGTATTTTTCACTTTAGTGAAATCTTCCAATAAAAGACCTTGTGGCAGCTGCAACGTAAACGAACAATAACGTCCTCTTTCACTTAGAAATCCAGTAAACCAGTCAACCGATATGGATGTATTTAGAGGCAATGACTTTCCTGGCCTTTTACTGTAGTAGTGTGCCAAGTGTCTCAAAATTCATGCATTCATGAATATGTTTTCATACTTCCTCCTGACTCCTCCAGGGTCAGCCCAGCATATCCCAACATGCATTTACAGAGGAAGGCAGGGCAACACCCTGTGCAGGTCACTATAGGCTAACACACGCACAAACAGAGAAACACACTTACAGGAGTTAGTCATTAAAGCTATGACATTACATTCACTCAGCCTGTAACCCTGTGTTGCACAAAGAAAAAAATCTAAAAACTAAAATAAAGTGCAAAGCTTACTGCTCCTCTTGGGCTACACACGACAGAACAAGTGACATAGAATTAACACATTTATGATTGTAACTGCTGAAAATACTCTCGGGCCATGTGGCATGGTTTTTATAGTAATGTTACCAGAAGCAGCTGATGAGCTTAGGTTACACTCTTGGGCTTATGGGCCATAGATTGTTACCATCAGTGAGAATCATTCGGCCACATTCAAAGAGACCGCATGTACCAGCCAACATGTGCATTATCTGGGCCACATGATTATCATGGATGAAGCCCATGGGGGGTCATGTTATCTCCCCGCTCCGTGCCGCGAGATGACTTTGTAGTGACACCACTGTTTTGCACACGAAACATACCAGGAAGCCAAAACTGCACCAGCACATACCAATGATGTTTAGGCTCGCGGTGGTGGTGAAAAGTCAAATAGCTTGTGTGGCAGGTAGGAACACATTGCATAGCAACAAACGTTTGGTAGGTAGGGTAATGGAAACTCATTACAAACCAACTGGGCTTTGCCTTTATTACACCGAGCTTTGTACAGCGAAACCAGTTTGAGCTCAATAGGAATTTTATAATTGCAAATGTGAAGGTACTCACCATGAATTGTACTGATTGAATTGACTGATTGATTATTTAGCAGAAAAAAAAAAAATCCATCTCACCTTCATTTGTATGTGTTTTCACCTACTTGTAGTATCATTGATCTTTAACGCTGTGGAGATATCAATGTTTTTTTGGCCCAGTCGGGCGACAGCTGACCTTCTGGTTGATCAAAGGACCAAAGAACGTATTCTTCATTTTAATAGCTTCCCCACCAATGAGTTAAGAGTAGGTTGGACGACAAATACACAGCCGAGAGGCCTCACCATTAAAAAGCCCAATATATGTATTTGCAACAGAGAATAGTATGATATGTGATCAGTGATAATATGTGGTAATGTTTACACAACTTGTGCTGTAGAACTAGTATAACCACACCAACACACACACACACACTCTCTTAAAGTGGCTTTTCCCTGCAGGCATTCCTGAGCTTGGTAGGTAAGGTTGAGCGTAAGAAAAAAAAAAAACTACCTGCAAATCTAATTTACAGCAGATCGCTGCACAACGCCACACAAAGCTTGGACCAAAACATGTTTAAAAAAAAGCATCTACAAAATAGTATACAGAAAATAATCAGCTTAACACAGTACATGTACAATGTACATTTGTAAATACTGGTTAAGATTTTGACACATTTTACAGATTCTGTTTCACTATTACACATGCATGCACACAGTCCAAAACACAATATCAGTGTTGATAAATGTTGTGCGAGGCTCAGTTATAATTTTGAGTTTCCATGAATTACAGTATTTTTTCATCAGTTTCTAAGGCTGCAGTCACTGAAGGAGAAAATGTATAATTTATCCAGATTTACTGAGTAACAGTGTGTGTCTGTGTGTGTGTGTGTGTGTGTTGATATATTGTTTGGATACCGTCAGTATTTTTGTAAAATGATTCTTACTTGTTATTAATACCCTATGTTAGCTGATACTTGCTATAGATTACTGACCTTATTGTGTTTATTGAAGCCCTGTTTCCATTGGACGTATCTGCATGTTCTGCAGTGTATATTGGAAACATTTTTAATCAGCTCACATTTCCAGATGCTATCTCTTTTTGAGTTTGTCTTTACTAGAATATCATCGACACAATACTAAAATGGGGAAATCTAGCTGGCTTCTTTGGCAACTTTGCCTTGCGACACAGTGCTGTATGGATAAGGTTTCCCCACTGTGGGTAGATCGGGCCTCCTCCCCATCTGATTCACAGAAAGTCTTACATTTGTGCTAATTTCAGACTGTTTGAGTTTCAGTCCTAACTTGTGTTGCTCGGCTAGCATGCAGACCACTGTGACCAGAGCCCTCGGTGGACGTGCGTATAGGTCACTCATTTGGTTGACTGTGTTTCAGCGTGTCAGCGTTACACTTTTAGATCGGTCATATGTCAAATGAGCTGAAGAGACATATATAATCTGTATTTACTATGCAACAATCTGCCAGACTATAAATACACAAAAAAGTGCCAACATTCATAAGGTTCAAAATAAACACAGAATAGCCTCTGCTTGAAATTTTGTTCGCATATGAACCAGTAGACACATAATATATCTCAGTCATGGTTTGTGCATTGTTGCAGTCACGGCGTCTGGATGAAGAAATATATTGCATCATGAAAACCTTTTTCAGAAAGTCCATTTCCCCCCTTTCCTTTGCTTCCATATTGTCAACATGCAGCATGTTAGCACTCCTTTTTTGTAAACTCTTAAAAAAAAGAAAAGAAAAAGGAAAGTATTGGGCCTGCCAGGTTCTTGGAGAGAGGCAGGACTTTTGACCCTTGAAGCGCAAAACCAGCTAACAAAAAAAATCCAGGTTCAGGGTTCCATGGATGTGCTGCGCTGCTTTGAGCGCCATCGTGCATCTGTGAAAGTTCAGCTCTGTTGCCGGACCAGCTCGGCACTGGCTCGTGCACCCTCGTGCAGCTGCTGGTGAAACACATGGTGCAGGACTTCAGAGGCTGCTCACAATCACATTCACAAATGGTGAAATGAAGTTAACGCACTGTTGATGGTTACATCACCGTGTCCTGAGATGACACTGTCCTAAACTGACGTGGTGAGATTAGATTAAATGTTATATGACCGGACAATAATATAAAATATTTAGAGAAATAATCACAAAATCTCAGGATTCAATTTGTGTTTGACTCCTATTATAATAACATTTTACATAACCCATTAGTGTATGTTAGAGGGAATATCATAGCCCTGTGTGTGTAGTTCACACTGCTGCTGACTGTGTGTATGTGTGTGTGTGTGTGAGAACACCTTTACTATAATCCTATTAGTGTTGTATATGAAAGTCAGCCTTGCACAATGCTTGTGTGAGCACCTTTTGTTCTGTTCTCCTGGACTCCGTCGACGCACTGCACGTGTGTGTTTGTGTGTGCGTCTTCCTTCTCAGTGGTCTCTCTAGTGACGAACATTATATACACTTAGTGTAACCTAACATGTCGTGGCGCTTTGCTGTTCTGTTAGAACTGCTCGCTCGTTAGCGGAGGTCCCACACTATCCACTCAAAATTCAGAACAAAGCATCTTTGTTCTGCTTTATCTCTCAAGAACAGAAAGTCAGGAGACAGTTGGTTTTCTTTCTGAGACATAAAGGTGCTACAGCCTCTTTATGCTACACAGTTCACTTGTTGAGATCTTGTTTACTTATATATCATCCAAGCACGGATACAAACTCACAGGGAGTTGGGGATTCCTCGCCGAACCGAATTAATTAAGTGCTCTTCTAGCATATTGCACTCATGACAGACAGAGAAATCCTATGAGCATCTGTGTAGGTCCATGAAGATCTCTTAATGGCCTGCGAGGTCCTGTTTTTGGAGAGGTAAAATGTCCTCGACATGTGTAGTAGCTGTGGAGAGGCATTTGCTGTGGACACTTGTGCCTAAATGATAACTCTTGAATTTAGCATTATCTGCTTCGGGGGTTAGAGGTGCTTTGGAGACTGTCATATGAGTAGTCAGATGGTTCTTTTTGGTCAAATGCTCATTAACAAAAGCACAGCCATTTGCCAGGGCTAAGATGTTCTTGAAAGCATTCTTTCCATCACCATAGTGAGATACTGTCTTTATAGATTTAAGAGTCTGTTTATTTTTTTCTCTCTATGCTCTTTTAGAAATCGTTATAAAGCACAAAATGCTGTGTTTACTGCTGGTACAGATTTGTTTGAACATGCCCCTAAATCTCTATATTAGAATTAGATTATCCACACATCTGACAATGAAATAGGTCTGACAGGCTTCCTTGTCAAAAATACTTTTACTGTCCTGCGCTTGTGTACTGGCATGCTGGTGTTTATTGTTTCTTGTTTGCCTAAGGATTTTATCAGAAAGCTGCATATCCAGTCACGTTTTAAAGGCTTTCTGTGGAACACATTAATCTGCTGCTTAATAGTGTTGTTGTGAATTCATAAAATGCTTTTTTACAGTGTTTGCTACGTTTTTTCTGAAGGTGTCCCCTGCGCTGAGCTCGAAAACAAAACTGTGGTTGTGAAATAAGAGTCGTCCCACGTCTGTGGTTTTTACGTGAAGAGCTGCTTCAAAGTTCAGGAAGACGTTTCACGTGGTAGATGTTTCATGGAACGCTCAGCTCAAAAGTAATGTGGTTGTGTCTCTAGCAACACTGGACATTTTCGGCTCATCTCAGAAATATTTAGCTGGTGATGTGATGTTGCACCATATACAGTTTCAGTCAAGGGAGAACACCAAGTCAAAGGAAAAAGAAAAACAAAAGTGTGAAAAACTTGGCTCAACTTGTCATCAGCCTACGCGTGCCTGTTGATGATTTTCAGTGACTGTTAGAAAAGGCAAATCAATTCAGTCTTGTGAGTGTGAGGCATTTGCTGCTGCTTCTCCTGGGGTGTGTGAGTGTGTGTGTGTTTGTGTGTGTGTGTGTGTGTGTGTGTGTGTGTGTTTGTGTGTGTGTGTGTGTGTGTGTGTGTGTGTGTGTGTGTGTGTGTTTGTGTGTGTGTGTGATATTTAGGTGCATTTATTTACCTCACAGGTTGATTGATTCACAACACTATAGACAGATATTTGAATGTAACATGAGCCACATCACTCTGAATTACATTGTTGGCTGGAGATAAATATTCAGTCACCTAAAAGAATCCTTTTTAATTGTGCAGCGGGAACACAGACTTCACAGCATCAGCTGACGCTTAATTCATTTACTCATATTTTACGGAAAGTTTGATTGATTGCACTGAGTTGTAGCTGTAAAAAAATTTTTTTTCTCTTTTTCAGAGGAGTGAAATGAGCGTGTGTGTCTTTATGGAACACACCTTGAGTTGTCACTCCTCAGATCTGCACCTCGTCTCCTGATTACTCCCTAATATTTCCCAGACACACATTTACCTTGTCCTCTAAATTGCATTAGATCACCTCTCCCGACCATAGCATTAAAGCACGATTTCTGGCAGTTTATATGCTAATGCATTCGCGCTAAATGGATGATTGAAATTAATAATTACAACGTTGGACAGTTGTTGTTAAGCAGTAGTGGTCTCAAACAAATTCAAACATAAATTACTATTAATTAGGTGCAACACAAAAACACTCCTGATAAGTGCAAATGTGCAGCGGACCCATCAAGCAGTGAATGCACATGCATGGACGTGAGCGTTTCACAATGCCCCCCGGCCCTTTTATCTCCACATTTAAATGTGGCCAGGGCCTTGAATATATGTCTGTATAGTGTGTGTACGCGCTATTTGCATATTCAAGATGTATATTATTCACATGGCTTACACTGCTCCTTTCATGGGCACACGCCTCTTATGTCTGTTCTCCACCCCATCCCCCATCCTCACCATTTTACCCCCCCTACCCCACCCTTGATTAACTAATGTCCAATGCGATGCTGCGTATTTCATCAGCCAGTCACCTTATGCAGACGGCTGATTAACCTGGAGTCTGGGCTGGCCAAGTTGCAACCTTCATCTCTCTGCCTTAATTTTTCCCCTCCTTTTCTCTTCTGCTTCGTGCCCCCTCTCCACTTCCACACCCCTCCACCCCTCCCCAGTCTTTGTTGTGGCGGCAGCGGCAGAGCATGCATTGCATTGGCAGTCTGAAGCATTGTGTCTGATTTCCAGCAGACAAACTGACCTCTGGGGATTTATTGACAGCAAACTCCACAGAGGCAGACACAGAGCTGGGAGCATTGAGGCAGCCGGAGAGGGGCGGAGGGTGTTGGGGAGGGTTCAGAGGGAGGGAGGGGAGACGGGGCGGGTAGTGGGGAGGGGGGGCACAGACAGAGAGACAGACAGATGGAGGGAAAGATGGCGAGAGAGTTACAACGTGATGAAACAGGAAACAGGTAGAGGCGCACACAGAAGCAGATCGATGAGGGGATAGGGGGGGGAAATACACACCTGAATTTTGTGTAATTCCCCAAAATGTTTTTTATTTTTTGGGTGGAGCGTTAAGTGAAAGAAAATGGCCGCCTCCTACAAGGATCTAATTAATTTTGAAGGATCATCAGCCCCTTTAGTCCAAGACAGGGTACAGGAGGGAGGGAGGGAGACAGACCCCTGGGCTGATTAGAATTCACTGCAGGTAGGCGCTGGCTGCTGCTCACCCACTGTGTCACGGCTAAAATGGAATCACTGTTGTGAGTGGCAGTCTGGGCAACTGAAGCCTGCTTCCCTTGGCCTGCTCCTTTGTTGCCAGCATTCACCTCACTTTACCCCGTAGGCAGGTGGATTTACATGTCTGGATGGGCACGGGGGAGCCCCGGGAGGGAACATATATGTTTGCATTGTCTAACTGTGACCTCCAAAAGAAGGCCTGTGGCGTCCAGAATACAGTTCCATATCTGACAAACCACTGTTAGCAAAGAGAACAGGCCAAATATTTGTCACTGTAATGCATTCAGGCATTTTGGCATATCTGTGTGTGTCCTACATTACAGAGAAGACATTAAAATGGAGATATCTGTTTTAGGGTTTTCACTTTGACTAAGTCAATTCTGACATTTGACGGTGGAACTTGCATTTATTTGTTGGTTTTAAAGTTAGATATTAGCATGAGGCTCCATTTTGGAGTTCAGGTTTATAATGAGTTCTTTAGTAAAAGTTTGAAAGGTTTGTTCTTAGTGATTACAGGTTCCTGCTAAGTTTTAGATTGAAGGGATTAAGTTTAATTTCAATTTAGCGGTTAAGGTTTTCAATATGAAATAGATCATCCTTCCCGAACAAGATGGACGAATAAATACGTTTGTGTGTGTGTGTGTGTTGTGTGGTGTGTGTTTGGTGTGCGTTTTAGTGCCAAAGAACGATCCATCCCGGTGTATAGTGATCACCCTCTGCTGCCTAACGTGCTATTACTTGCCTATATCTAATCATAAAATGTCTTAGTTCACAAGAGCACTTGAAGAAAACAAGCACACGTCTCTGTGTCAACAGCGCTTCTTAAATTGAGGCCTGAAGACAGACACAATGCAGTCTGTGAGCGCAGCCATTTCACTTTATTACTGTTACACTTTAACCCCTCAGCTCTGGATTCCTTTAAATTATTCTGCCCTTGTTTACGACGCAACAGATAAAAAAAATAAAATCATAATCCTCTCTGAATATATCCTATTGGCTTATTCATGGCCTGATTTTTCTTTTGTATCCTTAACCTTGGCACATAGGACTCGTCCTCCAGAGGCTGTGGAAAAAATGCACAGGTCACTTTTTAGAGAAATCTTGTATGTTCCATGTGTGACATTTTTCGCACTAACTAGAGGTGTGTTCTTTGGAAGTACTTTGGATTTGTGAAATAATACAATGCGTCAACACTAACATGCAGGTCTGGTCAAATCCTAGCACCATTCTGTTCCTCCACATTGTGCAGTCAGTGGCGTTTCCACAGAGCACTTGATAATCGTGTTGTAACCAGAACGTTTTTTTGGTCCATGTTCAAAAAAACATATTTAAGACTCCCATTTATGATCCTGTTAATGATAAATATCCACATGCCAACATGCAGAGTAATCTGCGATTACTTGTGAGGCTTATATTGAAGCCACTGGGACCAGTGTAGAACTAATATGTGAGACATTTTGCATTGGTTCCATTCATTTTTTTTTCACCCGGCCTGACCTTAAATGATACCAGTGTGAGTGTGTGACTTTTATGCGGTCAGTTTTACACAATTTCGTCTCCAGTTTTGAGTTCAAACTTTTGCATTCTAATGAATGTCTGCAGTACAAGAGCAATTGTGTCAGGCTTTTTTTGTCATCAGCTCATCACATGCTTAATGTTGTTGAATGCCTTTCTTGTGTTTTTAAATGAATGCCTTGTGTGTTTAATATTTCTTTTTTTCCCCCCATTTTCCCCGACTTCTCATGTCAGTGCTGGACATTGTCTTGTTTGAATGTCACACTTCTCGCCGAGCGCTGCCTGAGATATTTACTAAAACATTTCATCTGGGTGGATTTATGAGGAATTGGTTTTTTTTTCTCCTTTCCCTGGAAGGGTGTGGTTTTCGCTGCCCAGCAGCTCAGATAACTGCTAAGAGAAGAAGTGTCTCCCAACACCACTGTTATTTTCAACCTTGATTTGTAATTGGTGGTCATGTGCACACAGGAGCGTCCATTCGCCTCGCTTTTGAAAACTCTTCACACATCTGTTGCAGCGCGTCGCTGGCAGATATTCATGTTACTGTGGTTCCTGGTTCATTAAGGGAGTGGCAATATCGACGAGGCAGTATGTGGCATTAAGATTTGTCTTTGTCTTTTCTCTCCCCCTCCAAACACTGTGGCAGAGCAACACAGGATTTGGACAGAGAGGACTGACAGCCTTGCCTAGCACCCGGCCTCTGATCAGCCATCTCCACCAGCAAACTGAAGCTTGACCCGCACTACATCACCAGCCACACAAGCATCTTCATAACAAAACGTCATCTGACTGTGAGTACTGCACTGTTTCAATTTTTTTTTTTTAATCTTTTCGCCGTTTCAGTCGGAAATAACTTGGCTTGAAATAAGACGCAATAGTTTGTTAGAACCCTATTAATCTTCACCGGTGGGACAATTGAGCTAAACTCGAATCTGCTTCGGTCAAATATGGTTTTTATTTTTCGTACCGCTGTTAATTTTTTTTCGATTTACAGTATTACTGCGTGACAAATGATGTAGTATTTTTCTACCTGATCAAGTTTCTCCCGCCACTTATATACAGTACTTAAGTTACATGTTGACTCTGGCATTTCATCACCAATATAAACTCATAAATACTTATAATTCATTCACAGACATATTGTAAATTAACGATCTACTTAAATTCATATTTTTGCACGTTTTCCGAGATAAAAACGAGGACAGCTTCCTCGGTTTGAATAAAAGTGATGAGTTTAATGATCGCTCAGATAAGGTTGAAGTCTAGATTATTCTCAAGCATGTTTTAATGCAAAATAAATTAATTTTACAGCAATTATTAAAACCTACAATTTGCATAATTCCCACATTAAATACCTATCTAATTTAGATTTATGTTTAGGTTAGTTTCGACAACTAACGGGGGAGAAAATCATCTTAAGTTATCTTACACACTGATCAGCCGGGTCACATCTAGTGTATTCCTAGGATAGTTAGGAAGCACCATCACTGTGAACACATGGCTAACAAAAGAGGCCTGCTGTCCTCTGAGCCCAGTGCACCACCTAATGGCGGCAGGAGGAATTTCAGAAATTCACACTGGGAGAAACTTGTAGTAATTAAACGGGAACCATCTTAATTGTCTCTCGCCGTGACGATGTGGAATTTTTAAACCACGATTAAAGATAAAAAATTATTTAGCTCAGATGTTGAAATTGTTTGATTTTCATCCGAGTATCATGAGACAGAGAATTACCATATCTGTATTATCATTTGAGGAATCCCCAAGTGAACACTATGTTCTGTTCATTATAAGCACCAATGCTACTTATCATGGGCCTATATTTAAATTAATTATAGTAATTGTGTTTTCTGCTATATAGCCTGTAAAAACTGTTTTTGGGTTGCATGCAACAGAGCTTCTCTAATGTGATTCATTGTCTCATTATTGTTTCATTGTATTGTTTATATTCAACTATTACATTACATTTTTTTCTAATTTTATATAAATAATACTGTGCTAATTGAAATATATTGTTATACGTGAAGGAAAAGACTTTGGGCGTACTGCTGTGTTTAAGGCGGTTGAATGATGTCGTGTTTCAGCGTGTCAGAAAGAGTTTTTAAGTCGGGTATGTTGCTCCCTGCTTGTAGGTGACATCAGTTGCAAGGGGATGACCGAGCGCATTCATAACATCAATCTCCACAACTTCAGCAATTCTGTACTTGAGACCCTCAATGAGCAGCGCAACCGTGGGCACTTCTGTGACGTGACTGTTCGGATCCATGGAAGTATGCTGCGAGCTCACCGGTGCGTGCTGGCCGCTGGAAGCCCCTTCTTTCAGGACAAGCTGCTCTTGGGCTACAGCGACATTGAGATCCCTTCTGTGGTCTCGGTGCAATCCATCCAAAAGCTGATTGACTTTATGTACAGTGGGATCCTGCGGGTGTCTCAGTCAGAGGCCCTGCAGATCCTTACTGCTGCCAGCATCCTACAGATCAAGACCGTCATCGATGAGTGCACCCGCATCGTGTCCCAGAATGTGGGCCTGGCCGGGCCAGGGGGGTTTGCTGTTATGCCAGGAGACTCTGGTCAGGAAACACCCCGCGGCACGCCGGAGTCAGGCACCTCTGGGCCCAGCAGCGACGCAGAGTCAGGCTATATGCAAGCAACATCCCAGCAAAGCATGGATCGTGCATACTCATCACTGTACACCTACCCTGGCCTCCCTCTGCAGAACGGCACCCGCGAGCGCCCCCCTTATAATAACCCTCTGTCGACAAACTACGATTCAACTCTCAGCAATCAGAAGGACCACCAGTCTCAAGATCCGCCCTGGATAAACCGACTCCAGGAGAGGTCTCAGCAGGGCGATCGCTTCATCACAGGAGAGTCCACTCACTGCCGCAAACAAACCCGACCGTCACGCTTACCGGTCGGGGTTACAACAGGAGGGATGCACATAAAGCAGGAGGCCGAAGATGAGTACAGCTGCTACGGGGACTGCCAAGACGACAATGACCATACAGAGGGTGTAGAGAGTGAATCCAAGGTTGAAAGTTTTGACTCAGGGGTGAGCTCCTCCATCAGCACTGAGCCAGATGCTATGGAGCAGCAGCCGTACCTGACGGGCTTTGGCCGAGATGGGAGCGGGGACGGGCACCAAGGTGAAGGAATTCCAGTACAGATAGAGGTCAATGACTCGTCCCCAGAGCAAGTGCAAGAGTCAGAGGACGGGGACACATCCCACAGCACTAGTGACAGTAGCATGATGCAGCCCCTGCCAAACTCAGTCATGTCCCAGGCCCTGCAAAATGCCCCGCCCTACATGCGCCAGGCAGAATCACACACCAGCAATCTGAGGATGACCGTGACCAGCAATTCCCAAGTGATGGGCACTGCTGGAAGCACCTTCCTGCCCACACACTTTCCTACACAGACGGCTAGAGACAACAAGCCTTTGTTTTTCCTTCCCGGCCAGCAGCAGACACAGTTTGTGGCAGTGCCACCTCCTGCAATGCCATCATTCCCAAACACCATGACGGTACAGCAATTGGCAGTTCAACAGCAACAGGCTGCAATATTGGGTCAGGGGGAAAAGAAGCCCTATGAATGCACTCTCTGCAGTAAAACCTTTACTGCAAAACAGAACTACGTCAAACACATGTTTGTCCATACTGGTAAGTCCGAATGTCAGAATGAATTTTTATAGTTAGCAAGCTCAGTTAAAGGATTGTGTTCTATATTGTTAACGTAGATAGTAGCTGTGCTTCCAATAACAGCCGCACTTGATAAATATTTCTGGCTTGGAGATGCAATGAAAGCTCTAAAAAGGTGTTAAGTAAAAGAGGAAATGTTTCCTCATCATAACACAAAAACATTACTCATTCCCATTAATGCCATTATTGCAGGGACAGCATACTGCCTACTTTAAATACACAAGGTATGAGATTCTAATTTGTTCACACTGAGAAAGTGACAAGAATTCATTCCACACATCGATGTGCAAGTTGCAGTCTTATGCTCCAAGTCTGTCTCTGTCTGCATAGAAAGTTTAATAACAGAACAACAAGAGCATTTCTGAAAGCAAAAACATTCAGTTTTAAATCCTGAAAAAAAAAAAATAATAATTCAAAGTAGATTTCCAAAGTTACAGTCAACTTCAATTGACACTTTCTTTCTCGTACAAATAAGTATTATTGAATGAAATTAGTAAATAAGACATTGTGGAAATTGCTTTAGTGTATGTTAGCTATAATTTTACAATGGATAGATTTAAAATAACAGCTTAAAAATCTGTATTCTCCAGGCCACAGCCGACTGGTTTCTCTGTCATTTGACTCCCAATGCCAGTCGACTGCAGGTGCTGCACTGCCTCCATGCATCACTGACAGCCTTATTAATCACAAACCAAAGAAATTATCATCACAGAAAGAAAGAATTGGATATCATATAATTAGATGATCTCATAAAAAGTTCCTACTCAAGTGGCCATTATTATTCATAAGAATCCATTGCTTGGCCAGAGCCACCTCTTATATGAAGGCTATTTAAAACCAAATTTTCTGTTTTGCTCACACACTCGTGTGGATTCGCACGGCGATGACCTTCAGAAGAAGTGTCACTTATTTATCAAGCTCAAAAGTATTATTTGAAGGGTAAATCAGTTTGATTTAAAATGATGCTGAATTCTAATTACCACACATCTGATATATCTATAACATACATATTTTTTAATTCAGATACTTTGGCACGAGTTATATTCACAGGGTGAACCTTACAAATTCACCACAAATTGCAACTGAATAAATATTCCTAAAATTATGGATTTGTGCGATGTAGAGTTGCTGCAACAAGATAGTTGAATACATCAACCTCCGGCTGTGTAAAATTATCACAAACACTCTGATGTTTCAGACAAAACACAAACAAATCAATTAATTAAGAAAATAATCCATAATGTAGAAATAATCATGATTTGCAGCCCTATTCATTACAATACACACACCCTCAAAAAAATCTGATAGGAAAAGGACACAGCAGCACAACTGCAGGGTACACGTGCAGCAGAGGTAACATGTCACTGGCTGTAATCAGTCAGTGACATGTTACCGTATTTTTACTTAACCAGTCATTGTATTGGAAGTATGTTTCCCCGAATCAGAGTTTATCCGTAAAAATATGTGCTCGTCCATAACCGCTGATCTCCAACTGACCCTCTGAAATACCCAAAGACCAGGTCAAGGAAAAAAAATAACAAAAGGCACAAAGCACAAAGCTGAAGTGAGAGTGTGAATTATTGGTTTCATTAAATCATGGCAGGTAGCCGCACATTAATTCCCTCAGTGCAGCAGCAAACAGTAGATACACAGGACTTCATTAACTTGCACGATACAACTTGCTCATTTTGCAGTGTTATCAGTCTCTTCCTCCACTTGTTAGTTTTACATAATTATTTGTATGTTAATATTTTACAGCCCATAATGTCAGTCGAGACAATTATGTAAAATGAGATTACATCTTAACACACTCACAAACATATCAAACAGATGCATGAATTATTTGATTCCTGATCATATGGGAATTAACGCTACTGTGTCTGTGTGTGTGTGTGAGATGTTTCTCGTCTCCCTTCCCATCTTTCTGTGTGTGTAAAGTTATTTCAGCAGTTTAGAATTTTCATAAAATATCAGCTGCTGTTTTTCATATCCGAAATGGCCACAGCGCACAGATTTTAATATTTCAGTGAAGGACTTAATCAAAGTGGATGTTGTCATGATAAACAGACGCAGCTAAATCAACCTCAGAAGAAGGAAAGGAAATAAAGTGGGATGATCACAGTGAATTTTTATCTTCCCATGAATGACGATGAAAGTGACACATTTTTCTGGCATCACTCGATCATTCAGTGATAGCGCTTGTAGAATCCCGACGACTTTGCATGTACAACACATCCATCTTTATTTAGATGTTCAGAACTGATTTTCCTTAAATAAGAAAAATGAATGTCAACAGGTTGTGTAGGAGGCACATGTCTTTTCCTTGATATTTTTAATACTAATCCAGAAATTTTGTCTCCTCTTTTTTCTTCTTAATGTTTTTTTTATTTTGCATGTAAATCCAGGTGAGAAACCTCATCAGTGCAGCATCTGCTGGCGCTCATTCTCCCTGAAGGATTACTTAATCAAACACATGGTGACACACACAGGGGTGCGGGCCTACCAGTGCAGCATCTGCAACAAGCGCTTCACCCAGAAGAGTTCTCTCAATGTCCACATGCGGCTGCACCGGGGAGAGAAGTCCTACGAGTGCTACATCTGCAAGAAGAAGTTTTCACACAAGACCCTGCTGGAGAGGCACATGGCCCTGCACAGCACAGGCAGCTCCATCACGGGGCTGTCGGGGAGCGTATCCACCCCGGGCCCCGTCTCCATCCCCATGCCTATGGCTGTCCCTGAGCCTGGAGCTGGAGTGGTGGCCCTCGCCATGCCAGTGAGTGGAGGTGCTGGAGTAGGGGCCGGGGTTGGAACAGGAGTGGGTGTTGCTGCAGAAGCGAGCTGCCAAGAAGGGACCACCTACGTGTGCTCCGTCTGCCCTGCCAAGTTCGACCAAATTGAGCACTTCAATGACCACATGCGAATGCATGTCTCCGATGGATAAGTACAAATAGATAAAATTCTTTCAAAAAGAATGACAAATAAAATGGCACTAGATTTTCCTTTTCTTATTTTGAGGTATGAAGAGTAATGAGTATAGACACTGGCACATTAAGTTTCCCAAAAAAGATTTTTTTTTTGTTATTCTAAAAGAAAAAAAAAGATGGTGGCCTTAAGGCTTAGTAGTTTGATATTGATCTACTGGATGGATCCTAACTACAGGCCTCTAAATGTATGCTTTCCTAAAATACTGATTTATGTGTTGAACACTACCGAAAGGCCTACGAAAGAAACACATACACACAAACACACCTTTAGTGTAGATTTGTCTGAGTGAATATACATGTGCATTTATGTTTGAGCGTTTGTGTATTTGCATGTGTCTGTCCAAGTGTGTGCGTGCGCGCGTGTGTGTGTGTGTGTGTGTGTGTTTGTGTGTGTGTGTGTGTGTGTGTGTGTGTACATTGCCATGAGACATATATCATGGCAGTCGTGAACCCATACTGACCAGTTTGGAAACTAAAGATGTCCAAGCTTACTGTGGTATAATTTACAACAACAATAACAAAAAGAAATTGTCTGGGGTTGGGCTAAATATTCCCTCTAAGAATACTGATGGTCACAATATTGCCTTCTTATGTAAAATAAAAAAAGGAGAGTAGTTAATTTGACACTGGGTTTTATTTATTCCTATGGTATTAAGGGATTATAATGCAGCTGTTGTCAAGGTACCAATTTCAATCATTTTACTGAAATGTTAACTCACTGTCAACGGCGACAGAGACAAATATTTCTCATATGTTTTGTAATTGTTGTCCATGCATTCTGATGGTTTACTAAATTAAGGTGTGTTGACGAGACAGTATTTGAGCAAAAACATGTTTCTTTTTTTCTGAAGTTTGGAGTTTAACTCATTTGCATACACTGCCACTAATATCTTAAACGACTGTTAAGGCTAGTAGACCTCTTCCATTTCAGAACATGAGAAAAAAAGAAAGATTCTTTTGCTGGTGGTTTTTAAAGCCTTTTACAATCACAGTTATGGCAGGCTGGAATATGCGACTAAACTCTCTCCTTCATAATTGCTGCTCCTCAACTTGCACCTGACTGTTATGGGATGTAGATTTAACAAAAAATCAAAAAAGAAATTGTCACTTAGAATATTGTTTTTCAGTATCCTACATGGTTTTGATTTGATAATTCAATTAGATTTCTGGGGGGAGGGCAGGTTCAGGCAAATTGTTGATTGGAACAGTGTTTAAAAGGAGGGATTTCATTTGACTCAAATTTGAATTGGGAATAAAAGCCCCTGTGTACACTTTTCTTTACCATTGCAAGGCCATTTCAGCAGGTGGGAGCCAAGTGCATTACTCATTATGCGCTGGCTCCCCCTGAAGGCTCGAATGGCATGCAACGCTTTGAAAGGAAATACAGTATCAAAGCAAAACGAGTAGCTCCACTGATCGATCTGACACCGTCTCCTGATATACCGCAAGTCGCAGATGGATTTTCTAGACAATAGTATACATTCCTGATTTTTCTAAACACACAGACACAGCATGTACAGAAGAGATTTGGAAGCTAGTGTGCACAAGTTGTCATCCATGTATCACATCACTTAAGGCTCATTTCTGACATTTGGAATTGTTTTGAATTGCTCTGTATCTAAATTAGGACACACACACACACACAAACACACACACACACGCACACATGCAACCGCCTGCAACTGCAACCTGAAGGATTTGTTCATCTATGTGAGCAAACACTTTCGTTGTTGTGTCGCTCAAAAGAATAACTGCATACAGCGGTCTTATGAAGACCTGCTGTTTTTTCAAAAAAACAAAGTGCTAGTTTGCACATTTTCTTAAAATGCCTGTGCTTAATATTTAATCATTTTCCTTATATGAACTTCTATGATTTTTCTTTTATTCAATTTCAAAGGAAAAAAAACATTTTTTTAAATCTTGATAAGTGGACTGCATTATTTTCTTGCATATATGTTGCACTGCTTAAACCAATAAGTGCACTACTGTTAACAGAGATATTATAGTTTTAGAAAAGAGGATTTTTTTAAATCTAACATTTGGTTGTAGAGTTCACATGTAGTAGAATAGCTTTGTTTCAATTTATTCATTAAGTAATTCAGCGGTTCTTGGCTTTTGTTATTTGCTTGCACTTACCTACAGTTTAAGTATACTCGTGCCGTGTTAATGCAAGCTTTTATTTTAATTTAAATCTGTACCATTATGTGTGCTGCATCTACGTTTAACCTTTGAATTCATTATTTTTACGGAGTCAGTTCCCGACTATTCAGTTGCATTTCTATAGACACACAACAGGATTTTCCTGTGGGAACATCCAAGCCAAACAACATTAACAGTAAAACAACAAGTAATAATAAACACAGCTCCCGTCCAACTCCGTTGGCGGAGGTAATCATAGTGACTATTATTATATTATTAAGGATAACACATTTATAATGTGTGTGTGTGTGTAACATAAATGATATGTGTGTCCGAGAACAACTTTCTGTGGGTTTAAAGGTGTGTGAAGGTGATGGAATGCAGCTTCTTTGATATCTGTCTGTCACTTGTACACAGTTGTGTCCCTTCCTTAGTGTTTGTGTGTCTGTGAGTGTCTGTGAGTGGTATTTAGCCTAATCAACTGTTGATAAGTGGAATATCTGAACTGTAGGGCTTCCTTTGCAATATGCAGCACAGGTACTACGAGACGCAGCTCTCCAAACCTTTTGGGCTTCATGCAGGCACCTGCCACATTTGTTCTGAGATCTGACTAAAGCCGAGGTCAAGTGCTGTTGACTTTATTGTTTGGAGAAGCTATGTCAAGCATTTTGATGCAAAAGAATATTTCATAGAAATGCTACTAGATTTTCCGATCCCTGTGTAGTCGTGTGTGACGTGAGGTTAGGTGATGAACATGGGGAAAGATTCTGTTTTGGGCTCTTTTCCCTAGAATAACAAAAAAATTGAATGAGAAACACAGTGGAAAAGCGTGAGGCCATGGTCCTCAGTAAAGTAGCACATTATTTAACATTTGATTGGGCCTGTCTCTTACGGTGTGCATATAAGCCTAAAGTGTATGGTCTCTGTTTGTAGCTGTCGTTGCCAGGAGGGCAATATTGCTGCATGCTAGTGCTATATTTGTCTCTACACAGCACGTGGAGGGTAATCTCATGCCTTAACAGACAATGCACTAAATAGAATATGTAAGCAACTGCCGACATCTCTTTCCAACAGTATTGCCACATGTTTGGCACACAGCTCATGATGTTGGTGTCTGTCGTCCGTTCAGTACCAAGTTAAACACTGCCAATCCAACACCATCACTTCTTCGAAAGCAAAGGCAGAGACGTTTAGTTCAATTGTGTCAGTGTAACGTGTGTATTCAGTAATCTAGCATTCCTTCATGGCACCGAAAATTTTACATATTTTGTGTAAACACATATATCAAATGCACTATTGACTGTAGCTAGATGAGTACAACCAGCTTTGTGGTATCATTGGTCTAAAGAGTAGGTAAAGTAGCTCGATGTTGGTTTTTGAAATATTTGATTTCACGATTACACTATCAATCATTTCACTCTCTTCTTTTTTTGTTTCGTTTTTTTCTTTTTCTTTTTAGAATAACAAAAGTAGCCAATTCTCAACGTTATGTGGATGAGGGCTATGGATCTGTCCCATCGTCAGTTGACGTCTTGTATCATAAGGTGTTTGATAGCAGTCCAGGCTCGGAAGGGGGAGTGACTTCATCTCTCCAGTGTGTCATAACGTTTCTATAGCATACCCCCGGCTTCTTTCCTTCCCCCTGTTGCATTTTGCATCACATGGTCTTCACTGTCCATAGTTATATATTCCTTCTTCTGCTTCAGCTACTCGTGGTGGTGCTTAATTCTCTTTTCTCAGTGTTGCAATCAAGTCGGCTCAGGGTTGTCGAGGGGTTGCAACATTATCCCGAATAATAAGTCCTTATCTCAATCGTGCTTCTTCTAGTTGTTAGTTTTTTGAAGAGAAAAAAAATAAGCCTAGACTTTATGTTTGCAGAGTGTGCGCATATTTTCCAGAACAAAACATATTGAAACGTAGAAAATAGCCTTGAGCCTGCAGCTGTTTGTACTGTGTTTCAAATATATTACTGTTCATGTTTTGTTTATCTTAGTGTAGAGACATAGGGTCTACAGTACATTGTTGTCCTTCTTGCAGTATGTTTAATTCATCGTAATACTTCTGTTTTCTTTCAGACTTCCTCCTGCTTTTTTCTGGTGATCATAGTGGTGTTGTTTATACATACATAGCTTCACGCGACTGGATAAAGGTTAGTCAGTTATCGAGTCATATTTCACATTGTACTATATATATATAAATATACATATGCATATATACTTTGCATTGAGATGAAAACAAGGAAATGGGAGATACTAATGGTGAGGGTCATGTTGAGTAAGGAACAGGTTCATTTTATTCTGATAAGCATGTGTCTGTCTTCCTGTTTGTCTTTCAGTCCGTCTCCACACATTCAAAGTCAGATTTTTTATTTTCTTTTGTTTTATTTTTGAAGCATGAATAAGTCTAGGAGTAGAAAACAGAAAACACATGAAACCGCTCAGATAAATACTTAACTGCATTCTTTGTCCTTCCACAGTACACATACGAATGAAATAGATGACGTCTTACAAATATACTATATATATTTAAATATCACCGTCACCACACAGATAACGAATACATTTTCAGAGAGTTTGATAAAGACGTAATTGCAGCGAGAGTATACAGTAACCTTGTGGGATATAGGGAATATGCCTATCAAGTGCCTATCAGTACATACAGCAACTATACAGAAATATTCATAGTTTTTCTCTCCTTCATTGCACAGATACAGTATATACACAATGGTCTATGGAAAATATACTATTTATACTATTACTGCTAAAACCTGCTGGTTGTGAGTGCATCCTAAGAGAACCCTTTAAAATACCTGAAATCGTCTATACATATACAGTAAAAGGCTACATCTGCAAGCTTTATTTTTTATCGTACATTTATACAGTCTGGAGGATTCAAAGATATCAAATGCAATCACGCTGTCTCGTTTAACTGAACCAAAAATGGATTTTAAAAATATACATTTACGGGGATTATATAGTAATTGATGATTAATATATGAACTCTTGACCATTTTCTTCTTTCACGTTACTCTCTCTCATTGATATTAGGCTTTTTATTTTCATTTCGAGTGTTTCGTCACTTGCAAACAAGCCATATACTGAGCTGTACCGTACTGTACTGTATGTTTGGGGGGGAGGGCAGGGCAGTGGCACTTTGTGAACAGCAGAGGGAGCCACACATCAACTGGAAAAGGTCAAGTTAACTCACCGCGTGCCATAAGGAACCAAAATCCACACCTAGCTGGGGATATTTGGGAATCTTGTCGTGGTAAATGCTGTAATTAAATCCATAAACATGGCGGCAGTCTGATGGCTGGTGTCAAAGTACGCCACGTTGACCTTGATGACAGGCCCCTCCCCATGCAAGCCGCTGCCCGACTTCCCCACAACGACCATTAAAGTTTTTATCTTATTTGAAAGCCTTGTAGGTTTACGCGCAGCTTGAAATCGTAAAGGGCAAGCAACAAGCGACGGGAAAGAAGAAACTGGTCATTAAAACTTTAAGCTAGATTTTTTATAACCGATACTTGGGAGGCAAAACGAGATTACAAATTAGAAAGTTCTGGCTACACATGAACACACGGAATTCAAAGGTATTTTTATAAGTGGCCCGTGTAACGACATGAAAACAAAACTGAAAGGAAATATGGTTGAAGAAGAAAAAGAAAAAACTTAAATCAAGTTTCAGGACTGCGAGATGAAAAGATTTTGGGACGGTTTATTATTCTATCCCCTGTGGACTAATTACCACAGTTTTTCTCTCTAACCTTCTCAAGCCTAGTTACTGTGCCAAATTAAGAAAAAAAAAGGACCACTTTTTTTTATTTATATAACTATTGTTAAATTGGGTATGAGAGCCAAGCACAAAAAGGAAATTTTAAATATATATATATATTTAAAGTAAAATAAATCTGTAAAACTTGATCAAACAATTTATTATAATGAAATAATCATCAGACTAAGAGGAAGTGATTGCCCTCATTTTGAATCTTTAAATCCTCCATAATAAATAGCCTAGTGTTCAAGTAAATAGGAGAAAAGAGCTATGGATAACAAATACACATTTCAACGGCTTAGTTTCATAGACATGTAATGTTCAAATGAAGCGTGAATAATGTAGGCAATGTGATATAGCTAGTCCCGGTCATCCAACTGTCACACACACACAAACAGCGTCTTTTCAGATTTTAAACGATTTTCGTTTTTCAGCTTTACAGCGAAGCAGATTTTTTTAAAGTGCGACACAGCTAAACTAAGCTAAAACAACATCCAGAGTTTATTCACTATGATGCTTTCTCTCCGAACATGCAGTTATTACACTACCCTGGTGAGGTTTTCATTAAAAACATCATCGTCATCAGGTAAACCAGCATCTATCAGTCCAAATGAAGCATGCAGTCCTGTCTACACAGCTTTTCCTCCTGTAGGGGAGAACTTTGTTTTTTCGACGGAGCACAATCTCTATTTTAATGGTTCGGTATCGTTTCTTTGGTTATTTTCTTTTGCGTTCCCTCTCGCCGTCGTCTTTTAGGCTCAGTCCAGCTTGAAGAGACACTTAGCGTTTCAAACGTTTGCAGCAGCAGCAGCAGCAGCAGTATATACATAAAAAAAAAAAAAAAAAAAAAACATGCATTCCTGTTCAAGTCCAGAACATTCCTACTCCTAGTCTGGCAATTCATTTTCCACACTTAACCAACCTTATATTTCAAGACAATTCAAGATTCCCAGCGCTTTCCCACATCACATTTGATCACGTAGTAGCAAACATGGCCCATCACATTTAAGTTCATATTTCCCTCTAATAGATCACTGTCTCTTCAAATAAAATCTCATCTCAAGTCAAAATTCTGCCACGAGATCGCAAACCCTTATAAGCTTCTAGTCCAGTTTCTACTTTGGTGGACTGGTTCTAAACACAACGTGCACTATGCTATCACTCTGTGTAGGTCGAGAAGTCCAGGCTCCACGATGTTGACTCAGCCGACACGTGAAGTCGGTCATAACGGACGTGCAGACTTAAAGAAAGAAAAAAAAATCATCACTGTAATGATCCTACACGGCCGGTGGTGGTAGTTTGTAGAGAAACGGGGGCCATGCTTATCATTAGGAGTCAAATGAGAAAATAAATTCAATCTGTGCTAGACAATGTTTGTTTTCGACAAACCAAAGAAGGGTAAATAAAGATAATTTAATTTTTATGGAGAAACTAACCTTTATTTTCTATATGTTTGTTGGGGTGGGGTGGGGGTGGGGGGGGGGGGGGGGGGTTCGGCGGTTGTTTTATGGTTTTCTTTTGTTCTTCTTCTCATGGCAGGGTGCTCGTCTGTGTTTGGTCACTTGATCGGTTGTGTGTGGTTTTGTTGTGGTTGTGTTCATTTGCCTCCTGTAGACCAAAATAGTTTCTTTTTTATAAGACATGCAACAAAACATTAAAAAATTTTAAAAAAAATGAATCGGACGCAGTAGCTGTGATGTAAAACTATTGCATGTTGAAACAAGATTGTAAGTGTTGCATCGTTCCTCTGACGAAACACAATAACCCTCAGTAATCATTGGTCGTGTCTTCTACACACACACTCAGCAAACGAGTGTTCACATTGGATTCTGTCTGGATAGTTCGTCTGACCTTTTTTGTTGTTGTCGTTGTCGTCGGTTTTCTTCAAATATTGGCACTGTCTAATATTTTAAGCCTGTCCCTAAAATACTAATCTGACATTGTGACTTTAGAGTATATTTAGCCATTTATACTTGAGATGGACCAAGATGTTAAGTTTGCACATATTTGTAGGTTGTTTATTAAGCCAAAAAAAAAAAAAGACACCAAGGAAAGAGAAGAATAATCGTCATGATAAGAATTCATAACTTTCAATCGCATCAATTCAAAGTCCAATGTAAGCACGTATTCGTCTTTAACGTTCACAGCCGGTCGTCACGTCACAATGAAAAGGAATTAAACTCGAAAATGGATTTAAACGTCACAATCTGGCCCAAATGTTTCAGGAAGTGATGATCTATTTTTCTAATAATAACAACACATCACTTGTAAGCAGAATGTGAAGACAATTCAACTTTAGGTTTCCTCCTTGGGTCTAATTCTTGGTGAATCTGCTGTAAAGGCTTCATCCTGTGTTTTTTTTAAATAGGAAATACGATTACTGTAAATTCATGCGAGGTTTTTTTTGCTTCACCTGGGACGAAGACAGAATTGCTCAAATATTAGACATTTCAAATCCGTAACTCCACGTCGCCCTAATATATATAAAGAAGTATATTTTCATCTGGCTTTCAGGCTTTTTGCAGCCATATCTTGTACGTAGTTGCTTTTTGTAAACATGCACTTGAGTTGAACTTTATAAATGTGTATATTTTGTTAGGCTGGTTCTTGTTTTTGCCCACATTAGCTCGATATTTCCCTGATTTCCCTTAAAGAAAATACTTCTCCTATAGAGTTTTGAACTTGGCAAAAGTGGAGCTGTTGTAGTAAAAGGTAGTTAACATCACAACTAAGCAACCCTGAAATATATGCTGCAGTTACGTGTTTTCAGTTTGTTTTTGATAATAATAATAATTTATGCTCCAAGTTGGTTTGTATTTTATTATTATTATTATTATATTATGATTATTATATTATTATTATTATTATTAATGTTGTAATGAAACAAGCTTGTTTGAAATGTATTGACTGCTGTTTTGAAATAGGGGATAGAGTCTTTTTTTTTTTTTTATGTGTGTGCAAGAAAGTTTTTTTCTTTTAATCAAATGATTTGTCAAACACTGGACTGGAGCAAGTTTCCAACATTTCCAAGTTGAAAGATGTATTTGACAGACATAACTGCACAGACCCCCCCCCCCCCCCCGGCCGTACAGGGGGTGACTCAACACGTCCGCCATCCTCCCATTTAAAAACAGGTGTCATTTAGACGTGAGACATTTTTCGACATTTCCTTTGTGCTGGTTAATTGTATTTGTGTGATGGGTTACATGTAATGGAAAGTATTTATTAGGGTCCTACTTCCAAATTATTACATTTCATCGATTTTTGTTTTTCTGAGGAAGAGAGAGAGAGAGAGAGAGAGAGCGCGCTCACTTTAATATTGTGGAAGACCTTGTAAAGGGACACGGCACGGGAGCGCTGCGGCTCTCGAGTTCACCTCCATGTTCTTACCACGTCGAGCAGATATGACTCATGACACCAAGCACCACTTCTCAAACCAGAAAAGAGATTTGCACTAGACTTATTTTGGTCTTCTATCTAAAGCAATATAATTCACTCAACACATTTTGAATCCATAGTATCTGACGTTCGTCTGCCCACGGTGGGAATGCTGAGTAAATGGTGATATTTGACCAAGTTTTAATTTATTATTTTGTATTCAAAGGTACAGAATTGTTGCCCTTTTGAAAAAAAATGCACACGACATCCACATACTGTTCGTAGCAGTTCTTTCTCTCACCCAGCAGTACCCTGAGTATTAGTGTCCAGGTTGGAGGGGCATTAAAACTGTGGTTTCCTCCTGTGATTGTTTTTGGACAAATCAAGCAGCGCTTACAGATCTGGAGTCAGGAACAGGGGGACGTATGAGGGAAGGAATCATTTCCCATGAGTCACCTGTCGAATTTGTCTCCGTCACACAGCCGACCACTCGTTCAAAGACGCAACACAAATACCAAAAGATGAGCCCAGCTGTCCACTGTCGTGCACACCTCCCCCCTTAAAAACACTCGTCTTGTATCTCCGCATAGGGAGTGCTTTTCATCCGGCACGTCACAACAAAAAAAAATGCTTCAAAGTTGAAACGACATTGAAATACTTTTTCGAGAAAAAAAGAACTCCAAATGCACCTTTTGTCATTTCCACATCGCATCATTTGGCGACGTATGTAGAGAACCTGTGTCCACCAAAATCTATCATCCTTCATCCTTTTTCAAACGAGGCCGCTCACGGCAGCGTCACGTCCCGGCCTCGGCTTCGTTCATTTTGTTGATGGATAAGTGTAAATTTTTTCAATAATTCACAAACAGCAAAACTTCACCATTTTATCTGGATGTAGTGGCTTTTCCTGTTTTTCACCGCGTTGTGGTGTTGTTGAAAGATGTTGCGGTTTGTCTAAATATGTTGCGTGTTAGAGGAAGCATAAGTATGTGCCTTCTTGTAATCTCCTTGGTGAGCTCGTTATTATTGAGAAGCTGAAGCCAGCCAATTGTGTTTGCACTAAAACCAAATTGCTTTTGTGATGTAGACTATTTAAGCAAGCTTGTTGCGTCACTTTAACCGTACAGTATGCATGAGGGTGAAATTGGTAAGTCTAGGGCTAGAGCTCTCATCTGTTGACCTGTAAACCAGTGCAGCTTAGAGGATCTTGTGAATATATCTTGGCTTAGTTTCGCATTCAGTTTTCTATTCCATCTCCTTACTCATCAAGTTTGTCACAATTTCAACAGTTTAAAAAATTAAAAAATAAATAAAAATAAAAATCGAAAAACATAAAAAATCAAATAACACATACCATGAATACAATACAGCTTTTACTTTCACATGCCACAGTTAGAGACTTACACAACTGCAGTAGAGACGTTCATTTCTCTGAATCCATGGGAGCGCATGAGTATAAGGGGTCGCCTCAAGACTATTGGTCAAATTAATTTAGGTTGTTTTTGACAATACAAATTTGTATTTATTACATATTTCGTTGACATCTGAGAAAGGCCTACATGCTTTGAGTCTTACAAATGCACCTTATTCATGTCAGTCCATGTGGGGGGGAAAAAAAAATAAAGAAAAAAGGCTGGCAACGTAATATCTCTGATTTAGCACCTTACTACACAGCATGTTTTCACTTTATGCCAGTTTAACTATTCTTCCATATGTATGATTTCAGAAATAAATCTCATATTTTGTGAAATTGTTTCATGGGATGTGCCAAAGTTTGGAGGCGATCTCCCAAGTGTTTATGCTTATCATTTTCTTTTTTTTCCTCCTTCAGTTATAGCAATGGTATGTTTCCTATAGCAGTGTGTGGAATCAATTTATCTCAGCAAACAGTATCATTACTTGCCATTTTACAATAAGCCCTGTATTTCACATATATTTACCAGTGATGTGTATTTGTTATTATAAAGAAAATAGCCGTAAAAGCTTCATTATGTTACATAATATTGTGACTTTTTTCGAAAAACTGTGAAGACTTATCTTGCATATACTTTATACAGAAGTATTAAGCCTTAATACAAAAGACTAAAAAAAGTGTGGAAGAATAAACTGATTGTTGCTAAGTAAGGATGATTTTTGTAAATGTTACCAGCACTTTTTTTGTAATTTTCACTCTCTGAGGTATTGTACAAGTTCAAGCTGTTTGTGAAGTTTGATTATGAAGGAATAAAAACTAGTACTTTCCTGTACTTCACAGAAAGTCTTGTTGCCGTTTTATTTTGCTCTCCTTGTTCTTGACAGATCGGTGGATTCTCTCGTGAATGAACTCAAAATACACCACATGTAAATATAATTCTTTTTTAAAACCTTTTGCCTTCAGGTTTCCCCACATGACCTTTCACATAACTGCACTTCTAAGAAACTAAATCCATAAAACCACAGATAAATAAGTGGTAATTAGGCAAATTAATCCCATTAATACTGTACGTTTTACTAATTTATTATTATGGGATGTGAGGTGTGATGAAACCCTGCACAACAGACTGGGAAAAATTGATTTCCATCCTTTAATAACATCGTTTGATACAATTAAACAAGGTCTAATTTTGAATATTAAAATTGTTATGGTTTATGATATATGGCTCCTTATTTAGGTGGTAACCTGCAGAGCACATTAGAGAATAAAGAATGTGCTCTTTATTGTTGCCTGCTCTAAATGCGGGATTCAGGCTGCATTGAAGATTTATTAGTGGGATTGAATAATAAGTATTTTTTAAATGCCTGTCTGAGGAAAATGGCCACTCCGCCCTGGCTTGG
The DNA here is from genome assembly GCF_947347685.1 of Pleuronectes platessa. NCBI lineage: Eukaryota > Metazoa > Chordata > Actinopteri > Pleuronectiformes > Pleuronectidae > Pleuronectes > Pleuronectes platessa. The sequence goes on along the minus strand of NC_070640.1, from coordinate 13,106,205 downwards.
CTTTATATCTCCTGATCATTCATTTTTTCTGAGCTTTCAACTTTATGTATTCAGACTAAAACCACACTGTCAATACAAATGAAAAAATACAGTGGTAGCCTAATTACCCAAGTGATATGTGATTATTTAAATAGAAAAAAATACACATTTTTCATTCTACATAAAGTTAATCACAGTCTTGGTACCTGATCACATATTGGTGAAATGCAGGGAAACGTGGGCTCGTTGAGTAATGACTGTGACACACATCACCAGTGGTTCGAGCAGATCCATTTTTAGATACGCAAGAAAATTACACAAGTGATTCTGCATCCATTCATTTTAAATGCTAATTTAAGGACACTTTGTAACCAGACTGTGTTTGTTCATTTATTTCTACAGCGTGCTCATCCTTTATTTAGCAATATATATATATATATATATATATATATATATATTTTATTATGATGTAACGTGTTATTGTGCCATTTTGCGAAAGAGGATGGAGAAAAACAATATAATGTAGAATTTATTGCAATGCATTAACACCCTATAATGTATCAATATCTCTAAGCTTTCAATAACCTCTTTTAACAGCAGCAGTAGTAACAGTTCCAAATATATATAGCGTATTGTGTTGTATATGTATTATATTTAATATGATGGTTCAGTGTCCACTACATGTACTTTACATGTATGAGTCAGATACTTCTCCCAAGTTCTATGATAGAAAAATGATGTAGTTGCTTTTTCACCATAAAAAAATCACTGAGAAACACAAGCACGCGCAGAGGGTACGTGAGCGCGCTTCTTTTCACACTCGTTTGCATTTGTCGCCCTCTGCTGTTAGTCAGCAGCATATCAGGCCGAGGATTATGGTGAGGGGGTGTGGACCTTGAGAGCACGTCTGTGCAGCGTCACCGCTACAATAAAAACTATCAATGAGTCAGTGCTGTGACGTCTAGAGAAATACCTTTCTTCTTGTGGGCTAAATATCTCGTTCATCAAATCACATTCAGTTGTGAAAGTCATCCAATCAGTTTAGTACAAGTGTATCAGATGTCTTTCCTGTCAAAGTTTGTCTGCTCCGTTATGATTGGCTGTGGATGTGCCCAAAACTATTTACCCAGTCACACATGTTCATGTTTGAGCGCAACTGAGGACACAGACAAGTTCATTGCTGGACTTTAGACCTTTCATTAGTTTATATTTAGTGGTGGACTGGTTTCAAAGGTCGAGCTGTGTATTAGGAGCAGTTCATGGGAAAGATGTATTTTGATAAGTAGGGTCGGATTGAAGTATATATAAAGTCACAACTGAACCAAAAGATAGTAGAAAAAAATTAAAATCACCTTAGGCTCTGTCATACCATGATTAGTATTTTTCATTAATTTGGGCTTATTTTGATTAACTGAAGTAATTTGAAAAAAAAAAGTATAAGTAGAGCCCTGGTGAAAATGGTTGTTATTCTTCCATATTAGAGAAATACACGTTGTACAAATAAGCTTAGTTCATCTAGATTTATTGTGGTTACTCAACATTGCAGTCTGGTACATGTCAGTCTTTTCCAAAGTTTTACGGGTAGTGATTTGGACCTTAATGTTACACCATGCATTTATTCTAATGTGAACACGATGCATGACCTTCTTGACATCTCTGTTCATGCCAACCCACTGGTAGGTACTGGTTTTCACCCCCATGCTGGTTGTGGTGTAGTAAATCAAACTGGGCTCAGAGAGCAATTCAGATCAGCTGTGAAGTTAAGTTACCCTACAAAATAACTTAAGTGTAAAACTAGTTCGCCATTGACCGGTCAAGTCTTTTTCACAAGCAGCCAACACCCGGGTGTTATACACTACAATCCTCGTAGTGACCGCGGTCAAACCAGGAAGGCTCAGGAGGAGATAAGCACGAGTAAATATAGCAGTTGGGTGTAATCCACTTCGTGCATTGCATTATCCAGCAAGTGCCCATCTCATGGTTACAGTGGAGGAGACAAGTCGACATCAATGGTTAAGTTTGTTCCCAGAATAAATTTATTCGGTTTGGGACCATACAAACCTAGTGAATGACAGGAGGAGGTATCTGTTCTTACAGGAATGACATTGGTAAAGAGGATGCGGAACGTTTAAAATCATAAAAGATGCACAACATACAGCCATCGCCCACAGCTAGTGGTGAGACACTATAGTTTGTTCCCATAAATAAGGCAGAACGCTGAGTCCATAGAAATGGTAAGTTATTACATTTAGCCGAATTGAACAGTGGATGTGACAACATGATGAATTTACATGACTTTCTTCAGCTCGTCGTACAGAACCAGCACAAAGGCGCCGCCCATGCCTCTGAGCACGTTGGACAGGGCTCCCTTGAAGAAAGCCTTGCCACCCTCGTCGCGTGCGATCTTGCGCCAGCAGTCAATTGTTCCGCTGTACATGATGTCGGCTGAGGAAGGAGAGAAAAAACACAAATTAGACGAATGCAGGAATATTTTTCACCCATTGCGTAATGTGGATTTGTATTTATTGCTCAGTACTCCCTTTCCAATGTTCATGTGTCAGGTAGTCATGTGACTCCATTAAGACCAACAAGCTCACCTCCTTTGCGTCCAGACTGCATCATCATACGTCTACGGACTGTGTCGAAGGGGTATGAAGTCAGACCAGCGACGGCTGTCACGGACTGAGCAATCATCCAGCTCACCAAAATGCTCTGCTTCTGGGAATCTGGGAGCATGCCTGAAAACACAGAAGGAAAAATTAGATCTAGTAGAAGCAGATTCAACTCTTCAGGTGATCTGCTGGGGTCAGTTTACTGTCAACATACCCTTAGCGGTGTCGTAGATTCCGAAGTATGCAGCTCTGTAGATGATGATTCCCTGCACAGACACATTGAAGCCCTGGTACAGGCCCCTGAGACCATCAGACTTGAAGATCTTCGTCAGGCAGTCACCCAGACCGTTGAACTCTCTCCCTGCTCCGGGCTTTCCAACATCGGCGGCGAGACGGGTACGGGCGAAGTCAAGGGGGTACACGAAGCACAGGGAGGTTGCTCCAGCAGCACCGCCGGAGGCCAGGTTACCGGCGAAGTACCTCCAGAACTGGGCGCGCTTGTCGACACCATCAAGGAAGATCTTCTTGTACTTGTCCTTGAAGGCGAAGTTCAGGGCCTGGGTGGGGAAGTACCTGATGACATTGGCAAGGTTACCTCTCCAGAAAGAAAGGAATCCCTGCTCCTTGGGGATACGGACCACGCAGTCGATAATGCCCTTGTACTGCATATCTGCGGTGATCTGCTTACTGGCATGTTGGACCTAAAAGAGGGAAACAGAATCAGAGAAAGTTTGTTTAAAATGGAGAAGTCAATTGACTTGTGACCACTTCACAATCACAAGGTCCCCTTGTTGTGACCTTGGAAGACGATGAAGTTGTAAAAATGTGCATCCCAGTCTCCGAGAGAACAATTCGACAGCTCATACTAAGAGAGCATTGGCAGTCAATTAACAATATCTGTGATTCATTTGAATCACAATTGCTAGAATATGGGTTAGGGTCAATTGATTGAGAAAGAAATCGTACTGTGACGCGATCAGGGGTCAATACTGAGGGGAATGCGAACGATGTCACTGAGCAGGTTTAACAGAAAAATTGGTTAAAGTCGTTGACCCGGCTGAGTGACTGAGGCCGGGCCTCCTCCCACCTAGCTTAGCTAGCGTTAAGGATGAGCCTTAGCCGCTGCGTCGATATCAAACATTAATAGCGTGAAAAAATACATTAGATCCAGCATCCAACAACTATACAATATTGTTTGTTGCTGGTTAACAGAAGGAGTTGCCCTGTGTTTGGACACAGTGTCCCAGTGTCCCTACAAGCGTTTGTCCTTTGTTAGCTGCGCAGGCTAAGGTTAACGTGTGAAGCTAGCGCTAGCAGCCGGTCTCGTGTAGGTCATTTCCCCTCACATGATGACCTCAGATCCTTGAACCGGTCTCTCATCACTCTTTCATCGTTTCCACACATACGACACACAAGGCTGAGTTTACTCACGGTGCCATGTGAGCGGCACCGAAGCAGACGAGCTCTTTACTGGGTTTCAATGGAAGTTAGCAGGAGCCCAGCAGCTAGCCGGCTAACGCCGCCAATCTACCGGAAGACGGAGGATCTGTTACCTGAAGGAGCAGCTTCACTCTCTCGATGGGGGCGACCGCTGTCTTGGAGATGGCGGCGGAGATGCCACCGGCCAAGAAGTCCTTGGCGAAGGAAACTGCTGTCTCATTCATGTTGCGATTTTGTCGATGTGCTGCTCAAGGAACCAGTAAACTCAACGTATCCCCACTGCCCTCTACAGATGATTGCTTGCACCGACGAAATGGCCGATTGTGCTGCTGCGTTGCGGATTTATCCGGTGTCGCGTATCGCGAGACACCGCGAGACACCGCGAGAGCCGGGAGCCGGGAGCCGAGCCCATTGGCCAATCCCCCAGCGTCACGCTTCCGTCGACCAATTACAACGCGATGTGGGCCTGTTACGTAAACCTTCTCCTGCGCGAGGAAATCTTGATATTAGAAAAGTTGAATTAATTGAGACAGAAAAGATAAACGGGCCTTAACGGGAACTCGTTGTGGTTTATTCTCCAGCTGTATGTCCCAGATCAGAGGAGACAGCAGCTGCTTGTGTCTGAATCCCACTGATCTGAGTCTCAGGGACACTGAGCTGCAGTGTCAAGGACTAATCACCACAGTGAATCCCAATGAGCTCCCATTTAAAATCTCAGCCACTGGGCCTGTAAGTAATAATACTGTGTTACCTTCCAATGAGATGTTTTATATAACCCAACCTGTTATATGTATATATATATACATTAACAGGTGAACTGATTCAGCCTGTGGGGGGTTCTCGTCTGTTCACACATGAGCTATTTGTAAACCCTGCCTGTCATTAGAGGCCATGTTTGACCTCATCCTCCAAATGTTCTTGAGAAACATAGGATTCTACTGGCTCTGCTGGCAGTGAGTACAAGTAATCAGATCCTTTACATAAGGTAAAAGTATAGAGTACTATTGTAGCAATATACAACTTTATGCAGCTCAATTCAGAAAAGGCTGAAGTGATCTTTCTAATGAATGACCTTGCATGCCGAGTACAGCGGCTTATTGGTTCACTGGCAGGAAATTGAAATTCAGCATTAAGAAACCTCAGTATCACATTTGATTCACAACTAAATTCTGAAGCCTGTGATCAAATCAGATGCGTCTTTCCCTGACCAACAAAAGCTTATGTCTCCTCACGCCTGGCCAAGCAATGCATTAACATGTACCAGTCAATCCTCAGTGTCAAAACACTACTGGTCACATTCTAACCATTACAAGCAAATGGGGCTTTTTTTTCTCTCCTATTCTTGAATCTCTTCACTGGCACCCAGTTAACTTTAGGATTGAATTTAAGATTCTTGTCTCACTTTTTACAGCTAAGCACAGTCCAGCCCCTGCTATATTACAGAGTTGCTAACTCCAAGCTGTAACCTTCAGAACTTCCAACCAACACTTACTAGTTGTAGTTGAGTGAAGTCATGTAAAGGGCACCAGGCTCTCTGAGGCTCTGGGATTCCTTACCAGGTTATATAAAACTTTCAAGGACTTAGCCTGTTTTAAATCATTGTTTAAAACATTTCTCTTTATAGGAAAGGCTTTTAAAGGCCACATTTAGACAGATCTTAATGGGTATTTATTTGTCACATTCTCTTTTAGCGTCTCTTTTTAATTTAGTTTAGTCTTGTTTTGCTCTGTGTTGTTTTATTCCCATGTATTTAGTGTATTTAGTTTATATTTATTTAAGTGTGTTATACCCTTGTTCAGATACGTCCTATTGAAATAAAGGTATTATTATTGCAATAAGTAAAAAGTAGAAGACCACAATTTTTTTTAGCACAGTGTGTTTAAGCAGACCTACCGCAAAGTAACAGTATTCATTATTATTATTTGTATGTTACTAATATTACAAAATGTGTGTGTGACAATTTTAGGTACTTTTGCACTATTGGTTTGTTTGATAAGTAAAGGTATTTCAGAAACACTGAATGTTATATTATTAATAATACATTTTAGTTCTACCTATGCTATGTTAAGTTCTTTGTGTGTGTGTGGAAACTGTACATACTTAATACCCTGCTGGCTTGTTTAATGGCCAATTGAGGTATCACCTGTGATATGTACACCCTGTTTTCCATGTGAAATCTTAATCAGTCTTTTAAATGTAGCTAAGTAAAATTTACAACAATTCCTCCTGAAAAATAGATAAGTATCAAGTGGCAGACAATTAAAATTCCCAAGGACATGCAAGCCCCCCCTAACTTTTCACTTAAGTACAGTACATAATGTACCTAGTTTTACGACACTGATGGTTGGCACCTGTTGAAATGCTCTGTGTGGAATTTGTGGCACTGTGTAGCTGGAATGGTATTTAGAAGCAGTGCTGCATTCATTTTGCCCACTAGAGGGCGACATGAGACTGAAGTTCTTTATTTAGCTCTCATAAAAACCGGAAGTGAGTAAGTCCCATTCATTCTAAAGTTCCTATGACCTAGAAGCCGGCTGAGGGAGGCCTGACCATAGACTGTATATAGGGACGGACATATCACTGGCTTCCGGTTGCACCTCAGGTCTCAATGTCAAAACAATAATAACTCCTCATATGTCTCCGTCACAGTTAATGAATATGTTTTATTTCAAGCCTCATCAAGCAACAGAACTGGAAGTGACGCGTGGCTCTCGTTGTGATGAGGCCAGCTGTTGAACGTAGTTGTCTCCGGGGGCCTTGTTGATGGCTTATTATACCAAACCACGTGCGGTGTGGCCACACAGAACCCCCGATAAGAGCGTTCTAATTAAAAACACCGTTATCTCCCAGGAGCCAGTGCTCACTCTGTAGGAGAATCTGGATCGAGCTCGGTGTCTTATCTCGTGCACTGGGTCGACCACAGGGGGGAGCTGCTGTTACGCGGTGCAGAGTGACCACAGTGTCAAAGCTCCTCGGAGGGTAATGCACTTGCAAACTTGTGCAGCAGGAGTAGATGTTACCAGGAGGAGACAGTGAGATAAAGGCAAATTAAACCTGAAACAAGTTGTTTACAAGAGTGTTCACCCACACACCCACACACATGTGTTAGACGTCACGGTAAACAGCTTGGATTTGAACAGATGGTTTAGTTTGAGTGGAGCGTGAGGTCGCCTGGCGCTGCCGTGCTCGCTGCGGATGAGAGGGTCTTATTATAGGCCTCGCTGTGTTGTGGGTGCATTTGAATGACAGTCACTAGCTACTTGTATCTTACTGCCACTTCAGCATCCAGTTGAACAGGGTGTGTAAATTAATCCACTAATCCCTCTGCTGTCTTTTAATTACAGTGGGGACAACAGGTCATTGTAATGCACTTTGCAATTTTAAATTGCTTCTGTTCTCGTAGGGAGCGCTGGGTTTATTTGTACAGTGCAGTTCTATAGTGTAGCATTTGAACTGTAAATTGGATGATTTCATAGACCCCACACCATGGGTTCAAACAAACACATGCAACAAGGGGGAAAAAATGGGAAAGATTGTGTTTCAAATGTAGATCTGAACCTGGAAGTCATTTTAATGAGAAACTTTTTCAAAATAATGACTTACTCGGTAACAATAACAACTTGGTATCTAAAAATGGCGACTCCGATTCTTGATATAATGACTTGGCTTCTCAAAATAACCACTTAGTGTCTCAAATATAATGACTTTGTTTCTTTCACTCACTATTTTACAATCTTGCAATTTAAAATGTCATAATTTCGATTTACTTTTCGATAATTGCGGAGCATGCATCGTGTTGACATCTGACATTGATGGTGGACCACGGACGAGGGGTCTGCTGATGGTGGATCCTGATTATGGTGGCTGCTGACCATGTACTATGATTACAACAAGACTGCTTGATATACAATATGTCTACTCAGATACCCTACCATTACTGACGATAATCCATCGAGTCATTTACCTTCCATTATGCTGCAAAGTGTTTATTCTAACCAATGCTGTAAATACCCTTATCTTTCTGATGTTCTCGATTACAATTGGCATCTATTGCACTTCTGTCCGTCCTGGGAGAGCGATCCCTCAGACGTGGCTCTCTCTGAGGTTTCCATGTTCTTATTATCCTGTTAAAAGGATGTTTTTTGTAGTTTTTCCTTACTCTTGTCGAGGGATAAGGACAGAGGATGTCACATCGTGTTAGAGCCCTATGAGACAGACTGTGATTTGTGAAAATGGGCTATACAAGTAATATTTGATTGACTTTATACCTCATCATTATAACTCACAATCTCATCATTATGAATAACTGTCTCAAATTTTGACTTTTGAAACTCATGATTATGATTTAGCATTCATCCTTTTTTCTTTCGCTGGCAGAAATGGGCTTGGGATCCCCATTCAATCACAAACCCATTCAATCTGTTGATTGATCTGTATACAAATCAAAACCTACATGGAAGCTTTATGACTCCTTGTGTCCTCCAGACGATGCAAACAACATGTGGGAGAAAGCTTTTCCCAGAAATGCTGTGATGTAACCATGTATGCCAATATTAAGGCTTTTCGTGCTTATATGATATGATATGATGGCCATCTGCAATGAAACTGTCTCTTTTTATGTGAGCAAATGGAAACCATACACCTCTATGTTGCAGGTGAGTGGGATATACTTGAGTGCTTTTCACTCCATGTCACCCCTCTGGACCCATGGTAACCCCACAGGCCAGCTGCGTGAGAGGTTCCAGTGGAACAAGTCAAGATTTCACACTCCCAGTCCTGCTGTAAGCTGATAGGAGTGAAAAAAGGGCGGTGGGGCTGCAAACTGGTCTCATGGCGGACAGGGTACAGGGGACACATTTAATTCAACATAAGCTCACCTCACCAAGCGTGGAAGTAAAAATTACAACTAAAACCCTGGTCCAGCATATGGTCCGAGAGGAGAGAGGAGACATTTTTCCTCAGTGAATTAAAACACTTCCCCTGAAAGCAGCTCACAAAACACACCATGAGAAGTTCAGTTTCAAGGTCAAAGCCATTAGTGCTCCTTTATGGGAAATTTGGTTTGAAGTCTTTAAAACCATTAAGACACAATAAACAATGAAAACAGTTTTGAGTGTGATGTGCCTGTATCCCTCTTAAGCATGTGGGCTAATTTACTTTTTAATGGAACCCACAGGCCTGATTAGAGCCTCCACACCTTGTGGTGTCCGTCAACTTGTCTGCAGCAGCCCAGCTGTTCTCCCACAGGAAAACAGTCGACATCATCCCCCCTGTGGACCACTCCAGCCTTCCCATGCGCCAATCACATTGCGCCTATAACCGAGAGCAGATGCGCCGCGCAGCCTCTCCGTGCGCGCCCATCCAAACTCCGCCGGACAACTGTGGAGCTGCGCAACTGCGACACAGCCGCGCACTCGGGAAGCTGAGCTCGGTCCGACAGGAGCTCGCCAGAGAAACTTTTCTTGGATAAAACGTTTTCTTTTCTCGGGATCCGCAGAGACCAACACAACCGGGACAAGATAAGTCGATGGGACAACGAGACTCGCGACAACTTGAATCGCTCCAGCTGCGCGCGCGGTTCAGTTTGGCCAACTTTGCGCTGTAGCCTCATCCGAGCAGCCTCAGTTCCGAGCGGCAGCAGCAGCAGCAGCAGGAGGCGGCTGGATGTGGCAGGAGACGGGTCAGTGAGCTGCAGCGAGCCCGTGTGCGAGTTCCCCCACTGTCCAACTCTCCAATGTCACCGGACAGGATGCTGATCATTGGACTTCTGCTCAACGTCTTCTCCCATGGTGAGCGACACCTCTCTCTCTAACGCACTGTTTAGATGCAGAATGTAAAAACCCATCGCTGAGGTTATAGTCTGTTAATGTGTGTGCGGTTCAGATTGTGTTGTATTATACAGAATGTGATGTTGTAGAAGAATACATTCATGTCTGCAAGAGGTTCTCATGCATGTCCTTGATTGTGACAAAGCCCCAAACCCACATGCACATGAGTATTTGACTTTGTATCTTCGGAATTAACTTAATTATGAGAAGACAAATTTGTATAAATAAGAAAAAAAAACGAAAATGTTTGGGTTTTTAAGCATAAGAGAGACATTTATTCAACATTTAGTGATATTCTCAGTTTCAAATTTTTGTGCTACTCTATTCCAGGTTTGAGTGAAACTTTTGAGATCACCCTCAAAATACCAGTACAGACGTCCATATAAAAACCAGTCTGACCTTCATTATCTTAGAAGCAGCATTAGATTTTACATGCGGATGACATCACGGGTTCAGGTCCGTGATTTCCGCCTTGGACGCGTTCCAGGGAGAGCTGTTCATCTCCCAAATATTGATTAGACTGTCCCTGCAGATCATAGAAATATCACACAGGAATATACTTCAACTAAAGCGCCGCTGTGCTTTATGTGAAAGCATGTTGGCTTTACTGCCTCTGTAAATCATGGAGATTTTACATAAAATGTGCATTAAGGGATTAATGGGATGAGGAATTTAATATGAAAGCAAACATTTATAACTTCAGGGCACCAGCATGACTGACTGGTTTGTAACGTCGGTGAGGGTTGGCCCTTCGCTCATGATCACATGGAAAGACAATGAAATTCCTGTGTGTGTGTGTGTGTGTGTTTTGACATTACAGTGGGTGATTACATGATTGGTACACACACCAGCGCCTGCATGAGTTATTGTAATTAAAGTCAATAATAGTGACTGGGGCTTGATAAGAAATGTCCCAGCGGAGCATGCAAAGCTTGTCGATCTGTGGTTATTGATATTAAATTAGGTCGTTTGTGATCACAAGCGTTTATCAATGCCGGAGCCGGGGGAGAGAATCTTTTTCCCATTTATGGATTCGATGTGGACAACACATGCATGTGTTGTCCACAGGTTGTGTATCCCTGTCCACTGAGAACACATATGGAAAAAGAAAACACCTCCTGTGCTCTTTAATGCAGAAACACACATTAATACTGTGAGTTGTTTTACTGCAGCCAGAAGAATTTAGAAATACCGGAATATGCTGAGATAAGAATAGTATTGAAAAGTGACGCATTGGATTCAGGTGAATGTCGAAGCTTTCAGGTCCCCGGTGTCTCACCAGATCCACCTGTCAGACTCTCAGGTGAAATCACACTGAGAGAAACACTGTCAGGTGCCATTTAACTGAGATCTGAGTCATTACAGATGCTAATGAGAGGAGTCTGCCATCATGTGGTATTCTGCCATTATACCCAATTGCCGAAGAAATGATTGGACTTCATTTCAGTTTTATTGACACCATTAGAGAAAAGTGAAATCTGTGCGTCACCTTTCATCTCACACAAATGCTGCTCTGTATCTGCATTGCACTTTAACAATCTAACAATAGGCTCGGTCTAATGGACGTTCCCTGTCTAAGTCCATAGGTAATGTATAAATAGCCCCTGTGAACTGTCACTTCATGCTATGTTATTTTTGCCTTGTTATATATCTGGCCCTGTACAGCTCTGTGACCCAAACAATGGAGGTGGGGACTTCAGCTCTGCCAGTGTCTGTCACCACTGACTCCCCAAAGCTCAGAGCTCAAATTCATGGGAGTCGTCAGTGATGTGTCAGGATCACTCGTCTGTCCCACGTCCAACCTAGAAGCGCAGTCCTAGAACCTGTTGTTTCCTCTGGCGCGAGTCACTGATTTGATCTAATACTCAGTAATTCTCTGCCAGTTTTGCTCATTGTTTACATGTGCTGTCTGCTTCTTTCTCCCCGTTAAGTGCAATGAATAGAAGCACATCTCAAATATAATGCGGGGGATCCCTCTGAACGTGTCAGCATATCTCTGGAGATAAATCAATGGAAGGCTTGGCTATCGTGGAAGGACATTAAACATGAGTTTGCCCCTCCGCTGCAAGGCCTTAGTGGATTACTGCTGAAGTCCCAGTGCAGACTGACTGGTGACTGAGCGTCGCTATTTCTGGGAGCTGGTTTAATGGACGTGAATGAGCCGTAACACAGTTGTCGTCAATTAATTGGAGCTGATTTTCAGGCTTTGCGAAGTCACACAGATGTTAAATGGACTAATGCCCCACAGGCTCGAGTGGTTTCTATTCAGAGTTTGACGATCTGGTGACAGTGGTTCTTGGTGCACATATGTAGGTTCCTCCAAACTCTTGGCTTCTCTATCTTGGCCACTGTGCCACAGACTCTTCTTCTTTCTCTCTTTCTGCTGAGCCATTGTCTCTCCTCTGTGCCTGTAATTTAGTTTTGTTTAGGGCGACAGCACACAACGATTAAATTGGCAACGGGCCTATTGGACATCGCTTAGATAAAAACACAATGAAATACGCTTTCTGCAAATGCAATTATTTCCCTTATTTGATGTTTCACTTTAAAGAAATGATTTTAATTAAAACCCGCACACGGAGGGTAACTTCAACTTTGAAATGTGAATGACAACTGCTTTTCTGATGCTTGAGTGACAACAGAACTTGTTATCAGGCTCACTGCATTAAAACCTGGGAGGTTCTCAAATGTTATATATTTCTTTTTATCATTTATGTGTCAGTCACGTGGGCTCAGAATCTCCATTGTCATTTTACATGTTTGGTGGCTCATAAAACAAACCCACAGCCTGATAGAAGACCGTCCATAGAAAGTTCTGTACAAGGATTTCTTTGGCAAATCGTAATCTGGGGCTGCAGCAGGAGGAAGGATCGTCCTGAAAAATTCACACAGCTCTAGACGCCCTGACTGGCTGATGCAGCACCTGATGCAAGTATGCATTTCACCTGGAGCGCCGTGGAGGGAAGCTGCCTGCACGACGTGGCTGCATGATCCAGTGCAACAGCTCGTTGAACTTGACCTTATACCTCCCACTCAATGCTTTGGTTAACTGTACTTCTCACAACAAGAAGTGATGATTCTTTTACACACTGTGTTGTCACCTGGGTGCTTCGACCCTGAATACATGCTGTCAGAAAACAGGACAGGAGTAATCAAGTAAATGTACTTTACTTTTGTCTGCTTGTTGATTTGTTTGTTTATAAGCAAAATGACACAAAAAAACGATTGAATATTTATCCATAAAACTTGGTGGAAGGACATGGTATGCCTCAGGGAAGAACCTTTCTTCAATGTTCTTTCATGTTGGGAATTATACAATTTTTCAACATTTTCACTGTTTTCCCAAAGAATAATTCATGGATCTTGACATATTTAAGAACCTGATATCTGTGAATATGTGAAATTTGATGCCGTTTGAATCCATTCATGGGGACTGTTGGGTCTTGGTGGAGATAAGCCCTCTACTGAGGCAACACTACAGTACGCATTTGAAAACTACTCTGAACACTTCAGCATTTTGGCTCTGTATCATTTCTAATCCCCGTCTATTGCAACATTCCAAGTGACCGCGATGGCTCATGGGCATTCATGCATCACTGAGCATGGACTGTGCTTGCAGCGGGACTGCTTGGCATGTCTTGTTGGGGTTGTCCTTCGGGATGTCTACCCTCATCAAATGCTGCTAGAGACTTTGATTATTGATGATGTTTTCCTGCACGTGGCATCTATTGCACTTCTGTCCGTCCTGGGAGAGGGATCCCTCACATGTGGCTCTCTCTGAGGTTTCTACATATTTTTACCCTGTAAAAGGGTTTTTAGTAGTTTTTCCTTACTCTTGCTGAGGGTTAAGGACAGAGGATGCCACACCCTGTTAAAGCCCTATGAGATGAATTGTAATTTGTGAATATGGGCTATACAAATAAAATTTGATTGATTGATTGATTGATCACTGTACACAGGAGGCCTTCAGTTGTCAGATGCAGAATTCCTGCAGATTGCTTGAATAATAGCTCCTGTCCAACACATGTAACAGCTGTTAGCAAAGACAACAGGGTCAGCATCACTTGTAGCTAATTATCCATTGTTGTGTTCTACACCGTTGGCCGAGGCTAATGCTGCCTGTTTTCTCTCGGAAGGTGATCATGTGATCAGCGAGCAGTTGTGAGTGTCCACCTCATTGTTTCCAAACATGTGTGGACGCCAGGCGTATCCACATCAGAGTTGAGAGGTAGTTGTGTGGATGAAGCCTGGGTTCCATTAAGTTATTAAATTAAATACTCTGTTACCATCCCAACTGTTTGTATAATAGTGAGAATGGTGGCACCTTATTCCTCATCGAGTCGCCTCTGTGGGGTGAAAGTCTGATTAGAGGCAGAACAACTGTTCTGTACTTTTCTAATCCGCAGTCACACAGAGATCCAGGCTTGTTAGTTCGTACAAATTGAGAAGCAAACAAAAGCTGTAATTTGCCCTTGGATGAGGCACTTTCGGGCAATTATGGTTTTACCTCTGTTAGATAAAAAAATCATTTTAGCTGCACCTCAGCCTGTGTTGTATGATTAAATCGAATTGGAGCCGTCTACGGAGACAGGGTCTTGTCAGGGGGTGGAAAAGTCCAGTTGTTTTGTGAGTCGGGCTTTGTACAGGAGATTTCTATTCTCCTGGTTATTGAGTGAGACTCTAGGTGTGTTCTTCACTCACACATGAAGTGTTATTGCTGTCATCAGTGCTGTCCTGGTGTGATTGTCTGGAGGAACCCACGGGCGATAAGAAAGATGTGGAGGAGATGCAGTATGGAGAGATGGTAGAGGAGAATAATGAAATGCAGCAGGTGCGGCACCCTGAGGGGATTGAGGAGGAAGGGGTGGCAAAGATGAGAGCAGAAAAGGGTTAGAGGTTTTATATAATATATAAGTGTTCAGTAATAATAACACATAATAATACCCAGAAACATGGGGACCTTTTCTTTATGTTCAATAATGGTAATTATGAAATACTGTATGTAAAAGGAGATAAATAAATATCCATCCATCCATTATCCATACCACTTATCCTTTTGGGGTCATAGTAGGGGCGCTGCATGGAGCCCATCCCTGCTGACATCGGGGAGGAGGTAAATATGACATTGTTTGACAGCTGAGTTATTCGGAGGAAGTTTTATTCAATAAGTAACTGCAGTTTAGGGACTGTTGTCATAACAAATGAAACCTGAAAAATCGTCAAAACTCAACAGCAGCCTTGAGAATAATATCAGTGTATTGGTTTAAACAGTGTGGGAGATAAGTACACTCCTCGAAAGCGCTTTTCCCTTTTCTTTAAAAAAAAAAAAAAATGAGCAGCACGACCGCACTTGCCCAGAGGCAGGGCTGCATATGTTTAATGTTAATAGAAGTTTAATGTCCAGTGAGCCGATTGGTGGAAAGTGCATCATGTAGAGCAGGAAGGACAGGGTCACAGAAAGCCCACACGAGGTTTACTGTAATGAGAGGTGATTGTGTCGTCCCTGATGAAACACCTCTGTCCACAGAAACACAACAGGCCATGAAGCTTGTTTCAGTGCACAATGGAAACCTGGAGTGTTCATCACAAAACTGAAACTCATTTCCAAACCTTCCTTAAAAGATCCCCGTTATTCACACGTGGCACAGGCTGTATCCGAGTTTTGTTAATCCAGCTCTACTCTGCCCAATAAAGGCATTTATTTTTATTTTTGAAATGTGAAGGGGTCAGCCACTTGGAGGTTTTTTGTATTGTGTATTTTTAGGCTTGGACCAAATCTACTGGTTACCATTGTTTACAAAGACCTCCCTTCCATTAGCCATCTGTCCAACTTTTTTAATAAATATGTATATTGAATGAAGTAGCTTAAATCAAAATTAAAATAAGTGTTTTGGCAGGAAAGTCTTTATCTCGTTTGATTAACTAACATGTGCTCTATTGTCTCGCAGCTCTATTTTGTTTACCCAGAGTTTTCCTAGTTTAGTCTCTTAAGGCCAATTAGTGTGTTTACTTGCACAGTAACCTTGATTTAACCGCACAGTATTTTGATTATGTTTGTGTATTTGGTTAATGAGGAAGCACATTTAAATAACACATTGCATTTAACTAACCAGGGTGAAATTAAGAATTTAGAATGTGCAGGTTATCACAGGTCATCCATCCATTATCATCCAGGGTTAGAGGGGGGCGGGGCTTAAGCCAGACCCAGCTGACATTGGGTGAGAGGTGTGGTACACATGGACAGGTCGCTGACAAACCTTCACACCTACGCACAATTTAGACTGCAGTTAACCAGTCTGCTTTGGATGGTGGGAGGGAGGAAAAACACGCAAACATAAGGAGAACATGCAAACATTATTGTGAGTCCGGACTTTTGAGTCGTCAAATTTACAAGTTTATGGTCATTCCAGCCATGACATTTTTTTTTAATTAGAGCTGCCACACGATTATAACTTTCATCACCAGTTAAGCTGCGGCACATTTGATTGATTAAGTGATGATTTGTTTGGATTGTAAAATGTAAGATATATCATACGGCACGCATGTCAATTTCCTAAAGATGATTTAGCATCAGACAGTGACCTAAATACTTCAGGAAAGTTTTATTTTGCTAAAATGACATGACATTTTTTTTTATAAATAATTTGTTCGATGTTGATTACTTGTTTGTTTGTTTTTATGCAAGATTACGCAGAAAATATTGGACGGATTATTAACAGACTTGGTAGAAGGATGTGTTAGGGGTCAGAGAAGAACCCACTACATTTTGATGGGAATCCAGGATTATTTTATTTCACTTTCTTCAACATTACTTGATAGCGCGTTTATTTTACATTTTCATTGATTTCTCATCGAATAATTCATGGATCTTGATGAAAAATATCTTTCCCACAGCTTGTTTGAATTTAAGGGGAGAGGTATACACACAGTAAATACTATTTTAATTACATTCTTATTTTTCTATATTTCTATATATTTTTCTATACGTTTCTTACACTTAAGTATTGTATGTTAATTATTACTTGCTGATTTCTTTTTTAATCTTGCTGCTGTAATACTGCACATTTCCCCATTGTGGGTCTAATAAAGGACCATCTTATCTTATCTTATCTTATCTTTTCTTATCTTATGCTCTCTACAATTCTCTCTAATTGTCTGTAATTTTCTTTGACCTGTGCTTGAACAATGAAGTGCAATCTGTAAAAAACTCAATCACGTTCCGATTAAGAGCACATCAGGCCTTTATGTGGAAAACCAGCGTGCATATAGACACACTCATTTATGCAGAGTCCCATCAGGAACCCATGAGAAGAACGAGTGTAACTAGCAACAGTTAGCGTCGGCCTAACTCGCCGACTTGCCGCCCCCTTCCTCCTCAATCCTGTGACTTCCTTCAAAGAAGTCCCTTTTTGGTCACGATCCCCCAACAGAGCTGAGTACCCCTCTCCCGCCACGGTTTCTCCTCTTCTCCACTCAAATTACTCCCAAACAATGAGGATGCACTGCTGCACATCCCACGCGCAGCTGAGAACGGAAGAGAAATTTGCCGAACCACTTTTGCTCCCTGTGAATCTCAGTGTGCGGTTTTGTCGTTTGTGGCTTTAACCTTCATCAGCTTCGCCTCGCAAAACTCTATTAATCACCCCAGGGAGAAATCAATAGAGAGTGTATTATTGCTCATATATCACGGTAATTCATCTCCAATTCGCACTTCTCTTCCATTAGCTTTTTGCTTTAAACACACACTCCTCAGACTAACCACTGAGTGAACCCCGACTTTAATTTGGTGCATCTCACAAAAACAAAATGTGAACACGGTGCTTCTTTATCAGCGTGATATTAAATAATGTTCAAGTTATGATAAATGAATATGACCTGTCTGCTGGACAAGATTTAACAGAGCCGCACTGTACTTTGTATAGATTTTTGTTATCTCTCTCTCTCTCTCTCTCTATCTCTCCCTCGCTCTCTCTCTCTCTGTGTTTGCGTGTGTGCAAACTAAAATTGCTGATAGTCTCTCTTTATCAAAGGTGGGCCAGGGGGAGCAAACACTGAGAAGGAATAATGTTTAAACTATTCACTGCCCAAACAAGAGATATTCCACATGGTCTTGTTTAAACTGCAGCTAAGCATGGTGGGATATATTACTTGTATGTAATTGTCAAGGTAGGATGATACACAGATGGACAGTTAATCATCACCTTTACATACCTCTGGGAGCTGTGGCTGTGAATATGACTCATTGCTCTGTGTTTTTCTCCCCCCCCCCCACCTCTTGCCTATACGGAGTCACTGCGGTAGCCTCGGCAGGTTTGCTGCAGCGGTGATGAAGCGTAGCCTCTGTTTATGATATGTCTCGTGCCGAAGTGAGACATGGACCTCATGCGGGGCCCGAGATTGCAAAACATGCAGCAGCAGAATTGGATTGCAGCTGCGCTTTGTGCCGCCAGTCAGCAGGAGCTTAATCGAACTGTGCGACTGATCAAACACAATACTCTGTGTGTGTGTGTGTGTATATGTGTGTGTGTGAATTGGTGTGATGCACGGTGTATGCTAATGCACTGATGCACAAGTCCGTCTGAAGATAAAGTAGGGATTTATATTTGATTTCTGGCAAGTTCAAACACTTGTTCTGTGAGACAGGATATGTCATAAAAAGTGTGTTTGTGTCGTCTCCTCTGGAAAACATGTGGGTGTAAACTTTAATTGCAGGGGACAATTACATGTCCCATTCGAGAGAATTCATTTCCTGAAATGTTCCGTCAGAATGCATTCTTCCACCATTTTGTTCCTTTCACTTCCAGACGTTCTAGACAGAACGCTTAATCAAACCACTCTTAATGCTTAATGACACCACAGATTTCATACGGAAAAATAGATTAGTTCAGGAGGAGCTGCTGATATGCAAACCCGTCCGTACTCAACGACCCTTATATAAGGCAATGGGATGAAGCCCGTGTTTCAAAAACATATACGGCTGATGTTATTTTAAAGCATCTTCAAGCAGCATATTTTCTAGGTACGACTTGCTGATGCACCATTAAAAAAAATATCTGCTTCAGACTATTTGTTCGAGACAACTTGAGGGGGAAAACATCCTCATAATGGACTTTTCAGTCACTGTCTGAAAACAAAATTGGAAGCGAAAAAATACCAGTTGTTTTTTTTTGTTTGGGGAAAAAGACAAACAGTGCTGACTAAATTGGTTTTGTCTTTATCCTTACATGGGGAGATAGTGTCTGACGCTGGTGGACAGCGTGGACCCTGCTGCAGGAATCGCGTTTTGCCCGCAGCTGTTCACGTGTCCTTTTACAATAACAACAGCAGAGCTTTTGGGCGAGACAGCCACGAGTACTTCTCTGTAGGTACTGAGGGTGTCCCATCGGAAATGTTCAAACGCCACAGCACTGTTTTTACATTTCAAATCTGTTGTAATGTTCTTTCAATTCGTTTGTCCGTCAGTTTGCAGGATAACGCAAAAACTACATAATGAATAACCATGAAACTTTACTTTAAAATCCAAATTTTTGAGTATTGCTGAAATTGGGTGCAGATCCAAACAAAATCCGGATCGAGTGAATTTCGATGTGGTGTGATAAGGGGACTGTTGAGCCTTGGTGGAGGTAGGAACTTTACTGATTGACATTCTAGTTCTGCATATTTTACATTTGCAACCAATGTCATATCAAGGTTTTTAGTTTTGGGACAGCATATTTACTACAATATTTCTTTCAGCGTCAAGAAGGTACCTCAGCATTTGAGAAAGTGAATCCCTCAGTGAACATCGTATTCTCGATGTTGTAGCCGGTGTCACAGGGGAAATTCTGCCTTGATGGGGATTCAGGTTCTTTGAGGAGGATCAAAGACTAAAGATATAACTTCCATTTTCACAACATACCCGTTTAGCCTTCCTTTATTTCCTGCCTGTCTTTATGAAAGCACTGTTGTTAGGCAGCGGACTCTCCGGCGTTTCTAGGAAGCACTCGCACAGACCAAACAAAGGAGATTTGACCGGAAGGTGCCACAGATCCATAAACTGTGTTTGACTTCAGGAGAGCATGTGGGGATCTCACTGATAGGAGAGCATTGTGCTGTGAGACGTGAGGGATGAGGCTAACGTGTAGATCATAACCCCCTTTGACACATTGACAGAAATGTGACACCCGGGTGAACATGTTCATTTTGCAAGAGCGCCCCAGTTTCAGTGCATTAGTGACGCTCGAACATGACGCACCGGGGGGGAAAGGCAAACTCTTCTATTGGCAATGAGTGAAAAGCTTAAACCCTCTAATTGGGGTGTAAATGAGGTACAGTAAATGTTGTGGTTTTGCTCCGTGAAGTGACTTGTAGCTGCTACACAAAACTGGGATTGACATGTCGCCTCATCGTCATCAGTACAAACTTGAGGACATTACGTGAGCTGAAAAAAATATAGTGCACTCATAGAAACTGTACACCTGTGAACATAACAGCATTAGGAGAGAAGTCAACTAGGAGTCCCTGAGAAGATGATGGGATCATTATGATATAATTACAACCCATAACACAACCCTATAGTGTTGTTAAATCATCCGAGAGGCTCCTGTGTTTCTACGAGGAGCATTAAGGTTTCGCCCACGCTGCTGCTCTTATTACACTTGTGTGTTTTCAATTTAATCTTCCTCGTTGGATATTATGGAAGCCTGTAGTGCAGTGGAGCGTCTGCAGAGCACATTGTAATTACACCCTGTTTAGAGTAAGGACTAACACTGGATGATGCACGCGCGTATATTTACAAGCGGCAGCTCCGTCCACTGACCGTCTCAACCTCTCCTTCAGGTAGCGTCCCAGTATCTGCATCCTTTGATTGTCTGGTGGCGGAGCAGGGCTGCATTCAGGAGCACTCCTGCATGGTTCTCTACCGGCTGCTGGAGTACTGTGCGGCTGAGGAGGCGGTGTCGCCGCTCGGCCCGAATGCCCGCCTGGAGTGCCTGGAGGCCCAGAACTCGGTGCAGCAGTACCGCCCCCTGCAAGTCTGCAAGTGTCAGCGCGGCTCTCGCAGGGAGGAGCACTGCCTCAAGGTCTACTGGACCGTGAGATTTGCAGGTGGGTTTAAACACTTGCATGTGTTTGGGGTATTCTTTTTTTTCTTCAGGTCCAGTGTGTAAGATTTTGGTAAAAGGGAGGTATCAGCAGAAATTGAATATCAAAGAATCCTAGTGATGTTTTTCACTGGTGTGTTTCATCTAACTTCAACGAATTGTTTTTTTCTTAACCCTAAACTGGGCCCTTTATATTTCAATACTTTATACTAACACCGGGATTGGGTCCTTTCCACAGAGAACGCCATGTTTTTTACAGTAGCCTAGACTGGACAAACTAAACCTTTTGATTTTTTATGACAACTGAAAGCTACTACAGGATCTCTTTCATGTTTAAAAGGGGAGGGTGTGGTGAGCGGTATTCAGCTGTGAAATGCAACCTCGCCACTAGATGTCACTAATTTCTACACACTGAACCTTTAATTCTCAGCTGCACAGTTCATGTGATAATACTCTTCACTGTGATTGTTTTTTTGCAGCATACGATGAGTATGAGGTGTCTCCATATGAAGAACTGGAGTTGAATCTGGTGAGAAACATTGAGATGTCGCGCATGGCCTCCATCATGGCAGGTAGAGTCCCCCTCTTACTTTATTTGGCAAACAAATAAGATATATTTCAGGACATTTCTTTGCTACTGAGTCCCCTTTCTGAAATCCCCCAGCTTCCTCCCTTTCTGTGGACGGCCAGAACCAGTGTCTGAAGGCAGCTCAGGACTGTGGCCTGTATGAAAAGTGTGGCTCCCTGCGGTCAGAATATGTCGTGGCCTGCACCAAGCGAGCTGCGGCCTCTGAGAACAACTGCAACCGCCAGAAATGCCACAGAGCCCTGCGGCGCTTCTTGGAGCGCGTACCGGAGGAGTACAGCCTCGCCCTGCTCTTCTGTCCCTGCTCTGACACTCTGTGTGGGGAGCGCCGGAGGAAAACCATCGTCCCGTCGTGTTCCTATGAGGAGAATGTGAAAGGGGAGGAAAGGGCGGGCAAGCCTAACTGCCTCAGCCTGCAGAACTATTGCTCCAGAGACGAGCTGTGTAGGTAAGTACATCAAGTGACTCAAGTACAATGCAGGACTTTAGAAATGCAGATTAAAATATGTGGACTACAAATACCACAAAGAATGACTCAGCGTGTCCCCAGTCAAAGCAGCCTAAAGAACAGTAACAAAGGCTCGACGCAGCAGTGTTATTAGCATGTTCCCATTGAATTTCATTCATTTAAAGCCAGAGACTGTGATTATCCAGCAATGATGAACCTGCTAATTATTTCCTGAGGCCAAAGATATTGACTTTACTGAAAAAGGACAAAGGAAAGAAGTAAATCCTCATATTCAAGAAGCAATTAATACACAAGATAACAACGGTCTTGTCTATTTGTAAATGTTACAGAGATTATTAATGACTAAGGACAAAAACAGCTACGAATGTCAGGAAAAGTCCTCTTTCTGCTTAATTAGTATCAGAAACAAGAGAGCGAGGAACACTAATGGCCGTTGACACAAGCTTCTTCTGTTCCACACGTATGGTTAACACGTGTTCTGCCGAGTGTGGGAACAGCACAGAAACACTCGTCACCTTCTTACAGTCACTGGGGCGTCTTCAGTTTCAGCTCAACGTGTGCGGTGCTCTCTTTCCTTCAGGTGGTTGGCTGCCTTGTCTTTGTGATTCAAATGTGTTTTCTTATGGTTTGAGCTTCTTTTTAAGCTGAATCGTGAGCTTCAGGCGTCAGAGGTCTAATTAACACTGGAGATTCCATGTTTTTTCGATTTTACGATGTCGTCCCCACTGCTTTTTGAAATCATAATTTGTCATTACACACAATAACATAATCCTATCTGTGCTCCAGTTCAAAGTAATTAAGTTAGCATCCCAGTTTAAGGACGTGGTCTGTGTGGGTGTGTAGTAAATGCTTTGTATTAATAGAGCAATTTTCAAAGTCAAAGCCAAATTTATTGTCAATTCTGCCCCAAGTACAGGACATGGATGGGATTGAAATGCCAAGTAGACAGGACATATAAGTACGCATAATAAGTACTCAAAACCTAGAACACAGTACGACATAGTATACACATAGTATGCAGTCTTACATTTTATAGTTCATTCATTCATACACTGCCTGCAAATTTGCATTCTGGGGCCTTAGTATTTTCCGGCGAGTGAAATGAGGGAGACCGGGAATGATAGTGGACCATCCGCTGTGCCCCCTGTGCCATAGCCGCCCAGTAGTTTATCGTGTATATTGTACCTGCATGTTACTGCAGCCAGCCACACTACTGTACATGCTACAGGTTTTGAGTTTTAATTGTAAGTCTAAAAGATGAGCTCAGGTTGCAGAATTATCTGTGGCTCGTGTCCAGCAGTCCAGAGCGCTCAAGAGCTATCTAGAGCAATCCAGAGCAATCCAGAGTGATACAGAGCAATCCAGAGAGATACAGAGCAATCCAGAGAGATCCAGAGCGATACAGACTGCTGAGGCTTTAGTCACCAGCTACGAGCTGGATTAAATTAGTGTGACGTCTCTGTGGTTAACAAGCGGCGGCAAAACATCACAGACTCGGCTAACATCGTTAAAGTTGTTTCTTCGGTTGTTTCTTTTTATTCACACTTTTTTGAAGTGATGTTAGATGTTGTTATTATTGGACTGACTTGCATGTGCTACTTTCTACAGAAGTTGGTGAGTGTTAGAACTTATATTTTATTTTGAGTATTTTTATATAAGGTTTTTCGTCTCCAGATCATTAAAAGAGAGCTTAATGTTCACGTAATGTTCATCTACTTTTAAAATATATAGATTTTAATTCTCTTAGAATTACTCTATGACTAGTGTAATGTAATAATATTATTAGACTTTTAAGTGTTTGACCCCATGGAGCGGAACGTTTTTGATTAGTTGGATGACGTTGGCAGGCTGGAAAATAAACCGAAGTCTTGCGGATGTTTTAATAAAACAACACATGGTTTTAATGCGAGCGCCCATCAGCCATTTTTTTTCTCTGTCTTGCATTTTGCACTCTTGCACTGTGGAGTGTGTTGTTTTGTTTTAGCTCGACACCAAATCCCAAAATGAAATTGTCAAAACACTCTAAAATGCACTGTTTCTCTGTGCTGACATATGAAAAAAACAGTTTTCTCCTCTCTGTGTGTGTGTGTGTGTGTGTGTGTGTATGTGTGTGTGTGTGTGTGTGTGTTGCAGATCACGGTTTGCTGATTTCCAACACAACTGCCAGCCCTCCACTCAGTCTGCCTCTGGCTGTATGCGAGAGAGCAGAGCCATGTGCTTGAAGGCCTACGCTGGACTCATAGGTGAGATGGAGAAAGCAAAAATAAAGAGAAAGAAGAGAATGGAAGAGGGAACAGTTCAGGGAAAAACAGACTGAGAGCTACACAAAGGACTCATTACTGGGGAAAAAAACGTTGGAGTCTAACTGATATTTGGCTTATATCATTTTCATTTTGTTGGGTTCATAAATGCTCGACTGGCAAAAGCTGCTGCTCTGGGAATCCAGTCAGCATCACTTTAAAAAACTTGATATAAAAATCGCATATCCAGCAGACCATGATGTAATGGAATTATGATCCAGGTGATATGATTTCCTTTTGTTTCCGATACTGTATAAAAAGTAATTTTGTGCAATTATCAGTATAGAAAGCTGGCAAATTGGTGACAGCAGATCCCCAGGGAAACTAATATTGTTAGCAGACTGCTTTTTATACCTTCCACCAGGATGTGGGCTGAAAATGAAAATCCTCCTCCTGAGGGGAAATATTGCTTTGAAAGGTTTTTAGAGTTGCACCTGTAATATGGCTTTTGTCTTCTTTCTTTAACCAGGAACCATCATGACTCCCAACTACGTGAGCAACAGCAGCACGGAAGTGTCCCAGTGGTGCACGTGTGACGGCAGTGGGAACGAATGGCAGGGCTGTCAGCGCATCCTGCATATGTTCAGTAACAACCTATGTCTGCGTGAGTGAAACTTCATGAGGTCACCACTGTCCCTGCTGAGTCACGGTGATGAGGGCTAACCGTTCCAGCTCAAAGGGAGTTGAGGCTCTGAGAGTTTCCTGCAGGAAATATGAGCAGCTTGTAGTGGAGATGCTGTAAATGTCCATGTGGACAAGGAGTGTTTCAAGCGAAAAGATCCTTAACCTCCTGGATGTTTCAACCACAGCAAACAGAATGGTCACAGATGTGAAGCTTTTTCACCCTTTTCTCTTTAGTCTGCCGGGAAATTATTCCAAAATATAAAATTTGATGAGGTGATGACGTTGTTAACCCACAGATGTCCTCCGACAAACCTGGGGCACGTTCAACCGCAAAATGTAATGTGCCAGTGTCAGTGTGCAACGGGCTCTGAGGTACGTTGTCTGTCGTTACCCAATCAGCAGCAAAGTGTATCTAAACCCTGCCGTGTAAGAAAGGCAGTGTACATGATGGATTGTAATGTTTACTACAAATGTGACAGCTTGTGCTTGGTGCTGACATCAGATGCTGATGATGTAACATCAAGCATATTTGAAAATGTTATATAACACGTACTTAAGCTGATGTCATCTACCTCCGAGATTTCTTCCAGACTGTGGCCAAGTTTGAAATACTCAGCTGCCATTGTGGCAACGCTTGTTAATCACACCTGTGACGACCCTCTTATTCTTCCTGCCTGTGTGCCCTGCTCTGTTTTAATGTTTTGCTATGTTTCTCACTGGATAATTGGATGAGTGCATTTGAGGAGTGTCTTTGTATCTTTGTATTGTTTATACATTAAGATTCTTTAGTCAAAAATCTCATTGACTCCTGTGTTGAGATAATGGTGGAGGGAAATGTTACCTTTTATCTGTCATATGTGAGCACAGACTTAATTGATCTGGAGACGCTGCTCTATCTGAGCATTTTATAATGTGCATTAGTGCAGAATTCAAATGAGGTGGGTAATAATTGATTATTGAGAGGGCGAACCATTGAACCATAATGTTTTCTTATAAATAAATTAATGGCAAGGGACAGTCTCCCCGCTGCGTGGCTTCCTGCCAAATGTTAATGTGATTTCCAAGTTCTGTGGAGTCAACGAATCCTGTCACCAAATCTGATAAATAGAAAGTGATCTCTTGTTGAATTGTTGCCAAACCCAGAGGGTTGGATAATGCACTAAAAGATACAACCTGGGAAGTATTGTTAAAAGTACTTGAATTAACAGCTGTTATGTAACAGTATTTAATGTGTAAACCTACAACAGGTTCAGGCCTGATTGGTTCCACATTGTGTGTGAACAAATCAATGGGTGACACTTTGAATTCAACACTCTTGCACTAAAAACATAAGCGTGATAAGAGCTAGCTAAAATGACAGAAACATTATTTGAGAACAATTTATTTGGCATTTTATTTTGGTCCATGTCCAACCCACTAACCTGGAGAAGGCTTCGTTTATGGCCTATACTGCTGCAAGCCACCAGGGGGCCATCAAGACATGGTGGCCTCACTTTTTGGGGAGCTTTAGCTGCAAGACAAGACAGCATCTATGGTATATATTGAAAATACAGAAAGTGGAATCAGGGCTGTTTGAAACGTCATTGGTGTTGTATGTGTCAGAAAACAAAGTGTTGGACACATACAAGTTTTGACCTTGTGCCAAATGCGTATAAAAGTCGCAGATAATATTTTGGCAATGCTCAAAAGATGAATAACGGTGTGATCCTATTGAAGATGACCCCCGCTGTTTCTGTTTCAGGCAACGCCATCAGCTCGATGGGAATCTCGGCGCCTCCCGCTGTGCAGAACACTCCTGTGCCAGCTTCTCAGCCCTCCCCGCGTGTCTACCAGGAGAGGGTCCATGTCAGCGTCAACACTCTCCCAGGATTCACCAGTGTAAGTTCTCCCTGCACCTCCTGACGGTCTCTCCACGTGCTGGTGTTGGTACCTTGCTACGCGCTGAATTAAAGAAGTGGTCGGTCGTGTAAACGATGGTTACACCTAAGAATCGCAGGGACTATAGAGGTGACTGGGGCAGAGCAGCTTCCTGTATAACCTCCGATTACACCCCCCCCCCCCCCCCCCCCCCCACCTCTCGCTGTGGCTCAGGATTAGCCGTAGGTGTTTCCAGCATTAGACTATACCCTTACTGTTAATATTCATGTATGCACACCCATCTGCTCCATATACAATTTTTTCAGCATTTTAATCCGTCTTCATTCCACATTTCCTCTTCCTCCTGTCCCATCCCACGATCCCTTAAAGCACTGAGTCCCTGCCGCTGCTGGGCCATATAATGGAAACACATATAGAGTTCATTTAAGGATGGGGCATTTGGGTTTCCTATTATGTAGCACTTTTTAGACTATGTCAGCAATAAATGTCTCATGTGATTAAAGAAACTTTCATGTGCCGGTTTTTTTATCTTATTTCAACAAAGCTTAGAAATATGTCCATCTACGAAACATGTAGTGGAAATGGAGGAAACAGAGGGGGGGGGGGGGGAAAGAACAAGTGCTCTGCTCTAGTTTTGATGCCAGTGATGTGTCAAGGCCGATTTGAATAGACTTTAGAAAATGAAAATGAAGGCCTAAGCCAAGGTCTGAGGTAAAGGCTGAGCCTCTTTCAAGCCTGTTCACCCTCGAACCATCCTTCCTTCCTGTGTTTGAGAGGGGCCTCAGTTATAGTAGGAGGAATATGGGGAATGAGAGTTTACTGAAGTAGGATGAGAACATCCTCTTTCCCATTTACAGTGAGTAAACATACCGGAGATAGAAGGAATCTTCAGTAAATGATCTTAAACCTTTAGTATTTCCAATATATACACTAGTAGCTTTTGGGCACTTTCAGACCTTCGGACTTTTAAGTTTAGTCTGAACCAAAATAATGTGTGATGGGGGCCTCAGGCCATGGTCCGAACCAGTTGGCAAACTATAGTCAAACTAAAAGAGGAGGATCAAACCAACAGTGGCTTGGTTCATTTACAGTGTGAATTTTTTTTTTTGTTGCAGAAATTGCAATTGCAGGAAGTTGAGACAGCATTACACAATCGACCAAGAACAAGAAGGAGTCTTTTCCTCCCATGATATAATGTTCGAACAACAAGAACGTTAATTTACTGGGAGTAATAACATAATGACATTACAGTGGAAACTAAATTAACAGTAATTTTCTCTATTCAAAGAGAAAGACTACTCTTTTCTCTGTACCTTATTCAAAAGACACTATGGAATACAACAGCAGAATTGGCAACAGGCCTAGGTCAGACCACACCTGTCTACAGACCAGTCACTACCCAGGAGATGTAGACGCAGCCCACGCAGATGATGACGACATGATCCACTGTCAACTTATATGTTAAATAGACTGTATTTATATAGCTCTTTATAGGCTTAACGGCCTCTCAAAGGACTATACAGTCACGTTCAGCCATTCAAACACACATTTATACAGTGCACATCCTCTATCACAGTGTGACCATCAGGGTCAAGCTTTAGGGTTCAGCGTTTTGCCAGAGGGCACGTCAACATGCGAACTGGAGGAGCCAGCGATCCAAGCCCTTCTGTGCTGGCTAGGAGACGACCTGCTCTATCTGCTGAGCCACAGCCTCAACTGCATCAGGCTGAAAAACAGTATTCACACAAGAGTGCCGAGGGACTCACTCTGAATTCTAAGTTGAAAATGAGTTTAGCCAACATCTGGGCAGCACTGCAGCGACAGTCAGCTCATTGAGCATCATGTTTGTTAACAGTCAGTCGACCAGTTCTTTTATGATTTTACATATTTACTTTTTTAATTCTAACTTCACACTGGATGCATTTCTCAAGGAATTGACCCGAGTTAATTGAAAGGGACCCTTATTATTACTATCAGTATTTGTCATAAGCGATAAAATGTCATGTTTTGGAGGAAGATGGCTAAAAGTCTTTGCTTTTCATGATATATTTTTTACAGTTGAAAATGTGGTGTTATACATTTAGCCTCTTGACACCGGTCATGTTCCATAGCGGCCATCAAGAGTTTAGACTTCAGGGTGATGTTGAGTTTCTATGTCACAAAAGAGTTGTTTAATGTGCTTATTGCGTACAGCATGAGCCTGCATCAATAAAAAAGAAACTACAAAAGGTACATACATATATGTTATTACACATGCTCACTGTTTTCACATGTGCCAGATAACATGTAACACAACAGCTGGGAGAAAAGTATCAGTATCCAAGGCTGCCAGCTGTTTGCAGTTTACAGTGGAGGTCAGGGAGGGCATTGACCTGTTTATACACAGTACAGGCTCCCCCCCCCCCCCCCCACAGCTTTGATATCTGCAGCTGCTAATTTAACTTCAGAGGGAGTGACCCTCCGCTGTGGAGGGAGCGGATCAGATGGAACAGGCCAGTGTGTCCCGTGTCTCCTTGTGTCCTGATACACACTGGATATGTTTTTATACTGCATCAGTAATTCTGTCAGCAGCAAACTTCACACACACACTCTTTTAAGTCTAACTTAAGGACTTAAGTTTAAATTTCTGTGGAGGAGATGCTTACATTTTTATTTATTTTTTATCTTAGAATATTTGGGCCTGGACTGTTTCAGCATTTGTGTCATGATTGACCATAAGACGACTGAGCACAGTTGGTATTTTGTTGCAGGGGTTTTGTCCTTGTTTTTTTTTCACCTAAATATTTTCATATGTATTTCTGTATTTTGTCTTTCTGTTGACATCTTGTGATGTTGACTCCATGATTGTAAGAATCCCTCTTTCCCTGCTTCTACAGATGGAGGAGAGCGAGGGAGAGGAGCAGGTTGAGGAAGAGAGCGAGGAGTTCAATGTCATCCCGCCTTATTCTGAGAAGGACTCTAACACTGAATCGAGGGCCAGAGGGAGCCAGCGAGGGGGATCCAGTCGAGCAGCACCTGTGCTGCCCTTACTGCTCCTGACCACACTCATCCTGGACTGGAATAGTTGGGGCTACTGATGCCTCCATCTCATCCTCCGCTCATACTTTACACTCGCTACCGCTTTCAAATCCATCACAGCACTCAGAATCAACCGTAGAGGACCTTGGTGAGGGAGAAATTGAAATGATCTCTCTTAACTTTTCTCATTCTTTCAGTTTCTCTTAAAAAAAGAATTCTCCTGACTTCATTCTGTTTCTCCTACCACTGCCTCCTCAAGTGTTGAAAGATACCATGTCGTCCTGCAGCATCTACTGTGCCCTTGCCCCAAAGCCCACGAAAAGGAAGGGAACAATGTGAGCAGATAGTTGAGTGCATGGGTGAATTGAGAAGTGCAGTCTGGGCAAAATACTCCATCTAGAGCCTGCTTCACACTCAAAGTGCATCCCCTCTTTCAACAAAAAGCACATCGCCCAAGGCCAGAATCCACTATACGTGCTCCCTAACCCATAACCCGTCTACTCCTCTGCAAGAGGACCTGAGCACGGCTTTTGATTTCTATTTCATGACTC
Organism: Pleuronectes platessa; assembly: GCF_947347685.1. NCBI lineage: Eukaryota > Metazoa > Chordata > Actinopteri > Pleuronectiformes > Pleuronectidae > Pleuronectes > Pleuronectes platessa. The sequence continues at coordinate 13,075,839 of NC_070640.1, read as the reverse complement.
ATGTCCCATCCATTTCTCTGCTTCCCCTTCAGCTCTTTCCCTCCTTCACACTGTGGTTGACCAAGATCATCCCCTTTACAACAAGCTTAATAAGAAACTGCACCAAACTTGCAGCTGCTTCGTAGAACAAAAACATTCAATAAAAGTTGAATGCGTTGTCACATTATGCATATGAGAGATCCTCCTCTGTCCCAACCTTTAGTTCTTTAACTTGGTGCACATAAAAGCAGAGTGCAACACTCACTCCACTCTGACTCTTTTGTTAACCCGCCACTTAGTATCATTCCTACAGGGGTAAATGGCTGAGCTTTCCAACCACGAGCAAAAGAACTGAGATCAAATTCTATTCTATTGTAGAAGTGATGAGCGGAGAAAAGCAACATAAGCAATTACAGCACAATTCAAATTGCTCAGCACGCAGGGGAAGTCTGGAGTAAGGCTCAGGGGAGGAGATAGCCAATTTACTGCTGTCATACCCGCTCACTTTTTTATCCTTCGGAGTTGTGTTTTTAGGGCTCCTTTCCCATCTAGTGCTGTGGATGTTGTGAGAGCGAGATGTGGAGATAGGGACGGACACAGGAGGCCGTAAAGCCTGCTGGCTGCTCTGATCATTGAGCAGCACATTGAGCCATTATCTCTGCCTGAAGTATCTTTCGCTGATGTTAATGATTTTCTCTCTTATGGCTCATTTTCTTGTGAAATTGCGCAGCTGCAGGGATGTAGGTAAAGAAAAGTGTAGTAAAGTTTTTTCTTTTTTTTAAGATGGATAAACTTTTCAAATTTGAAGATAAGTTTGCAAGAAATAACCAGAACTGCGTAAGGAAACTTTCCTTTATTCATTTTTATTCAAAGCTGTTGTTGTGTGTAGTATTTACAGTGATGGTGATGCAGTCCGCTTGCCTTGCCATCTCCAAACGGCTATGACCATTTTCCAAAAAACACATCACACAATTAAAATCCTCTGTTAACTGTAAAAAAACAAAAGAGCTCAGCAGAGCAGCAGTTTGAGTGTCAGTGTTTTTAAACAAACCTCAGCCAAGCCCCAAACGTCCCCTAATGTAAAACAATGTTTATGTAAAACCAGATTTAAATTCATAAGGTTTTTATTCAGATCTGCACCAAATAAAACACTTTAAATTAAATGAGTCTCCTAAATAAATAGATTTCTCTGTCAAATTTCTTTCAATGTTAAAGAAAAGTTAAATATATAAAAATTTGAAAACATATCCTCCTTGGCAGAGATGTTTGAAAAACACTTAAAGAGGCAGAATGACCTTTTTTCTTTTAATGCCCCCACCACTGGATCAGACTTGTTTACGTGATGTTTAATTGACACAAATACTGACGTTGTGATGGGGACTGAAAAGACAGAAAGGCACTGCAGTCAGGAGTCATGCATTTTCAAACGCAAGTCCACCCTCCACTTATTCCTCAAGCTTATTCTTAGTTGGACTGGATTGTGTGCTGGTGGAGGTTACCAGACTTCCAGTGACTCTTACCCACTTCAGGGTAAAATGACACCATGCTGCTTTGTGGCCACTCTCGTGCTGAGACTTTAGCTGCAGGAGGTTAAGAAGTGGATGACGAAACGGCCACTTAACAAGGCTCTGAAGTGTGACTGCCAGCTTAGGTATAGAAAATACCCTGCAATGCTATAGACGCATATTTGACTGGTACCCACATATATATGACGCATAGCCAGACGAAAGAAGATAAATAAAGATGCTACAAAAACATCAGCCATCACTGTGGTGCAGTGTCACTGAGGCTGCCGATTTCAATCCATTGAAATCAATTCAAATCAACAGCATCGAGGGGCAAGTCTCGATTACTACATCCATTACATACACCTGGCCTTTGTTTCTATCTGTAAACTATGTAAAGTAACATCAAACATGCCTTGTATAATTTGTTTTTGATGGGGTTAAGAAAAAAAAGAAGCATATTCTCCATACACCACTGAAAATGAATGTGTGAATATCCCTAAACTTTTCTTTCTGTTTTTGGTTGTATCTTGAAAATCCAGTTGAGAGAAAATGTCCAGTAAAGTTTCCCACACTGACCTTGTTTTGAAGATGTATCCAACATGCCAAATAATGCTGAACACAATGTGTAATAACTGTGTAATTTTGTGACATAGCAGAAAGTGTGCCGGTTTGTTAAAAGAAGAATAAAGTTCACACTGGAAATGTCCACGTCTAACAGAAAAAAAATTACTTACTTCAAATGTCTGTTGTGATTCAAGTTTGAACATTTGAACCCTTTTACTCTTCTAGATTTTCATTGTAAAAAAAAATATCATTCGAACAGTAATTTTTTTGAGTAAACGCTAAACATACAGCTTTTTACTTTAGACTTAAAATTTACTGATTACAAACCTCAGAATCTGGAAATAAATGATAAATCACTGCTTTTCGTTGGCTCGTAGCACTTTTGGTTAAACCGAGCCTCCTCTTGTGTTTGTATCTTACTTCTGACTGACGGAGGTGATTACAGGGTCTTGGGGCTTCTACATCTAAAATGACACCATTGGGACAGGAACAAGCTGCAGTGAATCATTTAAAAAAAAACACAGAAACTGGCATCAGCCTGTGCTTTAATTATAAAAAGTACAACATGAGTTCTGTCGGGCTTCGTTTTTTTGTCCAAATTCAGCCAACCGATTACAGAGTTAAAATAATACTTTCGTAATCTGCTTAGTCAACTGAATACTTTCCGATACTTTACCTAGCAGAGCTGAGGTCGGACACACTGAGAAAGTTGAAAGCCCTTTGGATTTTGGACATGCATGCTGTTGGCTGTTCGGTTGAGTTGAAGCGTCATGCTCAAGTGTCGGACATCCCGTTGCTTACCGGCGCCATTACCTCTTCGAAGACATGGTTTGTCCCTGAAGTGCAATGAATCCTGGGATAGGTTGGTGATGTTGTGATGGAGAGTCAGCATGGACGATACCCTGATTGAAATTTGGACACTGTTCATAGAACTCGAACCAGACTTCAACATTTCAGCCATGCTTGCAGTGCGTCTCGCAGGCAGCGGCTCCGAACATTCTTTTCTTTAACGATGACACCCCGTTATAATTAAACGTGGTGACTGATGTATTCAGTATCGTTGCTGGCTGAAGAGTCTCTATATTTATTCTCTTGATGTCTCTTATTTGGCAGCGTTGCAGCATTTGACAGGTTTTCTGCAGATGATGCATTCAGATGTGAGACAGCACAGCTAGTTCTCCATGAGACGCTATGATGTTGACACACCAGCGACGTTTCCTCTCTGCAGTACACTTCTTCTGGTTGTCTCACGCTGTGATGTTGTCATAGATTCTCTGTTTACAAAAACACACTTTGTGCAGACAAGTGCACCAAGTGAATGACAAACTGTATTAAAATGAACATACACAAACAGATGCATTGAAATTAAAAAAATAAATGTAAAGGCACTGGCATTCATTTGCAAATTTGACAGCAAAAATGGGACTTCTAAGGGCAACTGCAGTAGTACTCCTTGATTACCATTTTTAATTTGAGGTTTGTGGTAACAGCAGCAAATATGAGGTCATAACTCCACACACACTACAGCTCTATTTGGGTTCAAACTAAGGACGTACTTTCTGTGAGGCGACAGTAATCACAACTGCGCCACTGTGCTGCCCCAGGAGACACTTGAGCTGCCTAATATCCCATCACTGTCCTCATAACATGTATATATATAAAGATTAGCACTAATGTTAATGGCGTTATTAATTAAGTAAATCAGTGCATTCATTTGCAGATAAACCTATGTCAACATACAGCACTTGCCTCCACATTTTTCACGCACGGTATTAATATGAACTCAGGCATGAACCCAGAATCTTACGGCACTGAAGAAAATTTGGTTTTCTTATTAATATGATAATTTGTGCAGCAAGAAACTCCACAGTCTAATCAGATCGTCCCAGTTTCTCTACAGTTTCTGATGATATATTTTTTGCTTGTGTTTTCCCAAGAACGTGTCTCCTCACAGATTCACTGACAGATGTCACTGTCGACTGCAAACATAAACAACATTATCTGCCAAGTTAACAAAAGCATGGATCTTAAGAGAACCAAATTTATATGAAAGTGCAGACTAAAAAGATGCTGGTAAATTAAATGGAGTGGAGTAGACGTAATAAAATAATGAGTAAGATGGAAATACCGAGGTAAAGTAGAAGTATCTGAAAGTTGTACTTGAGTAAAAGTACTGACCTTCCACCTCTGTCTGTGAGAAAGAAACACTTTGTAGGCAGCTAGAGAAGTTTTGGTGGAAACTGATGTAATGTGTTCTTATCAGCACAAGATTGATTTTATTTACTTACACACATTAACTCATTGTCATAATTTTGTCTTTGGTGCACATTCCCAGGGTGGTGTAATTTCTGGTGATTTTCACTTGTGCACAATGCCATGCAAACACTTGCCCATCCAAAATGGTGCTTTACATATGTATATATATTTTTATATAATGTGTCATATCAGTTCGATTAAACCTCGTTAGAGAGTAAATCACAAAGTACATACAAATGTATTATACGGAAAAACAGGTTACAACGAGCTTTGCAAAAAACAAAAGATAAGTAAAAAGGAAAATTACATCATGAGACATAGCACAGTAAAATCTAAACATATTACACATCAACATAGCTTCCAGAAAACTAGAGCACAACATCACTTTAAAAACCCAAGTGAGTTTGCTGAACTGACTCCCACGGGGAGACTGTCGCACAGCCGTGAGCACAGGGCAATGAGCAGTCCCCTGGTGTTTTCAGTCTTTAGCTCTGTACAGCTACGTGATCTCACTCAGAGGACCTCGGGGACGTAGCATAGGTAGAGGGCATAAGCAGTTTACTGATACATTCTGGAGCCACATTATTGAGGGCCTCACAGGAAGAGGATCGTGAATCGCATCCTAGACATCAGAAATGGGGTGATAGGAGATTACTAACAAATGAGATCAAAGTCAGTTGTTAGTAATCGTTCTGAGTTTTGGAGGAACTGTAAACAGATAATGGCGTATTGGCTCAGGCAAGAATTGGGAGCATTGCAGTAGTTAAAGTGATGTTAGATACCCTTTTACAAATGCTGTAATTTCCTTTTGCAATATTTCTTAGGTGAAAATAGCAGGAAGGAATGATTGGTTGTTATTATCAAATTTCCGCTGGTAGGCTTTAGCAGCGAAAGAGCTGAAGTGTTGATGGATGTTAGTAAAGGTCTTATCTTGGATGAAAACATATCCATTGTTTCCCTTTGATTCAACGGAAAATCATGTAAGTAGTGGTGTGTAACGCCTGCATCGAAATGATAAAACACAACCAAATTGTTATTGCCCTTAAAAATAAAATAGGTGCAACAACTGACCCCTGGGGAACCCCACAAGTCTAACGAGCACAGGGTGAAGCCTTTTAATCAGCTGGGAAAACAAACAAACATTTGCAGATAGAATCAATCTTCCTCAGGTATCCCATCCTATTATTATAGCTTATCAATGGAAAAGTGTGATCAAGTCTCAAAGGTCACAGACAAATCTAAAAAGGCTATCATGGCAATTCAACCCTGATCTTACCGCCTGATAATGCCATTTGAGATCCTGAGGAGAGCTGCCTTCGGGCTGTGTTTCTGCCCAGAGTCCAATTGATATTCATCATACAGCCCAGATTATTTTCTTCAACCATTGACAGAAGTTGTGGAGAGTTATGGGCAGAGGATGTGGCCAATTGGTAAGCCCTATGAGACAAATAGTGAGTTGTGAATGTAAGCTGGACAGAAACAATTTGATTGATTGTAGCTGCTGGCAGATTTTTCTAAAATCTTGTATATGTAAAAAGTAGATTTGAGATAGTCTTGAATTTCACCATAGGATAAAGGTGCAGATTCTTTTGAAGGAGTTAAACCATTTAAAGGATTAAAGAGGCTGGTGAGAAAGATGGGTTGTTAATTGCAAGCAGAGATGGTCCAATAATGCTAATGGCTTCTTTAAGTAATTTGGGAGGCCCAATGTCAAAGGGGACACATGGAGGAACGAGTGTGGGAAACAGTATCAATCAAATCACCGGGGGAGACAGGAGAGAATTGATCAAGTAGGACGAGACAGATGTGTGATGACTCAGTATGGGGGCTGGTGAGGCTGTGGCGCATGATAGATTCTCTTATTCTGTTGATTCTATCCAAAAAAAAAGAATAAAAAAGTTTCACTATCTTTCAACTACGATGGAGGATATGCTAGAGGATAAAGTTTATTTAAGAGGCATCAACAGATTCAAAAAGAAACTTGGGACGTCATGATGGTAGTAGTAAAGCAGGGGTGGACAACAATGTGCCACCGAGGGTCAAGTGTCTGCAGGCTGTTATCATAAAACACAAAAGTACAGGATTTCACTGATCAACACACTAACACAAAGAGAAATTATAATTACTGAATCCCCCCAAATGTTTCATCATTCTCCATTTTCTCATGATTAAAAAACAGAATAGTTGCTATTGGGCCTCGATTGATGGCTATTTCCAGAAATGATTATTTTCCTGATGGACTGATGAATCATTTGCTTTATACAATAACGAGAAACATAGAGATACTCAGTTTGTTATCGTAAAAGACAAAAAGCATCATATCAAAAGGAAACCAGTGGATTTGTTTGCTTAAAAATACAGAAACCGCTCATCAGTCATCTTTTTGTTTTGCTCATTAACACTTGTTTTGCTTCTGACTCTTTCTTATCTCCACTTTCTATTTAAAATGCACCAATGTGATGTTTTTCTTGTCCCCTCAGGTTATTTGCAGGGATGCTCAAACTGCCAGGAGGTCCCAGGGCAAAAGTGAACTGTGGGCCGCTGACTAAACAAAGTCAAACAGCAAAATCAGGCTGTTTTTGGTTAGTAACCAAACTTTTTTTCTGTTTAAACTCAATATACTTGATTATTAAAGTTAATTATCTACGCATTTATTTATGATCTCTTGTTGCTTCAAGTATCAAAGGGGAGCAACTGATAGTTAAGCAGAGAGGAAGCTCTAAAATATAATATTTTCATAGATACACAGTATCATGAATCATATTATAAATAAGTATATTTTTATTAACAGTTTAGTAAAGGATCACTATGGAGTAGACATGGGGGAGGAGTCTGTGAGAGGCAGCCTGTAAATAGAGGAGCCCTCAGTCTCCTCACTAACTCTTGCTCTGAACATTGTAGTGGAAGGACCTCACAGCTCAGATACAAATATTTTGTTTTATTGCACAGCCACAATTAAACTTAGGATGTAATAGTTCTTATTAACCTTAATTTGAAAAACTTCGGATTTTTTAAAGAAGCTTATTTCTGCTCCTAAATGCAAACAGACATATTGGTGCACTTGAAAATCCCAGTAAGTCTATTTTTTTTTTTTAAATCTGTGAAAATATGGACATTAAATATAAGTTCTAATTTTTGTGTTGTCACCCACCATGATTTGCCCTGAGAAACTGCTTAATGAGTCACTATTGATAACTATGATTACCATGATTTCTGAAACAGAAGTTCCCCCCCACCCCCCTCCACCAGTTGAAAGAGCTGCATCACCTGCTGACTCCAAACTCCCACATGCAGAGAGACTTTTCTGCAAAGCTCCGAAGCTCACGAGGAGTCCAATTCCCCGGCGTGACTCATTCAGATGTATGAGTTTTATTCATGTGAGGAAATCATTTATTTAGTTTTTGCCATTATCTTGATGGCATACATTAAAATTACAAGGACCTTCAACTACATTATGATGTAGAGTTTGGCTAATTGTTTTTGCCATCGCATGATAAGATGATCAATCCTTATTTCCTGAAACAATACAAACCTCAGAGAAAAAGAGAACAGTCCGATTCTGTGGCCTACACACTGTACCTGTGGAGCAGTCACCTGTCAGCCAAATGAGAATGATGGTGTTTAATTACGCTCAACCATTTGTGGGAGATGTTAATTGTAATGTGCTCTGACATTTAGCGGAGAAAGAACGCTTCCGTACAGTTTCTGATGATTGTGTGAGAGGGGAGGGGGGAGGGGGGAGGCTCCCCTGATGTGAATCTGTGACTGGAAGAGATGAAACTCTGTGAGGTGAGAAACATTCATTACTTATTGACACCGGTTAAAAGTGGTGACATGAAAACCGGAAAGCACCGCAATAGCTTTCTGCAGTTACGAAGTCAAATTCTGTATTATCATATTTTGCAGTGTGATGCTTAATAATTTATTTTAATTGATCATAGATTATACATGACAATGGTCAACATGACAGCTACCAAAAAGTAAAGCTAAATAAAGAGTCTTTATCGCCACCTATATAATAATATTTACAAGCATAAGACACATTCTTGAAAATCTTGTCCTTCGGCAGCAGGTCATACCGAACGCCCCACACTTCGTCCAGATCTACTTTGCCTCAGATGTAATAACAACATGATGTTAGTTACAGTTCAATCTAAGATTTCAGCTCCACGCTGTTCATATTTTGCAATTAGGCGACCATCATCTCTGCCGAGGAAATGCATTCATTATCCACAGAGCTGCTCCCGTGTCTGACTGACTGACTTGATACAGAGCAATTTATCTTGTACACCGGTGTGTGAAGGCTGAGGGGCTGTGGTGGAACAGGCCCGTGACAGCCTTGTAACGTCCAAATCATCAGAGGCTCGTCTTGTTGGCTGATGATCAGCTTGATTAGATACTGTTTGGCTCAAACACATCAGTCTGTGTGTTTGTGGTGATCATTACATAGGTGGAACATTTTAAAACCAGTATTTTAGGGTCCATGATGATTAGGTTAAAGGTTTAGGTCACAGTCAATGAATAAATACCAAGCAATACAATGCACACGACGAGTAAATCAATGTGCCTATGTGTGTTTGTGTGTATGTACATATGTGTGTTATTGATGTAACTCATGTGGGACCTAACACAGTTTCAATATGATAATATTCTTTAATGGGAACAAAACGTTGGCGGTTTGTGAAAGGAAATGTCCAGCGTTATTCAGATAAGTAGTAGTTGTGCGAGAGAGTTAGGTTGTGGTAGATATCTAGAATGCAGGTCAATGAAATGTTCTCTGAAGTCATGAAGACATGTGACCAGTTGACCTCATGGGGACCAATGTCTGGTCCTAATGAAACAGAACATCATTTCTGAGATCCTGGTTAAGGCTAGTGATCAGATGTGGACTGTGTTTAGGGATTTAGGGTAATGTTTTGGTTTGATTGTTCAATGAAAGTCAGTGTAAAGTCCTAGTAAAGATAGCCTTGCACATTTGACTCTGTGTGTGCTTGTGTGTGTGCGTCTGTGTGGGTGTATGTGTGTGTGTGTGTGTTTTTATTGCTCAAATGTCACTGCACTTGGCTCATGACATTTTTTCTCTTTTCCCATCTCAACTATTTGTCAAGAATCTTGAGTTCTTTCGGACGGAAGGGCACATTTCCCTGGTGACCAGCTTTATATGTAGATAGATTTTCACAAAAGAACTTGTGATTGACCTGTGACAGCAGGGGTTTAGTTCAGTTTGTTAAATTACCTGAGCACCAACCTTGCACGCAAACCGTCAAGTTGTGGCTCCTTTCTGAGGCAATGTAACTGATGTTCTACAGTGGAGAGTACACATACATTAGTCAACTGTAACTGAGCACACACTCAAACGCTTGATAGTCTTCATGAATAGTTTAATCATGTTCAGGATATTACTCAGCAGTTTTGGCTGCAGACGTTTCTATTGAATTATTTAGTGACGACTGGACCTCAGCACTTAAAACTAATTATTGAACTGGTTTATATGACTTTGGTTTAATTTTTTGATGTCAAAATGACTTTGGAAAACATGATATCTTATTCAGCTGTATTTGAAAATGCTCCAGACAGTTTGCATCATGTAATTGATAAGAATTCAAATGAGTGCGAGTGTTGACTAACTTCTGCTCTCATCTTTTTCCGATTTTATTTGCAAAACATCGCCTCTTCATTTGCCACTGTTTGCAAAAATGAAATCTAGCAAACTCCACAAACACAAACATATGCGAATGCTCACAAGCCCCTTCCCTTGTTGAATGCACCTGCTGATTGGCTAAATGTTTGAAAAAGTGGCAGTTTACACACTTTCCTCCATATGGACAGTCGTAACCCCTATTGCAGTGACTATATGCATAAAAAACATTTCCCTACAGTGATATACAACTGCTGCGAAACAGCAAATATGACAATGCTGCAGCTCGAGGCCGACCAGGCTGCAATTCACTGCTACTAAAGACAACATATTGGGAAATGAGATTTCTCCAGAACTCTTGAGATGCAGATTTCTGTTTTGTGGACACAAAGTTATGTGAACATTGTGCTCATCTACCATGGAAAGATTATGTGACAATGCCATAAATTGGACTTTATGATAATAGTACATTTATAAGCCAGGGGCCAATCTGATTTTATTGACCAGATAGGCTATAACTGCAGTGACACGGGTCATTGAATCTGTTGTGTTCTGGAGAGCTTTCAGTGATGTCAGCATGAAGTTGGCCGCGGTGTGTGGAAGGTTTTGCCAAATAATCCTGGAAGTCTCGATGCCTCTGTGGAGGGGAGAGAGCAGAGTGATTTTAGGTCTTGATGTCTTGGATGATTTAAAGAGACATAATCATTAACGCATGAGTTGTAATAAAGACTGACTGATGTGAGAACTGGCCCGTTTTCATACGGATGTGTCACCTCCATGCAGTGGTGGAGGGAGTACTCAAACATTTACTAAAAGATTTAATATTTCTTTATTCAAATGTCTAAAAATAACTCGACCTATGAGATATTATTTTTAGACTGGTGTACTTTATAGATTATCCAAAAATAAAACAACTTTCAAACCCAGAGAAATTCACCATTTTATTCAAGGTTGTTGGATCCTTCGTTTTTAGTCGCCCTTCAATTGCATCATATGTGCTTTGCCCAACTCTGCTATAACATCTATGATAAATAAAGTCAGTCGACCAGTCAGCTCTTTTTCCTTCGATCGTTTGTATCGATCACTCGTAATGCATCACCATGATCACCGAAGACAACTCCCATGATCCCACACTGCTTCACAATCAAGTCTTTTGTTATTATTTTTATTAAGAGACCCCTAGTTGCATAGACAACAACATTATTTAAGTTAATTAAAGTTAAAGTACCACATTTACCTTTCTACTTGAGTTAAGTGCCTGCTTTAAATATAAACAAATAAAATTGTTGAAGCAGTTGTGGGAAGTAGCCTATATTCCTTAATGCTGACTACATCATTGACTGTGTCTGCATAAACTAAAGTATGCTGCAGATGATGCCACAGGAAACACTTTAATATTATTATTAATTAATCAAGCAGTGGCCTCATCAGAATCGATTTCAGGAGTTTCGTCTTCACTAGTGATGCTGCCGCTGTATGGGGGCGGGGTCTAATTTGACCTGTCAGCTCTGATTAGATCAATGGACCTTTTCTCCTCTGGTTATTTTCAAGATAAAGAAGAACAAGCTAAACATGCAACACAATGCTTTGTAGAAAGGTAAGTGGAGTAGAAAGTACAGGTATGTTGTGTAGTAAGGCGAGGCGGTGGACTAGTGGCAGAAACTTGGACTATGGGCAGAAAAGGTCTCTGGTTCGTCTCTGGTTCGACTCCACGGAGAAAAAACAAAAAGACGAACCTGGATTGATCTGTCCAAAAATGAAAGAGGATTCTCCCTACCCTGTCTAGTGCCCCTGAGCAAGGCACCTTACTCCCCAAACATCTGCTCCCGGGCGCCGTACATGGTTGCTCACTGCTCTGTGTGTCCCGCACAAGATGGGTTAAAAGCAGAGGTTCAATTTCCCTACAATTGCATGAGTGTGTCTGTGCATGTGTTTGGGATAAATCTTAATCTTAGTAAAAGTTAAAATAAAAATAAATCTACTTCAGTTAAAGGGGACATATTATGAAAATTCCACTTTTGTAGTGCTTCTACACGTTAATTTGGGTATCTGGCATTTCTACCGTCCCAAAAACTCTGGAAAAAAAACAACTCCCGCGATTTGTTGTGGTTCCTCTATGTCAGAAACGTTACGCTAGAGTGCGTTGAATGGGATTACGACTGAAATAAACGTCATAGTCACACCATGCCCATGTAGGGAGTCTCGCTACATGGCCTTGGACGAGCGAGCTAATGCCCCAACGGCCCGGTTAGCTCGCGAGCTAACGCTCCACTAGCTCCATAGGGTCTCCCCCCGGCTAGGGGAGCCCGGCTCCCCGGCTAGCGTTAGCTCGCGAGCTAACCGGGCCGGTGGAGTATTAGCTCGCTCGTCCAAGGCCATGTAGCGAGACATTTAAGTGGCTGCATAAACAAGGAACCCCCGGGACACCTCGAAACGTTGACTCAACAGTGTGGAAGGATGCTGCTGCTGTGCCAGCTCAAGCTCCCACTGCTCCCACTGCTCCCACTGCGGGGCTGCGCTGGGGAGCTGGGGCTCTCCAAGCCAAGCTTTGGCCCACCTGACTCTGGTTCAAAAAGAAATGGTTGCAAGATTGTATCTTCGTCTCCAGTAGCCATATTTCTACAGAGGTAATGGATAGCTAAAAATCTGGGCGCTTTTATCTCGTGAAGGGGGGGGGCACTCAAAACAGGTCAATCTGAAGAGGGCTGTTTTAGACAGGGTAAAAAGGTGCTGTTTTAAATGATCCTTGTGGTATTTTGACCAAAATATGTTACAGACATTTCATTAAGACCCCAAGGAACCATATCAACTGCGGTAAAATGGGATTAATATCCCCCCTTTAAAATAATCTGTACCTTACCTGAGGTAGATGTCTATTTCTTTGATGATAAATGTACAAAAAGGAAGTAAATGTACTTTGTTACATCCCACCTCTGGCTTTATGCTTCGGAGTCCTCACAGTCTCCGACCCTGCTCTGCTGAAGAGCCTGTGTTGTTCAGCCTCGCTGCCTCATCCTGTATTTACTCTCCGTGCCCTGATGGTCCTGTGGCCCATGTTCCATATCCCATCATGCCTGAGCTCTGACTGTGCCTGTTGGCTGCTTCGCCTCAGTTTCATTTGCATCCCGATAAAAAAAAAGCTCCTGCAGCTCCGACTGTTAAATCTTTAGTCTTTGACACCGTCACTTCCATTTTACATGTTGCCTTGACAGACTTAAAATTTTCAATTAGTTTGGATAGGTTTATCTCCCCAGCCTGTACAAAGTCACACTAGGAAGGTTTTAACTTCTGAATCTGCTGTTTAGCATTAAGGCTGTACATTATAATCTCCCTCAACTCTTGAGGGGCTTCTGAAGTGTAGGCGTCCAAATGTCTGACAGTGACAATATCAATCTGTTTAAGTTCGAAACTTAACTTCCACCTGGGGTTGTATGCAGAACGCAAACTTCAGTAATTGATTAGGAATTTACGAGTTTCCTTTGAGCTAGGTGCACTCATCTTGCAGACAATCTTACAGATCAGATGTGTCCTCAACATTATCTGTAAAGGTGACATTAAGACACTGCTGTTCTGACACACACACACACACATATACACAAATACACACACAGAACCCACTTGTTCTCCTGCGTGGTTAATTTTGTGAACATAAAGAGCCAAGAGGCTTTTGACAAGATCAACCATTCAGCTGCTTTAATTAACTCAAAGGGTTTTATAAGAAATAAATGCCATTTTCATTTCTTTTTCAAATAATGGACTATTATTCTATTCCAATGTGGCATAAATAGCGTGAAGTAAAACCATTTGCATGATAAATTGAATAGAATGAAACTTTCCTGATTCAAGAATACAAAGGGAAACATATTAAACTGTTAAAAACCCAAATGCATCAGGAAACTATTTCTGTAAACTACATATATTTCCAGATTTTCTTTAGTTACCACTGTCGTTCTGATTGCCTGCCACTAAACCTAACTCCTAAATCACATTGTGCTTTCAAGTGGTGTTGGAATTATTGGAAAAGCAATTTCTTATGATTAACATGCAGACCTTTTAAATGATCTATATGCCTATTAGCTGTTTTCAGGTTAGCTGTTCTCAAGTGAAGTCTGAATTTGGGTCCTAACCTTTGTGCAACAATATCAAAATGACAAAATCTGTCAAATGAAGATTTACTAAATGGAGCCTTACTTTACCTTTTTTTCCCCATCCATCTATAGTTCCATTCATTTCATACTGTGTGAATGTTTGTATACTTGGATTCCATTGAGGGATATTTAGACTAGAAATCTGAGCTTTGAATATGAGCATGTTGCATTGACCTCACTGAAATGTTTGTATGCAAAATCGATTGATGAGAGTTTGGGAATATCCCGGGCTGCAACACACACAGACAGACAGACAGACAGACAGAGGAAGACATAGCAGAGGAGATGAGACTCAACCAAAACACAGCTGCTGGCTGAATAAGTAAAGCCACGTACAGGAAGAACAGAGAGTTGAGAGGAAACAGGAGAGTGGGGCAATTCCCACTGACTCTATCAAACACAAAGACTGAAACTGTGACGCACACCCTCCCCTGCAATCACTGACAGAATCCAAGAGTGAGAAGCCAGTGCTCGCGGGACAAGGGAGAAACTAATGGCTTAGTTTACCCTCTGACAAATTCAGGCTCCAATGTTACAAATCACGCAGGAGGGAGAAGGACTTAGAGGACACAGAGTGTTGGGTGAGTGGGTGATGGTGGAGGAAATGCCTCTGTGACGGAGCATGTAGTGAGAGACACAAGGCAACAGATGGAGAGAAGAGGCCCGTGGAGGCTGACAGCAGCGATACTCCAGAGAGGGAAGGCCGCGGAGGGGGATGGCCTACATCTGATAATCGTAGTGGAACCAATAATTTGCCTTAGAATTAGTAATGAATTAAAATCTATTTATAAAGTATCTGAACAGTTATTTTTAAACCTACCGTATCACTGCATTTGTAGATTGTATGTAGTTGTGTTCGCCATTTCGTCTCAACATTCCACAACAATATGGAAGAATAATGTGTTGAAGAGAGGAGTCCGACAGACAGAAGCCAGCAGGAGGAGGAGGGTAATGAAGATGAAATGTTTGATCTATGTCTTGAGAGCGAGTGTGGCCTTAACGATAAAACGCCGCCAATGAATAAGTCTGCCAGTGGACAGGGCAGGGCTGTCAGCGTAAGCATAAAAGGTGATGAGTGAGACATTTGCTCTGTTAAAACTTCATGCTCCAAGATGCACAAGAAGAGGCCTGTGAATATAAAACATAGCTGCAGGCTAAGTCAGTGCCAGCAATGGAGAAAATAAATTTTAAAAAGTGGCAGCAACCACCTTGTTTTGCAACAAATAAAAAAAAGCAAGAAAAATAGATATGGATAAAAAGGTGATTTGCTCCTGAATCGGAAAACTTGTTTTCAGTCAATTGTTTGCAGCCTGAGGAACGTGACCAGAATCTAAATCTTGTTTGCAAATTCACACAACGGATGTGAGCAAGTTTAATATCTGTTCATTATTTTACCAAATGCATGAATTCATAAATTGTTCAGGAGGGGGGGCTTGAAGTGCAAAGAAAATGCTGCAGTCTTGACTAAGCTGCAGGTAGATGTTGAAAGTTACTTTCTTTTTTATCCGACATGTTGTCTGACTACTACTTAAGCCAGGCCTTAATAAATCAGCATCAGAGGCAAAAGTGGCTGCTCTGATGTGTGTTGGTTTCATGTGTTAACTACAATATGGTCCTAAAACCCTGTCACATTGTGGGGACTCGCCCACCCTCTGAGGATGAAGCTAAAATATATTGAATACATCTGCTTCCATCTTGTGTTGGTGACTTCACTTGGAGCCAGAGTCGGCGCAGTCGCGATGTGGAGAGGGGCCTCGGTGTCGAGGTCCCACTGATACATGCACTCAACCAATTGCAAGTCAGTCTCAGCTGTCAATGATGACTTCTCAGCCTGTTTTTGTATCATCAAAATAATTTATTAAAACCAAATATCCAAGAAGAATGAGCATTTGAGTGAACATCAATGTGCTAAGAAGCAGTGCCTAAAATAAGAGGAGCCATCTGAGAGAACAATTTCACATGTACTTTAACTTTCTTGTTTGGCCCTTGTCCAATCCACCAACATGGATAAAATCAACTCCATCTTCACATCAACATGATTCCTGTTGGCTACCAATGTCCAATCAACATCAGCCACATGTATATCTTGAAGCCACAACGTCATTTACAGTTAAAATCAAAGGTTGAAACATTCAGAGCTTTAGCCAAACTTTTTCAGATTAACAGAACATTTCGCCTGCAAGCTATCAAAACAAGTTCTCCTTTTAGCCGGCGGGCACCTGAATCAGATTCCTGATGCACCTGCTTCAAATAGATTAGCATGCGTGATGAAATCTGCTTTCAAAAAGTCTGAAGATATTTTGTTTATGCATTTTATATTGAATTTATTTTCACAGCTCTGTAAACACCTGTTGGCAAAAATAAAATAAAAGAATTGTGCTCTAACAGGAGCCTATTAAAAATAGAGACATTTCAGTAGAATTTGAATGAAAAAGTGTGTGGAAAAGCATTTTTGTCAGTGCTTGTTTATTTGTACACTATATACTTTTGCTTCTCCATCCCAGAAGAACATGTTTTATTAAAATATTGTGTGATTATATGTTTTCCAATATATCAATAAAATAAATCTATGTGAAGTAACAACAGTGTTGTTCAATGAGGCAACGGAATTCTATTTTTTATAGATTTTACAAACCTTGTGTCCACTTTAATTGCAATTCTAGTAATTATGTCATTGCAAGCATGTTGGCATTAAGTTTAATGCAATGATGTCACTGCACTCGACTCTATTCGATATCACAAGCTATAATAAAGATTTTAAACCACTCCTCTTCCATGTAAGTGGAGGGGACATGGGTCACATACAAATTTAATTTAATGTTATCACATTGATGTTTGTTTGTTCAAGTGTTCATGTTTCAGGGAGGTTATATTCGACAATGTTCCCATTGTTATCAGATGATGTGTTTTCAAGCAACAAAATCCATTTAAGTGGGAAAAACAATTTTTTGTTGTCCCACTTTAATATGTTTGAGAATGATGTCATTTCTCTTCCTCAAATGAGGGGGAATATGCATCTAGGGACTTCGTGAATGGGAACACATCTTTATTCAAATAATTATAAATACAATGTCACTGATCATTTATTCAATCAACACAGAGTAATCCCACAGATCCGTCTCATATTGTGTTTGTTAGATATCGAAATAAGTTGGAAAATGTCCCAGATTTCTCAAATTCACTCGACTGTAAACAGTCACAATCACGACTACCAACATATACATAAGTCATTTTCAGAATACATCTCTTGTGTCGTTGTCAGTGATTTTGTATTAATGTAATATTCCTAAAGTCATCTCGGGGCAGACTTCAGCTGATTCCCTACCGGCTCTTTAGATGCTTGAATGCAGCAGGGCTGGTGGTCAGATTTTCAAAGCCTGATAGTCTGGTTTGGTGAGGTCGACACAAAAGTACTTCCTCTCCATTGAAACGTGTACAATGGCAGAGGCCCTGTGTGAGACTTTTGCTTTGAGGGTAAATTATGCAACTTAATGTTGCGATGGGACGGATTGGATGGAGAGAACGCAGCTAAAACGTCTGGGAATGTGGAGAGTCAAAGGTAGGATGAAGGGAGGGAGGAACAGGACTGAAAGAGAGGAAGGGGAGATGGAATATCTCACAGGTGAAGATATAGCCGATAGCTTCAGAGCTGCAAATGCTTTTTTCCTGAAGAGATATTTTTTATTCCATCTTCTTCTAACTCTCCTTTCTTTTACCTCCCCCACCTTAAACAGACATAAACAGAAATACTAACATAAATGCACAAAAACACTCCCAACAGACGTTAGGCTGCACTACCCATAAAATCCATCCATTTATATGGGATAGCCTGCGGTACAACAGAAGGAAATATGCTCTACGTTGATAATAAGAGAATGGTGTACAGCGATCCCGGCTCTAATAACAGGAAATGATCATTTGAATTACCTGTGGTTCTGCGTCATTCAATTTCCTCGCATATTGATCTCCTACAGTGACAATGAATAATGAACCGCAATGAATGATAATTCTAACTTTGCCAGTCACTGAGAGAAAACTAATATTCATCCACTTTAACTTGCATAAATGTGTTTATGCTGTTTACTGTGCAACATAACGTCATTTAAAAAACTCTCAGTTTCTCTTGTTGCCCTGTACACGCTGATATTAAATGTATGCACACTTTCAACATTGAAACATCCCCATATTTAGGCCTATAATATAATTGTTGTTTTGCTTTCTTATCAATCTTTCATTTTTATGTTGCGTATTTGTAATATTTACAGATCAATGTTCATGCAATAGATACACAAAAATGAAAACTTATCTTT
Source organism: Pleuronectes platessa (assembly GCF_947347685.1). NCBI lineage: Eukaryota > Metazoa > Chordata > Actinopteri > Pleuronectiformes > Pleuronectidae > Pleuronectes > Pleuronectes platessa. The sequence goes on along the minus strand of NC_070640.1, from coordinate 13,057,436 downwards.
TCAGATTTGTCTTTTTCTACAGTCTGAAACCAAATAATACCACCAGGGAAATCTTGACAGAATGACTATATGTGAAATTCCTACAAGAGTGTGAAAGAGCGAGGTGAGGAGAACCTTGCACGGAATTATTCAGTTTTATTAAAAACAAAAGCTGCCAGTGAGGAAGCTGCAAGAAAATACCAAACTTTATGCAATATTATTTGTGAAGTTTGTGAGTGTAGATCAATGTTATGATGTTATTCAAAGAAAGAAGGAAGGGATATTGCAGGTGCTATAACTATAACTTAAATTAAAGTAAAAAATTAAATAAAAGTAAAGAACACAAGTTATCAAATCTAATGGCTTCTATCAAAGGCAGTATATAAAGATGGATTGCATGACTCAACTTCCTACTACTTTCGAGAAATGAAGCAAAAATATTTATACGATATTTTATCATACGAAACAATTTAATCTATATTAACAGTACCCAGTATTTTCAAAGCATGGTCATTAATTATGCCTCCTTTCCTCTAAAGTACCATGTCACTCCCTTCTTGCATTTACTCTTGTTTTACTCCACCGTAATTAAATTTAACTATCTGTAGAAAAATCTGTAAATATTTTATAGAATCATGATTCTTACAAAGAAATTACAATGTGAATGATGATCTGTATTATACAGTTTGTATTACAGTGTGTAATGACTGCACTTGTGGCACTGTGTGGATTACTGACATTAATGATGATGATGATATTCACTGGAGATGGACTAAAGAGATAGTTTTAATGGTGAAGACAAACAAACGAATGTGGTGATTACTTTCCATTCAAATAACCAGAAATGTGAAAGACATGTCAACGTAAAAACTTAAAAACTACAGAAGCGTATTGCATTCACAAAATACTACACACATTTATATCCATGAAGCATCCTGTGTTGGTTTAACTGCTTGGTTTAACTAGAGAGCCACTTCCATGATGTCAGACTGGGCTTTTCCCCCTGAACAAATCCAACGACTCGGGATGCCTGCACAGTGTTGGCATACTAATATTAATGCCATCTTAATTTTTTTAAGAAACTTTCATATTTCCCAGTGTCTCCTAACGAGAGAGAAGTAAAAGCAGATTAACTGCAAAAGCGTCATCGTTGCCCACTGTCTTGTCTTGTGTTTACCGACAACTGACAGGTTCAGATCCTGATCTCACGATAATCCCTGATCACTACGAGACATCTTTTCTCGTCTTTATCAGATCTACATAATTACAATATTTAAAAAAAAAAAAACAGTACTATGTGAATGCAATGCGCTTCTGTTAAAAACAGAAAGTGGCAGAATAATTATTTTACACCTGTACATAAATTGAATATCTGACAAACAAAGTCTACCAACAGTGTTTGAGAGACTGAAGGACATATTCAGAAACCATAGTGGTGGAATTGTTTGGAAGAGAAAAGCAGGGCATTGTGTCGGTAAATCCTAAAGAACAGATGCTTCTACACGCGTGACAGCTACAGAAAGGTAGAGAAGTGACGGAGGAACGAGTGGTCAACATGTCTCCTGTTTGTTAAATTAATCAAGACGAGGAGCGAGGGAACATACAGTGAGCTGGAGAGGAGGGCGTATAGATTAAGAGAGGTATTAATTCTGACCCGTAATCTCTCTGCCTCTGTAATTGAGGTCGCACATCAGGGGAGGCTGAGTTTGGATAGAAACTGGCTTTCTGATTTACTAAGCTCTGAGGAAGGAGCAAACACATACACACAGAAGTGGATTGAGAGGGTGTGACCCTCTTTGGACATTATGTTTAGAGACAAGGTAAAGAGGGACAGACGGGGACACGGTGAGGACGTCCTGCAGACTTCAAGTCCAGTCAAATAAAGCATAAGAGTAAAGGGAGGTGCAATGGTTTTCAATGTACAGAAATAATCAACTTATTACCAACATCAAGGATTTCAATGACTTTAATTGCAATTGCGAGCGATTTGATTCAATTTAATGTTCTGCAATTACTTGACAGGAACTCAGGTGTCAATCAGACTCTACCATGAACAATGTCAACACCGAGGGCTGAAAACACAGTTTCAAAGAATTTGTCAAGAAGAGGTTTTATCCCTTTTTGAAAAGTGGAAAAACAGCGGAGGTATGATTATTGTTTGTTTCACCTTCTGCAGGATGAAATCAACCGTGATACAGAGCACATTTCCAGAACCATAAGTATAGAGGCAAAACACAACACAACAAAACACTGAACTCCAACTCCTAATCCGCACAAAAACAAAACATAAACCAATGCAGTTTTAGTCTGCATTCCCTTTTCCTCCAGACTCATTTGAGGTCACTGTGACTTTTGACCTTTGACCACTGAACACTAATCAGTTCACCTTTTAGTCCAAGAAACAAAAGTCCCTAAAAGCAAACTTGACCTATTCAAGTTCAAGTGGTTGAAAAGGCTAAACACATGTGACCTTGATCTTTGAACCTAATCAGTTCATTAGTGAGTCTAAGTGAATATTTCTGTCAAATTTGAAAATATTCTCTCGAGGGGGTTCTCAAGATAACATAACTTAAAATGTGTAGTCACAGTTGCCTTGACCCTTGACCTCCAAATTCTAATCAGGGTTGTGCTGGATGTAATGAATCCGGTTCAGGTTTTCCACAAGATTATGAAATCACTGTGATCTTGACCTGTAACATACAATCAACAGTTCGTCCAAGAGGTCAACTGAGGATTTATTTCATTACATAATATGTTATATAATAAAATCATAAATGTTATAGCTCGAGTTCAACAAACATGATTTAATTCTGTCTGGATTTCTGGCCATATTGTATTTTGTACCTTTATCCTATCTTTCTATGCTTACTGTTCAAGTGTTTCTTTTTTTTCTAGTTATGTGATCATAATGTTCACTATTTAACCTCAATGAATGTTACTCTTGTCTGCCGCTATAACTGACCTTCAATTCAGGTATCAGGGCTTCTTGTTATATTATAGTAAGTATATTATACATGACCAAGACGCTGTGACAAAGTAGTTGAATAGGAAAACCCAGAATTAATTGAACCACTTGTATTACCAGCCTTGTATTACGCCACATGTTATCCAGGAAAGATAATGAATATACATCTGTAATGGAACATTGAACTTGGTTTGTACCGACCCCTGCTGTGCCCCTTCACATAACAAGGACCTGAGAACAATTTAAAATAAGAAATAAAGCATCTGAGGATACTTCAGCTGTCTACCTCTATTATAGCAATAGCAATCGTAGCTTAATGTATTTGGTCCCATGCCACTAATTCTTCCCGCTGCCTCTGCTTTCAGCCTCTCAGCTTAAGAAACTTCAGTCCTCTGCATCTGTCTGAGATCAATATTGTAATAAATTGAGAGAAGGCAGCCCCATCATAATCAATAAGAGCAACGTATAGCCAGGCAGAGGTAGACAGAGAGAAATCATTCTGCCCAACAGCGGAGCTGAATGTTTCTGACACCCCATTCATTACACTATTGAATAATCCATTGCCTCTGTCACAGCCACAGAAGAAGAGAATAAGCCCCAGTGCGAGCACATCTGCAGGCGCTCGCAGCGGGAGGCAACCTACAGAGAGCTTCACACTGCCTTTGATTACACAGAAGATTCATATGGGTTTAAGAACATATTACTGTACCCACGGGAGGCTGGTGCAGGTTTCAACCCTGTCAGAGCAAAGTGTCAAGTCTCAACTGGGAGTGAACGCTGCAAGAATCTTCGGTTTCTGATACAGTTGATATATGTTTGTGCGACACAGCACATTACTTTACTGTTAGATTAATCTCTCACTGTTTCTATTTCAACCTGAGACTTGAATGTTTCAGCCTTCAAGTCTCAAGTCGTCTCAGAGCCATCGAGTCTCAAGCTTCACAAAACTGAAACGGAAGACAAAGAGTAAAACGTGTCCAGAAATAGGAATTCAGGTGTGTTTGTTGTTTCTTAAAACATATTATTAATATATGTGCGGGATGGTAGAACATTGCAAAACATGAGAACTACTTTCTCTACACTGTGCATGCCAATACCAATAAACACAGTTCAAAGCAGAGGGGACAACACTCAGTGTAAGTTCAGTCAGACTTCCTAAGTCACATGCACAGCTCTTACTTTCTCCAAGCTCCACCAGCTCATTCTCTCTTTTCATCCAATCGCACCCTCGCACCCTCTCGCTAATCACCTGTAAGCGGTCAAGATTTAGAATGTTCCCTCTCCGTCCTGTCACTCAGCTGAGTACTCAGTATACATCTGAGTAACAAGATCCCTCGGTGACCTCCACCCCTGTACCACCTCAACTCTGAATACCTGGTCATTCCCTTCCAACCTCCAAACCAGAAGACGTCCCAAAGTCGTGCTCCATTCTTCAACATCACCACCACTATCCTTTTTTCTTAATCACCTCATTCATAAGACAGCTTCCATGGTGTTCTACGTCCTGCTAGAGTCTAAACACCAGAGCCTTTTGTCCACAATAAATTTAATTTCAATTGTATTTGAGTCACTCTAATTTGTTTCTCCATGAGTCACTCCTGAATGAAATTATCATTATCGCCGTTATAAGAGCATTAAGTCTAAGTATATCTTCACTTGCTCACACCACTTCAGCAAACACATCCTTTAAGACCCTGTGAAAAATGAGATGGTGCATCTCTAGGGGACTTATCCTCAAATGCACAAAACACCAAACTCACACAGCCACTCTGCGGATTTTCTCTCATTTCAGTCGTGGGCGACAGCATGCAGGGGTGACAAAGTTTGGAGTTTCCAAAGATATCTCTTTCATTCTTTACAACTTACAAGTTTATCCATTGACACCAACATCAGTTCACTAAACCCTGAGGTACAGAAAAAAAATCCATGCAGATTAGTGGCTTATTACTCGCCACCAAAACATCAAAACCCACTTCTAGTTTCTGGGGACACATAGGACACTTACTGATGAGCTGATGTTATCAAAGTGCTCCTGGGAACAGTTTGATCTTCAATTCACATCAAATTTGGCATCGCTTGGGTCAGAATGATTGCAGCTGCCACACACACACACACACACACACACACACACACACATACACACACACACGCAACTGACACACACACCACTGAAATCACTATACCCTGGGCACAGATGCCAAGGTGGGAGGAGAAACACTCAGACATAAGATGCAAAGTCATCAGGTCGGATCCACATATGTCTGACAGACATAATGAAATACTTCTTAAGAATTGCTCGTGGAAGGCCTGGGGGGCCTGTCAGTTGACTTTGGTGCGCTTTAAACTCAGGGCTAATAAGGATGTGCTGTTGGGAATTTGTGTTCATGACAGCTAAGCAGAAAAGAGAAGCTTTGATTAGCTACGGGGCCCGTGCAGAGGAATCACTGCACAGAGACCAGTCGTAGACCTCAGCCACAAGAGGGGAAAAACGGTTCAGATGCTGCAGAGGGTTAAGAGAGTTTAAAGAAATGAAAGCACACAAACTGCATCTTCTCTGACTAGAGGCAACGAGCAGAGGGTTTCTTTATCTAGATTGACGGGGGGAGCATGTGACACAGGGAGCTTCTCCTCCCTCTCCTACTTATTCATCACATTTGTGTCTCATCAATACAAATTAATGATGTGACTTCTTCCCCAGACTCTTTGTGCTTTATCGTGGCAGATCCAGGATCGCGGCTGCAGCTGAAGCGTGAATCGATGCGGCGGCTGATTGGGATTATGATTACCACTAGATTGTTTGGATATAATATACCTGCCCACATATACCACCTTTACTGCCAATACTGCTGTCATTTCAATGGGCTCTACTGCTCCCTTCATCTCTGTCAGACATTTTCTTCTGTATAAACATTAATAAAGCTTATTTGATCCTATTTGTCATTATTGTGTCTTGTGTGCAATAACTCTGTCGTTCATGTTATCAAGGACAGGAGATTTTGGTGAAGGTCAAATGCCAAATACATAACTTGTGCTTTGCTTACCTGTCCGTGGCAGCAGCAGAAATCCCCTCACGACTGCGATCATGTCAACCACTACCTTTGTGAGACCTCGCCGCCACTTCAGCCAATCACAGCACGTGAAATCAATTGAGGATGTCAAAGTGGATGGTGGTGCAGAACCAGGCACGAGTGATGATTGTCTGGATGACATAGAATCACTGTGTACTTCTGTCAGTAAACAAGCTGAAATATGGCAGACAAGGATTAGGAGACATCAGGGGGTCCCCAGGTCAGCCCACCCACCACAGGGGCTTAGTCCACTCTGATGGGTGCTGTTCTCAGTTTTTGTTCACAGTGTGAGGAACTCAAAATGATGCAGTGATTCCTGATGATTGAGTTTTACAAACATTTATTCTGTGACTGTTTTGCGAACCAAGTCAACGGTTTCACAGTGTTCAGTCTACATATTGTTATATTTCAGATATGCAGTGAAGTCTGGACATTTTACCGAAATGTTGTCCGTAGGGGCAGTATGTGAGAAAGCTATTGTCAGGGTCGGTTACTCCAGACATTTTCTGGAACTGCCCTGCCAGTCCCTTATTAAATATTCAGAAAATATCCACGTGAGGTTTTATGACAATACAGGAGGGAAATGTGCGGAAAAGTCACGAGCAAGCGAGTGGGTGCATCCAGGGTGCAATAAAATTGCCAAACGGGTAGAAGAAAGATGAAGATTTAAAATTGCAAAAAGAAGAAATTCAAGAGCTTTTGGGGAAACTGTCAACAGTCTGCTTTCTGCTTCTGAATTTATATATGTCACGTCCTGTCTCCTGCATGTTCTGACCAGGCGTCACCCCTCTCCTGAATGTTCCAGACATTCTCCTGTTGTTGTGAATGAGACTTACCCGGACAATCTGCTAATGCGTTCCTCATATGTGAAAGGAAAACTCTGGAAAATGTTTCTTCCATATCTAAAAACAGCTTATGACTCACTACAGCAAATGGAAAAACCCTAAAAAGCATAATATGAGTACCTTACATGTTCAAGTAAATGTGTACAGCGTAAAAAGAAACAATACAGACTGAGGTCACTCAGCGCTTGTCTCATTGTTGTCGTCCAGCTGAACCCCTTCATTCGCAGGTTCAACATGACTGACCTCGGGGGAGACTCGACTGCAGCCTCCACCAATCACAGCGGAGAACAGCCAGGAGACTGGCCTTTGTCGAGTCACACTCACAGACTCACAGACTGTGCAGCTCAGCAGGAGAATGTGTTGACATAGACGCTCCAGCTGTTTGTGGATTCATACTAAAAGGTTGTGGGGTGACTGCATACCTTAGTCCTGAGTGATTGTGAAAACCCCTGATAGCCCATTTGTTCAGTCGGCTTCATACCATGAGTGACGGTGCCCTACTTGAACTCATTCTCTGAGAAGTTGCGGTTGTTTCACAGAGATTTCTTCTGTTTCGTCTTCAGTCAGTCACCTGAAGTGTTTGAGGGAGAGGTATGGCAGGTCGTTCCTTCCTGCTGCTGTCAGATTGTATAACCTGCATCACTCCCAGTGGAGCACAAGCTCTCATTCTGGGACTGAACTACAAACTCACTCAGGTTTAACTGTGCAATATTCATTTTCTGTAATAGAATTTCAATATCTTCTATGTGCAGTCGTGTTAACACTGTTTACTGTTCATTGTTTTGTTTATATTGAAATCTTATTTATTACTTTTTACTGCTGTGTGTTTTAGTATCCTGTTGCTGCTGTAACACAGCAAATCATCTTATATTATCTTAGGTAGAAAAAGGGGATGCCACGTACTTACATTACCACTGTCAATCAAACCCCCATTGCTGATGCAAATACACTGGTTTGGATATAATGCACTGTGATGACATTCAGCATTGTTCTTACATGAGACGGATGCACAACTGCAGCTATTCACTTAGAAGACGCACACGGAGATGTCAACCTGAAGACTATGAAATACAAGAGCCTCATGTGCTGTAAACAAAAACATGTGATTTCCAGCCAAATTCAGACTTATGTCCTGCCTCCTGTACGTGCTCCCCCCCCCCCCTCCCCCCAAGGCACTACTCATCACGTGAATGTTCAAGAGATTTTCCTCTTGCTTTGAACGCGCCTGGCCTGCACAATCTCCTGCCGCGTTCTCCACATGTGAAAATCAAAAGACCCAATTTTTCTGGACATTTCCAGGAGCTCATATCAGAAAAAAAGCCTTAACAGACTTCATTCGGAGCAGGAAAAAAAGTATCTACTAGTCTCATGTTCTCCCAATTTAAAAATCCAGTTTTTTATCTCGAGGGAACCAGGGTGATGCTAATGTCTGGGTCGGCCTACATGAGAACATCCTCTCTGGAGCGCTTTATTAGACATGTTGTGGAAGGAGAGAGAGATGGAATTTGTTGGAGAACTGAGGAGAATGTGTTATGAGGTCATGTTTTGGATTTAAATCAATAGTTTGCACCTGGTTGATTTCTAGCTCCCCCCCATCCCCATCTCCTGCTCACATCTGTGTCAATTAATCTTACAAAAGAAAAGGTAATTTGCTTTTGTGTTTTTTTTTTCTGTCGTGCATGCAGTGCAGCGTGACTTAAGAGCTCCCGACAGAGCAAGTGACAGGATGACAGTGTGGGGAAGGAATGGAAAAGCTGGTGAGAGATTCTTCCGGACAGCTTCATATTACTTGTTTTCCCCCCTAATGCATAATGATTCTGAAACTGTTTACTCCCTGAGCCTTAATTGGCACAGCTCATGTAGATGTGCAATGATTTACAACAAGGATCAAGAATGCAAATAAAGTCAAACGGGGACACATTTCAAAGCCACTACGCTCCCCTGACTCCCCGTCACAGCTGCCAGTGCTGAAATTTCATTACTACTAAAAGCATAGCATGCAATTCTGAATTTTCCAACACTGCTTTTCTCACATAGCAGTAATGAACAACTGACTCTCTTGACATGGAAACTATCAAAATGTTCATGCAGCAGCCAAACAGAAATTATTTCAGAAATCAAGCCCCTGGTCTGCTACCTAAAAAACAGCTGAAAGACCGCGACATGCTGGAGAGTCGGGTTGCAGAGAAAATTACGGACAGCAGCTGTGATTTAGCCCAACAAAATTGCGAAGAAGATGTACAAATAATACAAGAGCGGCCGAGCCAGCGAGTGCAGACAGATGGCAACAACTCAAAGCAAAGCAAAATGAGAGGAGGAAATACGAGTGCAAGGCCACGGAAGAAAGATGATGCAATAAAGCTCTGACACTACAAAGAAAGATGGAAGCAAAAGGAGAAGCTGGATGGACGGAGGGTGAAATAAACTAGACATCACGTGGGAATAAATAATGTTTCTAAAAAGAAATGTTAGAAGGAAAGCGACCAGGCCGTTGGTAACCCAGCTTTTAAGGGGTTAGAAACACGGAGGAAGAGGAAGAGGAAGAAGAGAGGTAGACGCCGAGGAGTGGGTGGTTGGCCATCAGTGCCCAGGCCCGAAGAGATGAAACATTATGCCGCGATAATGAAGATGGTTCTGCTCGGTCACACTCCACATTAGCCCGGAGTCAGGCCCGACCCCAAAGTGTCAACAAGTTAATAGACTGGGTATCAGTGACACTTTCACACTGCTGCTCCCCACCGCAGACACCAATTATTTACAGGGATTTTGCGGATAAATAAACATAGATACCTCTACATGGAAATTAATAACACGGCCGCAGCCTGAGGTGCAGTCATGGGTTTGAGCGTGTGGAATTGTTTATTACATCGTGGATCGTGTGGCCCCTGGTGTGGTGTCACTGTGCACTGATGTTTTCGTGTGGGCGAATGACAAAGGTGGAGATGATGTTCGCTGTGGATCAAGGTGATGTTTGTCCCAGGCTTCCTGGAGTCATTGGACAAAACGTATGAGTTTTTAAAGGTCACAGACGCACAATATGATGAAAGATGTTTTTATCTTAATCTCGCGTATTTTTTTGCCGTTGCGCTAGGGGGATTTGCTAGAGAGTGATTATTCTGAAATGAAAATCAGTTGGGTGTCATGTCGTGAGAAAGAACAGAGAGAAAAGTCATTTAATTTGATGGGAGAGTGTGAAGCACTGAAACTGTCAAAAAATCTGTTTTATTTTACGACTAGTGGTGCAGCCTGAGCTTCAATCTGAAAACCTGTTCAAATTGAAAAACTATTTTGAGTAAAAAAAATAGAAAAGGTGGCTGCAGATCATGCCAGATTCTGCATAGTGACAATCGTGGTGTGGAACTGCAGTATTTAGCTACCACGGATCCACGCGGTCAAAGCAATTTGGTCGCAACTGTCATGATGTGTTTATAGCATCAAAGAAGTAATTAAGACAAAACTTGCTTCTGCCTAAAGTGACAGAAACAAAAATTTGGTAAAACAATATCTTTTCTTCTCTCTGCGTTTTAGTTTGGTCCGTGTCACATATGATAACATGGAGGAGTGACCAAATGATAATTAATCATAACATTAATCATAGCAAGGTTTTTGAACAATTCTAGAGCCAGCCACCAGGGGATGATCAAGATGATTAGGCTTCCCTCTGGGGGAGCAGTCATGTCATCCATCCTCATATGTAGTCTATGAGTTAGGTTTTACAATGCATAGTGAAATGGCTAACTTGTTTAACTTGGCCATGTTAAGTTGCAATGTTAATTAACATTGAAAATGCTAACATGCTGAGGTTTACTTTTATTGGACAACGTTACATTTTTACATGATATTGGCTCTATATGGAGAGAGATCAGCTATTAAAATTATATATGTTTCAAACTTCAAGTTGATTTATTAAATCATTTTCAAGATATTCCACTCAAAACCACAAATATCCTGAGGATACACCCCATGGGAACTCTGAATAAGGTCTTTCTGTGTTTTCTGAATCCCAGTGTTTGAGGTGATGATAGCCCCACTGAGGAAAGTGTGTAGTAAAAAGTCATTTTTCTTTTTCAAGGCTGAGTTACACTTTCCCACAAATCTCCCATGATTCATTGCTGGACTGTACACAATGACAGTGATTTAGCGTGATGCATTCCAATGACATTACGATGAATACTAGCTGGTTGCCGCTCTGTCCTTTAAGGCACTTTCAACCCAAAGCCTTGAAGCCATGAATATTAATCGAAATCACTGATGAAACATACCATTATTTTGGCTGGAATACTTTAGACGCCACAGTAAAAACACAACAGTGTGTGGACTTGTATAAAGCAGAGAACTATCTCAAGGGGAGATTTATGAATTCTAAATAATCCTTATCGTGATTCAGGAAGTTTTTAAGAAACATCTTGAAGTCTTGAAATGTTCTGATCTGTAACGTTATGATGTGAAATCAAGTCTTTCTCAAGCAAAACTGCAACTGTAAGGGTTTCTTGGGTGTAGAAGTCTAAAGCACTTCAAGCCTCTTCGTTTATTTTGGTATCACACTGCGGTAAACATCCAGAAGAGGCAGCCAGAAACAAACCAAGCATCTCTAAGTTTTTATTTGATCCAAATTAAATAGATAGGGAGCTCTTTAAGACAATTTGCAACCCTCTATCTCGAGCAATTAGGTGAAGATGGGATTGACAGCGGCAGAGAGCAGACGCAAAATGTGACAGGCAGCCAGACACTCTCAAGTGGGCTACGCCCAATGCTGATAGTACTTTGGCTTGTAGATAACTTTACAGATCAGCTATGATTGTGTTGCTTATTAATTCAATCAGTCAGCTCCAGCTGGCTGCTCTTTTATTAGCGCACTCTTTCTCCTAATTCACTCTACAAAGGCAGATGTGAGTGATGCAAGAAAAAGGGAAAGAAAAGAAGGGTGAGACAGACAGATGGAAGACATGGGGGACCTTTGGCAAACTCCGCAGTAATTGCCTCGAGTTATTTAAAAAAGGGTTTTGAGGATGAAAAATTGATCCATAGATCTATTTAATCAAGAGCTGACTCAGAGTTGTCCTTTAGAGTACCTCTGGCAGCAGACAAGACTGAAATAAAAAGATGGGACGCTGCATTTTAGATTTTACCTTTCTGACATTCAGAGTAGTTCCCCATTAATTGACCATATCAGAGGCCTCTGCCTCTCTCAGCAGGTTTCGGCCTCACTGTGACGCGAACAGACCAAACACATCTACCGAAAGCCACCGGACACAAAGCAGAGTATCTCCTCTTGTTTCTCTTCTTCTGCCCTTTTTATTCCTCAGAAATTAGAATAAGAAGCAGCTGAATTATATTAAAGCAGCTTGAAGCCTCAATCTGGAAAACAACGGCAATCTTAAAAAAAAATATTTTTAAATCCTAATTACATCAGAGGAGAAAAGCTTTATTAAGCTAAGTACGGTTAAAAGCTTTCAAGAATATTAATGTATTTATTGCTGGGGGTTGTATATCACAGTTGCATCAGAAAACGCCATGATACACAGCATTGTATCAGGACCATGTTGTGGTGTGAGTGTGTGTCTGTGTGTGTGTAGACTTGCAATGCACTGCAATGTTTGTTCTATATATTCAACTCTGCTCTCTTTACGCTGCACGGATTTGAAAACCAAAACATCATTCTCAAAATGCCCAGTGTTTCAAATGAAAAATTCATTTCTTGTCCTTCCCCTCACTCTGTCTCTCTTTGAGTGTTGACTCAAGTGTAACGGCATGTGATGTTCTGTTATAAGAGTCAGGAAACAAAATGCTCTTCAACTTAAATAATGCATTACATCCTGGCTGAAAGACTGATTCATGGATTTGGTTTTTTTCTCACACATGACGAAACTTTACACCTATTTGCTATCAGATGTCCAGAAAAATTTGTATTTTCCACTCGAGAATCAAATGTTAATCTCTCCGCATTGTGATGGAAGCTTAAAACTCGTAAAATTTTTTAATATTGTAGGCTATTTTGTCACTCATTTGAAAGATTGTATATTAATATTCCCATTAATTAAATTCAACACCTCTCTCTTTGCACGCCACCAGATCCTTTAAGTCATGCATGTAAAATAGTTCAATTCAAAATTGAAGCTCTGTCACATCCAGTTGATGTTTCAGTGACACTTACACATCATAACCACAGAAAAACAGAGACATCGCTGAAGGTTAAACATATCTAACTCCGTTTATAACCTTTAAATATGAAAGACTTCATAAAATACTTCATTCTTACACAAATGTCACTTAAAATTATCAAAATGTATCCGTCATAAATGCAGTCACAGATTGCACAACATAATGGGTCCTTTTATTTAATTGCCTGTCTAACCATCTTCATGATCCTTTTGTCCTTGTTCAACATCACTTTTTAATTATTGTACTTAGTGGTTAATTAATTTTGTCTCGAGGCCACGTGTGTTTTGAAAAGCTTGAAACCAAGACAGAGACAGAAGGAGAAGTGGAGGGAAGGATGTTTTCTTTGTTTTCAAATGAATATACATTTTTGAAAACATCTGTGAAAAGTTCAGAGAGTTTTGCCATGTGCGAGCATGAAAAATGCCAAAAGCAGTCCGAATCGGGGGAATGAAATAGCGGCATAATGGGGACTGTGATGTTTTCGGCTCAATTCAAGGCTCGAAGAGGTCTCCAACATGCCCCGTCTTCTGGGCCTTGATCTAAAAAAAAGAGCAGCTCTCTGTCAGCGGCCGAGATGGTTCAAATATCTTCACACACAACGATGCACTCTGTGATGTCCTCATGTCAGCGGGTTCATCAGAAAGCGTCTGATGAGAATATTACCCAGTTTGTACACTTGAAACGCTCCCTGAGAGGAGCAGCGCGGCGCGGTCAAACTGAGCCTGTAGGAGCAGGCGGCAAGCGTCAGCATCTGACATGAAACTCTGCTGGAGTGTTTTGTCCACAGGGGCATGTCATTTGTCGCTTGTCGTTCGGGAGCTCAAAGGCAGCTTGGTGCGGTTAATGTTACCAAACAGTGCAAAGCGTGGGAACCTTCCATTGAAGAGATGAGGTGATCCGTGTGCACAAAAGAGGGCAGTCTGCTTCTAGCAGGATGTCAATATTGGTAGAAACAATGGAAATGAACTCCCCACAGAAGTAGAGTGGACTGTGTGAGTCCACTGAGGTGAACAAAACTGTTAACTGCTACAGAAGGTGGAGGTGTGGCACCAGCCGTACATGACCGTGAAGCAAATAACTTCACCTTTACATTTAAAGGGTATTTGATTTCCCCTGTCAGCATGACAAATAGAATGGTCTTTAGGGGTCATTTCAACCTCGACTATAAAGAAACGGTTTTGTCTGAATAAGTTACAAAGGTAAATTTTATACCTGGTTATATTTTCAAGTCTTAAATGGCTGCAATCAATTCTATAATACCAAAATATGAAATGAAAATATGAAGAAAATGTGACCATATGAAAAAGTTTGTTCATTATTCAGAAACAGCGAGTCTCAGCTAATGGTTCAGATTTCTGATCTGCGACTTCTAGTTCTGGTTCACTCTCTGGGCCCTCATGGGGTTGTTTTAGGCCACATCGTGCTTGTTTGCAAGAAAGCTCTCAAATCCCACTGCACTCAAACCTACCAAGCAGCTGGCAGACACAGTTAGCAACTAGCTGGTGAAGGTAATGGACAGTTAGCAGCTAAAGATTCAGATATTTCCCTCAGGAGCTGGAGGAGACCAACAACTGAGATTGGAGAGAGTGAAAACTGGTCTTGTGGGCTCTATATGACCAGAAACACGATGTGTGCTGCTTTATAACCTTTTGTGTGTAAATATGTGACTGTTTTCAAACAGTTTTCTCACATCAGATTACAGGGAGATGATATGTCACTGTTGTGTTCACAGCTTTACAGGAAAAAAATGAGTACATTAAATTTTGGGACCAACCCCAGATTTAGGTTAGAAAATGTGTGAGTTTGAACAATGTTTGGATCACAGTTGAAAGTTTTTAACATCTGGGGTACATGCCGGTGTATAGGAGTTTGGCCCATGTCCCATCCGCTAACATGGAGAAGGTGGGATTTATGACTTACACAGTGCAGCCAGCCACCAGGCGGAAATCGAGGTCCTTTTACTTTTTTACGTTTATCTTATACAGTCTATTTGATAAGGTGGTTTAGTCTTGCTCGTGGATACCGTTGTCATCTTTCTCTTCAATCAATGAACGTATTTACTTGAGTGTAGAAATTAGTGACATCTAGTGGTGAAGTGTAATGTTGCAGCTGAACATCGATTATTTGATATTCAATTTCTGCCGATAGATCCCTTTCACCTAAATCTTACACACTGAACCTTTAATACTTATACAACTTTTTCTTACAATTAATCTTTGCATTTCAAAAGATTAAAGTTATTATACTGGGTGAGTTGACAAAAAAGTTGTGATTGGAGAAACACTGTTAATCCATTTAGTTAATAACCTGAGAGCACTGTGAACAGAGAACACGTCGTCCTGTTGTAAATTCGTAAAGTCTCTCAGGAGATGCAGGAAAAAGAATGGATATCAGAATTTACGAGTAATATCACGAATCATTAAACATTAAATAATGTATTTACATTGCCCGGGGGTGAAGCCACCAATCATCCCCATCCACACTCTGCGCTGCCATTTCTGACCTGAGTTACATCTGTCGATAATTATGTTTGACTGGAGTACTACATATCTGAATTCGTCCGAGTGCCATAACTCCTTCAGCTGACCAGACCCACCGGGATATGAAATTATTAAAAACCTGCACAAAGTGAAACACGGGGGAATTTTGGGCTGTTTCAGTTTGAATATGACGCCGGGTCTGGTTTAAATCAAGGGTGACTCTGTCTGACTTATGTTCATTTGTTAAGACCTTCTGGCCACATGAGGGCCACCAGCAAAGTGCACAGTGCTCGCAGAAGACCCAGGGTGAGAAGGGTATCACATTTCCGAGGTGTAAAAGCGTTTTGCTGACAGAGATTTTCCATACGAATTAGTCAGTTGCGTGTTCCCAGTGTCCCGTGGAGTTGGATAGTGGGGGTTGCATGTAACATTATATTTATTGTGTCTTCTCAGGCTCCTTTCGGCACCTGTCCCAAAAGGCAAATTAATCCCACAGCCGAGACATATCCCCCATTCCCCCCCGCTGTGCACAGACATGACACATCTGTCGCCGCCATTATCCACGGCCTGAAATGTTTCTGGGACACATCACATGCCACCCTGACATGGAGGATGTGGTTACAGCTCTGCCTCAATGAGAATAACTTCAATGTGGAGCCTTTGCCCCCTTTTTCTTCTTCTTCTTTTTTTTTTGCAGAATCCACCTCCTACTCTTTCTCTCCTCTCTCCTTATGTAACCTCAATCAAAACACTTTCTTCATGGCAAGGAACAGACAACAGTTGAGAGGGAAAATGCCACTCAGTTTACTCAGCAGGACACAACCTCTGTGTACACACTGGGATGGAATAGGATGAGAAATTGCTTCGGTATCGTGACCTGCACAGCATTTTTTCCTTTACTGCCACGGGCGACTGTACGGAAAAATTAAATCCCAGTACACGCGACCAGTGCATGACCATCCCTATTCGGCCGTGTGCTGCAGTGTCCAGTGCTCAGGTGGTGGCTGACCTGATGAGACATGGCTGTTCTCAGGCCGAGTAAACAACTTCATCAACAGCCCATCACAGGGTCCTACGCCTGGCCCTGATTAAAACCGCAGGGACCAGGTTTTCCCCTTCAGCCACTTTTTCACGCTTACTTACACAAATAACAGATGTACGGAAATGTTTTTGCGCTGAGAAGAAAACTGAATCACCTTCAGTGGTTCAAATACACGTTTCCTATCTGTTTTAGTCATTTAAGCTCATGTCATGCCAGTGGTTCTCCCCCACCATTGACTTGCTGCTTCGATTTACAAGGTTTTATCCATTTAAACTGTATTCTTTGCTCAATTACACAGCTTGGCAGAAATACAGAAGGTAATTTGACCTGAATCTTCACTTAGCTTTTGTGTTTTTATCATCAAGGAAAATGCAGTTATGTGGCATTGTTGTATTTGTGGCTGTGAACGATGTTAATCTAAAATAAATTGAATCCTTAGCCTCATTTTTGGAGATCAAATCTCATCTGTTACTGCACATGTATTGGACACATTAAACATAAATATTAGGCTGTTACTTCAGCTCAGGCAGAGCAATAATTGACATTCCTGTTTGGACAAAATCCTCTTTACCCAAGGTCCTCCCACACCCCTTCTACACCACATGTCATGATCCCTGTTGTTTCTGAAATATTTCCCAAATACTTCTGCACTTTACGTTCTTTATATTTAAATGCATAACATCTATTTTTGTCAAAGGACATCAGCTGTGTCCAGCTTTTTCAATCTCAAGAAGATGGCTTCATTTTAGAGTTTTTCTACTCAGCCAGAGGTGATTTTATCCTTCACCCCCCAGTAGTATTTTCTACTCCACTACACACAATTTTCACCCGTGGTCACTGAGTAAAACTGAGTCTGAGGCAGCATATGTCTGCCATGTGCTGAAGATGCTTATAACCTCAATTTGCCTTGGCAGGAACTATGCCACTCCTGGTCTCACTGTTCAGTACAACTCGTGGACATTTCACAAATCTGTTTTCAGCCATTATCCCTTTCACAGCAGACAACTAGAATGGCACTCAGTAGAGCTCATAACTCCGACAAGGCCCAACAGTCCACTCGAATTGAATCAAGCTGCTCCAAATTTACTATATCCAAGAAATACTCTGTGGAAATTAGTAAAAATGTCAAAGAATCTCACAATGTGAAAAAAAGTGGTAAAAAGAAACAGGGATGTAAATATAACCAACTTGACGGAGGTAATTAGACTTGTCAGTGTAAGGAAACCACAGGTATGGCTCACTTCCAATAAAGTGTCGCCATTAGCCATTTCGGTAAGTCAGCACGACACCAGCGACCCGAGAGTGACTCATCAGACTGTAATGCAGGGATCATTAATGTGAGTTATCCCACCTGCGGTCTGCACTCACCTACGATGTCAGATAATCTGTTACTCATTCATTCAACTGTTTCAATCGACGCTCCAGGAGCAACACCATGCCGATTCCCTGCTGGCTGTATTGTTGTATTGCCTCTACTTGTTGATTGATGTTTTCTGAGTCAAGTCACCTGAAGCAGAGCGACAGGCTCTCTGAAGCGATGACCAAAAGATGAAGCATACTTTTAACGGCTCCTCTGTCGGCCTTCAGAGGGCGGAGGTTTGCCTCACACCGAGGTCCTCTGCTGCTGCAGGTGTTTTAACAGTAGTGGTTCTTTTGGGAGCTGCCAGAGGTTTGGATGATGGAAGGTGGACGAGTTAATTCAGCTTTTCCTCAAACTCCTCTGTCTCAATTTAACAGGACCGGACTAAGCATCCATCAGATGTCTCCTTATCTGTTGAAACTCGACTGGTAAAGGAAATCCCAGTAAAGGAAATCATCACTCAACATTGTTATGAACTAAGCTGTTCTACGTTTCACTGGGATGTGAGATTCTCTCCTGGTAGAGAGGGGGCTTCCTGTTCATGACAGAGTAGAACTGACTGCAGATCCTCTCCTCCACATTTACACAAGATGCACCTGAGACATCCTCCTCCTACTTCCTCTCAGAGAGGATTCAGGACTCTGACTCTCCATTGACGAGAAGCTGGGGGTTGGCATGAGGCGTGGGTGCCCTGCTGAAAGAAGAGCCCCAGTTTAGGAGCTATGGGCTGACTGAAGCCCACAGGCTCTCTGCAGCCCTCAGCCCTTACTGATTACTGGAGCCTCTCTTTTCTGTGTCTGTAAATATATAGATATATAGATACTTTAGTTTTTAAACTCAATAGAGCCTATTAATAAACACAGTGACATTAAACATTATATAAACTGGCACTTAGTGTTGCTTGACTTTGTTTCAAAGGGTGTTTTTCCTTTAACTTAAATCTTTTCCTCTGCAACATAACTTCATGTTGTTATTGAAGAGTGAGTGGCAAGTTAACATTCTAGTAATTGAAATTGGAGTTTCTGAGGGTTTACAATGACCGTAGTGGAAACACAGAGTCATTGTGCTGCTTTGGTCCGGCTCCGGTCTCTCTTACTGAAGTCCATCTACTGTGTTCTGCAGCCGTGCCGTTTATGGTCCATGGCCCGTCCTTGTGGCGATGACCAGCACGGCTGCGGTCAATCTCTCTGCGCTCACCACTGACCTCTTCGGCCTCTTCTGTGGCCGCTTCCTGTTTCACTGAACAATGAGTGTGATTAAAAAGCATCTGTGTTAGCAGCTGGAGCTATATCGTGTTGATGTCACGTACTTTTCAGTATGTCCGTATATATATTATTATATTACATATTATATTATTACATACATTTAAAGGGCTTCAGACGTTTTTGTTGCCAATCCAATAAAGTTATAGTAAGCGGGCCCCAGAAATAAATTATTAAAGACCAAAGTATTGATAAGTTCTGACACCATCAATTCTGAAGAAGAAAGAAGAAGGGATTTCTGTTTGTTATAGCTGTATAAAATTTGTTCTGCACTTTTTATCCTGCCCACAGCATTTCTGAAGAGAGGAGAGATCTCTGCCGGGGCCTGCATGAGAGGGGGCGGGGCCGTTCTCTATCTCTCACACGTTGCACGAGAAACACTCAAGCACATTGTTTGGCATATTTTCCCTTTCAATTACACAGCTGTCCCAAAATTCGGTCTCAGCAGGTTCATCATGCACTTCACTGCCCCATACCTGCAGGTTGTCTGTGTGTGTGTGTGTGTGTGTGTGTGTGTGTGTGTGTGTGTGTGTGTGTGTGTGTGTATGTGTGTGTGGGTGGGTGTGTGTGTGTGTTTGTGTGTGTGTGTGGTTGTGCGTGTGTGTGTGTGTGTGGATGTGGATGTGCATGTGTGTGTGTGGATGTGCATGTGTGTGTGTGTGTGTGTGTGTGACTCTATTTGTAAGAGAGGAAGGGCTGAATGAAAGGGACGGACTATAGGGCTCGTCTCTGCACCTCTTTCAACCTGCTCAGTGAGCCATGTGCTGGGCCTTGTAAACTGCAGTGCTACTTGATTACTTTGTCAGTCTTCTTAAGTGGCTTTTGCTCCGTGGAGAAAATCGGGAGACATGTCCAACAGAGGATGTCCAACGGGGGGGGTGGGAAGTGCGGGGAGGTGAGTGGGGACGCTGCATCCAAATGAAGGGGAATTATATCGTGCTGCTGTGTGAGAAATGAACGTATCATCGGCCATCTCATGTTTGTTTTTTTTGGCGTGAGAATCTCAGCCTCGTGCAGCTCTGCTGAAGAGGACTCGTTCCCTCCCTGCTGTGAGCCTTAGTGAGATCTCCTCTATCATCGCTACAAGAAGAGCCTATAGGGAAATCAGAGGCAGAGATTAATTTCTCCTACCAACTTCCCACTTCAGTTCTTTGAATGAATATCAAGCGATTAATAAAGACAGTTTGAACACACATGTCCTGAGGCTCCTTTCAAATACAGGGAGAGAAAGATGCGGATGGTCAACTTCACTGTCAGATTTGTAGAGGACATGTGATGCTACTGGCAAAGCATTGTAGTTCAACACGATTAAAGGGAAACACGTCAAACTTTGTCTTGTTCTGATCTAATGATATGATGTACACTATATGTCACATTTTTTGTAATAATAGTTGGTACTCTGTATACAGATACACTGGACTGGTTGTTTCTTGCTTCTACTGGCGTGAATCCAGTTAGACAGTGCCACCCCTTGGCAAAATGAGGTACTTGATACACCCCAAACCCATCTGCCCAATGGCTGGTGACTGCATGTGCTTTCTGCTCACTAGGATGTTGAATTGATTCCTATCTGGCCACAAAGAGGTTAACGGGCCTGCATGATAAAATGAGCATAAAACCCCAAAAACTCAAAAAGAACCAAACATTGATACCCAGAATAATCCTGGCATCAGAGTGTGAGGCCGTGCTCTACATTTAACATTCACATCGGGTGAGAGGGGGGCTACACCTCGGACAGGTCACCATCCCATCACAGACATTTACTTTCACATTCACAACTTTGGTCAACTCCAATTCTTCTACTTCCAAAGTCTTGCAATGCCTATTCGATCAAGAATTGTGACTTCATGATGATTGAACCTGACGCTGCAGCGCAGTTCCTCTACTCTACAGCAGACCCTTATGTTTGGTTTGTTAGTTGCCAAGACAATAACACTCAGGGAATGTAAGGCTACCAGTGCTCCTTGTTTCTCCAGATGGTTAATGGAAGTGGATTCAGGAACACATCTTGAGAGGCTTTGGAGCCACATGCTAGGTTTTCATGAAATATTTGAGAGCACCCGGGGCAATAATAGACACCTCAGCTTCCCTGAATAACACTGCAAATTTTGTGAAAATATGAACCAAGCTCATGGAGACTCTATTGATCCTCCATTCCCCACTTGCTTTCCTTTTGTTTTGTTGCTTTATTGAGGAATTATGCAACAACAGACCTCATCTATAATGAGGTCTGTGATCTGGAGAGAGTTTGAATATCATACATAAAGAAGCTGTGCTTGTACTTCAGTGCAGTGTGGTGGGTGTCCCAGCAGCAGTGATGCTGCTGATCTTGACAGACAGGAACATGATGAGCCGTGTCAGCTCTGCACCAGTGAAGCGGGGCCAAGCGCCGCGGCCAGTGGCAGGAGCTGGGCAGGCAATCAAATAAGACACATTATGGTACAAGAAAGAGTCATAATGTTCCTGCTCCTTCATAGCTCACTACTGAGTTGGATATTGATGAAATAAGTTAGTGCTGTTTCGGTGCAAGCTCATGCAGATGATATTAACAGAACATGCTCAGGCCGGGTTTAGCAGAGCATAAAAGAGCCTTTTCTGAGGCATTAACACAGGCTGACTGTGCTAATACAAAAACTTACATCATCAGCAAGGCTTTGGCCATTAATA
Source organism: Pleuronectes platessa (assembly GCF_947347685.1). NCBI lineage: Eukaryota > Metazoa > Chordata > Actinopteri > Pleuronectiformes > Pleuronectidae > Pleuronectes > Pleuronectes platessa. Next base: position 13,035,606 of record NC_070640.1, on the reverse strand, counting down.
TTTGTAGGAGGGTTGAACGATTGTGGGAACCTTAAAGCACTATGGGGTATTCTGTCATATCCAATATAAGTCTCTATCTTTAAATTTGTTCTTTGTAACAAGGTACAAATAAAATCAAATCAAAGTTTATAGTCACATGAACCAATGACAGTGTCTATATTACATTTACAACATGTATATCAAATTACATCAAATCAGATCAATTAGATCAGGTTTGAGGAGCATCAAAGTGTAGTCTGAGAAAAGATTGCAAATAACAGCATTGACTTTGATTTGAAATCCTGTCCATGCAAATGCTGCATATCTGCATTACTATATGATGGATAAACTGAAATGAACTATTCAAATCAGGAAAGGGAAGCTGGTACTGTGGGTTTTTAGTACTGGATGCAAAAATAAATTCAAACAAAGGCTATTCACACAAACATCTTCAGCGTAACTGATCTGATTGCACCAGAGCCCCATCACACTCATTTGATTGGACAATGAACATATGTTATCATTGCTCTAACTTTTAACATAATTTTGACCCTGTACTTTTAGTTATAACAAGAACAAATTCAGGGATAACCTTACAGTAACAGTGATATAATGTTCTCAGTTTTTGAACAAATTATGGCATTAATGACTGTGACTTGTGCACTTCTGACCTCTTGTGGCTGAAATGAGTCTACCAACAAAAATGTTTTGAAGGAATATTGATTGAAGGTAGACCCTCCTAAAATCTTTTTTTCATCAAGTAATTTATAACTCTTTCAAATGTTTTGTTCCATTACTTTTTGTTGTTTTTTGGTTCATGTTTACAAAGAATGTAGTTATATAAAAGTGTAGGGCTCATTAGGTTTCCCTGCAGCAAAGAGACTGAAAGATTATTTCTTAAATGAATTGCTGAATGTTTTGTTGTTTTTGCTCAGAGTGTTTAGATGACTATTTAAGATGGATGGAATTAAGTGGAGACTTTCCCAGCGGGTACGATTAGTGAGCTGCTCAAATCTTCCACTGTTTTCTCTGCTCTGGTGAACTCACTCTGTGTCACCGACAAAAGTAAAAAGCTTCAGGTGGGCCGAACGCTCCCTAACCCAAATATTCCATTCATTTATATGTTCCTGTTGTTAACTTGTGATGTTAACAAACTAATATTGGTGGATGTTTCTGACAATGTGCTTAAAGATGTCATCAGTTCAAAAGATCTTTTATATATAGTCTATGATCGATACCACCAGAAATTATCTATATTTTTGAGGGGATATGTATTTGTTCCTGTTGGACACAACAATATTGTAACAAAAGCGTTGTCTTGATTAATTCACCAAATACTAGTTTTTTGTTTTTTTTGTGGAATCTGTTGATATTAATCAAAGCATATAAAATCAGCAGAATCATCCTTTGAAATGGTATTTTTTGTGAGAAAGTAAAAAGATGTGGAAACAAAAATGTATCACTAAACTTACTATTACTATAGAGTAGTCTCTAAGCGTTCAAAAAAAAAATTCTGTGAAACATTTTACTGACATTGTAAAAACAAACTGTAACAATATAACAACAGCTGATATTTTTACATTTGCACCTTGTTTTCAACCTCTCATCACATTTAATTAATTCCCCTCACAAATTTATAATAATCATAAAAATCTCTCATCTATTTATAATATATATATATATACAATCTATCTATATCTATCATCAATAAAAATTAAAACAAGTTTATTTTATTTTATTTTAAACATTAAACTGCTGTGTCTGGTTTTTCTTTCTCTTTTTTTAATGAACGATCTATGGCTCATTCGGTCAGTGCGAGGAAGGAAGTGATGTCTCTCCCGGTGGGCGGGTATATCTCTTAGTAGCTTCCAACCATCCAATAAGAAGCTCGCTTGCTGAAATATGAAAATGGCGGCTCTCTGCTGTGAGTTTGGGGACCTGGTGCAAATCAAGAAACAGCTAATAACAGTGATATCGCTTTGTAAAGAACGAGGACTTCTGCACAGCGGCAAGTGGTGAGACCGACTGAGACCGACGTGTCCCTCTCTTTCTGTATCTCTGCTCTGTTATCTCCATAACGGACTGTTAGCTGCCTGTTAGCTAGGTTAGCCGTGCTGTTGACAAGTGTCGTTTTTATCAATGTAGCTAATACTGTTTCCATAATACATCCTACACAGCCTGTTATCGGTATAGTTCAGTTAAGAAGAGACGTTAAATGACTAAGTGTTGTGTTCACAGAGCTAGAGCGGCATCAGTTGAAAAATAGTGCTTAACTCAGCTGCTAACTGTATCCATATACATGTATAGTGATGGTGTTTTACATCTGCATAATAGTTGTGTCTAATGCTGAACCCATGTTTACATTTCAGGGCTTCTGAGTTGGCCTTTGCTCTGGACCCTCTCCCTAAAGATGAGTTACCCCCAGCCGCTCCCTTCACTGAGGTGTGTACACACTGTCAGGGGCCAAGGCTTTTCTGCCTTTTATTTATTACCATTCTATCACATAAAACCCAATAAGTAGATTTACAGCTGGAAATCATATCGTTGCGTGTACATGTGTGGATTCACATACACTAATCAGCCACAACCAGTTGTTCATTGGTGTGGCTGTAGTTAAGTAATAGCGTTCAAAGTGCTGAGAAGAAAGATTTTACCCAAAAATTAAATGTCAATCATGTGGTGATCAGTGTATGAATGAAGACTGACAAGTGTTGAAATATGTTCTGGTCATTGTGAACCTGAAGGGAGGTCGTCAGCTGGGTAGGTGGTCCTTCACATCGAATCTCAAAAGTCACCAGACACGTATGGGTGCATTCAGAGCTGAACTGACCATTTGTGATCAGATCTAGGATGGACGTTAATACCAGGTCGGACTCATTAAAATGATTAAGATGACTTTTCTTGTTCATTTTTTTATCCCAAATACAGGATGATGCTCAAGACCTGGATGCACTTACACTGGCTAAATCCTACTTTGACCTGAAAGAGTATGACCGTTCTGCTTACTTCCTGAAAGGCTGCTGCAGTCAGAAGGCCTATTTCCTTTATATGTATTCTCGCTATCTGGTAAGATTCTATACATATCTGGTATGCCAACATATTGATATTCTTTAGATCTTCGGGTTTCATTTCATCACAGGTATGCTTTTAGTTTATTATAGTAAATGTGAACCGTTTTGAAAAGTATCCTTTGTCTTCAGTCAGGTGAAAAAAAGAAAGACGATGAGACGGTGGATAGCCTGGGTGAGGACTTTTTTCCGTTTGGTCTCATAAAAGAATTGATGGTGCTTTTTTCCCCTCCTAGACCTAATGTTTGTGTGTTTTGAACGTGTTTCCAGGCCCCCTGGAGAAGGGTCAGGTTCGCAATGAAGCCCTGCGAGAGCTGAGGGTTGAGCTCAGTAAGAAGCACAATGCAGGAGAGTTGGACGGCTTCACCTTGTACTTGTAAGAACATTTCCAGCAAACTCTGCACAGTTTCCCCCAAATTGTATACTTCTGATTAGCTCTGTTATGTGTGCATTAATATGTGAATGTATGGCAGGTATGGGGTGGTGCTACGAAAGCTGGATCTGCTAAAGGAGGCTGTCGAAGTGTTTGTTGAGGCAATTCATGCACTTCCTCTTCACTGGGGAGCCTGGCTGGAGCTCAGTAACCTTGTCACCAATATTGAAATGGTAACTACAGCTTGTTTTTACACAATTTTAGACATTGAACATATCATTTTGTCATTGATTTCATATGCACAGTCCATTACTAATCATTGACACCCCCAAATAAGTCCTCAAAACACAGCCTCATTGCGTTTAAGCAAAACTTTACATATCCAAACCGAGAGCGTGAACAGTGTCGGGTAATATAAAGGGAGTGAGATGATGCCCACCAACTTGCTCTTTCCTTTGATTTTCTCCAAAGCTGAAGTCACTGTCTCTGCCGGATTGTTGGACCAAAGACTTCTTCATGGCCCACATGTACACAGAGCTGCAGATGATCAAAGAAGCATTACAGAAATACCAAAACCTCATTGAGGCTGGATTTTCTAAGAGCACCTACATCATCTCCCAGATCGCTGTGGCCTACCACAACATCAGAGGTTCAACTTTCCACCTGTCTAATAGGACTCAAGGCCGTCAGAACCATGTTATTGAGGCAAGTTTAAGTCTTACAGCACTCTGCCGTCTTTCATTCCAGATATTGACCAAGCTTTGGCTCTTTTCAACGAGTTGCGGGACCAAGATCCATATCGCATTGACAACATGGACACATTCTCCAACCTGCTCTATGTTAAGGTGAGTTCACGGCTTGTAATGTGGTACCCTGTGAAGAAGTGTGTTTTGATGTTTTCCCTCTCCTGTTTGACGCGGTGGTTACAGTCCAGATAATATCACCCTTGAGTAGGACAGATGCTTCCTGACAGAAGGGTATACTATAACATTATTATGTTTTTGTTTGACCTTTAAGTTACATCAGGAGTGCGTAGATGATCTGAGAGAAAGGGGCCCTATTGAAAGAAATTTCTTATTTTCCTGATGATAATGATCTTTTCCACAGAGCATGAAGCCAGAGTTGAGCTACCTGGCCCACAACCTGGTGGAGATCGACAAGTACCGAGTGGAGACTTGCTGTGTCATCGGTAAGCATCGAGTCAATCAGATCAAAAACCTCTGTTCACTAAAGATAAGGGATGATTTGTTGAATCCACTTCATCTGGAAACAGTATTATAATTTAAATCAATGTTTTTTATTTATCTTTAAAATATTAAACATGTAGAGTTTGACAATTGATGATACAAGATTCTTGTGTTCTATTTTTCAGAAATGTATATCTACTTATAAATTATTAAAACTAAAGTAGACTTAGAAAAAGGTTTTCACTAATTAAAAACAGTTCAAGTTTTTATTATTCTTCAGGATTATCAACCACATAAATCACATGTCTCCTCCACAGGTAACTATTACAGCTTACGCTCTCAGCATGAGAAAGCAGCCCTGTACTTCCAGCGGGCTCTTAAGCTGAACCCTCGCTGCCTCGGGGCCTGGACTCTCATGGGCCATGAATACATGGAAATGAAGAACACTTCAGCCGCCATTCAGGCCTACAGGTCAGAGTTTGTACTTATTTGTAGAGCTTCTAATTATGCAGTTGGTTCCAGAACATCTGAATTGACATCGTTTCATGTTTAATATTTTTTTACATTCCACAGGCATGCTATTGAAGTGAATAAGCGTGACTACCGTGCCTGGTATGGCTTGGGTCAGACGTATGAGATCCTCAAGATGCCCTTTTACTGTTTGTACTATTATCGAAAGGCTCACCAGCTCAGGTATGGATTTTTTCTAAGAGGATTGAGATAATGATTTTTCAGTAAATTGAACATTGTAACAATACGTGGATCATTCATAAATGTTATTTGCTTTGACATACCGTAATGCTCTGTTGTAGGCCTAATGACTCCCGCATGTTAGTTGCGCTGGGTGAAAGCTACGAAAAACTGTCACAGCAAGTGGAAGGCAAGAAGGTTTGTATGTTGTAACTTTGAATGCCCCCTGGTTTATGTGATAAATTCATTAATGTTTCTGACTTGCTTGATTTATGACATGACATATTTTATTACATGTATTTGTTTAGTGTTACTGGAGGGCGTACTCTGTTGGAGATGTAGAGAAAATGGCTCTCCTCAAATTAGCAAAGTAAGTGCAACTGAGTTTAACGATTAAAGAAACATCTGTGAAACAGATTGTGGTTTAAACAAAAAGGAGCTGACATCACATTTTCTTTGTTTGAGCACAAATTGAAAATCCAATCTGTAGCATTTTCCCTGTCAACATTTGTTTTGTTGAGAAACAGGTGCTAAATCTATATGTCTTATTCCTTGATTAGGCTCCATGAACAGCTGAATGAGTCTGATGATGCGGCCCAGTGTTACATGCTTTACATCCAAGATATTTTCTACTGTGGGGTAAGCACTTGAAAGTCTGAATACATATGCACAAACATAGTTGGAGTAAAGAAATTATTAATTCATCAGCATACAGAGATATTTTAGACACTAATTTGCTTTCAACTTAGTGCTAGTAGTTTAGGGGAACTGACATTTCCTGTTTCAGAATCACATTTTCTCTGCAAAAAGCCAGGCCCATTAAAATGGTTGTTTGGTTTGGAAGAACTAGCTAAGACAGTAGTTATTAGCTCAACCCCATCAGGATAAATTTGAACAGGTACATCCTTGTTTACATGATCCAAAACTTTTGTGAACATTTTCCCATAAAAGTTGAGCATGTCATAGCAGCAGATTAAAACCCTTTTTAGCAGTAATAAATTATGACAAATGTAATATCCACATGTCCCCATATTTTATGCCATGTACTGTATTTGATTGGATGCAATCTAATTCAAATAAAATCTTGTCACGACAGGAACAACTGGAGCACCTCGAGGTGAGCACAGCCCTACGGTACCTTGGTCAATACTATTTCAAGAACAAGCTCTACGATGAAGCTTCTCTCTGTGCTCAGCGCTGCTGTGACTACAATGATGTAAGTGTACCTGTATAATCTGAGCTGATCCCTATCATAGCTGTAGTTGTAGTAAATAGCAGTAACACACTAACTGGTGTTGATGGTCACTCTTGTCTGTAGGCACGTGAAGAGGGAAAAGCTTTGTTGAGGCAGATCTCACAGGTCCGAGATCAGATCGAGACGCCCTCAGCGGATCTGTTTGCACCGCTCTCGAACAACAACACTCCAGTCAGGAGGGTGTCTCCTCTGAACCTCATCTCCTTCACACCTTGACCCCCACCCTACTCTTCACTGACCTTGAAACAGACAATTTGTGAAACCTGTGACATGAAACTTTGACAGGGTTGATGGACTGTTGCTTGGATTTTCCTGTGTTTGTATACAAAATTGTTTATGGCATTAAAAATGCTTTTGTTTGTACAATTTGCAATCCTGATCACTTCTGTAAATCAATGCAGGTGACAGACTGTGGACTTTTTGAACAGATTTTTAAAGACACAGGCAATTTTTGTAACATTTATTGCCTTGGTAATGATGGAGGGAAAAAAAGGTCCATCACAGACACGGAGGGAAAAGAGACACTTGGAAATATTTACATAAACGACATGTAGAACAAGAACACACACAAACGCTTCATGCTTTGACTTTCAGTCACATGTCAACGCCTCAACACTGTATATATGTATATAGTGTAAATAAATCTCAGCTATGCAAACACTTGTTTTTTTTGTAGACAAACACTGCAGTGAGTTTACAGTAGATTTGAATACAGTGAAAATTTCAAATTAAAACTGTCAGGGAACAAATTCTTGACCAAATATTTTTTTCCCAGACTAATAAATTAACTAATTTTAATGTGAAAACTGAAATATACTCATAGTAAAGGCATGTGGAGGAATTTCAGGGGCAGAGAAGACAAATTCCACCAATGTTCTATCACCATACAGTCCACAACTATCACACTGCTCATGAAAACCTCCATTGCCTAGGGACTCTACTGCAACCTTATTTAAAGCACTGGCATGAACATTATAACTGTATTTGGCATAACAGTGAGGTAACTGCACTGCAAAGTGAGTATATATAAAAACAATATAAAACTACTATAAAGTTACCAGCAGGTATGACTTGCAGAATATAAAAAAATATGATTTCCTGAGCCTTCAGTGAGCTCAGTACTTCCCCCTGAGACTACGAGGGGTGGGGGCGGGGCTGGGAGGTGGCGATTGCTGACGAGACCGCAAGATCCGCGAGTAGGGGGTGACGTTTCCCTCCTCACCAGCCCGAGTGTTGTATTTACGTGTTGGGGTGCGTGTCGGGAACAGGGACTGGAAAAATGGTCGTTTCTGGGGAGGTCGGTTCTCAGCATTAGATGCTACAGTGGCCCCGCAGCCCTTCCTCTTACAGGATCCTGGTGCAGGGGAGGGAGAAAAGCCACACAGGGGCAGCTGGGGCTGGATTGTGTGAATCTGGGCCAGGGTGTCCGCCTTCCGCCTCAAGTCGGCTTTGACCAGCGTCAGGCTGTTCTGCAGCTCCGCCATGATCTGGTCCTAAGAAGGAGTCAGTGAAAAGGGTTAGACGAGGCCACGGAGGAGGTGAAGGTGAAGGGTAGGGTTGGAGGTGAGGTGACAGAGGGTGAGGCATAACGCAGCTCTTGAACATGCTTTTGCAGTTTTCACCTGGTGCAGATGTTATAAATCCTAATTTAGTTTAAAAGCTGGCTGTGCATCACGATTGTTAATGAAGAGAGGAGAGGGAGAGAAAAACAAAGTATTTCAAATTGAGAGTTGCACTTCAAGAAGAGGCCGCTTAAATATCACTTTGAATTACAGGTTATCTTAAGAGAGCATCCATGATCAGAATCAACGGAAGGAGAAATGTAATTATTGTCCAAACTGCGCTAAGGGAAACTTACATGCTGTCGTTACAGGGACAACAGTATGTTGGGCTCAGCTCAGCTTCACCTACTTTTACTTTATGTTTGAGGTAAAAAGAAAGATTTTTAATAATGACAATATGAGACTGATCTTATTACACTAAAATGATAAGTGAGACATTTGATTGTATTATTCAGTTTAAGCTTGGTGTAATTTAAAGTATGACCAACAAAATAATGAATGTCAGTTTAAGAGCTTCATCGTTTAAGTTAATGATTTTTTCCTCCAACAGAACACCCTATCAAATTTGCTTATACTATAGCAGAAATAACAATATACAGTATTGTACCATGCATGTGTGGTTTTACCTGTTTGGCGAGGGTCTCCTCTGTAGCATTTAACATCTGACGCAGTCGCTCCCCCCCTGTGTTGCGACAGCAGGCTCGTTCAGCAGACTGGAGGTCCACCCCCAGCCTCTGCAAATCCAGACGCAGCTGACGCAGGTTCTATTTGGAAAGAGTCAGAATTTTTATACTCTATATAAAAAGGTTTAGACTCCAACGGAGCACAACAAAAATTGCATCCGTGTTGGTGACTGACCCGCTGACCCTCCTCGAGCTTGCGGTCAGCGGCACTGGTGAGGGTCCCTGATGCGCCCGGCACTTCCAGCTGCATCTTAAGCTTTGTCAACTCTGCATCAGCAAACAGAACAAGACAGTGAATTACCATCACCACTTCTAACACCGACACATAATCCGAGCAGGCCTCCAGTCAGAATCTACCTTGTGTCTTGGCGAACAGCTCAGCGCGGCACTGGTCGAAGTCGGCCTGCAGCTTGCCGGGTTCTTTCTGAGTGGTGAGGCGCCGAGAACGCCGAGGCCCCTCTTCCTCTGGCACCAGCATGGACACTGATCCACTTTCCCTGTATTTTTCCAGGGCCTCAGTCAAAGCTTCAATGGCCTGGTCACGCTCCTTAGAGAAACGATTCAAAGGAACATTTATAGCACATACATCTTACTGCACAGATACAGTATTAGAAACAATGCATTCAGGAAATATTTCAGTAAAGTGCAGATTTGACTGATTGTGTGAATCGAAAACATTGACGGAAACTGCAATGAGCTCATCACGTAGTCTCTCACCTGCAGCTCCTCACTGTAGAATTTCTTCAAATGCTTCTGCAGGTTAGTGATCTTGTCCTCGTACCGCTCTTCAATCAGAGCTGTTTCTGCCTCCATGGTCTCACTATAAGATAAAAAGACATCAAAACTGAATATCTATATTTAAAACATTGTTAGAAATAGTTGTTAAAAATGCTCCCTGAAAACTTAAACTGGCATTTTGACAGGAACAGAACGTGAGGGGGGGGTTATACCCAAACATGCTCACTCACCTGAATCCATCCTGCATCCCAGTGATGACCTCCATCATCTCGGAGACCACCTGCTCCCTCACATTTGCTTCAAGAGCCTCTTTCTCCTCCCGCTGGCGCTGCACCTCCCGCTTCAGAACATCAATGGCCTGAAGTAAAGCCTAAATAAGGTAGAGTCAGCTTTTAGAAACAGTGGCCATTTCCTGAAAACGTGCCTTCTACACACTCAGTGCGTAATTTCTCTTTTTAGTTGATATCAAAGGCATCATGTAGTAATAATTTAGTAATATCTTGATTATTTTGTTAATTAATTAAATGAAATTAAGTATTGTAAAGAAAATCGGTTTTATAAAGCGCTTGTGGGGCTAATACATATTGAGCTCCCTTTTACAAAGACAGAGGATGTTACCTCAGTATTTAACATGGTGATATCTCCATCTTCGGCATCACTCTCATCCTCATCCGTTTCCAGCACCGTGCTGTCGTTACCATGTCCTGTCGGCTCGCGCAGCAGAGACAGTATGTAGGCCACCCTGGTCTTTGTGGATGGGCCGTGAACCAGCTGAAATTATATATAATGCATATTTTCATTTGTCTTTGGTCTTATTATCAACTCTGTCCTAAAAGATAAAAATCACAGAAGTTAGCTAAACAAGAGTGTTTCCTACTTGGGTAGCGATGGCAGAGAATTTGAGGGCCTGGAGGGTCTCGTCGTAGATGGAGGCACACGGGTTGATGTTGACCACCATGCTGGAGCTTCCTCGACCACAGAAGAAACCCTGCAGCACCCGGGTCAGTTTACTGTCCCTGAAGGGCACCACTTGAGGAGGCCGGGATCTGTGTAGGCAGAGAGCATGATCCATCTGTACCACATCAACACCACAGAACGTTTCTAAGTCGAGGTCAAGCACGTACTTGTTGTTCTGGTTGTTCCTCAGAGCAGCAATACAGCGTCCCAGTGTTAAAAGGGAGGTGTTGATGTTGTTGGCCTCCTTCATCCTCTCTCCGTTGCGCTGCTCTTTACAGCGTTCAGACCCGGCCAGATCGCACACGGTCAGTCTAAAGAGGAGACAGAGCACTGTTTCATCATCTTTATAGACCAGAAGTGAAATCAGGATATCTGCAGGGTTCACAAATTCAATACTTCTAGACATTGTAATACCACATAGAAAGCTATTTATAAAAACACTGAAAAGACCTGTAGTCATTTATTTCACAAGTCTATTAATGTCGTTTTTTGTCAGTGCTACAATAATTAATTAAAAGGTAAATTTGACACATAAGTACAAACATTAGTAAGAGTGGTAGATTTTTTTGGACGCTAGGGACATAAAAACATTTCTATAACTAATGATAGCCCCTGTGGCAGGCTAGAAGACTTAAAGTGTTTTCACTTGGATTTTTATTTATTTATTTGAGCATATTTCTGAAGGAGGCTAAAAATCTATTATTTCTAATATCTGCAAAGACCTTGTAAAATGAAGGTATATATGAATAAGTAAAAATAGGGCGACATACTCGCTGATGTGCATGGTCTGGCCTGAAATGGCCTCTGGGCGGATGTGCAGGACACGGATGGAGAAGATACTGTGGCTGTGAAGGTGATACATTTAGGATTAGAGAGTTGAACAAGTCTGACAAAATAAATCAAAATAATGTTTTTTGGGTCAACTGTTACCACAATGTACCTGCGGCTGGAGTTGTGGTTTAAGTGAGTGCTGGCGAAGCTCTGGTTGCGACGCCCGGCCCTCAGAATCCTCCAGGCTTCCTCAGCAGTTCGGACCTGGATCCAGGAGAGATCTGACGTAACAAGAAGGGAAAACAACTTTAATTTTTGCCAGATGAAAAGTCAAAGTGACAACAAGGCTAACAAACTAACATCATACAAAATAGTTATTTTAGATTTGCGATAAGATCGATTTTTTTATCTATTCCATGGTTTTGTTTCACATTTCTTGCTTGTGTAACATATACCAGATGAAAGAAGTTGTATAATGGGTTTGAGCTTCACCAGGTTTAATCTGATATATAATTCAATTTAAAGTACATATCGCTCAGGTGAATGAGTCAGCGTTACCTTTCACATAAGGGTTGCCCTGCTTGTCGTCGCTGAGCCGCAGTGTGGCTCTCTTCCTGGGATGCATGGAGGGCGACACATCCAGCAGATCGTAGAGGAACTCATTGTAGATCTCATAGAAGGAAACCCAAATAGAGAAATGCATGCCTTCCTCCAGGTCGTCCCCTCCAGTGTGTGAAAGGCTGTCGGGCTCCAGACACACACTGTCTGTGTCTGCAGAGAGTCAAAGATCCGTTTTACAGAGACATCAAAAACATACAAATAATGAACGGACCACAATTTCAAAACATAAATGCTTTCAGGATCTGACCTGAGAGTATCAGAATAGGATTGCACACATAACCTGCTGGTTAACTGTTTTTTATTAATTATTATCTGATGTTTGATTAATCTAGTTAACTGTGTGTGACCCAGGCTGCTCAGATACACAACATATCGCAGAAACGACAAACTACAAACTTGGTGGTGGAAATCTGCTTCCCTCTATCTGAATGTGTTGGACTTTCACTGCCTGTTTCCACGGATTGCTTGTGATCCCGTCCTTGCATGCAGAAGATATGTTGCACTTGTGTGAGTCTATTTTCAACATCGACTTTACTGAAGTGTGACCACCCTTTTAAACATTTAGTTCTCCCTGCCAGTTGCTGGTTTATAATGTGAATTTAAATTCATTCTAAATTTGACTCAGATGTGAATTGGAGGTTTGTTCAACATGATATTCCACACTCCCTCCTCACCGTCCAGCAGGCTAGCCATGTGACTAGTAGAGGAGAGGCCTCCGAGACCGCTGTCCCCGTTTGTCGTGGTACCACCTCGACGAGAAATCAAACTCTCATCCTGAAAACACACAAGGGGAGAACATCAGCTCCTGACTGTGAAAAAAGATACTGATCTCCTGAATGATTTCAAACTGCTAGGGTGACACATGAGATATCATTCTGACAGAGAGATAAATAAGAAGTTGTTTTAAGGCTTAAACCAATCAAAACTGAGCCCACTGAAGTGTAGTCGACGTTGAACAGGTAGGAATTTATTTTCTATGCCAAAGATCAGGATGATATGTTGAACACTTTAATTTTCAATAAGAGACAATGCAAAGATTATGGGAGAAGTACATTACTAAACACATATATGTCATCATACATATCAGCTACAGACACTTTCTCTGACAGTTGCATGTTTCGTTTCATATCATAAGAACCATTAACCGTTTCTTCAGTTTACCTCTTTGAGCAGAGAGTTTCTGCGGATTTCCTCCACCCTGACCTCACTGGGTTCCAGCTGTTTCACATCCTGATACATGACAGGCTTCAGGTCCATGGCACCGTAGAGGCGACCCTGCAGTTTCCTGAAGAGAGACGCTAAAGCTCGGGGCAGGAGGCCTGAGTCTCGACCACTGCCTGTAAGTCAAAGTACAAACAAACATTGTTTTATAGAGCTGTAAACACTAACACTGTTACCAACCCTGGGCTTTATTAGTTAACTAAATAAAATCTTACCCTGAATGGTGTACGTCTTTCCAGAATTGGTGACACCATAAGTGTAGAGGAGTCTGTTTTCTCCCTGAAGCACGTCTTTCACCATCTTCTTCATCGTGCTCTCATAGAACTGCTGCTGTGTGGTCTCTGCTCCAGAGATCTATGAAAGAGGGATAGTATTTTTTTTAATGTGCTCTATTAAATTGGTCATTGACATTACACAGACATTCACCTAGATAATTACTGACATTGGTTGCTGTTCAAACTCATAAGCCCATATTTATCTATCAATGCTTTCAGTGCCATTAATGAAAAACCTGTTTAGATTATTGTTGTGCCCTAGGAAAGGTAATCCTCCCACCAGCACCAATATTTCTCTCCTTTAAAAACAAAATCTGTATAATCTCGACAGCAGGTGTTATGTGCATTGTATAAACACAGAGCACAGGTGTACCTTAGAGAAACTGAACTTGTGCATGCTCTGGGTGATTCCTCTCTCTGCAGTCCTCATGTTCTGAGACTCCTTTGGAGCTTTGAGCAGCAGAGTCTCTTCATCCTGGACAGCCACACATCCCTGAGATGAAGAGTGAACATTTAGCACAGTGAACCATACCGTAAACAATGGATGTACTTTATTTACAAAAAGATACAAATATATCATTTACTCCACATGCAGTATAGCTGCAGTTATTGTGTGACGGTAGAAAAGTCTCACCTGTTCTTCTCCCCTCTCTCTCTCCGTCTCAGTAAGAGGTCGAATGCGCAGATACACCTTCACCCTGTCTGCATTTGCTTCACCACCACTTCCTTGTCTCACCAATCCGGATTTCACCGGGAGTTTCTGGATACACAGATTTAAGACATCAAATGGCAGTTTTCTAACACGGAGGAAAATAAAGTATTGTTTTTGATGTGCTCATTCATTGAGCCTGTGAATGGCTTGACAATGGCAGTGGAGTAAAAGTACAAAAAATTGAGATTTCAAAACATTAAATAAGAAGGTTTTACAAACGTGATGTGTAAATAAACCATTTTTTTTTTTTAAATGAAAACATTATTGGGACTATTGCAGAGAGAGAGTCCACACTCACCGGCTCTAAAATGGACGGCCGGGGATCGAGGCCAGGGGAAATCACAGAGAGCTCAGGATGGAGTGGTCGTGCCAGGCCCCCGAACTCTGCTGCCGTCGACTCGAACACGGCAATTTCCTCCTCCTCATCGAAGGGGCACACGCACGGGGAGGACAAAGACAGTGCCATGCTCACCTGCTGCAAGAAAACAGAACATTAGTGAGACAGTAATCACAACACACAGTGCATTTGGGAAGTTTTAAGACCACCTTCACATTTTTACATCTGCCAAGGAGGTTATGTTTTCCCCCCTGTCTGTCTGTGTTTTTGTTTGTTGTAAGCAAGATTACACAGAAGCAAATGGATGGAGTTTCATGAAACTTAGTGGAAAAAACTTTATTATTATGCTGCAGCCTTCTGCTGAAATCAAAACAACCTTTTCCCTATCAATTAAGACTCAATACACTTAGAGTAAGTGGAAACATAATTGTAGAAACTGTTGTCACTTCATTAAATAGAAAAGACTTCAATGTTAACTGATTGGGGATAGTAGAAACCTCTTGAAGAACATGAACGTTCAACAATGTAATATTTGGGCTTTTTCCCCCCCAGACATGAAGTTTGTCCTTCTTTGCGTATCTTGCTAAAGGTGAACTGTTTTTTGTTCTTGTGTTTATGGAAAAAGTTTCTCCCACCAACACACAGGGGGATCTCAGCGAGAGTCAAGTCTGTTAGCAGGGTCTTTCTGAAAGCTCAATCGAAACTGTGGTTTCACAGGAGAGAAGGAAAAACACGTATCATCTAAAAAAAACAAAAAAATTCGAATGATATGGGTTTGAAGTGTTTTAACTCAAACAGTCTTCAGGCAGCACTTCGCTGGACGGGAGGATAAGTCCAAATGAAGGGTGTGCCATGACACAAGCTGAGAGAGCACACAGAAGCCCTTGTTTTCCTTCTCAGTCAATCAGTACCTGCTCGAGCAGTTCTTCAGGTATATAGTTCCGCGGGGCTCTAGCCTGTCGTGACAGGTTTTTAGCTTTGCTGCATTTGTCTCTCAGAATTGAAATGAACAGAAACATCGATGACGCTGAAGCAAAGACTTCACTTTAGATGCAACCGCGTTCACGCGTGCAGGCTAACTTCCTCTCAGCTACTGGAAACATGACGAAAAGAGGAGTCACACGTTTCAACGCTGGACTGAGAGCGTGAAAACGTAAAACAAAGGGTGTAAATGAGCGAACACGAGAAGCTTTAGCCGAACTAAACAAACACTGACAGAATACAAGCACGATATGTTGTTATTATACAGCGATTACAGCTTTATGGTAGCTAACAGCTATATTGTTGTTTAGCCTGTAGCGAAGGTGGAATCCACTTACCTCGAAGCCTTCAAAGTGCGAGGAGCGCCTGGTTTCCTGTTCCTAAATGTTCCTAAGTTAGTGAAAGAGAAGACACAGTGTTGAACTGAATCCGTCCCTGTGAATCAGATCCTGCACTGCGCGTGAGTTTGAGTCTCAGCTGAGCTTCACCCGACTGGGTTTGGTTTTTGAACAATGCGCTTCCCCTGCAGGGCAAGTCGTCGATTGGCTAGAGCTCCGCGCTCTCTGCCTTCCTGATTGGCTAACCCGGGTTCACACGGTGCGCTATTTAAACTGCGCCCTACTCAAACCAAGACGCCTCGCATGAGTTCCTATCACGTGTTGGAAATGAATCTGAAGTTTAATCAGAACGTGTTACCTAGTGTGGAAGTAAAAATGTGTTAACGAAGTTCTCAAAAGGGGATGGAAAGAAAGATGGAAGTAGGAGCTTATGAGACTCTCTTTTCATGTTTATTCAAAGTACATATTGTTAAAAGAATAATAGAAATACAACATTAGTTGACTATTAACTTGCATACATATATGAAACCTATCAAACAGTTACAAATACATATATGTGACTGTGAGTACCATGTATAAAGGGAATGCAGTTGCCATAACCATTTTTTTTTTATTTACAGCATTTATTATCAAACCTGCTAAATGTTTTACTTTCGGAACTTATACAATGTCTTCATTTATTTATTTATTAGAAAAGACTTGAATATGTTTTCTATATATTTAATCTCACAGGTAACAAAAACAACATAGAGGTCAGAGGTCATGACTGAAATGCTTCATTGTGCCCAGTGAATATTCTCATCAGTCTATCAACCACAGTTTAGCCGTTGTAATCTTCTCCGCCGTTTGGCCGTGTATTAGTGGTGATGCTGTGAAATTGGACTTGGTTGGGGGAATGTTGGAGCCTTTCTTTCTGCACACTGTGCCGAACCCCATAACAAAAATAGATGATTAAACCTGTTGATAGAAAAGCCACACCACACATGTTATTTGGCCAAGGTTATTTGATGTTACACATTTTGTTACATTGAAACTTGCGTTTTGTAGAGATATTGTTCACACACCTATTGCCATCCACACTGCATAGCGGATCCATGTGTCTGATCCAAGCTGAGCCATAAGGTAGACATTGGCAATGGTGCTGACTATAGGAAGCAATGGCACAAATGGAACCTATACATAAGAAGAAGGAAAATTAAAATAATAAAATAAAATATATACTCAAATTCCCTGTTTAAGGTTTAATGTTGCAAGAAACACATTGAAGTCCCAGCAATATTTCAAACTGATTAGCAGAAAATCACTGTTTGCTCGATGCATTTTTAATGGTTACTATCAGTAGCTCTAAGCTCAATGGCAAAGACAATGCAAAGCCTGTGTCTGTTGTTGGCATGTAGGACCATGGGCCATAGGCTCAATCAGATCTGTGTTGCTTAGTTCAGCGATAGACAGTGACTTAACAAACATTTATTTATAAAAAATCTTTGAGATTGCTACTTTAAGATAGATGAGATGTACCATGAAAGCAGCTTTTGTTGAACTTTGTGGTTGTCTCCAGATGATCAAGATAATGAGTAGCAGAATCAGTACGATCACAGAGACGCAGAGTAGACTCCACCACTCCAGGGCCTGCAGGGAGTCTACAGCTCCAGTTATGAGGAGGCTCAGGATGATAGCTAAAAAGACTGAAGAGATCAATGTAAGTTCCAATGACTATTTCCGAGGGAAATCATCTATATGTAAAAAAAAATACCATAGGATGACAGGAAGAAGAATCACTAACCAGTAAAAACAGCTAGAACAGAGACATTTTTTGACGTCCGTAAAGTTGGTTGTGAGGGAGGACTGAAGACTTCATGGATGGTAAAAGGATCTGGTTCGCTGCGTCCGGAATTTTCACTGACGTCTGCTTGGTATCTGCAAAGTGAGGAAATGTCAATGAATGTACCCAGTCAATTGGTTAATAGAGCATTATCTCTAATCACAAAATATAACTGTGATTTAAACAAGGAGTTTTATTGTTTTGTGAACAAAAGTTTTTGTAAACCAATTGTAATATTAATGTTTCTAACACACCAGGCCAATGACCAGTTTACAGTAATAATATCCTACATGTTTGATTATGATGACTCATACCTTAATATGAGGATACATATGGCAACAAGTGTGTAGGCGAAGAGGGTTCCAATCGACATCATGTCAACCAGGGACTTCAGGTCAAACACCAACGCCATGATAGCTTAAAGAACATGAATAATAACAAAAAGAAGAAGAAGAAGAAGAAGAAGCTTTTTCATATAACCATCTGACACTCATTTCAATTACCTGTATTTCCACTATAGTCCAGGTGTTGGTCTTAAAATCTATGTAAGACTCAGAGAGAGTATATTAATAATTATGATAAGTTGTATCAACTGTGTTTCTAACAGTGCTTAAATAACATGGCACGAGGCAAAGAAACCGACGAAGCAAATAAAATACACATAATTAATACGTAAGAGATTTTCCCTATATTTTAGGGTCATCAATTCTTCATTTTTCTGATCAGTAATATTTGTAGATCATTTGTGATTCTACTGTTGATTTGGACACGGCTGACCTGTCACTACAGGGCTCACAGAGAAGGTGTATTTACAGTCAAAGACACACACTGTGCCCTTGAACTCGTCAGTTACGGAACAGTTTGTGCAGATTAACTCTGCTCTGCACTATACAGCTAGAAAAGGAAAACATTAACCTATTGCCAAATATTGTCCCTCCTCTAAATAAATACATGTATGTGTTTTGAATCTGTGTAGTGTGTGTGTTGAGCAATGAGCGTGAGGATGAACAATTAGGTTCAAAACAGGAAGGGATTTGTTAAAAGAAACACAGAGAAAAGACAGTTCATTGCTGAGATGTATATTGTGTGAAGTTTACCTGCTGCAACCCCTGACACCAGGGTTGCTATGACAGGACTTTGTCTGTCACTGAGCTTGCTGAGCGGAGTGAAGAGAAGTCCGTCCCTGGCCATGGCAAAGATAACGCGAGGCATCGGGAACATTGATCCGAGAAGACTGCGAGGAAAATAACTCAGATAGCGCCATCAACGACAACTGGGTTTGCTGTGCTCTTCCTTTACTGTGAGTACTCTACATGTCAGCCAACGATAATGTATTTCTACTCATGTAAAATACCAATTCACTAACTGGACAGAGTATCAAATTGATCAGTGGAACAGAATCTGTTTTTGTGAAAGACCCAGTGTGCTTCATACCTGGTTGACAGTGCACAGAGGGATCCCACAGCCACTGCGTACTTCGCAGGGCCCCAACCGATGTATGTAAAGGCTGCAGGCAGTGGGCTGTGAACACTGAGCAAATAGTAGGGCATCATGAGAGTCAGGGCAGCAGACACTCCAAAATAGGCCAAGAAGCAGATGAGGAGAGATGCCACGATACCAAGAGGGATCGACTTCTGTGGGTTTTTAACCTCCTCACCTATAGAAAAACACATTTAGTTATACATATTGAAGTTATCCACATGTTTTGCTTGCACTTGCATGTACAGTGTGTCTGTAAGTGTGGTCCAACATAGTAAATACTGCGCATGTGTAAAATGTCTTTATCTATACTACATTTCATTTTCAGCCTTTTTGTTACATGCACCAAAACAACAGGATTATATTAACATGTTTCTGTCTCAATTATGTACCACGTGAGCATACGTCTGAAATGCATTCTGATTGTTTAACAGCGAAACCTCTTTTAACTTACTTGTTGTGGCAATACAATCAAATCCAACGAATGCATAAAAGCAAGTGGCCGCACCCGCCAATGTACCCTCAAAGCCGAAAGGGAAAAATCCCCCACTGCCATACGTGGAGGTGTCATTCAGTGACGTTTGGTTTCTGCAGAGAACATATAATAATAACTTACAAACTAATTGGTATTTCAATATTTGAAAGTCAGTTTAATGTTTCTTTTTAACACTAACAGCCTGTAAACTATGTTTTACCGAACACGGCAAAGTAAAAGGTAGGAATTTAATTAATTTGTTTCTGTGGTCTGCAGGTGAAGCATGTATTAATGATACTTACTCATATGCATTTATGATAGTTTCTTCGGTGGTGTACCAGTTGTTGATGTCACCCTTAATGAAACCAGAGATGATAACAAACAGCAGCACCAGGACGTTAACCGCAGTAAAAACCTTATTCACTGTGGCCGACTCCTTTGCACCAAATGCAAGAATCCCTATAAACAAAGCACACAAATATAAAGTCAGACGTCTATTTGAACAGCATGAAAGTTCACTCATCAAAAATCAATAAAATATAAATAATGCTTCGACAACAATTTCCTCCTCTTTATTTAAACATTGAAATAACAAAGATCAGAAAAATTACAACAAAAAATGTCATCATGAAACTCGCCTGCCAGGAGCATTATGAGAGCAGCTGCAAAGAAGTCTGGGTAAGGAGCTAATCCAGGTAAACCCATAGCAGTCTGTTTGCCCAGAGAGTTGGCAATGACGTTTCCAATGAGGTCATCGAAGGTCCCACTCCATGCCCTGGCCACACTCGATGTCCCTAATAAACAGTGAACGAGGAGGAGACACAAATTGGGTTATTTCACATAGATATTCATAAATGATTTTCTTTATTTCAAACTTGAGACTTGTCACCAGGTGGTTTATGAGGAAAGAGAGGCTGCAGCATTATTGCACATGCAAATTGATAAAACAAACAGGCTTTACCGATGACATAAGACAGCAGCAGGTTCCAGCCAGTGATAAAAGCCCAAATTTCTCCCACAGTCACATAGCTATAAAGATAGGCAGAGCCAGTCTTGGGAACACGAGCGCCAAATTCAGCATAACACAGTCCAGCAAATATTGAGGCCACTGCCGCTATCAGGAAAGAGATAATGATACTCGGCCCGGCCACCGCTCTGGCAACTTCTCCAGACAGCACATACACCCCGGCCCCAAGTGTGCTGCCGACCCCCAGAGCCACCAGGTCAAGGGTGGTCAGGCTCCGGCGAAAGTTGGATTCCTCGCCCTCGGGCTCCAGAGGTTTCCTACGCGTCAGACTCTGCAGGAACGGTATAATCTGTGCTCCAGGCATCTTGTAAAACCTCCAGACAAAACATAAAAAAAGTGGATACAGCTGAGACCCAAGCCAAAAGACAAATTAGAAAGTATCAACATCCATCTCAATAAAATGTTCTGGTTAAAAGAGATAAATCTCTGTTTAGAAAATCTAAGCACAGTGGCAATTTAGACATCAAATGCTGCCGTTCTCATATAAAAGTTAAACATAATCCAGATGTGCACCTGTCACCTGTGAGCGATTTGCTGTAAAGGCATGTGAAAAAAAGTTGTAGCTTCCTCATTGTACATTTACAGCTTTCATCCTGAATTAGAACACATCAAACTTTAAGACAAACTGACCTTCTCCTACTGACTCTGACCAAAACCAGTAGAATATTCATTAGTTTTAAGAAAGTCATCCTTCTTACCTTTTCAGTTGAATGCAGCCGTGTATGAGACTGTGTTCCGATCTGGCCGAGAGAGAACGCTAAATGTGAGGAAAAACCCATTCGCCGTCAACTAAACATTTTTGACACATCTTGTTACATTTCAGACGTACGTGCCATTTCTGAAAATGCCCGGATCAGAAAAAATGTTTCAAGACTGTACAAAGACTGTCAAAATATGTCATTCATTTCTTTGTGCAAATGATAAATTAACTTATGATATTTTGCTACCATTCAGCATTAAAACCTTTGTCCTTATATACATATGTGTATATATATATATATATATATATATATATATATATAGAGAGAGAGAGAGAGAGAGAGAGAGAGAGAGAGAGAGAGAGAGAGAGAGAAAGAGATGAATAATTTTTAATGTCTGAAAGATGACGCCTTTGAAGGTAAAGCTATCAGTGTTCCAACAGTTGCAAGTCAACATACATGGTCACTTCTAAATGAGCACAGGATCACCTGACGTCATGAATAGTCCTGCAGTCAGTCAAACATCGAGTTAAGTAGAAGCCCTGTGTTCAACATGGATGCAGCAGTTTGTGCTTCACAAAGTATTAAACAATATAAGTGAATGAAAACAATTACTAAGTACTTGAAATTATTTCACGTACTTACTCGAATCATTGTACTCTGAGGAGGAGGTGCAGTGCGAGTTCTGGCTCACCTATTACAAGACATTTAAGTACACAAGCTTTCACCTCCAGCTATCTAAGTCGATATAAAGTTTTAACTTTCCCATATTTTGTTAGTGGGCCTCTTGAATGTTGAATCCCATATAAACACTGTGGTGATGATTGGATATTCAAAAACGTTAAGTGTTTTCCTCACTTGGAACAACTTGTTCCATCGGTGAAATGAAAGTCACATGATGCCACTTCAAAATGTGAACCTTGTTTAAGATTTAAAATGTGATAAGATTAAAGTTTAGTCAATTCTCGACTCATTCTCTTCCAACTTCAGGTTGAGATGACTTTGGTTTCGGGAGCGAACTGTGATTAGACTTCATTAACCGAAGGAAATGGACTACCCCTCTCGGTTAATGATTCATCTGCAGAAAGGGGAAAGCTAAAACCATTCTCCAGTAAATTCATTCATCACCCTGGAAAATTTGGGGAAAGGCTTTAAAATCAGTGCAAAGTGTATCTTATTGATTAACACACGGCCGGGTACCAGGTAAGTCGGATTCTGTGTTATAGTCCATGTTTGTTGTTTTAATTGTTTAACTTTGGGAGTTAAAAATCGATGAAGAACTGTTTTAGAGAGTAAAAAAACTCTCTAAAACTATTTAGCTATTGTAGCCATTTAAAACATTTTATGATATAACAGTCAATTTCTTTGCAAATTGCACTTTGCTAGAAATCTGTTTTTATTGATTTTGTTTATTTGGAACAAGTTGAGATTATATATATATATATTTTATAATTTTTTTTTGCGATTTACAAAAAAGAGACAGGGGACATTGGTTTCTATAGAGCAATGGATGCATTATGATATTCTACTTTACTGTTATTGGACATTAGGGAATTTTTCTAAAAGCACAATGAGCTTTCTGTCTAAAAATAATGTCCGTAATAATTTAAAATAGATTTTATATGACTCGGCATAGAACGTTTTCTTAATAATTGTTAATGGGGGCAAAGAGTGGCTCTTAAAGGCAGGTAGTTACTTCATTATCGCAGCTCTGCCGCAGCATTTTTCCAGCAGTATTAGCCAGATGCAGTGAGGCTGCGATGGCTCTTCTCCATGGTGACTGGGTTCACTGGCCACAGCGTGAGACCGAGCCTTTGCAGGAAGGAGAGTCATTAGTGTGTGACTTCATTCTCGGCTGATGTAAATCCTGCGTCTATTTTGGTTTCAGGTGGATATTTCCAGCCACACGACCACGCTGTGGCTGAGGTGTTAAACATTCAGCTTCATCTCTTTTTTTGAAACATTACAGGAGAAGTCAACTCTCAACAGACTTATACAGTAATTGGGTATTCTAGTAACAGCCTTTAGTTGTTTTGGCTTCTAACACCATTTTCTCACCATTGTGTCATTGTGTTATTTGGGAGAGTATTGAATAGGGTTTAAGATGCTTTTTCAAACTGCCACGGATTAAGAATAATGTTTATTTCCTGGTGAATTATCAAGAAAATTTGAATTTCCTTTTGCACATGGAAAATGTGGATATCTAATGTGATTGTGGCCTATTCCCCCCTTTTCTCACTGGCAGGCATTTTCTTCTGTGCAATCATGAATAACACAAAACAGCGAGGCAGGCCGATTTGTGGGAGAAGATTATGCTGAGAAGATCTTCACTCTGCGTTTTAGACACCAATCCATTATCCATTAGAGGAGAAAAGCAAAGATGAAACTGGTTCTGCATTATCTGATACTCTTGGGGTCCAGTTATGTGATTTCCACTTACGGGCCCCATCAAAGAGCACAGATGACCGGAGATATTTTACTCGGAGGTCTTTTCCCGATACACTTTGGTGTTTCATCCAAAGACCAAGACCTCGCAGCGCGGCCGGAATCCACACAGTGTGTCAGGTAAAAAACGTCGGACTGTTGAAATAGTATTTTTGATCATTTCTGATTCGTTTCAACTTTTCTGAATCCAATCTCTGATGTTTATTGCAGGTTCAATTTCCGTGGTTTCCGTTGGCTCCAGGCCATGATTTTTGCAATTGATGAGATTAACAACAGCAGCACTCTCCTGCCCAACATCAGTCTGGGCTACAGGATATTTGACACATGCAACACGGTGTCAAAAGCCCTGGAAGCTACCCTCAGCTTTGTGGCACAAAATAAGATTGACTCACTGAATTTAGATGAATTCTGTAACTGCACTGATCACATCCCATCAACCATTGCAGTGGTGGGAGCAGCTGGGTCGGCAGTTTCCACAGCAGTTGCAAACTTACTAGGCCTATTTTATATTCCTCAGGTGAGTCACAGACCATTAATACTCTGGCTGAGTCATGAACTTAAATAGGAGCAAATGTACGGTGGCCAAGTCGTCTCATACACGTGCAGTGCACTAAAGGAAAACACAAATGCCAAAGCCTCAACATGAATTAAGAAAGTGACCACGCAACTATAAAAGACACACAACAGAAAAACGCTACAAGAGCCTGCACTGTAACACTTCAAATTAAAAAGTATAAGATTTTAAGTGATGGCTAGCTTGACCTGGTTTTTCAAAAATGATGGTAGCAGTAACTAGCTCATGTGATTGTTAATATTCATTGTTGCTCACTTTTGTGGCTTTTGCAGTTGTGTTGTGGATCTTGCATTCACGTATTCCATTAATTGTGTGAGAGGTCTCGACCATGTATTTTATCACAAAATGACAAAACCTTCAAGTTGATCAAAGAACATTAATGAGCAGGACACAACAAAAACCCAGATGATAAACTGAAATCTCTCCTCTCAGATCAGCTACGCCTCCTCGAGTCGCTTACTGAGCAACAAGAATCAGTACAAGTCCTTCATGAGAACCATTCCCACAGACGAGTACCAGGCCACAGCCATGGCAGACATCATTGTGTACTTCGAGTGGAACTGGGTCATTGCTGTGGCCTCCGATGACGACTACGGACGCCCAGGGATCGAAAAGTTCGAGAAAGAAATGGAGGAGCGAGACATCTGCATTCACCTGAATGAACTTATTTCTCAGTACTCTGAGGATCACGAAATCCAAGCTCTGGCTGACAGGATCGAGAACTCCACAGCTAAAGTCATTGTTGTGTTTGCCAGCGGCCCGGATATCGAGCCTCTAATCAAGGAGATGGTCAGGAGAAACATCACAGATCGCATTTGGCTAGCCAGCGAAGCGTGGGCCAGCTCCTCCCTTATTGCCAAACCAGAGTATCTTGACGTCGTGGCAGGAACTATTGGCTTTGCTCTGAAGGCGGGGGGTATACCAGGCTTTAGGGAGTTCTTACAACATGTCCAACCAAAGAAAGACAGTCATAATGAATTTGTCAGGGAGTTTTGGGAAGAAACCTTCAACTGTTATCTGGAGGACAGCCCAAGACTGCAAGAATGTGGCAGCACTAGTTTCAGGCCTTTGTGCACAGGTGAGGAAGACATCACAAGCGTTGAGACCCCGTACCTGGACTACACACACCTTCGAATCTCCTATAATGTATATGTTGCAGTGTATTCCATTGCACAGGCCCTTCAGGACATTCTTACCTGCACACCCGGACATGGACTTTTTGCCAACAATTCCTGTGCAGATATAAAGAAAATGGAAGCCTGGCAGGTAAAATACTGCAGGTCACCCTCAGCTGCAACTGTTAAATACCTAATTTCGCTCCATATGTGAATCATCAAAATGTGTGTTTCTGCCCCTCAGGTCCTGAAGCAGCTGAGACATTTAAACTACACCAACAGTATGGGGGAAAAGATCCACTTTGATGAGAATGACGACCTCGCTGCAAACTACATGATTATAAACTGGCACAGGTCCACTGAAGACGGCTCTGTGGTGTTCGAGGAGGTTGGATACTACCACATGCACGCGAAGAGAGGGGCCAAACTGCTCATCGACAGGACAAAGATTCTGTGGAATGGATACGGTTCAGAGGTCAGTCAAACTATTTTTTGGTCGATGTTCTCATCAGTGCATTCCTGTGTTTCCTGTGTTTCCTGTCATTGTAACCTGCAGATGAAAAAGAAGATTGTTACAAACATACATTATCACAACTTTTTAAGGCTTCCATTTTCACTGGAAAGCAACTTACACTTAAATGATCTCAGTAAAAAGAACTGAGGTCATCTTGGGCTTCGAGTTGCATCAACATATTTCAACACACAGCAGGTTGGGGACAATAAAACAAGGTGCAAACATAGAGAAATATACCAATTGCTTCTTTATAAATGCTGGTAGACATCAGCAACCACTAAGAGTCATGTCAATGTCCACATCAGGAATGAAAGTCCAATATTAACTGACATATTTGCAATGTTTTGTTCTCCACCATCTCCTGAGAGAAATATTAGCAATTAATCAACCAATATTTATCTTTATTTTGTGTAGCCCATATTCATAAATAAAAAAAATTCTCATACGGCTTAACACTCTTTGCCAGGTGTGACATCCTCTAAACTACATGCTCGTGTGTAACCTTTCTTTCCATTTAACATCCTCCAGGTGCCATTCTCGAACTGCAGTGAGGACTGTGATCCTGGCACAAGAAAGGGCATCATAGATAGTATGCCCACATGCTGCTTTGAATGCACTGAGTGCTCCGATGGAGAGTACAGTACTCACAAAGGTATAAAGAGTTCAAACATTCATATACTAATTTTACAAAAGTTACACCTTATAGCTTCTGTTGTAATTTTAAGACGCACACACACACCAATAACGTTTTATTTATTTATACAGATGCCAGTGTTTGCACCAAGTGTCCAAATAACTCCTGGTCCAATGGGAACCACACGTTCTGCTTCCTGAAGGAAATTGAGTTTCTCTCCTGGACGGAACCTTTCGGGATAGCGTTGACCATATGTGCAGCGCTGGGTGTTGCCCTGACGGGCTTCGTGATGGCCGTCTTTGTCAGATTCCGCAACACCCCAATAGTAAAGGCCACGAACCGAGAACTGTCCTACGTCCTCCTGTTCTCTCTCATCTGTTGCTTCTCCAGCTCCCTCATCTTCATAGGAGAGCCGCAGGATTGGATGTGCCGCTTACGCCAACCTGCCTTTGGGATCAGTTTTGTTCTCTGTATCTCGTGCATCCTTGTGAAAACAAACAGAGTCCTCCTGGTGTTTGAAGCCAAGATCCCGACAAGTCTCCATCGTAAATGGTGGGGGTTAAACCTGCAGTTCCTGCTGGTGTTTCTGTGCACATTTGTCCAAGTCATGATATGTGTGGTCTGGCTGTACAACGCCCCACCTTCCAGTTACAGGAATTATGACATAGATGAGATGATTTTTATCACATGTAACGAAGGCTCTGTAATGGCTCTTGGGTTTCTTATTGGCTATACATGCCTGCTGGCCGCTATATGTTTCTTCTTTGCATTCAAATCACGGAAACTTCCAGAAAACTTCACAGAGGCTAAGTTCATCACTTTCAGTATGCTCATATTCTTTATCGTTTGGATCTCTTTCATCCCTGCCTACTTCAGTACTTACGGCAAGTTTGTTTCAGCAGTGGAGGTCATTGCCATACTGGCATCCAGCTTTGGGATGCTGGCCTGCATCTTCTTCAACAAGGTCTACATCATCCTTTTCAAACCGTCCCGGAACACCATCGAGGAGGTCCGGTGCAGCACCTCAGCCCATGCTTTCAAAGTGGCGGCAAAGGCTACTCTAAAGCATAGCACGGCTTCACGAAGAAGGTCAGGCAGCACTGGTGGATCTTCTGCCTCCACGCCGTCATCGTCCATCAGCCTGAAGACCAATGGCAACGACCCGACTTCAGGAAAGCCCAGGGTGAGCTTTGGCAGTGGAACAGTTACTTTGTCCTTGAGCTTCGAGGAGTCGAGGAGGAGTTCTCTGATGTGATAGAATATGTGTGGCTCTGTCAAGTTGTAGCTTCATCTGTCCCAATAATAGGGTGTTCTGTTTTGTTTTTTTACACGTAAACCTTTACATCTTTCCTTTATCCTAACATTTAGTCCGAAATATGATCATCACTCCAACTAATATACTGTACCTGAATCCTGTGTCTTGTTAATGTGTAGTAAACCTGCTAGTAATATTCACAAAACGTTTTGTACAATTAAAAAACTTTATATGATCCTCATGTTTATTCTTTTTATTTAGATCAATGAACTCTATCTAGAGAAATGCAAAACATGAACCACAAGACACATTTACACAAATAATTGTAACACAACACTTGCATTCTTTTATTTTCTTAGATGTAAATGATTTGGAAGAAACATGTTGAGGAAGATCTAAATTAAAATCAAAGCTCAGATTCCCTGACAAACTGACTGTGGAGGTAACACACCATGTTCAACACAAAGACCCAGCACTTAACATGGAGCAACATCTAACCAGTGGACAACATAGGCCCTTTAATACGGACGGTATAATGAGTAAAATAAATAAGTATCGCGTAGTCCCTCGACATAATATTGTGAAATCCATGCCATAGGAAAAGACAATTCTAGTCATAATCAAGAAAAGTAATAGAGTAATACAGTTTTTTGGGGGATATTCTGTATTTGTCTCTACAGCACAGGTGACCGTCTGTATCATTTTAAAAAGCTAAACTGTGGAGCTTGCAGTCACTACAAATAATCAAAAAATTCTCCCCAAAATAAAGAGCTGAGTGAAAGAGAGAGAAAAAAAAATGAAGACGCTGATGGAGGTCTATGTGGTATTTTGGTTTCGATCTTTCAGAGAACTATCTCTGCTTGCTTTTCACAAGTCCACAACAACTGCAAATAGTGCAGGGCTCTCTCACATGCTAACGCCATTCTCACTGTAGACCTACACCCCCGACATCATGTCCTGACATTATAGAGGAGCTATAGAGGGGCAGAGGAGAAGCTGGCAAAGGTATTGACATCGCTGTGTCTGATAGTCAACTGTGAGGCTGTGACCCTTTCCTGCAAAAAGACTTGTTCTATGAAGTAATAACAACATATTTGTACAATTCATTATACGAAAGGGACCATTTTCAATGAGTATTAGTATATTTTGCTGAATAATACTCATGACCAGAACATTTACACAAATTACAATCACATTTTGAATCTAGATATTTTGCTTTTTATTTTTTATTTCTTTCTTACTGATGGATTAGTGAATAGTATTGTTTGACCATACTCTGAAAAGACACTTAAAGCTCTGCAACACCATCCTGTTTGCACCCAAAATAAGTATTACTCAACAAACCTCTGTAGCACATTCCATCACACGGATCTTCTTCAAAATCTAGAATCACAGTGGATGTTAAAAGAAGTAATAAAAAAAGTAGGTAAAAAGGCATTTGAGGACTGCAGCACCACCACTTTGTTTAAAAAGACGATGACACGCTGTGGAGTTCAGGATTGTGGCCGACCTGAAGCAGCTGGACAACCACTTCCTCTGTTGGCAGGAGCATGACCTTTACCCTCAGAGTCAGTGGACCTCTGCAGGGGGACCAGCATGATGTATGTCTCACTTGGAGGAGCTGTGAGACAAGAGTTAGGACCAAATAACCAGGAAGCATTGCATGATGGGAATGTTTGTCTCAGTTCTTTGGGTCAAACATATCATAGCTGATAAATCCCTCATGCCCATCGCTGTGCAGTATTTTCATTGCTTTGTTTAGTCAATGACATTGATTTAAGGGTTCTCACCAGCATGAGGCCAGTGTTGCCTATTGTAAAACTTTTTTGCCAAATTACTGATACTATTTGTTTGTATGATGATGTTTGGCCTCTCAATGGATACAGTGAATTGTCCATGACTATTATTTTGAAAACTACCCACCCGGAAGTATGTGTAAAACATGCACCACGTAATGACTTTTGTAAAGCTGACAGAAAAAAAATACATATGTTTGTGTTTAATGATGATGATTAAAAAACAACATGCAGAGTATTTCAAACATGCAGTCACAACTGTCATCTTATATGGTGTTGTCCAAATAAATGACACTCCTGACCAATGTTTTTAGACTGGCTTTTTATTCAGTGTTATTATTTCAGTAATCGATATTATAAATGTTATGAAATTGATTGATTGATTTTGGGGTATATCTTGTTATGTCATGCTATATGTGTATGTGTGTGATTAGGGTATTACATGATATACATAATATATAGAATATATCTTGCTATGAGTTGCTCGCAGAAATCGAAGTCATTTCCAATTCATTTTTCATTCATCCTATTAAAATAACGTTGAATTGAATTTGATTTGTTTGACAGGTGCTGTATGAATACAGTTTGAATGATGGATTTACTTTAAACGGGTGTTTTATAAACATATAGGTTGATCGGAACAAACAGTGTGATCGCTTTACTCCCACTGTGCAGTGCGGAAGCTTTAACTTTGAAAACTCCGCTGCAGGAGTGCGTGTGTCTAGCTTGACCCTGTGTTGTCCTGTGCCCGCGATGATAACAACGTGTGATAACAACAACACGAGTTGGAGATAAGGTGTGTGAACCTCGCGCTCCCAGGGAGGAACTGCTCTCTCCTGGGTGTCACCGGAGTAAACTCCCGCTGCGTTCACTGTGCCTCTCCACACGGTGCTACAGGCTAAAGCTAATGTTTAACTTGTGCAGCGGTTTAACGTTACAACTTTAACGACATCCGCATTCGTCAGCCAGCGACCGTATAGCCTCGGAGGTGTGGGACGGCGAGCAGGAGAAGAAGCAGCAGCTGTCAGCGATGTGCGAAGGTAATGTCATGCTTCGTGGAGTGTTTTAATAACACTGCTTTAAAACAACACAGGGAGGCTAGCCGGACAGAGCTAGCCAGCGTTAGCATGTATCTGTCCCCTGAAGAACATCAGGAGGAAGAGCTGTGAACATGTCACAGTGTTAATTGGGTTCCTGTATAAATATGGCAGCCGAGACACGGCAGTGAACATTACTGGATACGTGTTTACTCTTTGTTTGCTTGTTGGTGGCTCAGGCACATCCAGCTGATGTCACACTGCTAACAGTGTTTATAAAAATAAGCGTTTTTTTGTGGTTGTGGTCACAGCTGAGTTTGGCGTTTAACCTGATCAACCACCCGGCTGAGTAACTAATCGGTACACTGCTAACCAGCCATCGATACTCAATGTCCAACCACTAACATGATCACTGTTTCCTATAGGTGGGAGTTATAGACTCTTAGTTTTCGGTTGTTCCTGTTTTCAGGTGCTTTACAGGGATGATGATGATTAATCAGGAGAATTTAATTTTTAGTTAAAATAAAGGATCATTTCCTCCCTGTTTAATAAGCTGGATACTTCCCTTGTGAGAAAACAGCTGTCACACCTCAAGAGCTCAGTTACATTGTGGACAATGGGATAATAACGTATACATTTACTGGGTGTATCATTACTTTCCAGGAAGCCTTTTCAGCAGATGGTATGAGTTTAAGAAAGGGATCTTACACTCATCTTGTATCCGGTGTTTTGTTATTTTGTGAAAATAATGGTGTTAAATGTCACTTTTTAAAACTTTCACCTGTCATGTAATGGTGTTGTGTTGCACAAGAAGGCAGTATTAGATGGCAGTATTAAAAACATCTATTCTCATTTGTTTTCTCTCTAAATCAATTTACAGATCTCGGAGAACTACATCTTTGACGTCACCTCCTAAAACTGGAATTCAAGGGTCCAGCGATGGATTTTCCTCGATAAGTTTTTCTTTCTTCACTGTGATCATGTCCAGAATGGCGGCACGTTCCATCGCCATGGGATGACTGTTCATTGA
Source organism: Pleuronectes platessa (assembly GCF_947347685.1). Classification (NCBI taxonomy): domain Eukaryota; kingdom Metazoa; phylum Chordata; class Actinopteri; order Pleuronectiformes; family Pleuronectidae; genus Pleuronectes; species Pleuronectes platessa. Next base: position 13,003,957 of record NC_070640.1, on the reverse strand, counting down.
GTCTGAGGCCATCAGTATTTTTGCTGAAATGTCCTACGAGGATCAAATATCCTAAACTCCAGTTAACAGCCTCTACGCTGGCCACGTTCAGTGTCTCACATCAGCAAAGTCAAACAGCTATGGGCTTCTGTTCGCCTGTGTGCAAGATTTTGCGCACGGCAAAGTATTTTGTGTTGCTCTTTCTCTCGCTGTCAGTGCTGGCATGGATTGCAACCTTTTCTGGGGAAACGGTGAAATCCCCTCAGGAGACCTTGACCGCAACAGAAACTCTTGTCAAAGGAGACAGCCTGAGGGATAAACTCAACTCCTGGACAACAACACCTGATCGCGCAAATACTCCAACACCAAAAGGCAAATGCCTCAAGGAGTCACCTTTGCTACGTAAGTATATAATGTAAGAGGTTACACAATTACTGTGCGTTAATGTTTCCTTTAGTTTGAGTTAATTAAGGTCAATCAAATCTGTTTGTTTATGATGCCCATGTGACAATTTTTTTTTTACCCCTTGATATATATATGATAAGTTAGCTGTTATGTAATTACGCAGACAAAGGTTTATGTGAATCATTAATCAGTGAAATCCCTTTGAACTTCGGTGACTACAGCAGTTTCTCATAACTACTGTTCCATTGTTTCATTCCTGTTTGTAAAAAGTGGGAAGCAACGTGATGAAGGTTGTTAAATTAAAGCTTTTCAATTACTCTTGCAGTTTTTTGTACTAAGGATATTTATTTATAAGAACATGTTCTGCAGAATTGTGGGTGTGTCACGTCTGTCCTGGATATGTGCTACATAGAAAAAAGAAATAGAAGAAATAGCTTGAATTGACAAAGATGGAAAATGTTTTACTCTATTCAGCCCATAATCATTCAAATGTGAATGAATCTGCTCACTGTGCTCACAGAGGATGATCCCTCCCCTGAGTCTCGTATTTCTGTTTAAATGTGATGACTCTTGTTTCTGCAGAGGGATCTGTGAAGCTGTCGTTTGAGTCCTCTCTCAAACTGAAGGACGTGGAGAGTGAGAATGACGCAGTGGCCGAGGGAGAGTACGAGCCTCCGGGTTGCGTGGCGAGGCAGAGCGTAGCGATCCTTATCCCTCATCGCAACCGCGAGAGACACCTCCTCTACCTCTTGTACCACCTGCACCCCTTCCTGCAGAGGCAGCAACTACATTACGCCATTTATATAATCCAGCAGGTATTGTTCCACGATTCATCTTTATACATAATCAAATGTCTGGTCTTGTGTATTATTTTATATATTAGGAGTAGTAAAGCTCCTGCTGGTTATTACTACTTCTTTTTTTCCCCACCATTAAATTATTTGCTAAAGTGTCTCTTTAACTTAAAAAGGAAAAGTTAAAATGATCACCATGGTGTATCAGCTCATTCTTTTCGAAACGATGACTGTCAGAATTATTTCCTGTCAATGAAAATTATTTAAAAAAATGTTAAAATGACTTAAAGTGATGCTACTGCACCTGCTGGGCACACATCTAGGGGAAAAAAAGCAACTCTGAGTGAATACACACATCAGATACAAGAGAAGAACATGAACATCTACTCTGAAGTTAACTGCATATTTTTCATATCGGCCCATAAAAGACTAATGTTATTGTTTCCTTTTTTTTAAGGCTGGTGATAAAACTTTTAACCGGGCCAAGTTATTAAATGCTGGGTATTTGGAGGCTCTGAAGGACTACAACTGGGATTGTTTTATCTTCCATGATGTGGACCTGGTTCCTGAAAATGATCACAATCTATATGTCTGTGACAAGCAGCCCAAACACTTGGTGGTTGGTCGGAATGCCACAGGATATAAGTGAGTATATGACTTAGCAGTTAAACCTTATCTTATCTTTGTGAATAAACGACGTGGCATTAACAAATGTCGGCCTCCTCTGGGATGATATTACCTTGAAAGGTCTCATCGATTAACAACTGTAATTCTTCTTCATAATCTTTAACTCTCAGGTTACGATACAAAGGCTACTTCGGAGGAGTCACAGCCATGACCAAAGAACAGTTTCTAAAAGTGAACGGATTCTCAAACACTTACTGGGGTTGGGGGGGGGAGGACGACGATCTTCGCATCAGGTGAGACAGAAGTGGAAATCCTTGGATCATTCAGTGTGCAGCAGATTGGTGACGGTGCATATTCCTTCATTCATTCACTGATGTATGTTTCTGCCGTCTCGCGTAGGGTTGAGCTGCAGAAAATGATGATAGTGAGGCCGCCCACTGATGTAGGTCGTTATACCATGGTGTTCCACAAACGGGACAGTGGCAATGAAATAAACAAGGACAGGTCAGTAACTGGGAGAATGTGTTCTGCTTGCTGCAGCGTATTAGAGGGCAAATAAAACATGTGCCTTGCAGCAGCCCTGAATGGTGTGTTCGTTTTTTTTGCCAAGATAATTTTTTTAATTTTTCTCTTTTAATCTGTGAAAGCAGACACAAGTGATAAATATTTTTTCCGCCTGTTTTCAAGGATTTTTAAAGAAGATGTGTATATAAGCATTTATAGATATTATGATGTTGTAACAAAGGCCACTTAAAGGAAGTCAAATTGAAGAATGTGGATCATCTTGTTAAGTTACACTTAAGATTAGGTTTCCCAAATAACAAAATACTTAATCCTTTTGCTAATCAGCATCACATTATAAGTATCAAGACTTTGAAAATGTTATTTATTCTTGTATTATTAGAACTTTTTTTTCTTGTAAAATGATTTGAGAATTATATTTTGGATTAATTCTCAAAATCTCTGTTTTTTCTGAGATAGACAAAAGAACTAACCTGAATCTGTCCTGGTAAAAAATTGTAAATGTCGTCTCTTCCATAAACTCTTTTCTTCTTTCCTCTCAGGATGAGGCTGTTAGGACGAACACGGCAGGTTTGGAGAAAGGACGGACTCAACAGCTGCTCATATAAGACTTTGTCAGTGGAGAGGCTGCCTCTTTATGTGAATGTCACTGTGGACATTGGTAAGCCATAGAGTTAAGATTTCCAACTGGAAGCCCTACTGTGACCAAAAATAATATTTTATGATATCTTTTATACACTCTACCAGGCCTCTGAGTGCAGAACATCTGATGCAGTTTTAAAACACAATCAACACACAACATGCACACAGTTTCAGTTCACATATTAAATAGTGGTAACCAGATTAGTTGGTTCATCTTTTCACAATAATGTTGCATATCATGCTGCTTCCATTCTTTCATATTATAACCAGACTTTCTTTGTTATGAGTTGGAGCATCCTGCAAACATTGAATACATATACGGATATCTAGATATTCCTGGTATTTATATATCGTGTAGCAATCTGATTAATTCATCCATTTGCCTTATTATTTGCCTTCCTGATATATATCACAGCGTGAAACATTCTGATATGTTGTGTCTAAAGTCCTGGGACGCTGTGTGTATTTTGTGCACTTTATTCTCTGGATACATTGAACTCTTGTAGTCCCGACAGTCAAAGGTGGCGTCACCTATTTTGCCTGAGCCAGATAACCGGACACCAGTGTTGGTTTGCAGAGCCTGTAAGAATGTTGATGTCTAAATTTGATTCGTAGCTCAGCAGAGATGATTTATTTCAAATTGACATGTTCACGACTAACTGTAGAAACAGTGTAATCTGAGGTAAAGTTACCACTGGATCAATTGACAAGGATCACGTGCATTAAAGCTACACAGTTTGAGTTTTGGCCACCAGATGGCAGAAAGACCAACTAACAGCAACATTAGCAAAACACTAATCTAGTAGACATGCACTTTCAACTTTATTTGTTTTACAGTGTTGAAGCATATACATGTAATCAGGCTTTTGCTTTAGATCAATGAACATAAATAAACATGTTTAAACTGTCCTTTTAAAAAAAAATACATGAACTAATCTTAATTAGCTTCAAATGATCCTCATCTGTATTTTAAGATTTCTGGAGTTTACTCATAGTGGACGAACTGAAATTCAAAAATCTTAATAATGAAAAATATTCAGACTCCTCATCTAAAACTTGGCAGTAATAATATATTATACGGTGCCAATTAAATTGTGCAGTTTAAGTTGTGCAGCAACAGCAATAATAATATAAGGTGAACATATCCAGTGATATTCAGTTGAATATATTGAAAAAAGTTATCGGTATCACAAGGTAGGTTATATTCACAGCGGACATTTGTACAGGAACCACACAGAACACCAACCTGAATCCGGCTCACTTCCAGCCTCTACTGTTATTTATCGCCTGCAGTGATAAAGGTCCGTCAGAGACATAAGTAATTCTACTCCACCTGCCTGCTCTAAAAAATAAACCTCAATCATCATATTTTTCTGAGCATCACTAACTAACAGAACGGCCATCTTTGCATGTTTTGATCCATGTTAGGGCCATTATGATGAGATGGTTTATTTTACTGCATGTCTTATTTGGTACAAGGCCTTACATGCTTGAATTTCAAGCAGATATTAATGGGTGGGGGATTCTCAATTTATTAGTTCAAATGCTGTTGTTTTGAATGATAATTGTTTACTTTTGAGACCGTCAATGTATTTTTACCATCATCACATGTGAAGACATTTCGGTGGAGAATATTCTGCACACTCATGCTTTGATCACTGCATGTTGTGTGTGTCTGATACACGCATATCAAATCTGTTAATCACTAATATGTATTTTTGACCTAGTGTAGCTACTGGTATGTAACAACTATTCATCTGCAACTGAGCAATATTAATGACCTGGTTACAGTTTACCATGAGCCTACTGTTCAATTTCATATTCCTTCCTTTTCAACTAGAGCTTCATAGCAACTACAGCTGCTCTATTTCATAATTACACACAGAGACATGTTCTGTTTGTGTGAGTATTCATGTGTCTATGAATTGAACTACTCATAAATCTGCAGTGTGGTGTTGGCGTCGTTGTACATTTCAAGTATTAGAAAGTAGCCTGATGGTCTTTTCATTTCACAGCGAACAAATGCTTTTCTACTTGTTCACAACTTTTGTAAGTGAAAATATTCTCAAGTGCACAAGTTAAAACTACAACTTCCTTTGTAAAATGATCACAACTAAGCAAGTTCGTGGTAGTGATGTAGCATCTAGCATTCCACTGACATTTCAATTTTTTTAATAATTTATATGAATAATTGTATGAAATTCAAAGGGGATGCCATATTAACTGTTTGAGAATTTCATTTGATTGATTTTGAACATTTGAATGTATGTGGATCTTTGGATGATGTGACATGATCTATTTGTGTTGAAGAGAGAACATTGATCATGACAGGTGGAGATTATGCATTACACTCCCAATACGATTATTTTCTCATTAGCACAGATTTAATAAATGGTCTAGTATTTTTTCTTACCAATCGTCTCGTGGTTTCATGTGTTTCATGGCAGAGGTTTCCTCGGCCAAGGACCCCATACAAGATATATAATATTCCGGGAATTAATTTAATAATAGCCAAATTTTTTTTTACAGTTCTACTTGGTTATTTGAAAGAGCAACTCAAGAAAAATTTCTTAGAAAGATATTAGACATGTATTATGAATCATCACAGTATCATAACTTAACAAAACACTAATGGAAAAAAACCCTGAAGGTTTTTGAGGGAATCAAACTTGTTGCAATCAGTAGATATCTATAAGTTCTAAACACAATATATTAGTTATTATGATCAGTCAAATTATATAATTGTTTATTATTGTGCTATTGTATTAGGTGTTTGTATCACATCAAATTTGATACCACATTTTTTATGAAACAGCAGTTGAGCTAAAAGGACTTCGGGAAGTTCTGAAAGGGAAAATCTCACATGAATGTAACTTACTAACTGATGTGCTGGCACATTGCAAGTCTGCATGGTTCTCATTCACAAAGCCTGGTTTGACAGTCCTCCTCGAATTCGGTGAGTAAAGCCTTTTTTTTAAATGTATTATGTTCACCTTAAAATCAACAATATCTCATTCATAAAAAGTATTGAGTCGGTTTCTCTTTATTTCCATTCTCTCACATTAGCAGAAGAGGAATTATGCTGCAGCTCTAGAAGACATTGCATCACCCTGAGAACATGTACTCAAAGTAAGGACAAAGAGCAACCCCTTGTTACCCGGATACAATGACATGTCTTCTCAGCTCCATAGCTTTTTTTAAACCAGTATGCAAAGAAAGAGCGGGATGGACAGAATGATGTCATCTCCTCTTCCTATGGTGCAGAAAGAAGGCTTTGTCTTGTCGAGGCCGCGCCTGGTCGTGGAGCTCACATGTGACATGCACCAAATACTATCAACAAGAACACGAGAATACTAGAATGTCAGTTGTCATCTCAATATGTACTGTGTTGTTCCCGCTTGTAAATAGAGCAAATGATTCACCAGCGCCATGTTCATATTATTATTTACAACAGCAAGGAGCTCAGAGGCCAAAGATGTGAAACGCGTGAATTCAATATTCACGCGTTTGTTAAAGATTGAACTGTTGGATGGAAACTGAGTTGTTCTAAAACTGATTTCGCAACCATGCTTGACAATGTTAAATTATTTCATTGCAGTATTTCATAACGGCCCGGCAGCTCGGTGATTCTACTGTACAGCAAGAAGGTCCAGCATCCTGTCAGTGTCCGCTCCAACTGGTCAGGTGAACTGGAAACTCAACAGAGCCAGCACATAGGAACATTTTTGTGTGTTTGTTGCTTTGCCTTTCAGCCACTGCTTGTCTTTAAACCCCCTCCACTCCAATGACCCCCATTATCTTGAATAGGAATTTGAAGATAAAGCAAATGGATGGATGCTGTCTTACCTCCAAATACATATCTTTGAGAAAACAAGAAACCAGGACACACTTCGAGCTGCTAAATGATTTCTAAATCATATGATGACTTACATCTGAACTGGGTCACTTGTAGTGAAGAATCCTTCAGCTCTGGAGTTTTTTTCTCAGCTCTTAAATGATAGCTTCAGTATCTTCTCAGCTCATTGTCCTGATTTTCCGGGTGTCCCGATATGACTCTCTTAGTTCACTCAATTGGCTCTCACAATTGTTTTTAGCACAACAAGCCATTGGTGGAGACCAAAACCGAGATAAAACAGACTTTATTAAGCAGGTGGAAACAAACGCGATTCAAAATGAATGATTTTGCTTCGTAACTGCTTGATGGGTAAACAAGCTTCTGCAGGCAAATCCACCACTTCAACTTAAATGGTGATGATACTATAGGGTTTACAGCTGGATTCCACTACCCTGAAGATCTATTATTCAAGGTATTTATATAAGTCGAAAGCATCACTTGAATCTGTAATTTAGACATTTTTAATTCGGCATTGGAGGAATTGTTTGAGATCTGAAGCATCAAGCACCTGCCTTCACCTCTTGAGGAGTAACCTGCTTTTTTGTTGTTATGAAGCCTGTACGTGATTTTAAACTATACACCTCACTTATAATTTAACTTTGTGTATAATTGTTTTACATTGTAAACCAGAGTTGAGGTTTCCATTTACTCTAAACCTAAACCAGATTGACATCAGACTATTCATGTTTTAAAACCAACAGTTTACTACTATCAGTATGGTTTAAACAGCAGGGGCAGACATGTTAATATTAGGGATTAGGTCTTAAAATATCATCTCAGGGAAAGTTCAGTGTTTTTTTACAGCTTTAAAATGGCAAGTCACATTTGATATAATTTGGTTTTAGGGTCAGTTTGAGGAATAAATCACCAATACATTGTGACTTTTATTTGATCCTTGTCATGTAGTGCCTTCCATTGTAATTGGATTACATTTAGTCACACAGGAAGTGACATAAATACTTGAAGAACTGAATGAAAGTGTTATTTATTTAATAAGATTAACCTTTAAGCCATATATCTATTTATTGTCCTCACTAAGTATGCGTTTGCCGTACAGTTATAATCCCTTTTTTTTCAAAAAGAAAAAGATGACATGCATAGCTGTGAGTAACAAGAACCATGTGTCGTCCGTCTCCTCACCCCCACCCCCCCCGATTTCCCCCCATTTCCCATCTGTGCCCTTCAGGCCCTCACTTCAGTCGCCTCCCACTTCCCTCTTCCTTCAGAACTCGTCTGTTTTTGTTTTCGATCCCGAGCTCTTTGCACAGGAAATTGTATACATAGGGAGCATTCAGGAAGGCAGAGAGCAGCTTTCCCGTTAGCTCCGAGTTTGGGCACACGGAAAAAAAATGGGATAAAAGAGGTCAGTAATTCCTAAACCAGGAGAGAAACAGAAGTCAGCTGTTCTCCTCCCCTCACTTCACTTCCCTCCCCTTCACACAGTCTCAACATTTCAAAAATCCCTGCCACACCACTGCCACGAATCCACCTCTAAACATAGAATATTTGAAAAAAAGGGAATTCGGAATGAAAATACAAACTAATGTGCCTGGGCGTGGGGGGGTTGCCTCTCTTGATGCCTCCTCAGCCACAGAGAAACCAGTGAAAAGGGGAGACTGTGTGGAATGAAGGAAAAGAGGAGGAGATAAAAAAAAAGGAGCAGAGAGGGAGAGAGAGACTGGCTGGGGGTGAAAGAACAACAGGAAACCGACCGATTCTAATGCTGTTTCTGCAAATCTCCTTGAGATAACGCAGTGGACTGCCACGTCCCGGCCGAGCTGCAGTCACGCCGTGTCTTTTTCTCTGACCGTTACTTGAAATCACGGCGATCTGTAAGAGCTAAAAGTTTCAAACGTGACGTCACTTCTGCTCTCAGCCTCCGACAGGGTGGTCAGTCAGAATGTGAGCGGATGCAGGAGTCTTGGGAGCCGATTGCTGGGATCTCTATGTCGCTGCTTTTTTGACCCGCAAGCTCAAGCTTTTTTTTACCAGGGTCATATGGATCGATCGCTGTGCCTTCAAGGAGCTTTTCATTGTAATCATCTGGACTGACTAACTGGAGCCACATGAAGAATAAAGGGACAAAGCAGAAGTTGAAAAAGAAAGGAAGTGAGAATGCGTTCGGCTGTGACTTGACAGAACATCTCCAGAACTCAGGACAAGATGGTAAAACTTTTTTGTTTAGCCTTTTCTAAAGATCGAAGACTTGTTAGAAGCAGCGATCGTCATACTACACATGATTTATTTCATCAGATATGACTCATACATATAGAAAGAGAGGATAACACTGATAGTAAAAAAAACACCTTAGTTGATAATGTCATAGATTATCATAGATGTTAAAACCTTCCGATGCATATTTGTGGTGAAATCAACACAGAAAATTGCCTTCATGTAACAAATGCAGGTTTTTTTTATATATGAAGCATACATTTCTCTATATATGGGAAGACCATTCATTCACCCATTGGCTGTATTTAATGGTCATTTGTGACTTTGGGTGTGGCTCTTACATTTTCATGTGTCAATTTCCCACAGCGACTATAGTTACTTTCACCACTTTTGAGTCTGACAAAAGACTGGGCGGCGCTGTTGCTTAGAGATGAGAATGATGAGGAGAGAGAGCGAGAAGAAAACAAGCAGAAACAAACCAAACGTATCATAAAAAGTCCAAATATGTGGGTTTGTTTTCTTTGTAAGGTTTCTATTTTTTGATCCTTTAATTCTTGTTTGTTTCCTGTGGTCGAGTTCTTTGTTCTTGCTCTCACAAACATCATCTCTGACTTTTTTTGGGGGGACCGTGATCTGTAAGGGGGAAAAAAGACGGTGAACACAAGTGTTCCACGTGCGGAGGCTCATGAATAGCTGCGTTGAGGATAACTTAAAGGAAGACCTGTTGCAGTGGACACAGTGTGAGGCGGGGCGTTTCAGTGCAGGAAGTGAGGAGGAGGTGTGTGTCATAGCCCTTCGTCGTGGATGTCCAGGAGACGTATTGTGGTCTGACTCATTCTCCCCAGAGGAAAACCTAGATGTTCAGTTTGGATACCTTGGAACCTTTTCATTTTAAAACATATCTCTGAGCATTAGATGTACCTGATGCCCTTATTCTCTAAAGCTATGTGGTGTGTTTGTAATGCAAGTCCTGTTTATTTGTATAGCCCATTATCTCCCACAGCGGCCATTCAATGTCCTTCACAGAAATAAAAGAAGCATAAAAAAACTGATCAGAAGAATAAGAGAACGTCCCCATGTAGCATCAGAACGTCACTGAAAATCAAACACAATGTTACTATACTGAGCACAATATTGAGTTTATTTACCTTTCGTAAAGATATAGTGAAATACATATATAAGCATTTGAGGGTGATGAACCAAAAGACAGTGTCAAGGTCCAAATCTCTCATGGGCCTAAAAATAAGACATGAAACACAGACTTCCTGTCTCACACAGACCGGGAAGATCAGGATTATGTAATTCTATGAATAACATGTGTGTCGTGTCATTGTTTTAAAACTACAGTAATTTGAATAAAGCGACTCTTAAAACCAGCATTTACCCACATTATTCCCTCAGGGTGAAGGAAACTGTGGAACAACAATGGTGTTATATCTGGCCCTGAACCTTTAGATGTGTTTTAGTCCACATACGGAAATAAAGTAACTGTATAAAAGCTAATAAAAAAGAAGGAAACTGTAGGTTTTGTAAAGTGAACCATTGAGCAGTATCTGCACTTTCAGCATTTATTGGTACTTTACAAATAACTGCAGAAACAAACTAGAATGACACTAAGTAGAAGGCCTACTTCCACCTAGACCATTTCAAGCACTCATAGATATTAGTTCCACAAATGTGCCTGGTTTTCATTACGATCCATGAATTATTACAAACAACAAAAACATAACTTCTTTGGCAAATGTAATCTTTTGCATACATATAGTCTGTGTCGAGAATCAACTTTAAACTCTTGCATCACTCGTTGATTTATTTAATTACTGTCTAACGTCATAATATCTGTAAAATTGAGATGAGAGCCAAACTGTATTTTGTTGCTGCTACAAGAAGCAGAAACTTCCCCTCAACGCTGAGACTGAGAGACACTAAGTCAAGGCTACAGTGTTGTTCATCGTCCAGCAGTTGACCACAGGCATGTCACTGAAAGTCCAATTAAGTCAAAGACATCAGTGTGTAAATGGGAGATTCTTGGTCAGCAGTGATTCACCACTGCCTAAAATATTCACACATTCATTTTGTGGAGAGCTGTACTTCTGTTGGCAGCGTGGTGGCATTTTTAAGCCTTACACAGAAACTACCATATTAAAATGCATTAGTCTCAGCCTGTATATTATTTTTTATCTGTGAAAGACTATTATATTTACAGTGGGGGCTATTAATTTAATGGCTAAAACCTTCACTGGCGCACATGTAATTACTCTAATGTTTGGAGTCAAACTAATGGTTTGTGGGAGACTGAAAATGAGAGGAGGAATTTAAAAGAATTTCACGTTGTTGTTTATATTTTAAGAGAACCACATTTAATCAAGGTTGTACCAAGCAAAGACATGTGTGCTGATCTTGTGCTTTTGAAAGAACAACTCACAAATACAACAAATTCATTGTCTCTGTGTGTGTGTCCCCCCCCCCCCCCCCCCTTTCTCACAAAGGACAGTTTCTGTATCCAGGCGTGCATGAATATAAAAAAAAACACCGAACATAACTCAAAGGAATCAGCTTCCCCCCCACAAGTAAAAAAATATATATTTTCAGTATTAGCCGAAAGGGAAGTTGTGCTCCAACTGAATCCGAGCATGTGATTCAACAGGCTCTGGAATAAGCCACAGTTAAATCTGCGGAGATTTCTAAAGAGAGTGTGGCCAAACTCCAGTTGTGTGCAGGAGGTGATGTGCTGTGGCTCAGAAAGCCGTGTGGGTCGGTGGTAACGTTTCAAAAGCTGTTTTCTATTAGAGGAAATGTCGTAAGTAATACCAGCTACAAGGACTGGGTGTGTCAACCTTCCTTTGAAACAAACAAACCATTTTTAACTTCCTGCCAAAGTCCACCTACAATCAGCCACCCTAAGGAATATAAGGCAGCCATGGTGGAACAAACCCATGAAGCCATCCATTATGTGCATTGTTACCACTGAAACTCCACTTTATAAACTGTTTCCTTCTCCTGCTTTTAAGACTTAAAGATATGTGCAATGTGAAAAAATGATTCTCAAACTGACATTGACAATGTTTTAACTCCAGTTCCGCAGGTTCTGAAGGAGTGTTCAGAGTTTATTGAGAAGCATGGGATTGTGGACGGGATCTACAGGCTGTCGGGGATCACCTCAAACATCCAGCGTCTCAGGTACTCACGCAACAGGTTTGCTGCACAACAAACAATAGTAGGAACTCCATCTGATGATGCTGTGCCATGTCGTAGAAAATGTGAAACTTCTGATATCAATACTTATTACTTATTGATATTTTGATCAGATGTTTTACCTCAAATTATGTCCATAACATTAGTTCAGTCAATCAGTTTTTTAAATCTATTTACACCAAATAAATACTAAAGGGTATATTCAATTTGGATGATATTGTTTTCTCAGGTTAGTATTGAGCTTCTTTTATATTCCCATCTTTTTTTTCTTTCTTTCCACAACAATGTCAGTGAACCGGATCAGGTTCATTATAACAATGCACACACTGCAACAGCAGTTAGCAGGGGTGTTAAACAATCAAAGTATTCAGCCAAGTGTGTGTGTGTGTGTTTGTGCGCATGCAGGCAGGAATTCTGCTCTGAGGCGTGCCCTGACCTTACAAAGGAAGTGTACCTCCAGGACATCCACTGTGTGGGTTCCTTATGTAAGCTGTACTTCAGGGAGCTACCCAATCCCCTGCTCACTTATGAGCTGTACAGCAAATTCACGGTGAGTATATATGTTCAAATCCCCCCCACAGTTTGGACAAAGGTTGAAAAACCCTGCGGCTTCACAGGGGATTTAATCTAAACTTATGTTTTACAAACTCAAACTAGAAATGCACAGCACAGCACAAACCTCCGTCAATCCCCGAGAGTCCTGATACATTCAATCCAGCCGCACCTTACGCACACTCATTGATATCATTCCTTTAAATATGTCCTTTCATTCCAATCTCTTTGTCGTTTCTTTAGAAATCCACCAAAATGTCAGATGCCCTCGCAATATTAAAGTGGAAAAACAGGGGTGAAAACATAATGAGTTACACACAGCAAGGCAGCCCCAGCGTTAGAAGCGACTGAGCAGTGTCTATTCCTCATGATATATTATATCCGTGTCAGCATCTTATTTACGATCAGCTTTCATGAGTGTGACCTCAGCTCTCTGGCTCAACGTTGATCTCTGTTTTCATCTCCTCCCTGGAGAAAACAGCTCAATGACAAGATGTCAACTGAACTTTGAGAGTCAACACATACAAAGAAGACTTCCTTCTGATGATATGATTGTTAGAGACGGGTTTACTATGTTAGTCATCTTTTATGAGTGGTTTGTGGAGAACTCTGTTGCTAGGGTCTGTTCTGATGTGTTTCTTTTCATCAACTTGCCTGATTTTAAAGATACAAACATTTGGTTCGTGGTCCTTCTGGTTCACAAGGGATTTTAAGATTTGTAAGAACGCCCGAAATGTGTTCAAAGTATCACAAAAAAAGTTAAATCTCTTCAAATTCGGGATTTCACATCTCGTAGGTTTGTGGTGGGGGAGATTTTTCGTCACAGGCATAAGGGAGAGGAGCAGTAATAGAGTGTGAAAGCTGGTTCAGGCTCTGTGTGAAGCTTTCTTTGCATCTTGTTGGACTATGTGCATGCCTTGGCATTCATACACCTTTTACTGCCAGTGCCTGAAAACTCCAGTAGTCCAGTGTTTTGGGAATACATCCGTTCCTCACATGGTGTAACATGGAGACGAACATTATACTGGGACACAGTTGCCCGATTGTGGAACTTTCTTGTTTTGGAAAGACTGAACAGTGTTCTGAGATGAGCCGCGTACTCGATGACATCAGTTCCACATTGATTCCGTCTGACACTATGTTTCTAAGTTATATATAAAAAAAATACTAATAGATTTTTTGTGTTTTGGCCATTTGACAAAACAACACAAGACTGCACAACAGCACAGGTTGATGACCTCACACATGACCAGTCAATGCTGCTACTCAGGCCTCAATCACATTAGTGGGAATGCACGCACTCCAGCATGTCTGTTTACATTTGTTGAGCCAGAGAGCGGAGCAGCGAGCCTCGGTCAATGCGTTGATTGTGCGAACTGGTAAAACCAGCTGTTATATGTTATGTTATTGTAAGGGAATGTGTGCTGGTTTCGCAGACAAATTAAAGATCATTATCAGCAAGCATTTCAAGAGAGCGGCGGAGACCACACGCTCATATTTAGGGGTTAACCTAACCCGAACCCTCCACTTCGCAATCCACAGTAAACCATAATCACGACCTGGAAAGAGATAATAAACACGTTGCTGGCTAGTTACAGGCATCGGTCCTCCAAATCCTTCTATTATGTTTTACCAACCCTGGATGTGAATTCCTTTGACATGCACATCTGTCTGTTTCACATGCAGGACGTGGTCTCTGTCCAGGGCGATCATGAGAGACTTTTATACATTCAGAAGATCATCAAAGAGCTGCCGACCCCTCACTTCAGGTACACTTCTCTACCAAAGCCGGTTTCACTCTCAGCATTTTGATGTGTCCTGTTTTCTTGTTCTTATAATAATGTTGTAATAAAAATGTGTTTGTTCACTGTCCTCAGGACTCTGGAGTTCCTGACTAAACACTTGACCCACCTCGCCACGTTCAGCACTGAGACAAACATGCACACACGTAACCTGGCCCTGGTGTGGGCTCCAAATCTGTTAAGGTGAGTTTTGTTTCCTTTTCACAGATGACTTTCTATTTCGGTCATTCATCGTTGACGTATTATTTCTCGAAGCTCTGATGAGTTACAATAGCTTTATTTCCTCATCTCTTATTTTTCTTAGATCCAAAAACATCGAGACGTCATCTGCCAACGGAGACATGGCGTTCCAGGAGGTGCGAATACAACAGTCAGTGGTGGAGTTTATTCTAAACAACACGAATCAGATCTTCAGCGGTGGTTCGGTGCAAATCAAACCCAAAGAAGGTAGGAACATTCATTTGTTAGAGATTTGGAGGCCTAAGTGACCAAATGGTCCACCCCTGGATTATTATTGATATTATAACCAAGGGGTTGAAACCTGGTTTTATTCCACCTCTCTAGGACCAAGTTTGATGTGTGGGGAGAAGTACGCCACCATCCCGATCAGTGGCCAGTGTGGGCCGATGAAACTGATGAGCCTGGAAGAAGCTCAGGCCCGCTCCCTAAGTCCAAACCATCCTGTGCACAGAGAGCGTCAGCGAGAGAACAGTCTTCCTGACACCAGCACTGCCACGCTCTACCACACCGTCATCGACATATCAGACAGCAAGTATGACAAGATTGTCGACTGTATTTATTTCTGTCAGGACAAGGTGACGATCAGCGTCGGGTCTAATGATCTGTCTTTGTCTGGAAGACGAAAGTTTTCAGGGAAAACGAGGAAGTGGAAGTCCATCTTCAACCTGGGAAGGTCTGTGGACTCAAAGGGAAAACTGAGCCGGAACGGCAGCGTGTTCATTAGAGCACAGGGGAACACAGGTAAGGTTAATGATCAGCCGTACACATAAGGGAAAGGTCACAAAGTAATTTATTCCACTGTAATATAAGGGGTAAGGAGGTCTCTTGTGATGGAGGTGCCTAAGTAATATCTTTGAATGTAAAATTCAAAAAGTAAGACTTTTATTTGAATAGCACAATAGTACAGTACATTTCAAACTTTAAATGTTTTTTGACTTTAGAGCTCCACCACAAAGTGACGTCCTGTTCATGAAATAGAAAATGTGAATTGAATATTATTGGATTTGTTCCCGACAGAAAAGGCAGCTCTACGTCCGTCCAGGAGCATGGAGTCCTTGTGCTCTTTACCAACAGGTGGGGCTGAAGCCTACATATATTCATTTGCATGAAAATGTCCTGTGCAGTGTACATTTTTGTCTATGCCTTGATATGCTATATGTTGTTACATCTGTTACATGTTCCTCCCCCTGTGTTATTTTCACTGTGCAGATGATGACAGAACAGGAAACAGTCCAGCTGGAGGACCGGGCAGCATGTTTCTTCCAGATGTGAAATCCAGAACACTGGGTTCAGACTACGACCTGAGTGAGCACGACCAAAACTGGGATTTAAAAGGGAAGAAAGTTGCCGGAGCGACGGGTGGCTGGAGCTCCGGCACAAACCACAAGGGGTCACCAGGTGCCTCCTCTCAAAAGACACTGCCAGAGCAACTGAAGGTGTTCAAAGGCGAGGACCTCAGCGGGTACAAACCCACGTCTCCGAAAAACAGGAGGATGTTGTACTCAGGCTCTTCCCACAGCAGCTCATCTCGGCCTTCCTTCCCAGGAAGCTTCTTCCCGCTGGAGTCCTCGCCGCGGCATCAGAGGCGAGCCGTCAACATATCTGAGCCTTTCGCTGTGTCCGTTCCCCTGCGTGTGTCGGCTGTTATCAGCTCCAACAGCACGCCATGCAGGGGCCACGCCAAGGACAAAGCAGCCACTTTGAAACCCTGCAAAGAAAGTTCAGAGCAGAGCAGCAACAGTGGAAAGAGCAACACCTTCCCCCAACTTGAACCAAAGAAGCAGGAAGGAACGGAGAAGAAAAATACAGAGGAGCTGACCTCTGGAGCTCAGCCTAAGGGTGACCACATCTTCCTTTATCACATTTTAAAATGGCTCGTTCAGGTCAACCATGTGTAAGAAGTAATAACGCAAAGAAAACTATTTACATACCTGCCTTTCCCTCAGATACAAGAAAAGAAGTGACGCCAGAAGGAGCAGGAGGGATGGACACGTCTGAGCTGAAACCGCTGTCCCTCGCAAAAGCAAGAGAAAGCGAAGATGTGGCGCCATCTCCTGGGAAGGAACCGCACAAGCAACCTGTAGCTTTACGACTGGTAAATCATTTGTAGTGAATGTGTAGTTAGCAGTTCTGCCACTGCAAGAGAACAAATATAAAAAAAGATGCATTGTTCAAAAAAGCAAATCAGAGACCATAAAGCATCAGTCACAATTACCATTGATCCGTCCTATTCTCAGGTGTAACCAAGTCGAAATAAAAGTTTTTTGAATTGTAAATCACAAATTTCGCAAAGCCATTACTATTCATATATTTTAGCTAAGTACTATATGCCTCAAACCAGTATAGAGAGATGATCATGTTTTTTATTATTATTTTATTATTAATCCTGTCTGTTTTTGTTTATTTTGTATTCCTTCTCAGGACAAAGGATGTTCTACTGGGACCGAGCTGTGGTCTGACCTCCACCAGGAGCTGAAGATAACCGAACCTGAAATCGACCTCCTGGATGAGACTTTCAAACCTGTTTTCAGCTCCAGGACCTGTGAGGGCACGAAGTTGACGATGGACGTGAAGTCGAAGTGGAGCCGCAGCTCTCCGTCTCTGTCTTTGCTGTGCAGGGAGCAGCCTTCAAGTACCTCTCTGAGTGATCGCACATTCGCCACTGGATCCGACTCTGCAAAGAGACAACCTTCAGAGTCAGACATTTTGTTTTCTCTTCACAAAAACGTTGACGTGTTTGTCGGTGGAAGCACAGGAAACGTCTGCCCTGCTGACCTGGGGGGAGAGAAAGAGATGGAGCGGCATCGAGGAGCCTCATACTGGGACAAAGATAAACCAGCGCACACCAAGAAGAGCCAAGTTGCTTTATCAGAAACACGTTTGGATAAAGCTGTGGCTCCTCCGGCAGCAAAGGATGCTCCAACAAATGGAAGCGTTTCAGGAGCAGCGGATACAGACAATTCACAGAAACTGGAAACTCCTAGTGAAAACAAAAACGTCCCCTGTGATGGAGCAAAGCGGAGTGCGATGACGGAGGCGGAGGCGATCCAGAGGCTTTCCGTGTGTTTGGAGCAGAGACGCAAAGCCCTGGAGCTGCTGCACCTTGACGATGACGATCTGTGCACAGGAATCATGGAAGATCTGGACTCAGTGGAGCCCTGGGAGGACTTTAGCTCCAACAAGCAGTGGGTGACCAGTCCTCTGCACTCACCTGACGTGGAGGAGCTGTTCAACCAGCTGTCTCCCTTCTACCCTTGTAGAGAAGCGTTGCGCTCTGAGGAGGGAAAGATTTCGCCTCCTTCTTCGGTCGATAATAGCAAACAACCTGCCAGTAAGAGCAGCGAACGCCCCCCAGGAGCCGTCCTGCAGACATCCAGCTGTAAACCTGAGAGCAAATGGATTTATTTTCCGTCAGTACCTGCTCGGGTCAATGTGAACAGCATCAACGCAACACAGACACACGCAGGAAAATCCAGCACAACAAAACAGAGGAACACCGTCTCATCTCATCGGTTCTACAGGCAGATGTCGTACGAGGCAGCAGCTCCAGAGAAAAGAGAGGAGAACAGCTTTGCTAAAAACAGACCGTGTTCCCTCAACCTAGACCTGGGGTACAGATGCATCCGAGACATTTCTAATCAGCAGAACCGTAACTCGTCAGAGTTCTCATGTGGTCAGAGAGGATTCCTAAGCTCGTGTGGGACTGTGAACAACGGGCTGCCCTCAGAGCTGGAGTTGTTTCTGAACGATCGGCAGGCGCCTCTACGCCGAAACTCAGCGCCGGTCAGCGTTTCATCAGTGCGAACAGCGTTCATGATCAAAACAAGCCAGGCCAAAGCCGTGCCTGTCATCCCCCCGAAGGTCCAGTTCAGTCAGATACCTCACTCCAGACACGAGAAGGATTTTGATGCATTGAAGGAGCAGGAAAAGGAATATCCCAAAATGAGCGCAGAGAAAATCAATGCTGCACCTCCTCAGGGGATGTCAGATCTAAAGGAGGAGCTGGAGAATAAAGAGCCAGCGCCCGATCACCAAAAACACCCCAATGTTGAGAAATCGGCTGACGCCGTGAATACAACATCCACTCAAGAACTACCGGTCATAACACGGAGACACGCTCCCAGTCTGGAAGTGTTTGTAGATTGTCCCAGACCCAACAGAGGGAACGTTTTACAGAGGCCGTCCTTCAGGAACCGACAGAGACCTCAGAGTCTCATCCTGCTCAGTCCTCCGTTTCCCATCATGGACTACCCACCGTCAGGGGACGACAGCAAGCTCCTCTCGTCCCTCAGGAGCCTGAACGACACTTCAGAGATGGCGGAGAACTTCAGGACGGCGGAGGGGATCTCGCTTCAAAACAAAATGACTATTCCAAAGAGCGGGCAGAGACTGGAAACGTCCACCAGCTGCTTCTACCAGCCGCAGAGACGCTCCATGATATTTGACAGCAGGAGCCACAGGCAGATTGAGTGACTGGAGGTGCAGTCGGCGATAATGAGACTGGGTGTCTGTAAATAGATACAGTATATAATTATATATATAGACCTAATGTCTACACTGACAGGAAGGTGATATTGTTGTAAATCAAAGGGTTTTGTTTGATATGGGAGACGAAGTTATTGTAGAGTCATTAAGCAAAAAAATCCTGAAGTATTAGAGAAAACTTTGAGGAGGCCATGATTTTTAATCAACAAATTTCTGCTAATCTGCTGAGTGTTTTCTCAGTTAATTGATTAATGTTTTGCTCTCCAAAATATATCCTACAATAGGAGAAGACGATTCTGATCCCAGTTTCTCAGAGGCCATATTGATGCAACTGTGCGCCAACATATCCAGTGTATTATCGAAGAAGAATAGCTGTCAATTGAATATTCTTTGATTCGACTAATGTTTTCAGCACTACTGACATGCATGAATGAACATGTTTTTAAAAGTGCTTTGCTCTTTTAAAGTTACTGTATATCTGAGATACTGGAAATCAAGACTATCACTATCACTGGTGAAATCTCACCTTCCCCTTTGCGGAGGTAAAAATCTTAAAGTCAACAACCTTACCAGTTTTTCTTCCTAGGGTTTCAATCAGTGGTGGAGGAACTGCACATTTTAAGTAAAAATACCAATACAGCATTTTGAAAATACATATCTCCAGAAAGTGGCACAGCCATCTGAGGCACTATGGTGTTCAGTAATTTGTCCAAGGACACGGACTGAAGGCGCCGGGGATCGAACCGACGACCCTCTCTACCTCCTGAGCCACAGCTGCCCCCTGATAGAAATGTAAACCTTTGGTTTGTTCAGCTTTACACTAAAACCTAAGTTTAAAGTTGTTCTTTTGTTCGAACATAAACCTTTTTCTTAATTTTGTAATAAACTGACACTTAAACTTTTAAAACAGTTTTATGTAGATGACGATTTATCACAACCCAGTAACTACGGTAAACTTGATACTGATGATGTATTGTTCTGCTTCTGTGTTGAGCTGGTGTCACTGAATTTCTGAAACTAATATTTAAAAGGATTGTTGTGGATTTTAAATATATCAGATGTTTAATTAACAGTATTTACCCACAGAAGGATTTTAAACTGTATCTTTATTTTCTATACTTGTTTTATTGCAGTTTTTTTAAGCGCTGCTTGATTTTTGACAACAGTGATAAACCAGTATTATAGTTAAAGAGGAAGAAAAACAAACCGTGTTTATGATATTTTTTTTGAGAGGTTAAGTCCAGGAGCTGCTGTGACAGTGAACTGGAGGCTGACGTTGTGCACACTGACTGTATTCAATGTGTCGGGACCTTGATGGTGCTTTGAGTCAGACAGGATTCTCCAGGTTTGATGTATTTCCTTTGTAACTGATTCTATTCGTACATGTAAGATAGTTTTTATGTTACAGAAAGTTACAGTTTAAAAAAAACAAGATTTGGATGTTGTTGAAGTCGAATGAATGATCACACTGTTAATCAAAAAACGTTTGGATGCTAATGTTGGTTATTTTATACTTGTTTTGTGACCGATAGTGAAGCTGATGGAACAGATCCCAGGAAAAACACAGGTTCCAATAAGAAATGTACATAAGACACGTGGATTTTGTTACAGCAAAAGTTTTGAGAATAAAAAAGTATAAAGGTTATTGGTTTGGGTAACATGTTACTTTCATCGACACATCCAGTGTGAAGTACTTTTTCCTTTGACAATCAGATGTACTATAGTTTTTTTACTGTTACGTCTTTGACTACTGTCCCATCAGATATGAACTTCTTTATTGTATTATTGTTTTAATTGATTGCCCTTTTTCTTATAACAAAGTCCGGTTTCAGTCATTTTTCAAAAAAGGCTTCATACCAGAGAATAGACAATACAGGTAGGTCTAAAACGACTCACTTGTGCAGTCAGCTGTATATTTGTATGTGTTGGTTATAGTCCAAATGTTGATTCAAGTACTTTGGACTATTTTTCCTCAGTTCAGAGTTAAGGGAAATTCCAAACCTTCATACAAACCTTCAGGGAGCAGTTCAGCGAGAGAGGCTGAGATAAAGGACGCTGTGCTGCTGCTGTGTGAATGAGGAGCATTCAAGGGGCCCCCAAGAGGGATGGGGCCCTTTGGAGATCAGATGTGTTGTATTATGGACCTATAGCAGCTTTGCCTGCTATTTTTGCTCCTGCTTTGAGTATGTTACTGTACAAAAATCCTGTTTTCGGCTTCAGTATCAACACGTTATTTTATTTTTCTTATTGAGAACTCACCAAAGCCTAGTTGTGCAGGTGCATGTTGCGTGACTGAGTATGGTCTTTACCACCAGATGACGCTCCTGCTCCATACTGCGGGACCTGGACAAGCCTTCAAAATGCAGGATACACAGAGAGAGAGAAGCTGGAAACAGTGTGCGGGCTTCAGGTAAGTGTGCATGGAGAATACTGCAACTACTCTACACACAGACTGTGGCCAAATCACTGTGTCACCTGTTTATGTGAGGATGAAAACACCAGCGCTCTGTGCGTCATGCTCCAACATGTGCTGCGTCTTTGTGTTGGTGAGAGGGGTGGGGGTGGAGGGTTACGGGGGTACGCGTGGGTTGTGCACGCGAAGGGCGTCCGTGTAACACCCCCCCCTCCATCCAAGAACTTGCACATGCCTCTTACTCAGTTAACTATGAACTCCTTGTTTCCAAATGGGAAAAACAGAATTAAGTCTGTGCAGAGAAACTTAGCTCTATTATCAAACATCTGCTGTTTCCTATGATGCAGAGGGACGAAAGACGTAAGCAGCTTGGTTGCACATACAAGAAATGATGTACAACAAGTGTTGGTTTCAAATAATCCATAAACATACAGTACAGTACATGGTACAACGAATTTACATATGTTACATATATATAAAGCAACCTATATGCAACTTCATTTTTTATTACATATCTTTATTTTTAGATCAAATTAGAGTTTTTTTAACCTGGATACATCCGTTTACCCCAGTCCCCAGGTACGTCTCTTGTCCCCAGTTTCCCAGTCTCAGATGAGTTGTCCTCATGTGGACTGAGCGCAGGTGCCAGTCGTCAGTCGTCACAGATCCACTGTAGTTTCATCCAAATGTCACATGTACTATTTTGGACCGGAATTCCATTCAGAGTCATTCACTCTGGAGCAGCCGTGGCGCTTCCAGAGGTCACTTCCATGTCTGTGCAGTTCATTATTTCTCGACCTTTGACACTGCTTGTGTATGGGCCAGAATTAAAAAGGCGTATTCTCTATAGCGCACTGAAAAAGGCAAGCAAGGCACGGTGCGCGCGTTGAATATTCAATTAGAGGAGGGGGACTGGGACTAAATAAGTGGAGCTGCGTGCCAGTGCTTCATCTTACATTACTGATTAGCTGTTAAACAGATTATGTGCAGCTGAATGGGTCCAAATGTTGCAGCCGGAGAAAACGGGCGCAGTTCAAGGCGCTGACGAGCGGTTTTCTTCGCTGGCACTCGAGCAGGCTAAACACACTTTGTCTGCGCTAACAGCTCCGTAATGATACATGTTGCTGTTCCATTCTATGCACTTTCCACACAGCCATGAAAACAAACACAGAGAGCGACTCAAACTGTTTCCACTCCATCAGGATGTAAAGATAAAGTTGTGCCAAAATACAGAAGAAAACACCTGATATACAGATGAATCCATGTACTCACTCACCTTCTCGATGTTGAAGCACAATTAAAACGTAATCATATTTTTTACCACAAAAACCTGCTCAGATATCTGTATTTATTTATGCATATACAGAATATATCAAATAAGAATGTTCCTCCATTAAATACAGCTGTACATAAAATTAAAAACGGCACAACACATCTTAAAGTCACATAATGTAAAGTTAAAAGTGCATCAAACTATTAAATCCTTGTTTGAAAAACATCCTTGTTAAAAAAAGTCCTTTCTTTTCCAACCATAACCCAGCTCTCTATGTGTACAGGCGAGGCTGGAGGCGTGGAGCAGCTGGGATTTGTCCTGAAAAAACAAGAAAAACAAACACGTTATTAATGTGCTAAAGTGTTTAAAAGTTGATAAAGTGTTTGGTTAAACTTGGTAAGTTAACACATTTGGTTTAGTACACACATTTATTCAGCGGGAGAAGTGTAAAGTAGCTGAATGTGCAGTGCCACAGCAAGCCACGCGGGTCCAAAAGGAGCTCTCATTGAGAAGCCACGTGTCCGTTTCCAAAGCCTCTCCAACTTAACCACCTCCTTTGTACGACTAACCCACATCGGCAGCGTCCCTCCACATAAAGGGATTTGCAATTTCAAGATATTTCAGCTTAAATGTTTTTGACAGTTCCCTCGCTTTTACCTCGGCTTGGTTATTTCAACTGTGCCAAATGGGTCACCTTGGGTTGCTGTCTGCGCGCAAAGGGCTTTTGCGCGCATTCAGTCTGAATTTTTTCCAACTTTCCTTGACGGGGAAACCAGCTGCTGGTCGTGAAAAGACGGCTTATTAATTGTCCTTTGTCATGCAGAATTGCTTGATTTCTAAAGAAACGTACAAAGGCTCTTTTTCAGGATTCAAGTATTTTGTTTCGTGCGTATTTTCAAACCATCGAATCAGCTGCAGCGCCGCGCCGTCTACCAGACTCTCAGGTACTGACTGCCTGCTCCCTTTGTCCCCTTTTAATGCTGTTGTAAATCGTGCAGACTGATTTGTTACAAGCTGTTCTTTTAATCTGATAGATAAGAGACATGTCAAAGAAAAGCCGTAAATAAAAAATTAGGCTGAATAAAGACAAGGGCGAGTCTGCTAGATGGGCGCCTGTTGACTCAAGCGGCTCTCCAGCGTCAGGGGAGCCCTCTCCTCAGCTCCGTCAAGGTTACGTCCACAATTCCCCTTTCTTCTTTTTAAAAAGACACCGTAGTCCTTTTTGCTTCAATGAATTGATCGGCACAAAATTAAGAATAAATAAATTGAGCATTTGGAGCACCGAGCGTATAAGCTCCCCCAGGGCGCATACCCCCAGGCTATTGAATGGATAAAGGGCGCTTTGGAGAGGACGTTGTGAGCAAAATGGGGCTCTATGGTGCAATTAACAAAATAGTCTAATCCCATATCTTAACAAATGCAAATATTAGAGTTTTGTTAAAATGGTTAAGTGAACAATTAAATGAAAGTTTACAAGTGAAACTTCGCGTCCAGAAAAGGCACACTGATGCAGATAATGTGCGGTGCGCAATTTAAGAACAGTTTTTCACCATTTAAAAAAGTCCAGAGATACGTTTCCAAGAAGGTAAATATCATTTAAAGTCTATTCAACGTAATAAATATAATTTTGAGAACCAAGCTTCTTTCAGGGAGCAGCTGCAGCGGTGCGTAAAACAGGCGAACAAAAGTGGAACCGTAACGCCAAACTGATGGTGCGGTATTTTTGGAGATGTTTTAGTGTGTAGACGACATATTTATTTAAACAACAGTAAAAACTATAATAAACTATATTCATTTTAGACTAATTTTAACCTGAAGAGCCAATACTTATCTCGCTTAAAAGTGTATATATATGTTTGAAAATGCTGCGTCTTATTTGACTTGGAATACTACCGAATTGTGTGGCTCAAATTATTCAGAATAAAAAATCCAACCAAATGCTAATGACTAATTGAATCTGTTATAGTATAATTTAAACTGTAGAGGCTCTTTTGAGTCTATAAACCACCTGGAGCTCATAAAACCGACAATAATCTCGATCACACTGGTGCGTTAACAACGTGAACAAAAAGGGTCATGGACACCAAACTGTGTCTTTGCCTCATTTATTTTCATGTTAGATCGATATCTTAAGATATGCACGCTCCTGATGCACCGTTGCACACCCACGGTGATTATTAACTCAGTCACACGAGACGGATCATTTCAGCTGGGATTCAACTTGAAAAGAGCCCCAAAGGGCCAGGCAGTGATATGTGAACCGAGGGTCCCCCAGGGGAAGCACATAAGAGGACCCTCATAACAATGTCTTCATCACCTTTGAGTGATGAAGATTATAGAGCATTTGATTTACTCCTCCAGCTTATATATGACCTAATGTGGTCCTCAGACGCACAAGCACGATTTGTTTGCCTCTATTGTGCAGTGCTGGCTGGGACTCTGAGAGATATTATAGTTCTTCTTCCCAATTTCTTTTTGGCTCCATGCGTAAAAATTGTGAAACTCATCAATAAATTCCTCAGTCTTTTTCCTGGTCTGAACAGCAAATCACTCCTCATGCCCATCAGCTTTATGCAAGAAAATATGAAAATATAAATTTTTCGGTACCAAACTGAATCATCAGTCTGAAATAATGCACTGCACATCCACACGTGTTGGCACAAAGACCGCAGCCGGGAGGCAGTTAAATGTGTGGTGATTTATCTCATTTGACCGTTTTATGGTATCTACACAATCACACAATGTTTGCAATGTTATGACTTTGTCATCACAACACCTTTATATTTTGATTTAATGCCCAAGCCGCTGTCATCACCCTGAGTTTGACGTGCGTCATTGTGCGTACTCGTTGCGCGCAAAGACCAAAAACATTTAACTCACAATACAAGTTTGTCTTCCGCTCAGAAATATTTTTATTTAAGTATCAACATTTTTAAATAAATAAATATTTTTTCAATTACACTGAGGATATACTTTCAACGTGACAGTGAGGGACTGTATTTCCAGCTGTCCACGTTTGAAGTCACAGTTCCATCCACGTAGATTGAATCTGACAAGTATTCACCATGTATACAAAATACTGTCTTCCCCAAAATACTAATGAAGATTGTTCCTATTGTTTTTTTTTCTGTTGTTCATTTGGGGTTGTCTTTACAAAGATGCCTATCATACTCATCGGATTGGCAACAACAAATTTACTGTTTTCAGAAAAAAACTACATACAAAACGTACAACATGTATACAGCTATACAATAATTCAAGGTAGTCCCCTGATTAAATATTCTCTGTCTATGTACAAGAGTCTGAACACAAACGGAACAGTCTGTTTTTGGCTGCATTTAGAATCAGAAGGACCAACATCTTTCAGAGTGGAGTTCAGGGGAGAGTTCAGGGGGAGACGGAGAGGTCTGCATCCTCCTTTTCGGACGAGGACGGGGATATGGGAATGTCATCGTCCTCTTCCTCCGAGCATCTCGCCGTTGACAGGGACGAACACTTGCAGTTGTGTGATCCAGTCCTTTGGCCGCTGCTCTTTCCCTCTTTTTTGTGCTTCACTCTGCGGTTCTGGAACCATATTTTCACCTGTTTCTCGGACAAGTTCAGGTACGTGGCGATCTCAATGCGCCTCAGTCTGGAGAGGTACATGTTGGAGGTGAACTCGCGCTCCAGTTCCAAAAGTTGCGTGCTCGTGAAGGCGGTGCGCATGCGCTTACTGCTCTGAAGTTTGCTGTTGCTGTTTTCTGTGGAAAAAGGAGACATGGTCAGCCACTGTGGTTTGATAAAAGCATTCAGAAGGTACATTTATCTACTTGCTATAATGGTACAATGTTTTCAACTCACCGATAGAGATGCAGTGGAACTGGCGCGGGTCTGGCACCGAGTACGCAGCTTGGTATATCCCCGGTGCGTGGCTGAGGTTGATGCCGTTGGATGAGGCGTGTTGCCTGGACAGAGCCGAGTGGCAGTACTGCGAGCTGAAGGGAGAAAAGGACGCCTTGAGGAGCGGCAGTGACGGCGGAGACGGGTGGAGCTGGGACGCGGCCATGCACAGCGGACAGAAGCACAGCAGCCCGGCTTTCCTGGAGTGGCAGGAGCCCTGGAGCCCGTGCGGGTGGTGAGGCGAGTGCACGGCATACGGGAATAAAGGTGGGTGGTTCTCGCTCCCCTTGTCGTTGGCCTCCCTTAAAATCAAGGAATCCACAAGAAAAGATCTCGGCATGGTGGCAAACGTTGTTGCTCGGTGCGTGTGTGAAGCTGAAGCCTGAGCGCCGTGTTCGCTGCGTATGGAGCGTGCTCTCCTCGGGACGGTGGACAGCGAAGTGGTGCTGAAGGCGCACCGCTGCTCCTTAAATAGCCGCCGCGGACTCGGTTCGGCCATGTGACGGTTACGCTGCAAGCGGCAGAGAGCTCTCAATAGGGTTTTGTGCCTTTCTCTCGGCATTCCCACTGCACGCTTCCCTATTATTTCACTTGTTAACTAAATGAACTGCATAATGTAGTCTATTCTTGTCAGCCCCACCCACGCCGCAAGAGGCGGCACTGCCCCATTCTCCCTTTTATCATCACTCTCATTTTATCATATAGAGCCCAGCTGAAGTTTGCGCCAGAAAAGGTTTCTCTCACAGAGACAGTTTCATCTATTCAAGTTTTGTTTTAGACGTGGAGCAACATTGTAAATGCGCAGGCTGTGCGTAAATGGCAACTTTTAAGAGTGTGTACATAGGCGAGGCAAGGGGAAGAAATGCGCATGGAAACTTTCAGAAAGATGCAGAAGTGTGTATGTACATTTAATACATTAATTAAGAATCAATAATTGCTTTTTAATTTTTTCTCCGTTTTTTGCAGATTTTGTCCTAATTAAACTTACGTCAACAACTCGTTTGTGTCTGTGTTGTATAGCTGTGGTCCGTTATTTGTGCGTAATGTGCTCACCTCCACGTTTGTGGCCACTTTTTAAGGACCTTGTCCGGCGCAAACACAAACGCAACAGCTGAATGTAAAGTTTACGCACATCCATTTTGAGGTTAACGTGTCATTTTTGCGCACAAAACCAGGGACAAGTCATCGCCCGGAGGCAGCGCTGTTAAAGAGCAGTGATTAATTCCTTTGCTCGGGCCCCTGCCGAGTCCGAGGGGGGAAAGAATATGTAAAAATAACCAGGTTTTCACTCCGCGGCCCTTATTGAATGTCATTGTGGAGGGTTTTCAATGAGGGAGAAAGAGAGTCGAATTAAAGTGTGTGACAGCGGCGGATAGACGCAACAAAGGCGACTCTGTCATAGAGGAGCCCAGTGCGCGGCGCGTCAAGCCCCCGCCTCGCGCTCCGATTGAATTAAGTAATAGGAAAACATTTTCTTTCACTTTAAGGCTTTTTGAACAAGACCTTCAAAGCGACGGAGCCGTATGTGAGTAAATAGCGGAGTGAGGTTTCTCCTCCTGCGAGATTTTCTTTCTTTTCTGAACGTTCCAAATGCACAAAAGTGTAAAAGTTGCAAAGATACCGACAAACGTGACACAAATAGACCAAGCTGGATCAACATCCCTGGCAGTTGTGGTGGTGTTTAGTTAATGAATTCGATTATTTTGAGTTATTGCATGTAATGTATAATTTTGTAGTCATATTTGCTCACAGCACATTGCACCGATTTCCACTGTTTACATGCCACCTACATTATTCCCCACAAATTGTCCCCTCCTGCAGAGGATCTCTTCAGCTCCACATCCCGCCGCACTGATGCTCTGTTCATTCCTCATAAATAACGGGCCCGTAATGTGCTCATGCAGCTTCACACCACTAATCTCCCATAAAGGCCAGACCTGTAATTATGGGACCCAGCCATTAAAGTAAAGACACAAATTAGCCGCAGTTAAACCCCTTCAACGAGATTGAACGAGATCTAGTTATTCGGGTAATAACCTGTAATATCTGCCATTTCCATTTCCATTCATAGTGTGTCAATCTTGCAGGAATCTCAGAAACATAAACACTAATCCATTGCTTTTATTCACATGTCTAATTAGGTGGCATGTTATTATGATCATGCGATACAAGATGTGTTATTCTCATGAGGGGTTGGTCGGTGTATCCTCTGGAGCCCACAATAAAACAAGCATAATGTGTGTGTGTGTGTGTTTCTTTTTCCTCCGCTGCAGATTTGAAAAGAATTACGCTCCGCGAACCATCTCTCTTCCCAGCCGCAGGTCGCCTGTATGCTGGGGCAGCAGCTTGATGTATCGCTCCACATAAAGATGTTATTGAAGGCCCTAATTTTCAAATTATGTACAGCAGTCACCCTGTGGATAGGAATAGAGGTTTCATGGGTCGTCACGCAGGGGAGGCTCATCCTAATTTGCAATCCCAACTGGAGACTGACAAATAGTTTTGACCTCCCTCTGGAGGCGCGGGCCAGAAGTGCAAAGAATCCCATTCGCCATAATCACTTGTTACTGAGATAAATAATCAAGGGAAATAGTCCACTCACATTATAACAGCTCTATTACGTCTCTCTACACTATCTCCCACCAAAGATATACATCTACAGCCACTTACAGGTTCATGAATCATCACATCCATATTATGTGCGTTTCCCCCGCCTCACGAACCGGTGAGCCTGGAACTCGGCTCAGCTTCATGTGTTCAGAAACTAACATACAGCTGGGAGTTGGCAAAGCTTCTTAGCGTTAATGGTCGATGCAGTGCCCCCTGAAATAGTAAATTATTTATAAGATATTAAGTTGGAACAATTGCCATCACTCAAATTCATCCCCGATGATAACACTGACCAGTGCCTGCTGTGCTGCTGCAGAAGCACATTTTCAGGGGCTTTTATGCAATTATACCCAAAGATCTCGTGCCTGATGACATAAAGAGAGCAGACTGTTTATGGAGATGTAGTCAATATCTCCTTTTCTTTTTGGTATGAATAATTCATAGTTTAAGACACTATCCCCCCTCACTTAATATGTACACACACTTAAACACCCACACATCTCTAATACAAATGATGGTTTTAGCTGACAGTGTAACAGGATTTAAGGTCCCAGTGGGGTTTGGCCCGGCCGTGGATGGGCGCTGTGACTGTCGACGTGACACAGAGGGCCGGCTGCCCCTCCTAATCTCCCCCTGAGGCAACATCACAGACCGCAGATCCTGCTGCACCTCTATGGGCACACAAAGGCCTGATTATCATTCATATGCTCACCAGAAACACCAGTCCAATAGATAACAGATGACACATAAGTACCGGCTGAATGGTGCAATATGTTTAGGCTGCTGGAGTCTATAGGGACTAATGAATCCTTAAGAGAGAGGCAGGCTGACAAAGAGATGCAGACGGTTGAGGCGCCAGAACATGACAGATATAAGGCTCCACAGGTGAATATGAACCCCACGTTGCATTTGTAAATATAAGGATTTAAAGCACTGCTATCTAAAGTGTTATCAGGCTCAACAGTGACTGATAGAATCTAGAAATTGGAGGCGCTTTGCTGATTACTTTGGGATGAAGAGATATTTATTGAAAGTGATCGTTTCAAGATGATAATTATGTAAAAGTAGTGCTTAGCTCCACACGGCCTCACAATTAAAACAGATCAAATCGCATTTTTATTTTACCTGAGGTTACAAGAAAAGGAAGCCAACCTTCAACACACACAGGGCAGCTTCTCATGTGCAGAGGGAGGTTGGATTCATTTAAATCACTTTTACATCATTATCATCTTGAATTGATCACTTATCACAAATATCTCTTCATCGCAAAAATAATCAGCAAAAACTCCTCTAATATCTAGATGTTAGCAGGCACGGCTCAAAATGATCAAATATGACTTTATTCATTGTGATGAAAATGTGGTTTCATTGGCTCAACAGTTGGTGAAAAGGTTCCATCATGTTTCCCTTGTTCAGGATTAAATTGTGACACTTAATGGGCCAAAATAGTGATTGAGTTTGTTGTCATATTTAGGTGGATTCTACCTAAAAAATACTTTGTTTGAAAGTACAAAACTTTAACCTCAACAGCTCAAAGGTAGGTGAGGAAAAAGACGATAAAAAACTCCATAACCTCCAAACCATATTTGTGCCGATGTAAATTTGACTCAATATTCCTGAGATTGATTCACTCCGACAGAACTGAATTCCAAAAAGTTTTTTAAAGTGTCTTTTTTGTGGCTCAAATGCACAGGGATTTGACACAAAATTTCGTGAACAGGAGAAAAGCTTTTTTAAACCATCAATCAGAGGATAGTGAGGTGTTTAGATAAAACGTCTTTATTTTTCTTACAAATTGCAGGGGTGAAATTAAGAGGCTCCACCAGAATGACGCTGGTTATATTTTGTCACGAGTGAGAAACATAAACTCTTAACGACTGCAGAGACATTTATTTATAGCTGCCGCCATTAAATAATAATGGAGGCAACAGAAACTTTGCACTCATCACAAGTGCAAAAGACAACTCCGATTTTTCGACTGTGATTGTGTTATTCTTTTCACTCAATCGTTTATTTCGGTCCATTCCACGAACAGCGATGATTAAGCTGAGACCGGCAAAAAAAATGTACAATGTTGACGTCAGCTGTTGAAAGTGGTGGAAATAGATGTGTAGGTGGTTGTTGAATCTGTGGTGGACAAAGTCATTATGGTTAATAATGCTGCAATAACATGGAGAACTTTCATTCTCTTCTTTTTTAAATTTCAGGCTCTGGCTCTTTCTCTGGCTCCTCCACGTTCAAAGCAAAGATAGGAACTGGGAAAGAGGGAACAGGAAACGATGAGACTTTCAAATGAAACGTTTCTCGCTGTGTCTTTGCTCGTCATCTTTTTGTTTGTGTATGCATGAGCTTTCTGAATCTCTGCTGTCCTGCAACAGGCACATTGATAATATGTAGCAGGGTCCCTCTATAATACACCTGCTGATCATCAGTGACCTGAGCAATAACAATATCAGCTTGTATCTACATGCGAAGGAATAAGGCTGAGCTGCTATTTGCTGCCTCACGTGATTTTGACTGTGTTTGTTTTTATTTATTTAAAAAAAGAGACAATTCACATTAATTAACATGCAAACATGAGCTCAGCATGTAAATGAGCCAGATTTAGCCACACAGCCATGTTTTTTCATCCGCAGTCCCTGTCAGGTTGATAGTAAAAATCAGACAAATAACAAAAAGGGGTATTTATAACAACACAGATGTACAGTACATGCACAGACACAAAGAAAATTAAATGGATGACCAGTGAAAACAATATGAAGTCGTAATAAGCAAAATAACATCCCTCAATAATTAGTGAGATCAGACAGAGAAAAAGACAATGACATGTTTAAGTGTCCATTAACCACAATAGTTGTGGTGTTGCTTAGTTCTTTGGTTATGGTGATGCAGGTATGTGATGCTCGATAAGAAATGGCTGATTATGCTAAAGTTATATTTTGTCGATGTGGTATTTTACAGTTGTCCCCTCTGACATTAGCTCTGGTACATTAGTTCTGATCTGGTTTGATGTGCTCAGTGAGTGGAGGGGAGGCTGGTAAAATATCTCCCAGTTTGAGCATGCTTTCCCAAATGAAAAAAACTAACATATTTAGTTTAGGGAGATGGAGTATTCTATTTTTTTTCCCTATATTTCCAATACGTGTGAACTTATTCTCACTCACTCTTCTGTATATTTAATTCGTCAGATTATTTCAGCTGGGCATGTTAAATCACATGTGACGCACCCTCAAAACGCACCCTTCATCTTGAAAAGACTGAAAAGCAACAACACTGACACATGTCTGTGGTGTGTGGATGTGATAAATGGCTCATCGTACATCATGCTGACAAAAGCCTGAGCCGCACTTGGTGGATCCTAAAAGTGGCCAAGCAGCCTCCACCGTGGAGGTCAATCAGAGCCAATGACTCAAAGTAAATCAGTAAAGCAGCCTGCAAGGAAAATCCTCCTTTAACAAACCGGAAAAAATAGACATTAGATTCATAGAAACAGGAAATTAATACAAATGAAAACACTGATTAATCTGAAATGCTCCGAGGTTTGTTTCTTTTCATTTTTTTTGGGTAAAAATTGTTTTACTCTGAAAAGTATTTGAGAGCTGTTTGTCCTGATTCCTCCCCTGGTGCTGAGCCTGATGGTTTCCTGCCTCTGTCTCTGTGCAGAGCCTCTGTGATGTGGTTGAGTCCAGGTCAAGTGCTGTTGCTAGGTGCGTCCTCGCAACTATGTCTGTTTCGACACAGCACGGCCACGCTGACACTCTCACGACTGACAGCCTGACTGAGACTGTCAGTACTCAAACTGTCTGTATTGAGTGCAGCTGAAAGACAGATACTGGAAAGGAGCCATGTTTTGAGGATATATGGGAGATGTATTCAATGATGTGAGGATACAATGGTCTGAGAGAGGAGACTGGCTTCACAATAATATAGTAGTTGCCCAAAAGTTTCAGAAATCGAAGGTTCTTATTTTTACCTTATTGACTGAAGGAGAGGTTTTAGAATCTCAAGCATCTTTTATAGCATAAATAACCTGTTATCTCTTTACATATATAACACATTAAGCCCAGATAACAAAGTGCTTGGATTCATGAAAGTGTTGATGAAGGAGACTGAGATGCATTTCGTTTTATCATTTGTCATTAACACAAATGTTGTGTTAACTTTCTGTCAACAAAATCCCCAGATCAAACTTGGGCCAGAGTAATATCTAGAAAGGCACTCAGAAGAGTTCACATCTCCGATTCTCTTTCATCATGATCCATGAATTATTATATGAGAAATAAAGGAAAATGTTGAAAAAGATGAAAACATAAAAACTGTTGGTGGAGGTAAAAAGGAAAAATCCAAACTGAACCAAGTCTACACGCTGAAAACATATGGGGACAATTAAAGCATGAAAATGTATTAATTTTTAAAAACTCTTATATGATTGAACATGTGTTTTCAAATGTTTGACACATTTGCATTCAAAAATATGAAAATATAAATAGTGGTTTCCAAGCAGCACTTGAAAAGCACCGGAACAGTCACTAATTTCCTTCTTAAAGAAGAAAGATCCACAGAGTTACTATTGCACCTTTTTAACTTTGATTAGTGGTCTTTAAATTTAAATACATTTGACCCTCAAAATCATGTTTCTTGTAATCTAAGCATATTCCCTCGCTGCTGTGATTCATTTTACAGACGTGTGCTCATACAAGTTAAAATAAAATCTGAATTTGTCTGATATACTCTCAAAACTTCAGCTGGGAAATGTGCGCTGTGGGCCCCGGCTCTTGTTTGACAAGAATAAATGGGAATTAGATGCAAACTTGATGGTCTCTGGCCTCTCTAATGAGCCTATTTACATCTTAATGTGACGCTGTTATGGGAACTGAAATGGTCAAGTACACTTTTCTCTGAACTTTTAAGACTTCAGAATGAGACAAATTTAGACCGTTTACCTCTCGACGGAATTCACACAAACGTACAAAACGTTTATCAGCGAATTAATTTGTAAACAACACGATTCGACGTGACAGTTTCGTCCGTCTTCACTCTTTCCTCGTGAAGGAGAAATAATTAGGGGCTCGGGTTTGGCTCCGAGTGTTGTCAGAGAAACTCCGCGGAGCCATTAGAGGTCTAAATATCTTTGGATGATTTCAAATTCCCTTTTGATGTGAATCCATTGGTTCTGCCATAGATATGTCTCAAACTTCCCCTTTGACCCTATTCACATAAAAAGCTTTGAAACGCTCTTCAAAAGGGTTTGTTACCCTGCGGAGGTCACTGGGCTATTTCGTGCGGCTGACTCACATTTTTCCAAATCAGCAGACTTTTGGCCGAGAAATAACAGGTCAAACCAATGAATTTAATGAACTCTCCCGAACAATGCATGCCTCTTGCCATTTGAACCCCAATAAAGGGATATGGGCAGGTCAGCAAGCCCTTTCAAGGGGTTTGTACACAAATGTGACAGAATGCAGTCGCTTCAGTGTCTTCGCTGACAAGTTGTTCAAAGTGCTGGGGATGTCAGTGATATTGCCTCCGTCCACACTGCCCCCTTTGTTCCCCATTTTGTGTCTGTTGCTCTTTCACGAGCGGTCCCACAAGTACAAAAGCCAAAGAATGCAAAGCGTCTTTTTTCTCTCTCTCTCTCTCTTTTTTTTCTTTTTTTTTTGCGATGTTCTGTTTGCCTCATTTTCTTTGGGCCCAAACGCTGTTGGCCCAACATGTAGGAGAGTTTATTGTGAAGAAAACAAAGACGAAATGCTGCAGGGAACAACTTCTGATGGCGACTCGCTACTCCTCCCTCCTTTTCACCGCTTTTGCTTTCCTTTCTCTCCCCTCTCTGCCTCCTCTCATTCACTCTTCACCACTTTTTTCTCTTCGTATTTTTCATTTTTCGAAGCTGCCATGTTTCCAGTGGCTTCTCTTCAACGGCTCATTTGAAAAACGGTCTCCCTGCTGAGCAACGAATTCACGTTTTCATCTCAAACCTTTTGCAATAGTTTCTGCAACTCGTATCTTTCCCCGATGCAGCTGCCCCGTTGTTTCACGCTCAGTTGAGGGAAAAAAAAAACATCTTAAAGCATATGGCATTTGTGTGTTCACTTAATTGAATCAATTGGAGGCCCATGGGAAACCACAGCGGGGGGTAGAGGTTAGGGAGGAGGGAGGTCAGAGAGTTAGAGCAGGACGGAGGGGGGAGACAAACACTCCAGAACACTCCTCATGTAACCTACTTACTTACTCTTCTTTTTCAGCTCGGCAGTTCATGATCACTTCATTCTCTGTGTGTCTCTCCAAACAACAGGATGAGGAAGACGCTCTGGAATCAAAGTCCGAAAGGAAGCCGAGACTGAAACCACTGTGATTCCTAAAAGTCTATGGTTTTCTCATTAATGACCCCCTGTGGTTCGGCCCGTTTCCTCTCCATTCATCTCACATTAGCCTCTTTTCAGGAGTCGCCATTGTTTTCGGGATTGTTTTCTTTTTTAAGGGTACAAATGTGCGGCGGTCACACAAACTTCTCGGCTTCTTGACGCTTTGAAACTAAACCCGTTGGATTTAGTTTTTGCACTTTGCAGCCACATGGACTGGAATCTGGGAAAATCTGTAAATAAGGGATGAAAAGAAAAGAAATTTTTACTTTAAAATGTTGCAGGACGTCAACCCATACTTCAGTGATCGGGAGAGATCTGTTTCCTCGGGGAGATCAACACTCTTGGGGAAATGAATGAGACAGTTTGGGACATTTGCATGACCGAGACCCAGCCCCATGTAGGATTTTCATAATCAAATATCCCCTTTTCTTCTCAAACTTCTATTGCAGCGATTGTGATTTGGAGTCAGCTTTTGTTGTTACCTCTCCCCACCCCCCCCCCCCCCCCCCCCATCCTAATGACCTCTGCGACGGCAAAGGTTTAACTCCATCTCGCACTCTGCTTTAAAAACAAGCTGGGAATATATGGCTCGGCCTCAACTTTCTCTCAAGAGTTATGACGTAAGCGGCGTGAAAAAGGAGATTTAGGCCAATTCAGCGTCTATGTATGACCATATATGTGAGGGTCGGTGTGATGACGGGTCACTGCCCATCTCATGGGGTTCCCCACTTTTCTGCAGATGCGCTCTATTGAGGAGGCGACACGCGGCGGGACGCTGCTGGGAGGTAGTTACTATTTCTTCATTACCATAGAAACTGACACACTGGCTTTCAGCTGGTCGAGGCCAGGCCTTCACCGACACCGACTTTCACACTGCTTCCCTGACTAAACCCCAAATGGACCCCAGCGCTCTGAATAATACCCATTTGTAGCCAGTTCACTTACAAAATGAGCTGCCAGCAAAACGCTATGACAGCCTGTGTGCACGCATGACACCAAAAAGTGAGGGGGCCTCCTGTCTGGGACACTTTCTAATGAAGACAGGCTGGAAAAAAACACTAATATGGAGTGAAGCATGGGGGCGGGTTAAAACAAAAGCCTGATGTGATGAGGAATGCAAGCAACACATTAGAACCATCTACTTTATCTGGTCAGAGAACAGTGCAGGTTGTTGATTTGAGCTCTTTCTCTCGCTGCCTTGTGGAAATCAGAAGTTTTCTTTTAAATTTGATTCTGCAGCTGGTCAGGTTATGGCATAAATAACCCTAATTACCTTAACTTAGAAGAAAAGTGCATATTGCAGTCTGCAGTTCTTCTGACCTGTACCTCCCCCCCACTTGAGCAAAGCGTGGAGAACTTTAATTCAACTTTATTACTGCCCAAGAAGTTGTGTTTTCGTCAGTGTCCTTTTGTTTGTTCGTCATGAAAAACTTTGGGACCTGAGCTAAGAAAGAAGCCATTCGATTTTGTCAGGGATGTTGACAGAGGAATATTTTTTTGTAACTGCGCAAAATAATATTTAGCAAATTTCTCAATAAATCCTTCAAAATTATCAAATCAGGCTTTTGTAAAGTGCTGATATCTTTGAACAGGTGGAATTTGGCGCCGATTCGGTAAAGGATCCTGATGTATCTTTTATCAGTATGTGTATTTGCAATACGGTGATATTGTGATTATTCAGTCTTGGCAGAGGTGTTCGTTTTGTTTGTTGGTCGTTTGGTTTGTTGTTTGCAGGATAACACAGAATATTTCCAATGGATTTGTATTAAACTTGATGGAAGGATGAAACAAGGGCCAAGAAAATTAAAATTACATTTCAGTGCACAATTTTTTAATTTTAAGGTATGTTTTGACATGTATGTATTGACAACTGTAATATCTAGGAAACCGTTACCTATGCCTGTGCAATTGGGTGGAGCTTGATTGAATTCAAGACTGTTGGGCCTTGGCAGAGGTTTGTGCACTACTGAGTGCAATTCTACTTTAATACTGTATGTGATGTAACACATTACTATGTGGTTGGCATATACAGGGACAAGTTCTAAAACTCACACTCAGATGCAGATGTGAGTAAAACAGCCATGTAAAAAACTACAGCAGTTTCCTACAGTGGCACGATACAGCAGCAGATAAGAAATATCTGAAACAATGTCTATTTATTTGTACTCCTCCCTTCATGTATCATAGGACATGGTGTGGGTAGTAATTGGGCATTGTGGAAGGTACAAGGTCAGAGTTCACAATTGATCCCCTCACCCCTCAGCAGGTGCAGCTCGCAGGAGTGAGGGGAGGCGGCCCCTCATCTCTCCCACCTCTTCACGCTGCTCAGCGAGAGAAAGGGAGGAGTGTAAATGAGTGCTCTCCAGAAAGCCATCACCTGCTCCCTCCACCCCTAAAATCCCCACTAACTCGGCCCAGACAGAGATATCCGACAACCCCAGCTCTCAATTTCTCCAACTCCGATTGATGAGAGGGACAGAGAGGGGCAGACAGAGAGAGACAGAGAGAGACAGAGAGAGGGCGGACAGTGAGAGACAGGGGGGGAGGGAGAGGGAGGGAGGCAGGCAGGGAGAAAGAGAAGGGGAGTTAAAAAATCTCAACTATCAGCATCCATGCCGTGATTTTGTTTTTTTTGGTCTGTTTTGTTGTTTTTGAGTATGAACACATTCATCGGCAGCAAAATGTACATTTGTCATGCCCATAGAGGGAACTGAATTGGACTGGAAGGGGCATTGAGTTTGTGCGCACGGAGCCTGAGGGTGAGGTTGTGTATTGATGGGTGCCCCTCCCAGCTTCTCCCAGATACCCCCTCTATTGTGACTTTGAGTGAATGTATCCTCTTGCTAAGGGCACTGGAATGTGTCTTCTCAACTCGTGTGATGGATGGGGCCTTGTTTTGCACTCCTCCGCCCCTCCCTCTGAATCCCTCTTTCTCTGCCTCCGCCTTTGACGCTTTCATCGCATCCTTTTATTCGGCACCAATAAAAGTCAGTGATTCTTAATCAGCTGTTGTGCAGATCTGAGGGCCGCTGTTATTTTTCATCGGGAGTGTGTCACACATCACCATTCAGCCCCTCCGTCACACAAATTCAGACACTGGCACAGAGGCAGGAGCAGGTGGAGATACACCATCAATGAATTATTCAAATGAGACACCGGGCATATCCCTCAAATTTAATTTAAATACTTGGTTAATGTTGTTTAGTGGCTCTCCGTTGCCATTTATGCACAAGGGTGATATACCGCTTTAGCCTCAACTACTTATAAATGTGTTGGGGTGGCAGCGACAGCAAGAAAATACTACTACAAATAATAATAATGATAATTGTATTATTATAATTATGAACATTGTTACACATTAATACAAAGATAACACAGACAATTTAGTAAAAATCCTAAAATTACATTTCAATCATCAGATATAAAAACACACATGTTCTATTTTCTTCAATACATTTTGATGCAATTGTCAGAGTAACACATTACGAAACAAAACTTTTTAGATGTGTGAATCTACAAATAATAATAATAATAATAATAAGGGTGTGTTATAATAGTTTAAGGCACTGACCAGTTGTTTTTTTTAACCTCTCGTCCGTCCGTTTGTTTGTTTAATAGCAAGATTGCCTCAAAAACTACTGGATAGATTTCAACTAAACTTGGTGGAGGGATCTGTGTCTGGGAGGAATCAATTACATTTTTAGTGCATTACAAGGAATTTATTTTATAAAAAATAATATATATTTCCTTGATTTCTCAGCGAACAATTTTTGGATCTCCATTTAAAAGAAAACCAGGTATATTTAAGATATTAATATTTATGAGTGTGTGAAATTTGGTGCAGATCGAATTATTAATCTGGATCCAGTGAATTTAAGTGTGGTTTCACAAGGCGGCTGTTGGGCCTTGGTGGAGGTTCTGGTTATTGTAGGATATCCTCTCTGCCTCTGGTTGTTGACTCTCAAATAACAGTGTAAAGTACCTCAATATTCTTTTCCATCAGTTTGTTCAGAATCATTGACTTTAGAATCTACAATATTATTATTCAGCACATATCTGTTTGTCCAAATAACGGGTTTCTTACTATGATACCATCAGAAGATGATTCTGCAAAAATTCATATTGGATTTTGTTTATGTATCAGCCATCGCTTTTCTCATGCTGCTCCACAAGCGGCTGCAGGTTTGTTCTTACTTCACTTTCACTGTGCTGTGTGCTTCTTTGGAAACAGAAGGTAAAAACAAAACCATTCAAGTTTTATTGTTGAGTTCCAGTAGTCCATCCCAAAGACAGCCTGATATGTTATTTACAAATGTATGCAGTTTTATGCATTATAGCTCACTGCAGCACTCCCTCTTCAAGTCACTTAACACTCACCTTCATTGTTGAATGGGCCAAATCTTTCCAAAAACACATGCATCCAGTATGTGGTATGGTATTGTCCTCTGTTTTTCCTGTCTGCGCTGTAACATCCTGAGACACCTCGCCCTCAGCGGCCTCGTGGAAAGCTGGAGTGTCTCTATTTAAAAAGCATTATTCAACCGAGTGTTACATAAAAAGCTCCAAACTGGAGTCAGGCCTCACAAATGAATCATCAGCTCAGTCATCGCGTTAAACAACAATCCTCAGGCACTCACTGCACTTTCCAGGACATTTTCCACACTCCTGAGAGACTCATACACATAAATACAGACACAAGTATCACTTAGTTGACTATTAACACTTTTTACTCCCAGTGTTACAGTATGGACGCACAGAAATATCAACATGGACATCAGTGAGCAGACCATTGCGGTTATTGTAAAGAACAAATATATCAGATTCAGGGACTTTCATATTTATCTGAATCTAAATATCATATTATATTGAATATGTCCTTGTCGTGGCCTATTAAAGACCCAAGACAAATAAATCTGAGGTTACTGAAGTTGTATTAACATATAAAAGTTATAATGATTATTTTGGAATAAATTATCATTCAGTGGAATAAGACTAATTAGGGAAGTTAATGAAAAAAGCTGGTCAAAACTGTTTTTATCAGGCTTTTAATGGTTCTTATAAAACTTAAAGAAAAAATACCTTTCTTTTGGTTTTGACAGATTTTGAAACATGAATCATACATTTTATATATTATATATAACATTATATCACAGATGAGCTGTACATGTTGTTGTCTTGTGTCTCCGTGTTGACAGTGAAATCATTGGAACTGTTAAGAGAAATACTTGAAGAGAGCGTTTGACTGTGATTGGCTGAGTTTTCTGTTGTGTTCATCGAGCTGTTTGGCTTTAAGAGGTCAGTTGCTGCATGAAACGCTTCCCTCTACTTTCATCTAAATCTGTCACTAACCAGTATATTAAGAACACCATTATAATCAATTAAATAATGTTTGAGGCTTTATTTACTCTTACTTACCTACTTGACATTTGTCATGTAATCTTAAAAATCTAAATGATGACGTCAACTGAAGTCCAGCTCAGGAATAATATGGAGACTTATCATCAGTGTCATTTGAGCCTGAAGTACGAAGAACAGAATATGATTCCAATATTGGGTTTGGTCACCAGCCCAGCTCAAAATCTGAAAATATGTACATTATGTAAATTATAAAGTAATTTAAGTGGCTGTGGCTGTGGGGATGAAAACCAGCCACAGCTCAGTGGAGCACACATACCTCCACTTAGGCCCAGTTACCTCCACAAAGGCCCAGTGGTCAAGAGACATACAAGCTGATTCTGCAGATTAAACACAGGACTGAGGACACATACACTGAAACTCACACAGGTATCGTCTTAATGGTGTTTATATTTGACCAAATTTGAACCTGTACACAGCTCAGGCAGAGCAGGAGTCCAGTGGTCAGATGGTTCCTGACTCAATCCCGATCTCCTCCACAGTGTGTTGAGGTGTCCTTAAGCAAGACAGAACCCCTAATGAATGAATGTGTGTGTGAGTGATTCATACATCATAAAGAAAAAATAATGACTCATTATTTATTTATACTTATTTCTCCACAGAGAACGATTTAAAGTGCCGTCAATCATGTTCTGACATGATCCCTTATAAACTATGTTAGCAGGAGTTTGTGAGAAATAGAAATATAGATGTTTCTCATTATCGTCATCCTCTTCCCGACATCAGGATATATAGTGTGTGAGAGAGTGAAATAATATCAATGCATTTTAATTAGAACGAATAAGTTCATCCAATTGACATACTTACACTTTCAATTTTTAGATTTTTATTATTTTCATTTTAAAAAGCAAGAATTTAAATGGAGAATATGGTTGGCATTTCACCAAAACGTTTAAATACTATATACAAAGCGTCATGACACGCCTGCTGAAGTCATTATAAAGCAACACTTTAATTATCTAACCTACATTATACTGTCATTTCATTTTTACCAGCGCCCTCTGCAGGCTGTCAAAATCACAGATGACAATTTTATTCAGATTTTCAAAGGTGTTTATCAAAGGTTCTCTGAGAAATAACATTTAAGGAATAATTTGACACTTTGTCCAGGGATGTAAAAGTATGACATATCAGTGGAGGTGTTATCTCAGAAGCAGGCTGAGCATTGTTTGGAGAGGATTGTGAACACCATCAAATATTTTATTTGGACTTTCCACCTTTGTATACTTTCATCACTAACCAGCCCACAACTGGAGTACTTACATTATAATTTGATTGTTTTCAGCATTTTAACTTGTTTCTCTGCACATGAAGTTATGTTTATGTTTATTATTCTAGGTGAATAATGAACTTGAATTATATGTTTTGTTGTGTTGTCATACATCTTCTTCATCCCTTCACAACACTTGTACTGCCGACTGTCAGAGATGTGACGAGCGAGAGGGAGGTCGTCTCTCTCTCAGCCACAGAGGACATTTACCTTCAGGAGTTCAGGCTGTTCACTGCTGTTCTGTCCCAGTGATGCTGGAGGCACGGATTCATCATCAGAGGTGGATTGAAGAGTCGCCTCCGAGCAGCTGTAAGAGAATCCCACTCAAACTTATATTTGCTTTTTTATTCACATTTTTTGCAGTATTTTCCCAAGTCTTAAGGACCAACTGTGAAAGTCAACAATTAGCAGATTAAGTTTATCTAGTTCAATCTAGTTTTTCAAAATAGTCAGTATTTGTTTTAAACTGCTTAAATTTTGATTTCTTTCTTCCATCCACAGGTGTTTTATTTTTTAGAATCAGATTTTTTTTTTTTATTCTACATTTATGAATTTGAATTGTAAACTTTGCTGCCGCCTTTAAAGCTATATAATAATTACATATAATTATAAAAAATCTGATCAAGAAAACAAATACTGAATTGTTGTCATTAAATAGTCAGTGTTTGTAATCTTTCAGTCATATATGCATCATATATATAAATCATTTTTTTGGAAATTGATTGTAAGATTTATCGTTAATTCATCATCTTTTTTCAACTTCATCTCTGCTGGGTTATTGTTTAAGTCTACATTGTTTGATATTTATATTAAAAAGCTATAGTCTCATAATTCAAAACCTAAATAACAAATAATTAAATAACCAGTATTGTAAGTATCTTAAATCGTCAGGATGCAATCAGTTGTAGGCATATGAATATTAACATGTGAGAAGTAATTGAGTGTGTGTGGTATTACTGTAATTGTAAATTGCAGATAACATATGTATTGTCCTTCTTAAATTACCCCCGTGTTGACAATTACAATGATAAATGAAACTGAGGGGCTGATTTTACTGGTCACTTACAATTTTGTCATTTTAAGCAGGTGTTGTGAGTGAATTACTGATCGACTGTCACCTTTTAATAAAAAAGTTCTACTATTATTTAAGGAGGAGGACTGAGGGCTGGTGTATCTTACAAATGTTTTAAATTATGTGCATGTGTGTGTGCATGTGTGTGTGAGGCAAAAGTCTAAATGTGAATGTTTTTAATCAGTCCTCGTATACCCTCTTGAAAAACCGAAAAATGGCGGAGGCATTAAAAACATAAAAGGGAAAAGGGCAGTAATGAATTTAGAGGAAAATGGACATTAATGGTATTAGCATTACTCATGTTCCATATAACAAATTATTGGAAATTTGACAAGCACACCAAATTATCTCCTCATGCCTGACGGGAGTGTGGTTAAGTCCTCTCTACCCGCTGAGGAAAGACAATTTCTGCTCATTTTACTATTTTTAACAATAGAACCAGCCCATTAAGACAAATTAATGTCATTATCAAGTCTCTATGAAAATGACAAATACCACCGTTTCGAGCAGCTTTAGAGGCTATTGACAATAATGAAATTCGCTGTACAGGTACTGAAAAGAAACACTCCAAGTAATTATTTTCTAGTAGCTTGTTTGTCTGCCATCCGTTCATTTGCTTTCAGCTCAATTATCTGACTCTGTGAGCATGTGGAGGCGCATAGTGCTCCGCGGCCCACAGAGCGAGGGCCCTAATTGGGCAATTACCGTTCTGTTTCGGGGCTTTTAGCTCCAGTGGAGAGTGGAGGGAGACCGCGGCGTGTAAAACCATGAGGACCTCACATGCACAAAACCACACATATACACTGTTTAAACAAAAACAAAACCCCACGTCCTCC
This sequence comes from Pleuronectes platessa, assembly GCF_947347685.1. Lineage (NCBI taxonomy): Eukaryota > Metazoa > Chordata > Actinopteri > Pleuronectiformes > Pleuronectidae > Pleuronectes > Pleuronectes platessa. The sequence goes on along the minus strand of NC_070640.1, from coordinate 12,959,514 downwards.
ATACACATAACACAGACCTATAGGGTGCAGCTTTAGTGCGGCTCTCGTGCAACTAACACTAAAAACATAAAATGTAATGCGAGCTGCAGGCCAGAACACAGTCATTTCACTGACACATAATGCAGGTGCAGCACTGAATTATGTGTATTGTCACTTTTCAAACATGTGATTATGTCACCGCGGGGTAAGCTACCTCATGTACATATGCATTCTTCCAGGTTTCCCTTTAAACAGCATCTCATCTGAGTATCCAGCGGCTATAAATAGCTAAGAGTACTTACTGTGTGACCCTGCTGAGTTTTTGGGGGGTGGGCTGAGGTAGCGGGGTTGCAGATGGTCTATAATGACGAAGGGGTCAACAATAGGTACCACTTAAAAGTGTTGTGCATCATCAGAAAGCTGGAAACTACAAGATTCACATACCAGTCGTGGCAATCAGGTCGCAGCAATGCTTTAGCTGTTTAGTTATTTCAACTGCAGGTGAAAAACAGTCAGGGAAGTTTGTGATGGATTCGTCCGTCTGCATTTCAAACCCAAAGAACTTCTTTGACACGACAGGAAACACAGATTAAAGGACAAACCAAAGGAGCAGAGATATTACACAATCAGACATTTCCCTTAACTTCAGGGAATTAGGAAAATGATGTGAGTTTCACAGTCACCAGACGTGATCCCAGCTGAACACCTTTGACAGACCTGTGCCCTGTTTGTTTATTACCTTCCAAAACCATCATCAAAATGTCAAATGAGGGAATAACCTGAAGAAGAAGCCAGAAGCCAGAAGCCAGAAAAGTGACTGCAAAACCAACCAACACAATTTAAGAAGCGATTAAGTAACTTTTAGAGACAAAATACAAAATGTCTTTGTTTTTAATAATTTGCTTCTCGTTTAGCAACTTATACTACATGCATGTTGACAGGAAACGCTAATAGGAAACAAAAATTATAAACCAGTCCGATTACACTTTTTGTGGATTTGGATTTGTATTTCTTCTGAGCTGTTTCAGAGGGAAAAAAAAAATCCTTGATTTAATTTGATATCAAATCTAATAATATAAATATGTAGTTTAAACATATTGGTCATAATAACAGGCCTCTATTCTGCACTTGGGTCTCATCTCTTTGTTATGGACACAGAGGCTAGTGCATCTATAGTAATGTGCACAACCAGCAGCGAATTGCAGACTTTAAACCTGTGAAATAAAAGTTGGCACCTCAGCCCTCTTCCCTTCCCATCTCACCCTCCTCCTCGCTAATTTTCATATTATCCCCGAGCCTGTGTGCGCTCCCCCTCACTTTACATGCTGTCACGCGCTCCCTGGATCATGCAGCTCATGTTAATTAAACCCTCTTTCAGATCATTTTCTTGCTCAAGTGGCCTCAGTGCAGCACCCATTAGGCAGAAAGCTCTGTTATCTGAATTTCCAAATGTAGCTCAACATTTATTAAAGTGAAATTCATCCAGTAATTGCCCGCCTCGGTATGCCCCATGTCTCCCTCTTACCTCCAGGGCCACCTGCTCAGAGACACCTCCAACTATTTACTAGCATGACGCAGGGTAATTAGACCTCTGTGACCCCGTCCACTAAGAGCCCCATAATTGCGTTAATAAAAAATTTACAGCAGCAGCATGAGGATCATTATGTAAAAATACCCGGTAATGAAGCATTAGCCTTGATTTTTATTTGGATTAAAAACAGCTATAGGTATTTAGAGGTTACAGTGTCTGCTAAAACAATATCAGATGAGAAAGTATTTTTTCCTCTCTTCATTAAATCCCTGTTTAACTATATGACTTATTGCCAGACAGCTCAGAGGTAAGACGTCAGCTACAGATAACAGAGTCTTCAATTTAAGATTCTCACATTTGGTTGCTGCTGTACTAACATTTTTCGAACAGACCCTGAACACAACACCAAACCACACTTGAACACAGGCCTCTGGGAGCACATGTAATACATCATGTTGTAACTTTGCCACACTAACATTTATTATAGCTGCAGCTGTTGTTTCTATGAAAACCCCAAATAAGGACATTTGAAATTACGCAATATTGGCTATGTATCATTCCTTCCATTGTGTCCATCATCACAATGAACATCGGTCATGAAAGTAAATCTATAGAAACAAAAATAAACCTCTCGTTTTGTTAGCACTCTGTCATCAAGTTTAGTTTAGTCCAGCTTGCAGGAGGAAAACAACAGCGTTACACAATAACTGTTCAGAAGTCGACACCACGTGTGCGACCTCATCCTGACGACAACAAAATGTATGAATGCAGCAGGAGGAGGAAGGAGAAAGAGATTCAACTAACGACAAAGTCTGTGAGGAAACCATGTGAACTGTCAGGTAACGTGGAAACCAGCTTTATTCAACATATTCTAGAGGAACATCGGGATGTCAGCCACTATCCATCCTCAAACTTTACTTAATTTGAAGTATTCAGGCAGAACAACAGATTTGTTTTAACATTTTAGAGTTTTACTCTAGGTGCTGCTGTTCATGCATGGAATTCCAGGCATGAGTTTCCCTTTATGGTTTGACATGTTACAACTGTATTATGAGATGTGGAGATCGAGATTGTTTCTGAACTGAAAGAATCTTTGCAAGGGGGCCTCCATCAACATGTTTGGGTTTTGAACAGAATGTGTCTTTTTGCCCACTAACACCAGTCAAAGTCATTCGATAGACTCAAGAATTTGTGGTAATCTTCCTCTGTTTTCTTGTTGTATTAACAAAATAGTGCAATACAAAGCAAGTATATACTTTGATTTGCCATATTTTGAAAGATAAAACACTGGGTTGGATTTAGTGGTACAGGGTGAGCTACTTGATATTAGGTCAGCTGTCTGATTTAATGTGTCTGGTTATTTCATACATTATATATTTTTTAGCAGTGCCATTAAGACAATATGTCTTTAGTTATTTTGTAGAGCTGAAATTATTTACTATAAATCAACTGAGAAATAATAAGCAACAGTTATCAACACTCCATTAATTATTTTTGTGATATGTAAAAGTGGAACCCTTCAGGTTGTCACATATTTTTCACTCAATCAATCACCTTTTATTTGTGTAGCCCTTATTCACGAATCACAATTTGTCTTAAAGGGCTTAACAGGCTGCGAAATCCTTTGTCTTTTAAAAGTAATAAGGAAAAACTACCAAAAGAGACCTATCAGATGTTCAAAGTATTTATACATAAGAATGTCTGATAGAGATGACAATTAAAATGGAGGAGTTATTGCCAGTAATAGAATATGTGAGTAGACATATTGTATATCAAGCAGTCTCAGTTTGAGTTTTGGACATTTAATCCACCAATTAATTTTCTATTCATTAAATTCTTTTTTATTGTCATTTAATGTAATTTTAGATGTGTCATAAAAAGTTGTAAGTATAATTGTTGTCATCTCTTGGAAATACAGGCAAAATCTATTTAGTGAGACGTCACTTTCCTTCCTGGAATCAGGAAAAAACAGTTTCCCATTGGTTGCATTAGATTAAATTGGATATGAAAGACTCAGTGAGAAATTATAGAATTCAATCCAAACAGTGACAGATACTGTAGCTTCCAACGAGAAGTGCTTACAGATAATCATCTATATAGTGACATCCTATGGCCAAACAGTGTAACTGCAGTTACTTGTTTGATTTCCATTCAAATCTGTGGTCATCATCTTTGAGTAACAAAAAGTGGTTCAGCAGTCAAACATACAGCGTTTCCCAAAATATGAGCTATGATGAACTTTCTCAGAACAAGTTTACGAGTTTATTTTTTAACACACTAGTAAGAATCTCCTTCAATGTTCGCTGCATGAAGCTCATTCTCGACAAGACCAAGCGGCACAGCCTTCAAGTTAAATCCTGTTGTGTGCATCTTCAGCTTCTCTGTCACTAACTTTAAAAGTTGCTTTTACTTCAACCGCATGATAACAAAACATACGTCTACCTAATACCTATAGCTGTTCCCTAACTGCAGATAAATACCAAGTCTAATGATTGATTAGCATATGAAGGTATTTGAACATAATGGGCCACACGCTTCATTTAACATCAGTCCTGCAGATCACTACAGGCTCCCTGTGGTTTTCTCACCAACTGTCTGTGTTGTTTCTCTGACCTGCCGCTGTGATTTAGGGGACAATCATGTCGTTGCCCTCTCCCCCCCTCACTTGCACTTTCCACTCTCACACTCAGCAAACACGGATCCCAGCAGACACAAGGAGGGTTCACCAACATCAGTTTTAAAGTCTTTACACCGGCGTCCTGTCAATTTTAATTCCAATCATGAAGTTCTTTCTCGAAATAAATAATAAAACAGTAAATGATCGCGCACCAGCCCATGTCTTTTAGACATTCCATATTAAATTACATTAATATTTTTGGGGGGTTTTACTTCTGTTTTCATGTTAATCTATCTCAAGGTCTGAGATTAGTTAGAGGGGATTTTTCCAGGGCAGCTGTGTCTCAGGAGGCAAAGAGGGTCGTCCACTGACCACAAGGTTGGTGGTTCCATCCCCGGCTCATGGAAAGGATTCAAAAAACTAAATTGCTCATAGGTATAAATGGTTTGTATTAGAAAAAGCAATGTATGGATGTGATTGATTAGACTGTAGTGATTATATGGCTATTATATTTTATTTAATTGCATATAACATTACATTCTCGTTTCAAATGTTTTAATACCAGTCATTTGTTGTATCAACGATTGGTTTTATTATTTCACCTTTATAATTGGTGCATTAGACCCACATTGATAAATTGCTGCTATGTGTGCCGCTGTGTGCTCAGTTTATCAGTCACCTGCAAAGCTCTTTGAATTGCACAAACAAATCATTTGGATTTGATCAAATCTATTCAAAGGGCTTAAAGGTTCTCATCATCATCATCATGAGCACAAAAACAACCATTCAGATGAATCCAGGATTCTTGTAAAGAGTCAGAAAGTAGATGTCAGCTACTATTTGCAACAAGCTACACGGTAAAGCTGTGATTTTAGATTTTTATGGTGAATGGATCCTGTGTTTACCGCGGCCACTTTGTTGTAAACAAAATGTCGGCAGCTGTAGTTCCAGACAAGATTAATGAGAGATCAATAACAATTAGTTTGTCATTGTGTCTGTTGTTAATGTATCTCTCTTTATGTGCATCTTTGTTCGGGAACAACACCGCTCCCATGTTCAGTCTCTTTGGTTAAAGGCCTGAATGGAGAACTGAGCCGAGGCCTCACTCATTACCAAGCCGGTCCTGTTGGTATTTACAGCATCATGGTGGGTTGACCTCACGGTATTCATGGATTCACACCTCACACCCATTCACTGATAGAAAATAAACACGGCTGCTCCGGCCCCCAGAAAAAGGAGCCGTGTCCCCAATGCGGGATGCTGCACAAGGAAGCAGGATCCAGAACACTAATGAGGAAATGAGGAACCTTTCCTGCCTTCAATGCTCCTCCGGGCTTCTTTTTATATGTGATCGGTCAACCGTGCACAATCATCCACCTGCTACCTCCAAATGATGGATGCTGTTTTTGTTCTGCTTCTTACTAAAAGAATTTAAATGTGTTTTCGAACATGTGCACTTTGTGCCCCACAACACAGGCAGCACTGCCAGGCCACTGGGGGCTGGATTGTTGGGTTTGGCAGGCCGCAGAAACTCGGCCGTGTAAATAATTAAGTGTGAATCTTTCTAACCAACAGCTACTTTATCATCCAAAATAAGGGTTAAGTGGATAACACATAATCTGATCATGTGGATCTGCTGCAGGGCACAGAATAAAAACCTCCGCAAAGGGGATCATGTTTTCACCCGTCCGTCTTTTGTTTGTTTGTTTGTGAGCAAAATTTCACAAAAAATAACTCTTATAATAACTTTTAGGACGTTTTTCAAAACTGTCTCTGTTTTTCCAGGGAATGATTCATGGATCTTAAATCCGGCACATTAAGGGAACATATATCTGAGTGTGTGATATTTGGTGCAGCTTGATTGAATGAAAGGGGACTGTTGGGCCTTGGCTGTAGTGTGCGCTCTCCTGAGTGCCAATGTAGTTGCATCCTTTAAAGTATTACATTTAAAAAACACATAAAGAGTTGTGCTTTGATACCCAAGGCAAACACTGACACAACCAATTCTACAAATAAGGAGAAAATTGACAATAAACACCATTCAATCCAGAAATCATCCACCATCAAAACATTACAGGAGAAATCACCACCGAGAGCCTGGCACATGAAAAACACACTTACTCTTGGATGTCTGTCATGTGAACTTTTTCCTTCAAATTGTTCAACTATAATATTTTAAAAGAAATTCAACTGCTTAAACCTGACCAACTCTTGTTTTGTTGTGTTATTGTTTAGTGCATGTTTGTCAGTGCATGTCTGTATCTAGTATTGTTTCCTTTCACTGCCCTATACCAAACAGCCTTCGGAAATTAATAAAGTTGTATTATATTATTGTTTTGTAAAACCATACATTTATGGCTGTAGTGAGGAAAGTCTGACTTGAGTCTCAAACCAAACTTTGTCCTCCTGCTTCAACCTGCTCCAACAATGAGGAGACACCTGTGTCATGAGCAGGTGACGCTTTATTTAAAGCAGCTGTTTAAGACGCTCCACTCTGCGGCCCGACGCCGAGGTTAAAACCACAGAAGAAAACAAAGATTAGACTCTCATTGTGCCGATCAGCTTTAAACATATGAATCTTTTGCTGTTCGTTTGACTGTGAAATCTGTGGAATCACTGTTTCTAAAGACCAATGAGTGAAGCTAATCAGTGAACCCGCCTCATGGGAAGTTTACCAGTATTTGGAGATCAACCAATGTGGAAGAAAGTTGCATCCTGGTGTTTTACAGTCGGCTTGAAGTTAGGAAATGGGATTGTTTTTCTTTATTTTGAAAGATTAGAGATGAGCCAACAACAACAGTCTCTTCATACAAGCTTCTAACAGAGGCCTTTTTCTTTGAAGGCTGAGAGAAACAATTCGGTCGGAGCCCCAGCCTCAGCAAAGGCCGACAAAGAGCCATTACTGAAAGGACGAGGAGTTCTCAGCAATAATAGAAAAGCAAATGTTGAGAAATGAGAGCTTAGAAGACGAGAAATTTTGATAGAATGTGTGAGGATAGTGTTAAATGCAACTCTCGGGGGAGAGCGTGAAAACAAAGGCCGGTGGAGAGGGGTATCGGCCGAGGTCAAATTGTGTCAACCTGAGTTACGTCCAGATGAGCGCACCGAGGTTGACCTGTGTTCCAAGTGTAAAGCTGCACCGGCCTGTTTAAAACGCTGGCTTTCAGTCTGATTCCTTGATGTCATTATATCTCCAGTGGGCCATGTGCCTTCAGTTGACAGCCTCACAGTCTCCCCACGTTATTTTTTCACAGCCAGACCCGTCGCTGAAAGCGTCACATAATCGGCCGCGTTTGAGAAATGGCACATTAGTGATGTGGCAACAAATTGGGCTTTTCATAAATTCAGAACAATGACAGGAATTCTAGTATTCAGAGGATAACTTTCAAAAGCCTGTTTCGGAGGAGTGTGACCGCGTCCTCCCCTGTGTAGGCACGGCCTGAAAATGCTCAGCTTATTTCTGCAATTTGTTCTCATCCAAAATGGAACATTGCATTAAGATGCTTCATATCACTGAGCTGAACTCCCTGGAGGTTCTTTTGTTACAAGCATGTGAATCCTGATAGTCGGGACCTCACTTAAACATCAGCGCAGAACTTGAGTAAAGGGAGACATTTTTTTTTTTGACAGATGGATGTATTTTAAATTCATGTTAGATATTAATACACACATCATGCTATTGTTCAATGCACTGGCTGATCCCAGTGTGTGAGAGAACTATGATTTCCATTCACCAAAAATAGATCAAATGGCTAGAATAATGTAAGAACTGTTTTACATACGGAGCTTCATGTCTGTGATAACAAAATATATGTAATCTCATTATCCCATAGATGATATATAGAAATGCTAAACACAGTCAGGTCCAGTTTACTTATACTTCGGTCCACAGAGGAGACGAGCAGGGCTTAACCAGAATATTTCTCAAACATCCAGAACTTATAGATCTTATGAGAAATGGTGATATGCTGACTCTTGGGGGAAAAATGTGGACTTGTCAGTCACCTGTTGCTCTGCTGAGTCTAAATTGTACAATACATTCTTTTACACATTATGTGTTGTTGCAGGAGAGGGGTTTTCCCAATTGGAATGCATGTTGGATGTAAACGTATAAATGGTTTGTTAATAAATGGAGCATTGGGTTTATACAACAACTGACAGGTGATGCACCCTCTAGCAGACAGGAGTCTGTCGTCAGTTTGGCAACTTTATTCTCCCTGGTGCTGTATTGTCTTTTCCACCCAGCAGCTAGACTCAACTGACTACACTGTTTACATCACTGCCATAAAGCAGACTGATGCAGTACTATCATTAGTACCATTTCCTCCTGTATATGCAATAATAGAAATAAAAATAAATATGGGTCAACCAATGGGGAAACAATGCATGAAAATGAAATTTAAGTACATCTTCTGCTTGACAGTCTGACTTATTATTTTCTTAGCATAAGACATCAAGTTAAAAGATTCCCAGGTCGAAACACAGGCTGCTTTTTTCAGGCTACAAACATAAAGATAAAGAAAGACTGTTTCAGGTGCTGGTAGATTTTGTGGTTGGAGCCAGGGTACGACTGTTTCCCCCTGTTTCCACTTGTCAGGCTGTATCTTCATGTTGAAAGCAAACATATGACACTGACATCATTCTGCTGTTTTCACTCTCGATTGTTGTAATGTTTACCAAACGTCATATTTTTTTAATACAATGACAGAATATTTCCATAAGTTCACAAGAGCTTGAATTAATAACGCCATGTGACTTTAAATACAGTAAATAGTGATCAGAGATGTAAAAACTAGAAGGTAAAGTTAAAATAGGTAACTTATGGGACATATTCCAAACAGTGTATTAAAAATATGCAAGCAAAACATGTGTATACAAATTTTAATTAAGTAAAACAAAAAGTTACAATAAGAAGAAGAAGTGATTGCAGGGTCCACCACCAACTGGAAACGATGCTCCAATAGTTTACTTAGATATCCACCTTGTGGTTGGGAAGAAGTACTACACCTTTTACTGGTCTGATGTCAGTGCATGTTAATCATAACTTCATCACTTTAATAATCTGAAATATCGGTTGAATATTGCCAACAACATGGGAAACATTGATAACAGATGTTACACAACAGAGGAGCAGAAGCAGATCTGTCATCCAAAACGAAGGTAAGTCCTTTAATTTCATTTATAACAGTTATTTCAGATATAGATTTTCTTTGGTGCTGTTCTTAATGACAGAGAATTAGTGAGCAAAATCACACAAGTCAATGTTGTGATTAGTTTTGTATTCGTCCTCTAGGTGCTGCTCATAGGTGGAACGCATTCAATTTGAAAGGTCTCTTCGTTAAAGGTCGTTCCCCACAGCTCAGGAAACCGTATTCCCTGTGACTGCTCTTGATCCCTGACGTTGACCCATTGCTCAGGCGGTGTGAACAGAGCGAAGGTTTACCTGTGTCGAGGTCATCGGCATTGTGCATCCGATGACTGCCCTGCTCGTTTTCTCCTCTTTATATCTCTATTTGAATTGAAGCGCTTGAAGCTCTTTGGGGGCCTCGCGTGCCCCCTGAGATCGGCACTGATGATGGACGTTTCTCTTTTTTTCCAGGCTGCACTTCGTGGCCTTGTCTGCTTTGCAGAGATATTGTCTTTTCTTCCTGCCACCCCACACACACGATGAGATTCCTCGGCGCACACAGTCACACAGGCTTTTAGACACTCATTAGCCCCAACTAATACAATAAGTGTCACCTTCCATTACATGGTGCGGGGCTGGATATCAGGATTGGAAAGCCACCAAATCTCCACACAAGGGGCGCTACCCCCTCACGCACTGTATTGTCTTCCAGCCACAATGTGGAATTGTTTTCTCTTTGCTCTCTCACAAGTCTCTAAATAAAAATATATACTTTATATATATATATACTTGCACATGCTGCGAGTTTCTTACTGGTGAACCTCCCACATTACAGGCTATCTGTGAAGGTGCACTCATTCCTTCATTGTGTGGACCTTGGTGTTAACTCTGGTTTGTTTCAGAGCAGGCAGCTGTTTACAGATCCACCACACCCCACCCCATTCAAGCCTGTTGTCTCGCATACAAACAGCACATGCAGAGTTGTGAAAAATCTTAATTAAGACTCCTAATTCTCCATGCTGTCGCCTGACCGAGGCTGTGCGCTCACGTGAAGCACTGATGAGGGTAGATGGAGTTGGACGGGGACAGTTGCTTTGTTTGCTTTCAAGATGGCAGGGAGAGAGGAAAAGACTGTAATGTAAAAAAAAAACTAAAAAAAAAGCAGCTTGAAATCAGTCACACAGTGCAACACAGATCTTTGACTGTTAAAACCAAAGAATACCTTTTGTTGGCTCCTGCAAACTCTACATCCACAAGTCTGTTTCAATGCGGCTCAAAAGTTGTCTTTGTTTAAGAAAATGTGGAATTTGATTATAATTCCTCGTCTGGAATTTCTCTATAAAACTAACTTTTAGAGCCCTCCGATGTTCCGAGAGGAGTCCAGTTTTTTCCACAAATGAACTGTAAACATGCAAATGTGATTCTCTGTATTCTCCGTAGTTCCTCGGCAATGCTGTGCATCAACGCAGGGATGAAAAACATGAAGTGACAAGTGTTTGCCACATGTGAAGGTGATTTTCAAACGTGGCCCTTTGGTTATGAGGCTGCTCCCTCTGAGCGGTGGCAAAGGGCATGTGGTCCTCAGTGTGCAGCAGATGCCCCGGAGGAGACTTGCGACAGATGAGTTGAAAATGAGCGTGACGTGTGTTAAACAGGCGAAGCCCCACAACACTGACATATGACAAGATGATGGGCGTAGGCAATTATTATTGTCTCCACTTAAGCAAGCAGTAAATATTCAGTGCAGAGCGATTTGAAAGCAAAAGCCACGATGCAAATCAGCCTGAACAGATTTTTATCGCAGGCTGCATGAGTTGTCTGCAGAGATCCAACACGACACAGACAATGAGATCTATATATTAAGCATGCAAATTTTTATTTTTATTTTGGATTGATATTTAATATTTCAAGATAATAATCAATCAAATATATCTATATTTTTTTATATTGCAAGGTTCAACTTTAACTTTTGTTTTCTTTCCTCGGCCTCTTGTTGTTGTCTCCACACCCTAGCAGACCTTCAACCTCAGTCCTTCCTGGCCGACAAAGGTGCCAATGATGGTGAGTCAGGCATGGGGAGGAACATGCCAAGGAGGTGCCCCCCCCCCACCCCCCACCCCCCAACCACTACCAAAACCCCAGCACCCCCCACCTCTACCCACCCTCCAGAACCATTTGGACCACAGGGAATGGGTTAATCACATTAGAGGCCCAGAAGAGAGATGGGAAGTAGACAGTACCGTGACAGCCGGGGTAGCACTGGCACGACTAATCCCGTTAGGCCAAGGAAAAAGGGGGACGCCATCGCGCCTACGAGGCTGAGAAAAGAAAAAAACATTTTCCCAGGAATGAGTTCACCTGTATGGTAACACAGAGAAGTTGGTCTGTTGATGCCTATTAGAAGAAACAATTGCACTTGGCACATACAAATGTTTTTTTCATGCTGGGCACCACTTTATTGTCAGCGGGTGAAAACAAATCTGCAGCAGACAGTGGCATCGCATGAGATCCTCTTTCATGCCACGGTGAAGCAGCCCCCAGCAGCCCAGTGCCATCAGTCTCCCAAACAGTGAGAAGATGGGGAGGGGTGGCGCAGGATGGATAGGGCTTACTTCATCTGCCTTTGTAAGTGCACCCGAGTTCAACCTTAATGTAAACCTTTGCAGGCAGGATATGAATAGGATGCTCTCTATAAAAATATATCCTGCTGGGTAATCCGGCAGATGGCCACAGCAACAGATACCATGACCAGGGCCGGACACTGCATGGGTAACAGGGAACGTCCGATCAGCCGCCACTCCTCAGCCTGGGAGATGTGGAATCAAGATTCTTAACTCCCCTTGGCAACGCTGGGAAACAGAGCCGTCAGTTTAGATCCATCAAGTCCCCACTTAATCTCACCCACCATTTTTTTCTTTCCCCCCCCTATTTTCTCTTTTTTTTGTATCTTCCCCTTTTGTTGTGGGGATTAAGCCAAGTGGTAAAACAGTGATTTAATGATCTTTCCATGGCTATGTGCACCACTTAAACCATGAGACAAACAAGCTGAGGCATTCTAAGAGTCACCCCCTCTCAAGGCGGCTGCTCAGGAACTGTGAGGCTTTTGATACAGCGTTAAGCTCCGGCTGATCATTTTTCCCACTGTCGTGTGATGGGTCGCACTTTGCTATGGGAAAATCTAAGGTTTTGTGCTTTGTAAAGGTCCATTGTAAACAAGCGGCGAAGAAAACAGATAGATTTATAACGATAAGGTAAGGTGAGTTTAAATAATTTGTTAACTGGGAAAACAATTTGAAAATAAATACAAACTACATCCAATTTAGACCAATAGGGGATAATTCCTTTAATCCATACAAACAACACAACAAACCCCCAAAAAAGATATGTCATAAAAGACAGTAAGTGCATCATGAGTTGTAGTTGAGAACATCACAATCTTATGCTGAGGAAAAACTTGTAATATGGTTGAAAGCTACGAAACACAGATTCTATTGTTTTATCATATCCCCATATACTGAAGGAAAATGTATTTTAAATAGAACTATGTTTGCTTAATAAGAATAAGAATATTGTAAATAGTTCATTAAAGGCAACTTTGACCATTTAATAGAAGTGTAGATTTTCATAGAGGGCCTGGTAGTTGTAAAGATAAAAAGTAGAAATTACTATTTCTTTGAAAATAATGTTTAAATTGATACACTCAGAAAGGAGTGCTACAAAAGTATTTGTACATTACTCAGTTCAATGGTTGTTTATGAAATACAAACAACCAGTTGAGTCTGACTCAACAGGTGTCACCAGCTCTTCAACATCCTCTTCCTCGCTCTCACCACAGAGCGTTATCCGATCTATTTGGAAAAGGAATATATTTATTTAATCATGGGTTTTGTGCAAAGATCAGAGATCACTGTTCTTGAAGAAAAATAACTAGACAATGAAATACACACAATAAACACCAGGACAGAGCAGCATTTTGTGCGTGTTCATAGTTATGTGAATCACTTTGGTCTGTAGTTCTAGATGGTTAACAACAGTGTTGCCTGATTTATTTAGCAATGTGAAATTCATCTAAATGTTTTAACCCACTGAGCCTCATCCAGCTGCATTACCAACAATAACCCACAGATGGCACCAAGTGACACCTTTGAGCATTAGAGGGTCACACTGTACCTGTAGACTGGCCATGTTTATATAACACAAACTAAAAGGTTTTAGATGAACTAATAAGTTAAATACCACAGCAGAATATTCTATTTTTTCTTAATTTCAGATTCCAGAAAATTACCAGGAGCGATCAACCGATGAAGGATATTTGGATTATAACATAGGAAAATTCGAAAAAACATGATTGAATTTGTTGTCAATTTTTTGCTATTAACTTTCATCACATTACATCATCAGGGTGTATTTCTCCGGAACCACGGGAGACATGCACCAAACATTTCCATGGCAAAGATGGATGACTAAAATGACCAAAGCTCCACCAGGCAACACTGTTCACCCATGAAACTCCAACATGGTTTTCTGGACTCAAACACCGATCCATAGTGGCGAGTTTTGGGTGAACTATCCCTTTAATAGGTTCTTCATGATTTTAAAACTTTATTTTGATTAGTCTAGTTTACGTGTGTGTGTCTCTGTGTGTGTGTGTGTGTGTGTCACTCCCTCTCACTGGGTTATAACTGGCAAGGCATTGGCAGTGATCCATATCGAGTAGGACTAGAAAGCCATAATGTGGGGACAAATATCCGAGGAGAGGCCGTGTGGGTGTGAGTGTGTAATGGATGATGGAGGTGTCAGTGTGAGCGGTAAGTGGCTAAGCTGCTGGTCGGCTGCATTGTGTCAATGATGGCGATAATGGCGGGGGGGTAAGTGCTGTATTGGGGTTAATACTTCTGAGCTGGCCAAGAGATTATGGCACCGTCTAAAACGTGAAGACCCCTCAGTGAAATATAACAACAGTGAACTGACGCCATCAGTAAATGAACCGAAAGATGGTCACTAAAGAGCTTTTAAATGACACATTAAAGCACCTGATGAAAAAACAAAAACAATGATTTAAAAATGAGGTGGAAATAAACAGTTTCTTCAGCATGACATTTCCTGGATTTGATTCCTACATAATCTAACAGGCCAATTTTTTATGTGATTATGGATGTTTTGATTTCATTGAAATATTGTCTAGTATTGTGATGTGGCTGTTTATCTGTAATATGAGAGTATCTCTTTACTATTGTTTCCTGATGGGTGGGATGTATAGAACTTTGTGCACCGCTGTTATACTAGGCTCTTTAAGTCTTATTATACTATGTGATCATGTATCTTGCGTTTAATCAATTTTGCACCAAAACCCATTCTTCCACACTTTTTCCTCTTGTTCCCCATTGTCCTTTTTTGGTCAAACAAAGCTTTTGTGCCACGTTATAATTATTATGTGCTGCTATTATACACTTTCCTTTTGTTTATCACCCTGCACCTGCCTCCGCATGCAAGGCCCCACTGTACTTACAGAAAAAGTGTGGCATTATGGGTAATAAGCTAGTTACCTACACGTATGGCAAAAGACACCAATTAGCTTAATTAATGCTAAGCTAACAGCCTCCGTCTCCTCTAACTCTCAGCAAGAAAGCATCTCCCTAAAAATCAAAGTATTCCTCAATCCGCTGTTTACATTTTTTCTTCCAAATTTATAACTTTGTTTCTTAAACTTTTGAGATTTTAAATATGGTCTCCTCCTCTTCTTCGTCTCATAGCCTTAATAATTCAATTAGAACTTGATTTCTTGCTTCAAATTCATAAATTGTACTCATGAAAAATGAAACGTTAACTTGCCCTTTCAACCCATCATAACTGAGTTTCATGGTGTGCGACTTATAAAGATTTAAGCCTCCATATCTGGGTTACACCCCCACCACTCTACCCACCCACATCCAGATGATGCCATCTGTGAGAATAGTGTGTGTGTGTGTGTATGTGTGTGCGTGTGTGCGTGTGTGTGTGTGTGTGTGTGTGTGTGTGTGTGTGTGTGTGTGTGTGTGTACGGTGTGTGTGTGTGTGTGTGTGTATAGCTTTCAAATCAAATGCAGAGGGTCTTCTCTTACCATTAATCCAGGTCATATATGAAATGTTAATGGACCGGCAGGGACTGACATGCTGCCGTCAAAAATAAGAAACAACTCACTACAGTTCAAGATTGCGTAAGTAAATAAATAAGTAAAATACAATTTTTGTGAGGGATGGTTATGAGAGTGTATGGAAGAAACTGAAAGGCTGCATATTTACATTTTTATTTAATTCTTCTTAATTAATCATCATGAAATTAATCACAAATATTTAAACAGTGTCAATCACTAAGAATGCTTAAAAGTCTCTATATATATTTTTTCTCTTATATATGTTTTTCTCTAAATTGATTATTTTAGTTTTGGACTAAGATAGAAGACTTGACGTTGGGATGTGCGATGCAGGTGTTTCATCTATTTTATGACAAAACAGGCCCCAATCATCATGCTAATCCATCAACCTGCTTATCAGTTGCATCCTTAGTTGATTATTTGCTACTATTATTTAGATAGATCTATTCCATAGAAGACGGCTACTGACCTCTAGACAATGGCATCAGGACTAAGACATCCTGAAATAAAACAACTGGATGTCAAACGGCTGACACGGCGCCTGTGATTGGACGACAGGAGTAAATCTGCTGACCAAATCCCCTCATGGCTCAAGCTGTGATTTGGACCCGAGAGATTTGTTTTCATAGTGAATTGCTCCCTGCAGCGATGACCACTGTCCCCGTCCCACACACGACTGCAGCAGGTCAGCACCAAGTTTGTTTGGATTGGATGAGACAGCTTTCACTCCACTGTCACCGCTCCTTCTCACCGTGCTGACGTGAAGAAACTGTGACACACTCCGAGCCAAGCAACAGGAGAAACCATCCACAACCCCATGGTAAGGTCTTTTGATGACATATTGTTTGTTATTGTGGTTCATGAGTGCTGAGGATGTTCCCTGCTGTTAGAAAACTGGGACACTGACCTGAAAACAAACAGATTGGTTTTCTTTGTACTTGTAAATAAGGAGCTTGTTCACTCAAATACGGTTTATTTACTTATACGCATGTCACCTTTTATAAGTGCCATAATTGTTTTATCAAATTGTACTGTTTTGTCAACATAGTTTTACAACTATTACTAAGAAAAACAGTCTCAGTTGCTGATTTGTTGTATTAATACTCAAATAAAATTTCAAAATCTAACTTTTAACATATACAGTGAAAGCACCATGTGTCACTGAGAAGAGGCTGCAAAGAGTATGAGACTTAAACCTCATGAGTTTGTCTCAGACCAGCAGCAAAACAATGATCTGGGTAAACAAAAGTTCTGATATAAATCTAATAAGGAACAAAGTACTTGATGCTGTAGGCCACGTGAAAACTGTCTGGAGTAGTAAGAACAGTCAACTTACATAGAAACCACAGAAGTGAGCGTTCTGAATTTGTTAATTCACACGATGGCTTATACATGTATTGTATTTGTTAAAAACGCTGGAATGTGAATTCCATTATTTCATAAACCCTTCTATCACTGTTCATGTCCCTTGTGTGATCTAACATGCAGATATTCCTCATTGACTCATTTGCCTCAATGTACACTATCTGAAAACGATGGTAGCAATAAACAGTAGTTGTTATACAACGACAGGTGATGATGAATTAAGATATTTTTAGTTTTAATTTTTATCTGACACATTAACGTGGCATCTATTGCCCTTCTGTCCGTCCTGGGAGAGGGATCCCTCACATGTGGCTCTCTCTGAGGTTTCTATGTATTTTCACCCTGTTAAAAAGGTTTTTAGTAGTTTTTCCTTACTCTTGCTGAGGGTTAAGGACAGAGGATGTCACACCCTGTTAAAGCCCTATGAGACAAATTGTAATTTGTGAATATGGGCCATACATAAAATTTGATTGATTGATTGATTAACATCAATCCAGTGTTTTGGCGAGAAAATCTTTAATAATACATTAACGGTTCCATGCATGAACTGAGGATGTGTTAGTGTATCCATTGAGCTGTCAGCACTGTCCCGTGTCTCCCAGCAGGTGCTGCGGTCGAGATGTGAGACGGGGTCATGCCTCTGGTCAAGAGAAACATCAAGCCCCGACACCTGTGCCACGGTGCCCTGCCCGAGGGAATTGGCAGTGAGCTGGAATGTGTAACCAACAACACCCTGTCCGCCATCATCCGCCAACTCAGCAGTCTGAGTAAGATCACGGTTACTCTTATTCAGCACATAGTTTGCATGTCAATATTTAAAGGCTCAATGTGTAGAATTTAGTGACCTCTAGTGGTGAAGTTGTATGTTGCAGCTGAATAGAACAACCTGCTCCCGGTGTAAATATAGATATAGATATTTAGATATAGTATCTAAATATAAAGGGTCCATTCTAGGATAAAGAAAACAAAATTTCGTAAAAGTTAGATAAAACACACATGAAAACATCACTAGGATTATTTTATATTCACTTTCTACTAATAGATCCCTTTCACCTAAATCTTACATACTGGACTTCCGACAAAAAGTAATTACTGGTGACCCAATATCCCAGCAACTGTTACTGTCACCACCGATATATGAAGGTATACACAATGTTTTCCAATTCATTAGCAGCGGCATCGCGATTGGTAGCTCGGCTACTGATTTGACCACGACATACTGGCGTGCATCTAACGCTGCATTAGAAGAGCTCAAATTTTCCTAATCCTTGAAAGGTGATTATCAGAAAACAACAACCATACAGACCTTATACATCCTTTCATCATTTCATTGGTGGACCCTTAACAAGCTGTGGAGAACCTTCAAAACAGAGCAATTATCATCAAACTGTCAATGTGGAGGCCACATTGCTGTGTGTGTGTGTGTGTGTGTAGTTGTGTGGGTTTGTGAAGTTACAGGAGCTTAGAGCTTATACCGTAAAGCTTTTGTATTGCAGGCAGATAAGACTGAGAGTGAGTGGGCGGAGACACAAACCACAGACACAGTGCAGTCTAATGACGGTGTCCCACATTAAGTGGATCTGAGCTGTTCGACGTGTGCCTGTCGTGCTGTTTTTCGCGCGACCCAGACACTTAATGAAAGTGTATGATCCAGAAGAGAAACATAATGCAACCTATGACGAGAGATTAAGTTTAATAACAAAATGCTAGGTAGAATTACTCAGACAACATGTTAGTTGCTGCTAGAGTCTGGATGGTTACAGCTATGATTTTATTTATTTACTAGAATGAATCACATACAAATTCACTGGATCCTGGTTTTTATTTGAATCTACACCAAATTGCACACAATCCTAAATAACAGTCCTATTAACCCAACTGATTTTTTTTTTTTTTTATTAAGATCCAGGAACTATTCCCTGAAAAAAATGGTAAAAGGTTGAAAATGCCTGTGTTGCCTGTATCAGCCCCTGATCTAGATCTGTTCTCAAATTGAATTGGCTCCTCCCTAAATCCTTCCACCAAGTTCTGTGGTAATCTGTCCTGCATTCAAACAAACAGATGAAAACATAATCTCCTTGGCAGAGGTAACAATGAGAAGCGACATGAAGAAACAGATATTGTGTTTTTCCTTGTCTCTTTCTTTCTTTAACCCTAACGGCTCCTTTTCCTCCTTCCTCTCCTCCTCTTTGCTCCGGCTGCAGGTAAACATGCAGAGAATGTCTTCGGGGAACTTTTCAATGAAGCCAACACCTTCTACGTGCGTGCAAACTCCCTGCAGGACCGCATTGACCGCCTGGCCGTCAAAGTTACCCAGCTGGACTCCAGTGTAGAGGAGGGTCAGTTCACTGGAAATTGTCCTTCTCTTTAGCTTAACATCTTACACTCTGTCAATCTGTCATTCATTTTCTCAAGCCTTGTGTTTAACTGCTTTTTCGCAGTCTCTCTCCAGGACATAAACATGAGGAAGGCTTTCAAAAGCTCACTGGCCCAGGATCAGCAGGTTTTGTCCAAGGGCAGCACGCCGAGCTCCGTGGGCGACATGTACAACAGCAGCGACAGGCCTCCTCCGCTCAGCACCCTCACCGCCTACAGGTACTGCATGAGGTGTCACAAGTGACCACAGGTTACGTTTCCAGTCAGTTTCATCTGTTAAATTATTTATTTTTTCAATACAGAGAGGATTCCACTGACGCCATGAAGTTCTACTCAGACCCACTGTACTTTTTTGACCTGTGGAAGGAGAAAATGCTGCAGGACACTGAGCACAAGAGGAAAGAAAGGAGGAGGCAACGGGTGAGGCAGCTCTACCCTCTTCTTTAGTTCTATGTATGAGGTCAGGTTTTTGTCGGACATTTAGCAGGATTACACAAAAGATATGGGACGTGTTTCCCAGAAACTTGGTGGAAGGAATCGGTATGGGTCAGGGGAGACACCATCCAATTTTGATCAAGATCCAGGATTTCCCTTTCTTTAAAATTCCAAGATGGGGCGTTTATCAACATTTCCGTTTAGTTCTCAAAGAATAGCTCATGGATCTCACGTTTAGGGGACTGTTATTTCTGAGTGTGTCCAAATTGGTGCATATTCAAAACAAAAGTCTAGATCTAGTGAATTCACAAGGAGGCTGTTGGGCCTTGGTGGAGGTATGAGCTCCACTGAGTGCCACCCTCCTCTATAATGGTTTTTCATTCTCATTCTCCTCTGTCCCTTCTGCCCAGGAGCAGAAGCGATGTGTGGAATGCAGCACCCTTCAGCGTGAGGTGAAGAAGGTGAGAAAGGCTCGGAACCGCAGGCAGGAGTGGAACAGGATGGCTTTCGATAAAGAGCTTCGTCCAGACCACCGCCATCCGCAGACCCTACGGCGAGGGGCGTCATCTGAGGGCTCCCTCTCCCCAGACGGCAGGTTAGTTCATGCACAACACCAGTGGGTTTGAAAATGGAAAATATGTAAAGAAAAGTTTGTTTTATTTCCTGTCTTTATTCAAGAGTTTGGTCTTTCAGTATGAGAGCAGGAATTATTGATTTCACATTCAATTTCATTTGTCATCACTACACCTGACCTGGCATTCTACTGGCTGGGGAATTATGACAGATTTGTTGCACAAAAAAATTCCAGCACAGGAGAAATAGACCGAGAGCAGAGGAGAAAACCGAGAACAGACATTTCACGCGAGTGCAGAAGCAGCATGAGGAAAAGAGCTGCAGCTGCCCGGGCAAAAAAATATCTGAGTGCAAGCTCACAATTTGAGCACAAGCAGAGCTTATCTAAGCACAAGATGGGGCTATTTGAATGCAAGCGCAGGGTTTTGAGTGAAAGCATTACAGAATCAATAACACCTGCTCTCAATCTGAAAGACCACGCACATTAATAATAAAGAACCCTTGGATAATAATATAAAATATAAAAAGGGATTGTCTCTATGTCTGAGTTTATGTCTTCTGCCACTCTTCAATTTTAAACAAGCAACATGTACCTTGAAGATTAACCTTTAAAACTATTGTTTCACTTCAAATCTAAGGGTGGAGCCTCTATTCATGATGTGGTGCCATTAATGAATAGAGGCTCCACCCTTAGACTCTGCAGTAAAACAACAGTTGACAAAAAACAAAACAATATCTGTGCTTCAGTTTTGATTTCGTAAAACCAGATCCACCATCTGGGTATGTGAAGGCATCAGCATGAGCTCTCCGTCTCTCATTGTTTGTCCAGGCCTGACCTCCCCGGCTACCCCGTCCCTCCGCTGCCTGCCCACGCCGCTTGTAACTATGCCAAGTCTCACGATTACGTCCCTGGGAATGCACAGCCCTCACCACCTGTGGAGCATGAATACCACAGCATTGATGTCAACTACAAGAGAGTAACCTATGCCACGCCAGAGCCGCGCCCTGCAGACCGAACCAATGGCACAATACGTCCACCCGCAGATTACAAGTACATTTGTTTGGTTTCATTTGCATAATCAGAGGTAGAATTTAATGTAACATTGCTCTTCCACTATAATCCTCTTTCTTTCCCTGCGGACCAGCTGTGCCCCTCCACCTCCTGCCTCGGGCGGCCTACCCATCCCATCGGCATCAACAGCCTTTGGTTTTCCTCTGGGTGCACTGCCGCCGCATAATGGAGTTCCACACGTAGGCCCAGGCTTCCCGCTCCCGCCTGCGTTTGCTTCGGGGCCAAGCATGCCGCCCCCCCCAGGTCCACCGCCTCTCCCTCCCCCGGCTGCACCCTCACACCTCCAGGGACACAGCAAAGGCTGCAGAGCTGGGGCTAAACCGGTGAGGGATGCCAGAAGTGACCTGCTGTCCGCCATTCGCATGGGTGAGTTGGTTTTGGCCTCTCAGTGGTCAGACTCCTAATATTTGCTGCTGGTAGATAATAGTCAATAAAAGCTTACAAGATGTATTCTTACTTCAACTAAATGTATCTGTGCCATTTCCTAGGTATCCAGCTGAAGAAAGTCCAGGAGCAGCAGGAGCAGCAGAACAAGCGGGAGCCTGTTGGGAACGACGTGGCCACCATCTTGTCCCGACGCATCGCGGTGGAGTACAGCGACTCAGAAGACGACTCCGAGCTGGACGAAAACGAGTGGTCGGACTGACACATAGGGACCTCCAGTGTAAATTAATCGACAGCGTGAATCCATTTCTTTGGCTACCGGGCTCATGCATGGCCACTGCTAAGAGAGGAAAATGATGATGTTTGTGCACAGTTTGCAGAAACTGATTATTTGTATTATAAATAAATGTTTCGCTTTCTACCACCGACGAAACGTCCTTAATTATAAGTTGTGCTTTTCCTACAATGACAAGTCAAAGTGTCGTCTGTGAAAATGCCTGTTGTTTTTCATGAATCGTTTTTGTGAAATCACACATTCCTTATAATGTGGTGGACCACCTGCACCCTCCCTTCATTATTTGAGTGTTTGATGAATATTTTGTAATTGCTACCTCAACTCGTGACATTTCCCTGCCCAACAATATGCGAACTACAAATTGTTCTTCTGCCATTAAATCATTTGTAGTTATGTGACTTCGTAAGAGTTGACATGCCTTAAAAAAAAATCCGTATTGTTCAGACAATCTGTTCAAATATAAGTTATTATAGTCTTGTTATATTGTTATCTTCATTTTAAACTATCTTAGTCTATGACAAGGTTTTTCTAGTAGTCACGATTAGATTAAAGCCTGCACGAAGAGTTTGTTTTTCATTTTATGCAGACATACAGTAGATGTAGTAAACACACTATTATCTTTCTGTTATGTATCTCTCAAGTAAGTCCTAATTATTTGTCACGATGGAAGCTAATTATACTCTATGAGATGCTACTCAATGACAGAGGGGACTGTGCATACAATATTTTGTTATTATATACTCACAATTATAATAGTTGTTGGCACAAATGTACCACATGTTGTTACAAAGGTTGGCATATAGTAGGCCTAACAAAATGTTGTGAAAAAGCTACAGAAGGCAAAAGATTGAAATGGTTGTTCTGATGAAAGAATAGGTGCAGACAAAGCAGCCAAAGAGATTCAAGACAGAGATTAAGTTTGAAGAAACATTTATTGTTATTTACACATGAACTACTAGACAGATCAACATGATACTTGGTGGAAGGGTGTGATGTGGGTCAGGAAAGAACCCATTGAATTTCCTTATGCATGTATCTATGATTTTTTTCCCCACTTACTGTAATATTACAATATTTTTTTATATATTTTTTAATTGTAATAGTTCATGGACCTATTTGAAGAAAATCTGCATATTTAGAAGACTCATATTTAAGTCTGTGAAGCTTGAAGTTAAGAGGAGAGTTGAGCCTTGGTTGGGGTACATGCTGCTCTGAGTCTCATTTTAAATGGAAATCAAATCGATCAGTTACAAAGGGAAGGAAAACTACAAGGAGCAAAACACAACAACCACAACCATCTTCCAGTCAGGTGACTTGAGGAGGCTTTAACAGATGGATGGATAGACTTCTATTTCAAACGTGATTTGTTTTTCCCCCACAGTTTTCTTTTGAAAATTAGCTGGAATGAAAGACAATAAATCATTGCATGTTCCACAGTCTCTTGTTTGCTGTAATACACTCACAATCAAACCTAAAGACTCCTGAAAACAGTTAGTAAACAGAGGTGGAGGCTCCCTTTATGTCCAGCAGGTGTCAGTAGTGCACCTGAAGACCGTGTGCAGACCGGAGGAACTAATCGTCGATTAGGAAACTGCAGAGGCAGGGCCGCCATTTTGGTTCTACTGCAAATGCATAGCCGTGGATCCGGTTGAGCCACAATGGTGATGTTTTCTCCCCGTGACAGTTCCGGTTGCAGCAGGTGATCCGCAGAGTGACGCTGCTCCTCCTCCTCCTCGGTACACAGTCTTGGACAGCCGAACGCAAGGTGAGAAATTAACGTGTGACTGTGTGTGACGTGGAGCTTTGTGGTTTTCATCATCTGGACCAAACACCCTGTCGGTATCTGCTCATTTAGCTCAAAGTGTGTGAGGTTGACATGACGATGATGATGAAGAAGGAGACGGCTAATGTGTGCTAGCTAGTCACATGACTCATCCGCACAAATCGGCTTTACTCTCAACCTTGCGTGTGAGTAGTGGCGGACACGAAGCCGCTGTCTCTGTGTGAAACATGTCCCAGTCGACGACATGACATTCAAACGTGTTGTCATCGACACTGGAGGGGTAAAAACAGCGGAGGGGTTGTTAAAGCCCTCGGCGGAGTTAGCTTTAGCTCAGCGGGCTAACGCTGCAGGACCTGGACGTCCAGATCACCTGACACTGTGGGTTATGGTGAACACTTAAATCCATTCATCCCTCTGTGGTGTGTGTGTGTGTGGGAATAACATGAGTCCATGGTTATATCAGTTAAGCAGAGATGTGTCATTTCTTGATGTGTTGTGGATAATTCTGTTAAAAGCTGACAGTGTCT
Organism: Pleuronectes platessa; assembly: GCF_947347685.1. Lineage (NCBI taxonomy): Eukaryota > Metazoa > Chordata > Actinopteri > Pleuronectiformes > Pleuronectidae > Pleuronectes > Pleuronectes platessa. The sequence continues at coordinate 12,935,315 of NC_070640.1, read as the reverse complement.
CATTCATTCCTTCAGGGACACAGAGCATCAAGATGGACACCTCCAAACTTCCTAAGATCCGGGACGAGGAGCGAGAGAGCGAGTTTGGATTTGTGCATGGCGTTTCTGGACCAGGTCTGGTTTTTAATTTTTATTTACATTGTTTCGTCTCACAAGCCACTGAGCTGTGAGTCGTTGGTTCCAGCTGCCTCAGGTCGTCAGGTGTTCCTGTATTAAAGTTTGACAACAACAGAGTCCAACGTTTTAGCTGTAAATTCTGAAGTGCCAAAGCAAAACTGACAGAGCTTCTCATAATAAATGAAAAACATGAGACAAAAATATAGTACGACCTTAATAAATCAAGTAACAATTCATCACATTGATACAATAATCTGTGATCGTCCTATAATCACGCACAACGGTCCGTTGCACTGACATATATTAAAGTTAATGTGACCGTGACATGATAACAAATCTCTAGTACCACAGAAATTTATCAGATTGTGGTATTTACCGTCATATTTTCCAAATCTAAAAGCATCTAGTTCAAATCCAGTTCAAGCTCGGTGAAAGTATAGAAATAATAAATAAAAAATGACACAGGGTTCATTTCTGAATGGACAGTCTCCATGTAACAATAAAAAAAAAGTTGAAATACAAATTTTTTGTTTAAATCAAGGAAAAACACATGTTCAATCAATGGTTTGCATCAGTTCGCAAATCGTATATCGCTGTATTAATCTGTATAATTTTTTATAAAATAGAAATTACAAATATATAATGAAGTGCTTGGTCTTTATGCGTGTTTTCTTAATACAATATTTTTTTAGCTGTCTTTTAGAATGTTGCCCAAATGCAAAAGAAAAAAATGTTAAGCTAAAAGTTTATTTGAGTTTTAGCATTGTCCAAGTCCAAAAGATTTGTTTTTGTATCAATTTCAAGATTTGTGTTAATTTGTTGTTTATCGTTTCAAACTAGTGGTGACAGCCACTGCGATGGCGGGAGCAGCCATGTACGAGCTGGTCCGTGTGGGTCACAGTGAGCTGGTGGGAGAAATCATCCGTTTGGAGGGAGACATGGCCACGATCCAGGTCTACGAGGAGACTTGTATCCTTTCCGCTGAATTATTACTTGTCTCTGTCGTCTCAAACTTCTGTAAATCCATTTCACATAGTACATTGAAAACGAGAGCAGTGATTCAAAGTGTTGGCAGGTTTTTTTTTCCTAACGCTGTGCTACAGCCGGTGTGTCTGTGGGTGACCCAGTCCTGCGAACAGGAAAACCCCTGTCTGTGGAGTTGGGACCGGGAATCATGGGCTCCATCTTTGACGGTATCCAGCGCCCACTGAAAGATATCAATGACCTCACTCAAAGCATCTACATCCCGAGAGGAGTAAACATCAGCGCTCTCAACAGAGATATCAAGTGGGAATTTTCCCCTGGCCAGAACCTTAGGGTAAGAAATATATATTTTCAGTTCAAACCTGGATGTCTCTCCTCGATCTCTTACAGATCCCACTAACTTCCAAAGATCCCTTCTCCAGGTTGGCAATCACATGACAGGCGGAGATATCTACGGCATGGTTTATGAAAATTCCCTGATTCGGCACAAGCTGATGATTCCACCTCGCAACAGAGGAACTGTCACCTACGTGGCCCCGCCAGGGAACTACGACATTTCTGTGAGTTTAATTCATTTTTTTCTGAGTCACAGCTCTCTTCTGTCTGATAAAAAATTCTACAAAATGAATTTTCTAACCTGATCTTGTTGAATCACAGGATGTGGTTCTAGAGCTGGAATTTGAAAGTGTGAAGGAGAAGTTCACTATGGTGCAGGTGTGGCCAGTGCGACAAATCCGCCCGGTGACAGAGAAACTACCGGCCAATCATCCGCTGCTGACCGGTCAAAGGGTTCTGGACGCGCTCTTCCCGTGAGTCATCATCTCAAGATATAATGATGCTCTTGTTTCCCTTTGTAAATGCAGACATTAAACAACTGGCCCTCAGTTGTGGAGGCATTACATTTGGATTTAGCTGTATAGGAAACTTCTTTGCTGTATTAGGGTCAATACTTTATAAATGTATCTTTTCTTTAGTCTGTCCTCGCAAAGCCATAGTGTTTCTCTAAAGTATGATCACGGTTTCAATAGATTTGTAAAAAAAAATTCAGATTGTAAAGATTTATTGATATTATTTTTGTGCTGTGTGGTGAAGTATTTACACTGCCTAAATCTGCATGGCTCTTTTTGCTTTATAGCTGCGTTCAGGGCGGCACCACTGCCATACCTGGAGCCTTCGGATGCGGCAAGACGGTGATCTCTCAGTCCTTGTCCAAGTACTCCAACAGTGACGTAATTGTCTATGTCGGTTGCGGAGAGCGTGGAAACGAAATGTCTGAAGTGCTGCGAGATTTCCCTGAGGTTTGTGGATTTCTGCCAAATATTTATACACACACACACACACACATGTACTGTTGAGATACTTTTGAGCCTGAAACAGAACAAATAAGCGAAGAAAAGGAATAATTTATGTCTAAAGAAAGAAACTGTCTGTTGATATGTCCAGTGATCATGTTCTGTAATAATACGTCCCTCTTTCTCTTGCCCAACAGCTTACTATGGAAGTGGATGGAAAGACTGAGAGCATCATGAAGAGAACAGCACTGGTTGCTAATACATCTAACATGCCTGTGGCTGCCAGAGAGGCTTCTATTTATACAGGTACCAACCCTTCATATCCAAAAAACATTATTTATTTTGATTGAAAACAAATAAATTCTTTCTTATTTCTTTCTAAGCAATGGTTCGTATATAACTTCCTTTGCAGGTATCACATTATCAGAGTACTTTCGAGATATGGGTTATAACGTGAGCATGATGGCTGACTCCACGTCTCGGTGGGCTGAGGCTCTGAGAGAAATCTCTGGAAGATTGGCTGAGATGCCCGCTGGTAAGTTCATTAGTTACATGTTATAAGTTTTATTTTTTTAACAGACATTAGCTAGGACAGTTTGCAGTGAAACAGTTTGAACTGTGTGTGTCGTCCTGTGCAGACAGCGGTTACCCTGCTTACCTGGGGGCCAGGCTCGCCTCCTTCTACGAGCGGGCTGGACGTGTGAAGTGTCTGGGGAATCCAGAGAGAGAAGGCAGCGTCAGCATCGTCGGAGCGTGAGTCCACTCTTTGTATAAACAGGGAAAATAAGGTCAAACTCAAAGTTCAATCTTTCTGTTTAATAGTCCTAGCATCATAAAACAAACTAAAAAGGTGAATGATAGGAAATCAAATGTACAAAACATCAGGTATTTTTACTGAATGTATGAGTGAAGCTGATTCGGTGTTACTACTGGTTCTACCTCATCTAAGATGGATTTTTTTATCTCCTATGGTATCAGTGAAATATTGGGTATTGGGAGGGTCTGAATTCAAGATCTCATTTGATTAATTAAATGTTTTTCATGTGAATAAGCAACGTAAGCAGCATAGCATGATAAACTCCGACAATAATGGTAAATGATATATTATCAGGCTGACTCTTTCTTTTATATGTTGAACTCTTAGTGTGTCGCCCCCTGGTGGAGACTTCTCAGATCCTGTCACTTCAGCCACATTGGGAATTGTTCAGGTATGTAATTCTCCCTTCAGTCGCTGTTTCTTCCCTGCACATCACTCTGAGGGAGCGTCAGTATTTGTTGTTTCCTTCTCTGCAGGTGTTCTGGGGCTTGGACAAAAAGCTGGCCCAGAGAAAACACTTCCCCTCTGTAAACTGGCTGATTAGCTACAGCAAGTACACACGAGCTCTGGATGAATACTACGACAAACATTTCCCTGAGTTCGTCGCTCTCCGTACAAAATCCAAAGAGATTCTACAGGAGGAGGAGGACCTGGCTGAAATCGTGCAGCTCGTGGGAAAGGTTCGGCAGATGATGATTACATAACAAATTCAGGAAAAAAGATTCATGCAAATTTAGTTATTGCAAAAAAAATACTTGTCTAGGAGATGTTGCCGAAACTGTTCAATATATATATAAATAACATATATGGTACCAGATCTGTTTCCGTTCATTAAAGTTTCCCCGATGAAGGTCAGATGCTCAAAATGTTTTTAACACGGTCATTCTCTATCCTCTAACAAAACAGTTAATATCTTAATTTCCTGTGTGAAACCAGTGAAAACATTTCTGTCAAAGTTCATTATTTTATTATATTTAATTAATTATGTTAAATTACGGCTCTGAAAATATAAATGTGACTGATCTTCTTCTCATTGTTCACAGGCCTCCCTTGCTGAGAGTGACAAGATCACTCTGGAAGTTGCTAAGCTCATCAAGGACGACTTCCTGCAGCAGAACGGTTATACCCCCTACGACAGGTGAAAACAAAACAACTCACCAGCCACAGAGCATATATCATTTTATCGTTTACAACTTCTTTGCGAGTAGATGTGAATGGGAGACGTCTAACTATCCTTCCTTTACATCCTAAACTGTGAGCTTCACACATTCTTCTGTCAATACACAGGTTCTGCCCCTTCTACAAAACTGTGGGCATCCTCTCGAACACGATCGCCTTCTACGACATGGCCCGACACGCGGTGGAAACCACGGCACAGAGCGACAACAAAATCACGTGGGCCATGATCAGGGAGCACATGGGAGAAATCCTTTACAGGATCAGCTCCATGAAGTTCAAGGTACATGACTGTGCCTCGTTTTTACAGAGATGACCACATTTGTGTTTTTGTCGTCCTACTTTTCATCAACCATGATAAATAACCTAATCTTTTTGTATGTTCACTGGGCTCTTTAGGACCCTGTGAAGGACGGCGAAGCCAAAATCAAAGCAGAGTACGCTCAGCTGCTGGAAGACATGCAGAACGCCTTCCGGACGCTGGAGGAATGAGTTCCTCACGTCTCCTCCCCTCTCCCACATACTCGAACCCCAGTGCAGTGCAACATAGTGCAGTTTCAACGGCCCGTGTTCTGAGTGTCTACAAACCTTTGTCTACCTTGGTGTTTACGTCCCCTTAAACATTCCATGACCCGGACAAATTCGTTTTGTTGATCTTTGCTTCATAAACACAGCACTGGAATCCCCTCAGAGCCCAAACAATATTACAACTGAAGAGCACTTATTGATCACTACCCCATCTCGAGGTGGTTAAAATCTATGGGCCCCCATCAGGTGCTGCACTTACACTTAATTACAAGCTGCAACAAAGAGTGGAAAGGGACGTTGTTCTTCCCCCAGATTTGACGGTGATAAAAGCTATATTTACGAATGGAAACATGCACACGGGTAAAGGGACGGATGCACTGAGTGATATCAGGGCGTTAAAAGCATTCTTTCTTCTCTTACCTCCTTAGTGTGATATTGATGTTGTGGAATATATACTTGATATGATGTACAAAAAATGTGAATGGATGAATCTGTAAGAGTTGTGTTGTAGCAGATGTCTGACTATTATATTCCTGGTACATTGCTGTTGTGTGAAATAAATGTAAAGAAACGACTGATTTCTGTTGCGTCCTGATTTTTTCATGTGCAGAGAAGAGGTATTCAGTTTTTATCATATTCTTAGGGAGAAATTAATTTGTGTTTGTCTTTTAAAATATTATAAAGACAATCTGTTTCCTTTTACCTTTTAAACAGCTGAACATTTATATGAGAATCAACCCTCATGAGCACACAGATATTTGGGAAAGGACTTTCACCTCTAGATGGCGCACCTGTTAAAGAAGGGAGACTTAACTTCAGACTGAAATGCAGCTTTCTCCATACTGTAATTTTTTTAAGTGATTACATGACCTTTTGTGTCCGCACTGTGAAATACTTCAAATATAAAGTAAACTAGGGCTACGCTGTAGCACTAACGGGCCCGAGCACAGGCATTTTTTATTTATTTATTTATTTATTTTTTAAATTATTGTGACTCTTCGTCCATCGCAATATATTAGAGGCGTGGCGTCAAAGTTCAAAAGTGGATTAACATGATTTGTTTTCAAGGAGGTTTAAGATAAAAGCAGCTGCTCTGTAGAGACACAGTCTGCTGCGTTTCCTCGTCAGTCTTTATTTGTTGCACACACAGCATCTTTGCAGTTTGCTGATGTGTAATGTCCATCATGCAGTTGGCTCAGTCTGTTGTCTACGACTCGCGGCATTAATTCCTCCAAAATAGATTAGAGCCTGTATCTCGGGTTCCGGGCTCCATCAAGACTAATGGAAGTATAACCCTCAGGAGCAAGAGCATCATTTCTCTGCATTGATTCAATCCATCTAGACTCACACAGTGGTGCAGACACCATTCTCAGAATATACCAGTTTATAGCTTATAATGCACCTCTTATTCTCAGATTTGTCATGACTGATGGGCAGTGTGTGTGTGTGTGTGTGTGTGTGTGTGTGTGTGTGTGTGTGCATTCAAACACAGACTCAACTCAAACTAGTGAACTCACATTGTCCACTTCAAAGAAGATAATGTGTTAGTTTAATAACTAACCTGTAGTCTATACAAGTTATTATTTGTCACCCTCTCTCACATATTGTACTATAGATGACTCCTACACCTGCAGCATCAGTATTATGACTGAAATTCACAATTTTCCTATAGTTCACTGAGTTGTCAGCTCCTATAAGGTTTTCAATTGGTTAAAATCTGGAGAGGCGGTGGACTAGTGGCAGAAACTTGGACTATGGGCAGAAAAGGTCTCTGGTTCGTCTCTGGTTCGACTCCACGGAGAAACAACTAAAAGACGAACCTGGATTGATCTGTCCAAAAATCCAAAAGGATTCTCCCTACCCTGTCTAGTGCCCCTGAGCAAGACACCCTCAACATCTGCTCCCTGGGCGCCATACATGGTCGCTCACTGCTCTGTGTGTGGGTCAAAAGCAGAGATTAAATTTCCCTACCTGCATGAGTGTGCCTGTACATGTGTTTGGGACAAATATAAATGCATCTTAATCTTAATCTCTCACCACTATCTGATCTCAATTCCTTTAATCTTCTGCTTCTACCAACAAAGGTTGAATTGTTGAGTTTTTATCAACTGGATTCAAGGTCTTAAGTCAACAAACAAGCTCTGCAAGAGTTCCTGGGTAAGAATCTGAAGTTTTCCTAAAACTGAGCTCCGAGAGAAAAGAAGAACTTTCGTCCTGCAATCACTCATAGTATGCAATGGCTGTAATGTATAGAAACACAGACTCACAATAGGAGCATTCGTGTTTGCTTCAAGTCACAAACACACACACACACACACACACAGACTTACACTGATTTCCTGGAGGTTTACTCTAACCTTAACCATAGTTACTACTTGCCGAACACTTACCCTAAACTTGTCTCCCCCAAAGAAAGACAAGTCCCCATAACGTGAGTGTGTAAACAGATTCAGGTCCCCACAATATGAGAACAACCAGAACCCATCACACACACACACACATACCCTTCTGGAGTTTTCTGTGTGAGAAGTAAGGTCAGGTTGCCTGTGGGAGGAAATATGATCCCAGAGGGTGGGGCCGGCCTTGGATCATCACTCTGTCTCTCATCTATGAGTGCCTGTCATGTTTCTCATACGCACCCTTGTCCAGCTCAGTGTGGATTATCAGTGGTGCCCATGCAGCTTTAGAACACCTCCACACAGCCCCTCAGCTGTGGGAGGAGGTAAGAAAGACTCTCTGGCTCCCTCCGCCTGCTGAAGAAGCGCCTGGATTCACCAAGCGTCTCAGAATTAAGCCTAAACTGGTAATTGAGCTGTAAAGCAGAGGAAGGCTAAGTTTGCTTGGAACGACTTCTGAATTTTTCAAAGACATGTGAGGACGGTCTATTGGTCTTTGGACAAGTCCACCGGCCGATGCAACACAATATCAAACCACTTGTCAGGAGGAATCCAATTGGCCTTCAGTTGGGACACTTCCACCGGGGGAATCCAAGAAAAGAAAACCATCCCACTGCACTGATTCAGTGTCGCCGCAGCAGCACCAGAGCAGAGAGCTGCAAATGTTCCTTTTTCAACACGAATGACTGAAGAGAAACCAAGGAGCAGTTTTCATTGGTGACGAGGGCTCATCTTCTTGACATATATATTTTTTACAAAGGTAAGTCAACACAGGAATGGTTTATCTTGGTTTTATGGAGTTGTATTTTTCGTTTAGAATATTTAAATAGAGTTTATGCAGTTATTGTGGAAAATAATGATGATTATACAGTTTGTAAAAAGTCATGTAAAAGCCGTTTGAAGAAAGAAACTAAAACAAAGAGATAAAAGGTGACTGGAATTATATTTTCTCTCAGTTTATATATTCCTCTCCGTTTACTCCTGAATAGATTAAGGTCAGGATCTGCACAAGAACCCAATGACCCAGACTAAAATAATAATAAGCCACACTGACAATAACTCAAGTTCGTCTCTGAGTGTTCAGGACCTGGGTTTGCTGGCCCAGATAGTTTGTCCCTGTGGACACGGTGGCCTTGTTTCAACAAATTACAATTTGAATCTCTCGGGATGTCACTTTTCTGATTATAGAAATTACTCATATTTTTACATATTACGGTGGCATGTTCAGTCCAGTACATGTTTATACTGTAATGTTTTCTGTGATTTTACAAATGTCAAACAAAATGGGTTGCTTTTAATTGATTAGTGGTTTGCTGCCAATTCAGATGCAAAGTTGACCCTCTATAATTTATATATATATATAATATATATGTTGATATATATGTATGTATATAAATGCTTTTTTCAAAGTTGTAGATCATGATGTGTGTGTGTTTTTGTATTATAGATTCTAGTAGTAATTTTCCATAGATATGTTCCTTCCACTAATAATTTGTTATGGTGTAGTTCATTCGTTCATCGCTCCAGAGAACGAAGTGGCCCTGTGAACTTCAGGAAGCCATAATGAAATGGGAGAAGTTGAAGCCTCCGGAGCCAGATGATCCCATGTGCTGCTGCGAGTGTGATATCTACCAGTACGGATGCTGCTGTGACTGTGAAGACCTGGACGAGGCCTTTAACAGGTTAGAAGAAGCCTGACCTTTAGTGAGATGTATGACCTTTAGTGAAACACAGAAGGGTCACAAGATGATTTACAGACATCAAATACAATATAAATGCAATTCTCAATATCATATTTTTGCCATAATTGTTCCAAAAGCTAAAAAAAAGTACTCGTTAGCATAAAACCATGTAAATATCCATGCATGGTGGTTATGACAGATGAGTGACAGCATCAGTTGCAGCAGGTCAGTTTACAGCACCACCATTGCATATGGGAGATTGTTTGTGAACAAGCTCAGCTAAAATATCCTTTGGGATAATGGGGGTCACATAACTCTGACCCGGTTATTTTCGGCATCACAGGCTGAAAGGTTTGGGATCCCTGCTTTAGTACAATAAGCAGAGTGAAGAAATGTTCCAGGTCTCCCATTTTGCGATGTATTTAATCATAAATTCATTTAATTTCATCCATTTATTTATCTTTTTACAGTTTATTTAAAAGCGAACACGTGTGACATCAAACCAAAGAACAATTTTAGAGTTACAGGGTCTGACCCTTCAAATAAGAACAAACATATGTGAGTTTTCGTCATATCATCTTATTAGTTTGATCAATGAAAGTGTATTAGCATCATTCCTAATTATTGTTTGTATCTCTGCCTGAAGGTGGCTGAGACACAAACCCCCTCACGGCGGATGTCACTCTCTTGTTCTCGGGGCTCTGATTGACAACCTGGAGATCTCCATGATCCCGGCCCTGATGCTGCTGCCTCTGCTGCTCCGGGCCGCAGCGCTGCACTACCTGCTGGGCATCATCATCCTGACAGCTCTGCCCAGCCTGGTCCTCTGGTACTACTACGCCACGCACCGCAAGAGGAGACGCACCCTCTTCTTCCTCACTCTGGCGCTGTTCTCTCTGGCCTACATGTATTACCTCTTCATCACAGAGATTCTACCGCGTGGGGACATCAGCCATCTGCAGCTGTGCACTGTGACTGCCGGCATGATCCTCACCATCGGATCTCTCATTCACACCAAGAGAGGCCCAGGGTTTCACAGCACCTCCTATCACAGCCAGAGTGAGGAGGTCAACAAGGACTCTACACATCTAAATGGATCCGTCCAATCAGGGGTCTCCTCCTCCTCTCCTCCTGCCCTGACAGAAAAGTGGAGCAGATGCTCTGTGTGCAAAACAATGCGACCCCCGCGAGCCGGACACTGTCGAACCTGTGGATCCTGCGTCAAGCGTCTGGACCACCACTGTGTCTGGTGGGTTGGATTTGGTATTATAACATCATTATGCTTATTTTAATTGTACATTAACACCTCATCATGAAAGGGAATATTGAATTATGATAGATTAGATAACTACCCTGCAATTACACAACAACGTTCAAGTCTTAAGCAAAACCTCCTTCTGCTCCCACGGGTTTCCTCAGGGCCGTGCACAGACAGTTAGGGGAGCGGGTGCTCAATTGAAAAACTCTTTGCATTCAAACATTGTTTTTAAATAGAAACTGCTCCCAGCAAAAATGTCTTGAAATGTAATGTTGAACTAGATAGCTGATAAACTGGGGTCCGTCTCAGGTCGACCAGGAAGACAGGGTATCTATTTTTTTGTGAGCTTTATCAGAGACTTTCCTGAACTGCACACTCACAAGAACATTGAAGATGATGAAGTCAGGTTTATAAATCTATTTATACCTCATGCACAGTTTCTGAATTGTTTCATTGTCTAATATAGTCTTACAACCTACAGACAAAAGAATAAAATGTATATATGATGTTAATCTTCCTGTTTATTATTCACATTTACTATATAGATAGCAACTCCAGAACCAACCATGATTTACTGTGAGTATACTGAATCTACTACCACCAAACTAGAATAACCTACATGATAATCTGACCAGGAAATATTCAATAGTCTTTCAAATGTAAACTTCACATACCATCTCTAAGTTATTTTAAATACAGCAGGTATATGAACCCAACATATCCAGGTCAGCTTGGGTCTCACAGATCGTTGTCTTGTGGGTCTGTGTTGTGTTTGTGTGTTTGTGTTGAGGTGTTGCAGGATAAACAGCTGTGTCGGACAGGCAAACCACCGCAGTTTCCTGCTGACCCTCTTGGTGTTCGTGCTGACCTCTCTGTACGGGATCAGTTTGGTGCTTTGCAGCATCTGTCCTGGTCAGTATGTCATGACGGCTCTCTTCTACTGCCCCGGTGTCTACAGCCAGTCCAGGTACAGCACTCTATATATCATAAATACGTGTTTATATATCACATGTCCTGTCTCATCCTAACAACTACATCAGGAGTTCACATTGAAAAGTTCACCAAATTAATATAAACACAAAAATGTACTTTACTTATTGCTATTAGATAATAGGTATGATCAATAAACCCTTTCCAATGAATATTAGTAGAATTTGTAAGGACATATATTAAGTAAAGTAAAGTTAAGTAGATTCAAGTAAAGTAAAGTAAGGTACTTTTTTCCCCCTCTATTACAAATGTTTTTTTTCATTATTATTTCATTATTAATCTTTCCTCCTTCCTTTTTATAAATTGATTTTCCAAAGAAAATGGGCCAATGGTTTTTAGTTGTGACCAGAACTAATAAATACAAAATACTGTGCATTTCAAACATTATATTTTATTGTTTCTCTGTTTTCACAGCTCAGCCCTTTGCTTCACGTGTGCGTGGTACAGCAGCATTGTAACAGCTGGACTGCTTTACCTGCTAGTGGTGCAGGTTCTAAATATCAGCTTCAACGTGACGGAGCGGGAGGCTCAGCTGGCTCTGAGGAACAAAACGGGCCAGAGCCGCCTGTGGGGACTCGTCATCCACACAGGAGAGTATTCTCGGGGCTTCTGTCAGAACTGGGTTGAGTTCCTCACCATGACAGATGCTTCAGTGTCTCCTCGCTCCAGCCTCCCTGACTTGGTCTAGTTTCTCTTTATACTTTATAATGATCACAGACTGTTAATGCAGCCTGTCTGAAGAATTTCATCTCCAGTATTTCCTTGGATTTATCAGCTGATGACTTCCAATGCTCTCTGCATTCCACCCTCTTTAATGTCATACATGACAAACTGTCTTTATCTCTGAAATAAGTTGCAGGGGAATATTCAAGTGTTGGTTAGTGTTAACTGTTTAAAAAAGTACACACTACATGTTTGTTGAATTGTCTCTTTATGAAATAAAGCTGCAGGCACTGTCATGTTATTTTACATATTTCTATACCTGCACAAATTGAACATATCATCTGCTGTCTGACTGATTTCTACATATTTTGAGAATGTATGAAAATGAAATGGTAAATAATAAAAAAATATTGCAGTAAATGAAATGTGACTCTGTGAGGTTCAAGTCGAAGAAGAACAACATGTGGCCTGGTCGTCACATGTCAGGAAACAAAATTGCTGGATGGAAGGAGACGGGAGCAATAATATATATTCACAAACATCTACGATATGAATAGTAATAGAATTAAAGGGTGACCCCAGAGGAAAGGCCATGCTCTATATTGTTGTTTTTATATTGTTGTTTGTAAAGTGCACCAACCACACCAAGGCAATTTCCTGTATGTGAAAATATACAAGGCAATAAAAAGAATTCTGATTCTGATTCTGATTCTGAATAATTTTCATTTCAGTAAGTTGTCACCTTGTCCTCTTTCAGCCACAACTATACTTAATCATCTTCAGTTCTGATTCTGCTGCTCGATCAACTAAATGCACCAAACAACATGACTTCAGTTTTTTACAATTGCTCATCTAAATGGGTTAACGTGATCATCTGTAATATTTATTAGCCCAGGGATGCACATGCAGCCATGTTACCGTCTCCTGCAGGCTCCGGTTATGATCCTCCTCCTGAAGATCTATGGCATATTTTCAATCTTTATTCAAGTGAGTGGTTTTTCAGTGTTTGAGGAGGACTGAAAAAAACCTCCCATAGATGTCACCCAGTGGAGACGCTGGTTGGACTTACTTGTCACTCCCACATGGTTCCAAGGAGTAGAGTCATAACATCCTGGAGCGGTTTCAGTCATCTTTACTGTAAGACTGATACAATCTGCTTTTATTTATTTAATTTTCTCTGCACTCCCTTAATCTAATGGCGTTTGTCCAGCACTCTCTTATCGTTTGAGTGGTTCCCCTATTGCACTGCCCAGACCTTCAAATTAAAAGATGTGCAGGAGCTGCTTATATAAAAAACCAACTGCAAATACTATTTATTCATATAGGATTAATGTAATTGCGTATTGTAATCTGTAATATTTACATTTCTGATACCATAATATTGCAAACTAAACACTACTCGCCTGCAGTGTCTCCCTGCACGCACTGTCCATTGTCTCCCATTATTAACAATCTTAATGCACATCTTGTGGAGAGCAATCGTTTGAACTGTTTAAATCAATACATTTCCTCCATTTAAAATCACTCAACTCAAAGGTTTACATGGCGTCTCCACTCCAGAGTTCAGTCGGTAGGAACGGTCTCTCCCCTGGTGCCACCCTCAGGACAATCAGTGCATTCCACCTAGTAGTGCTCTCTGGATGTAAAGTTGTTGTAAAGATGTCATATGATCTCTGTAATTAGTGTTGTATGACTTCACTATACACTCATTGAGATGCAGCTTAATGACAACATTGTGCTGGATAACAAAATAAACTGGACACGGTCATTTATCCTCTTTTAAACCCATGAATTATAACTCAGTGAGTCATAGCGCCTCCTCTGTGCTACACAAAAAAAGCTCTATATGTCAAGCATTACTATTCACTTTAATTTGTTCATGTGTGTTGTATTCAGTACCACAGATACAGTTGTTGGTTTATCTGAGCGTGATCGGTCACATGTGAAAATCTGAGAATGCAAGTCTTTACTCTCTTGTTAATTCTGTAATTTAAGATTTAATAGAGGCTATATTGTACATGTTCAGTTCTCATTATCATTCACCATGTGAATAACCTACAGCCAAACGTCAGTGTAACATCTAGTTAGTTTTAGAATTTAGTGGCAGAGCCTAAAGACGATGGGGACCTCAGGTTTGTATGCTATGTTTTGGTTCACCACAACACAAAGCGACAACCACTGGTCACACTCATAGACTGGTCACACTGCAATGAAATGTGGTATGATCATATGTCAAATTACTAAGGCGTCTCACATTGAGTTGAATATTTTCTCTTTTCCAACACGTTTATCCGTGACCATCTGGAAAATTATGGAATCAACACTGAGTTTACTATTGATTGCTCTGTGGCTCTCTTTGTTTTTACTTAGCATTTCCGATGATCATCAACCTGCCATTTCACACATGGCTCAAGAGTAAACACATCCATGATCTGTCCTCTAGCGCCACCCTCAGGCCAACATAGAATCCTAACAACAACACAGATCTCATGGCTTCACCGGCAGATTCAGCAAATTGAACTATAAACGCTCTATCTGTGAACTATAAACTCTCTATCTGTTGTGCAATCCTGAGGCTCAGGCACGTGCACAGATAGACCCTTAGTGCTCAAGCACTGGCCCTTTTGCCCTGGATGAGAAAAGTGCCCTTCTACTGGAGCCCAATTTTTTCTTCATTCATCAATATTTAAGAATAAAAATTACTCTCTATGTCATCAATTGATGATTGCTGGTTGTACATCCAATTGCCCTTAAAGGATATTAAAGGTTTTCTTTTATGGACAACTTTGGTTAATCACAAGCTGCACAAACCAAGCTAGAGCAGCAGAGGAACCCAGCAGCCAGCAGGGGGCATCACAGCAGACTGTGATTCTTGTAAGGCATCCGAAGACAAGGTTGGAAAAGTACTGGGTTATTCTCTAACAATAGGTTTTTAAAGTATGTTAAATCATCCAGTATCTAAAAGCCAAAAATATAAAAGTAACTTTTAAGTAAGGCTGTCAAATATATGTAGTAAAGTAGAAAATATTTTCTCTGAAGTTTTAGTGATAATTTGTCAAAGTTATTAGTGTGCTTAATTCCTTGAGACAATCATCGTGGTGGCCTAGTCAGCAAAGCGTTTGCTCTTCTACAAGAGAGACCAGTTCGCTTCTGCGCAGGATGTGCGCAATGGGCTTCTGCGCAGGATGTGCGCGCGCATTTTTTTTAATATTTAATTTTATATATATTTTTTTATATTAAATTTGTCATCATCATCATCATCATTTCTCCGCGCTGGCTCAGGGGTAAATGATATTGGTCTTCACAGGTGACTGACCTACCAAGCCTGTAGCCGCCACCCCCCACAGGAGATTATGTGCTTGTGTGTGTGTGTATGTGGCCGCGGAGCTTCCCGGTTCTTCACGGCACTACGCTGGTGCTTTTCACAGCGCTTCTACCTCCGGTGCGTCCCCGAGGTTAGAGGATGATCATGTGACGTTAATGTATTGTTTTACATTGGATGTGTCACGTCATGATAAATCAGTCTCCTATGTCGCCTGTACCAGGAGCCGCTCCTGTCACTGGTTGTCTTGGCTCGCTGTCTGGCCGGTAACCAGCCGTCCGGACCGCTCCGTGAAGAAGGAGGAGGAGATGTTTCTTTACTTGAAATGCAGCCACTTTATTTCTCGGATATACAGCAGGAGCAACACCCGCATCACCTCTAGGTGCTCCGTCACTTCTCCTTATAAACACACTTTTAGCGTCTTTTCCCACAATACCCAGGTGCACTACGTCACACACTACAAACTTTCCTTAAAGGGGCAGGCCATACCTGCGCCACAACAGCTCTCGGTCTCATATACAGATGGCAAGAGAAAGCAGAGAGGGATTTTTACACACTGTGTGATAAAGATTCCGACAGTAAAGGCAAGGGGTAGTGATGGATAAGGTTTTCAACAAGTTAAGTCTTTCATTCTCACTTTCCACCTTAAAACTATGAAATGAACTAAACTATGAACTAGTTCAGAATTTAAATGGTGAACTATGAACGTGAACTATTCATGTTTACTTGTATGAACTGAACTTTGAACTAGTTCATGAGAGGTGTGAACTTGCACAACAATGCCGGCAGCATCAGACAAACAGGTAAAGACGGTGTTTGTGCAATCCCCCGACGTTGTTTGGTTATAAATGAACCACAACATTAGCGCCGCTGAAAACAAACAAAAAACTCAGCTGTTTACTGACGTTTGTCATATTTAATGAAGAGAGACAGGGAGAGAGATACAGACAGGCAGACAGACAGATAATTTAATGGCAGTTTTACTGTTCTACAAATTAGACAAGTTCACTAGTTTTGTTTAATTTAAAATCGTAATTATTGAAATGAAAGGTAGGTCTTAAGTTGAGCTGGTGAGGTATATTGTGTTATATTACTAGTGTAATGCTGCTTATGCTTCAACTCTGTCAGAAAACAGTACAAAAAATGTGTGTGTACTGTGTTGTCAGCTTTATAGAGATTATGTAGGTCACTCTTGATAATTATGCACAACATTGATTTATCTCATTTACAAAATGTGCAGCTTAATGCCAAGAAAAGAGAGACTCTAAAAGCAGAAGGACAGGGAGCTGCAGCAAGCAGGTCAGAGTAGCAGCTCTCTTTTATCTTGGATCAGGCCATGAACTAGTAAAACAGATGAGGGAGAATCAGTAACCCTACCTGGTCCAGAGGAGCCCATCACATCACTAACTCATTTATTTATTCAAATTGATAATTTGAGTTAGTTTGTTAACAAAAATAAATATATAAGTTGAAAATATCCTACTGTGTTTTTTATTTGCTAATTATTATTATTTTTTATTTCATAAACAATTTTGGCGATGGGTGCAATTTTTTTGGTTTGAGCACCTGCCCCCCAAAATGTCTGTGCACGTGCCTGCTGAGGCTACACATATTTTATAGCTTTACTGGTAGAGCTGTAAGGATATATTATTACATGCTATATGAGTCTCATGTCATATTTGTATGTGATTGTTTGTGTGTGTGCGCGTGTGAGTGTGTCTGCTATTGCTGTTGGCGATGGGCTGTTAACAAAATATTCAGTCCAATTTTCGCTGTGATGATTTACAGTATGATTTACAGTTATATCATCAATATATTTGGTGTTGGTCGGTTTATAAGAAAGATAACACAAAAGCAAATGAGCGGATGTGCAGGGAACTTGGTGGAAGGATGTGATATGGATCAGGGAGGAACCCTATTCAACATTTTCAGTTTTCCCAGGAACTAATTCATGGATCATGATGAAAAACACAGATATATTTAGGAAACTGATATCTATGAGTGTGTGCAATTAAGTGCAGTTGAATTAAATTTTAAGGGGACTGCTGGGTATGCGCTCTACAGAGATTCGGATATTGTCAGATTGTGGAGGTTGAATAATTTAAGTCGTTCTTTATTTATTGTTGGCTTTAATATTTTGAAAAATTGTCCCAAGCACATGGTGTACTTCAGAAAAAGTTCTGAAGAAATTGTTATATTTATTGTTAGTAAGTGACTACTGACCGGACATGAGCACTTTATGTGGCCAATCAGATTCCAGCTGGGGCCAGTGCCCCCCTGGCTCCACCCTTTTATGTACCAAGTCAGATACATTTTTCCTGGAAGTCAGAGACAACATTTCTGACTGCTACACTTTGTCCCACTTGTTAGAAACAATAACAGAATTATCCATTAACTGGTAGGAAATTATCCATCATCCTTATAAATATGATTTAGTTGCAGCTATACTGTGTTGAAATCCAATACTGTCTAATTCAACTGATTTCATTCATCATAAAGAGCCTTGGATGTTATCACTACTTTCATTTGTTAATGAAGTGTAACACATATAAGACAACTTTTCATTCAGACTTTTGATGTGGTGTGACCAGAGGCCAGCAGTGGAGAAAAAATAGATTGGAATTATGTGTGAAGTTGGAATAATAGAATGATTTGTCATTCTTTATCCTTTTGACAGTGTGGTATGAACTAATTTCCACCCCACAGGAACTATTCACTTTCTGACAGGCTTACCTGTTGGAACTGGCAAGGTATGTACTGTAGGTTGGAGGAATCTTTGTGCTGGGGCATGTGTCTGCCTGCACTGGTCTGATTCCAGCTCATTACACTAATTCATCTCATCAGCCCTCCTGCTCCAGGATTCTTTTTTCAGAGTGTGCAGCAGCCGACCTCCTTTAAACTGATCAGAACAACAGGCAAACCTGTTAATGTTGAAAACGTTTTCTACTCCTCTGAATTTACAGTTTAATCAAGTTCCCTAATTATTTTATATTGTTGCTTTAAATGCTTGTAGTATCATATCATGAAAACAGTCACCAGGAGAGACTGTGGGTTTGTTGATCTTGGAAACAGCTGTTGTGTTTCTTCTCTTAGTGACGGCCTCATACAGAATAAATCATCACGATACTTCCGACCAGTAATTGCAAGTTGAATGATGAGTGGAAAGTGTTTATTGACGTTAAACTTGCAGAGGAGACGTTGATTACGTGGTGCTGCATGAATCGAATCTGCATGTGCATTTGTGTTGTCTCATGTTTTACTATGGCAACTGCTGACGGATGGATTTAATTCTGTGCTCTCGGCAGCAGAAAGCCCTGGAGGGCAGCGGGAGCTTTGTTCCTGTTTAGATTCCTGTTCTGTTTAATCTCTTGCTACGCGTGGGAAGCTGTATAATGACATACCATTATCAAATACTGTGCTTTCCAATTCAAACAGCCTGACAGACAGGATATATTGTGTATCCACTTTTTCTAGAGGGTATGAAGACTCCTGGCAAGTTTCACCCTCTCACATGATTGATTTCATTCTGCCCTGGCAAGACTAAAAAGCTTAGCTTGTGGCTGTGACTGTTTGTGGGTTTCTCTGAGGCCTGTTTGAACCCATCCCAGCTCCAGGGTCTTTATGTATGTGTGCGTGCGCGACTGTGTGCGTGCGGGCTCGCTGGGAGGGAAAGGGGTATCTCGTGCTCCACTATATAAAGGGTCGTTGTGCAGCACCTCAGCAGCAAGCCTCCAGATCTTCACCGGCTCTCTCCTCCATCATCATTGCTGCAGCCGACCCTGCTCCTCAGTGACAATGACTTCCCTGCTGACAGCGCTGGGCACCGTGCTCTGCTTCCTGACGGTGTCCTCTGAGATCATGCCACAGGCTGACTTCAATCTGCAGGAGGTAAGACACATAACTGGGTAAAGTAGCCTTTTATTAGAGTCATAGTGGTGTTTTTGTCGTGCATGTATACAAATCATTTTGATTGCCTGTCACCTTTAGAAAGTGGGTGTCACATTAAGTTATTTAATGACAAGCATCGAATAAACTACAATTTATAAAACCATCTGCATCCTCCATCATGGAGGTTTGTTCGTTGGTTTGCTTATTTGCAAGCAAGTCTACACCAAAAATACAGAGTCGTATAAATAAATATGGGTCATGGAAGAAACAATTAGATAATATTAAATTAAAAATCCAGATCTACTAAGGGGGCAGAAGTATAAACTCTACAGAGTACCATTCTTTCATTTTAAATTTGATTGATGTTCGATTTCTTGGCCATTTTTTTTTAACATGCAACAACTATTTACTTGAATGAGTTGTGTAGTATAATCTTTTAAGGAGTAAAGTGAGATTTGTGGGGAAAACAAAACATGTGAGGAATCACATGTTTTGTGATTCCTCAAAAACCTGCCACCACATTCTTAGCTTTGCTTCATAATACATTTTAATGGGGATTGAATGCATAAGTGAGTCTGGGTGAAAGTTTATTCTGCTCCTGTTTAGTCTATTATAGACTAAACAGGAGCAGGGGCACAGTTTGATACTGGAAACTAAAATTATTAAAATGAACAAAGCAACCGAGGATGGTAAAATGACTAAACCGACTGTTTTAAGTTCACATGCTCACAGGGCAGCTACAAGTGTTAAGTATATATGTTTTGTTCTGTTTTCTTTCTGCTATGTCTGCCTTCTGTGGGCCCACAGATGGCGGGTAAGTGGTACCTCATTGGATTTGCCACCAATGCCCAGTGGTTTACCGCCCGCAGGGCCAGCATGAAGATGGGCACGGCCGTTTTCACCCCTACCGCCGATGGGGACCTGGACATGTCCTACGCCAGTCTCACGTGAGTGCGAGAGGACGGACAGGGAGGAAGAAAGAAAAAACAGATCAGTGATGAAACCGCTGCTCATGTTTTAATGGTGTCTTTGCAGCTCTGATGGCTCTTGTTGGAGAATGAGCGGCCTGGCGAAAAAGACTGACATGCCTGGAAGGTTCAAATACACCAGTGAGAGTGAGTGAACAAACACAAAGAGGCAGGCAACAGTCACAATTAAACCATTCTTAATCTTCTGCTTCACACGATGCATGCTCCTCCCCTCTGACAGGCTGGGAGAACGACAACGACATGCGCATGGTCGATGTCAAGTACGACGAGTACGCTCTGACTCACACCATCAAGACCAAAGGAAGCGATATCACCATTGTCAACAAACTATATGGTAAAGTTATCTGATGCCACACTCTGTCCAGTCGATGTAAGTGTGTGCAGCAGCTCAGTTCAGTATCTTAATCAATACAACGCTGCTCGACAGGTCGTGGAGTTCACCTCAGCCCAGACCTGCTGGAGAAGTTCAGGCAGTTCTCCTTGGAGACCGGCATCCTGCCCGGGAACGTTGCTTTCCTGCCAACAAATGGTACTTTTTTTTAATCTATAAACAAGACTGATCTTATGCAATATTCAAATTAACTTTGATTTTTTCTTTCTCTCTTTAGGGGAGTGCCCATCTGCTTAGTTCTCTGCCTCGGTCATCGCCCGTCAGCGATGCTGAAGACGCTAACCTTTGTTGTGAATACTACAATCAATCAAAGTTTTTCCAGTTGATTTGATTTGCCCTTTGAAATGTTGTATTAAGAAGTGTGTAAACCTGATGTGAAACATTAAAAAAAGCTTTGCTTATAATTGTGTTTGATAGTTTGCATTTGTTCACAAAATATTATTTAAAGATTACCCCAGCGGAGTCCTCGCCTACATCAGAGGGTTTTTCAGTAAAGGACCCTCTTGAGTGTCCCTTGGAAACATTTGATATAGCCTGTTTTTAACTGTTCTACATTATGTGAAAGAACTATAACAAGGTCTAAGAAAGATATTGGACATATTTTAACATGTTTCCTCCATTAACGCAGAATACCCATATAACATGATTTAATGCATGAAAAAAACGATGGAAACTATTCAGACCCCCCACGCTCTGCAGACCCCCATTTGAGAACCACTGGCCTACATCTAGAAAAGTCCATTAGTCCCTTAGTATGTGTGCACTGGAGGCTTAAAGTTTCCACATCACACTTGGCTGAAAGTTGCATAATGAAGCACAGCTTGTATCACAAACCATGCTTGTACATACTAATGGTTCCCTGTGGGGGTTTTGTCCCCTAGAATTGCTGTGGAAAAGATTTTTTCCATGTGTGTTTGGCCATTTTGTTATTTCACAAAGACAAACATGCATGCACATCATGATACCAGTTCACAGAGTGGTTTTACTCTATTCTACTGATGAACATGAAGTACTGCACAGAGACGCAGTGTAGCTCATACATAGTCAGGTCATCAGGACACTGCTAACATGGATGGAAACACTGCATGTTCCAAACTTAAGAAAACTTGGCTTTTCAAATGTTCTAAGTAGTAAGTTTATTCCAACCTAAGAGCAACACAGGGTTTTGGTACAATTTTTTTTCAGATCTCCACAGGGCTCCTATGAGCAAATAAAAGACATACGGCTAAAATACTTTGCTTTTATTACCTTTTTTTAACAAATACGTTGAAGTACATCCATAACAACACGGTTCAGATTTTGTTTTTATCAAGTGTTTACATCTACACGTTTTGTACAGATTTGTATACAAAACAATAATTTACGTCCCATAGAAGTCTAGTTACACTTAACTATACAACAACTTGTAAATGAAATAAATATAAAAACGGAAATGGTCACAGGTGATAACAAAAAAAATGTAAAAAGCCATTGTACAAGTAGACCACCAGCACCTGTCTTCTGAAGTCTCACCTATAAAAAAAGTGACATACATTTTCCCTTTCTACTGGCAACGGTACATCTGTGTTGGTGAAAAGAAACTGCAGTTCATAGTTTCATAACACAAGCACCAGATATACTGTATGATTCTATTGAGGCCGGACTTACCTCAGGACAATGATGTCACCTTTCCACGATTCAAGCCTAATATTGGATCATACTGATGCTTAGAGATTATGCTTTTTTCAGTGAGTTAATAGATATAAAGTCAATTATAACAAGTTTGTTCATCAATAAAAGAAACCATCTGTTGGAGCAGCTCGTCATCAGCAATGTTGAAAACAAACATTATCATCACATACATTTTTTTTGTCTTCAAATTAGTGGGATTTGGGTTTCCAGGCAACATCTCAGTCAGTGCTCGCTCCGCCGCTTAGGGCACTTGTTTGGAACCTCCAGTATGACTACCGATTTAAAAAGATTAACATCCGACAACTGTGTGATAATCCAGTGATCGGGTAGTGATCATCCACTACTTCACTCTGTATTTTGTGTCAATTCAATATTCGCAGTTGACGAAACTAAAAAAACGACTGATCCTTTCTCTGGGTGTTGAGCTCAGCCGGCCGTGTGTTTATGTTAACACAACAAAAAGCATTATGTCACAGGGTGGTGAGGTCTGAGCACCGGAAGAACAACAGATGCTTTTTTTGTCACTCGCACTCCATCTCTCTCACACACATTCATAATTACATACATGACATGTTTACTGCATTTAAAATGATCTTTACCGAGATGACAAGTGCTACTGTGAACAGGTTGCTAATCCTTACTGCTGTGTTTAGTACTTATTTTTTTTAAATGATGCAAACGTTTTGCAAACGACACTTCTGTTTTGAGACAAATAATTAGGACCAATGTGACTGAGAACTGATTGCTGCCTGCAAAAATCATAACGTGTATCTACAAAGAGACATTTGCACAATCTGCCATGCACACTGTCACCGGCAAGGGACATGCAGTTAAAAGTGCAAGTCTACAGAGGGGTTCTGCTGCTACCTCCGACCGAGCATTAATGTTATGTACACGTGTTTACATCTCTGAACAAACATTAGGCTGAGGATCAGAAAGGAGCAAAAACAACAAGTGCAGCGAACACATACACATTATTTCAATGTGAAAGGTGTTGTGCTGAGGGTGCAGTGATTGGGGTGTGATAGTTGCTTCAACATTGTTCTGTTTTGTGGCACAGTATTTGGCTCGGTCAGAGTCACTCTGCCTTCCCGTCCTTGTGGTGGCGCACGATATGCTGGTTCTTCTCCGATGGTCGTCGGAAACCTTTCGAGCAGATCTCACAGCGGTGTGGATAGTCTTTTGTGTGAATGGAAATCACGTGTCGCTTGAAACCCGAGGCGTCCCCGGTGCTGTAGTCACAGTACTGGCACTGGTAAATTCTCCTCTCCTTCTGACCTTTGCCAATAACTACAGTCACACTGCTGGCTAAACTGGCGGCACTGACCCTAGCAGCAGGGCTGGTGCTACTCGAGCTGCTAGGTGCAGACTTTTTAGGTGACACAACTGGAGTGTTCGTCTCTGTCCTCTTACCCTCACTCTTTTCAGGAGAGGACTGTGGCTCCTTTGTGTGGACAGACAAGATATGGCGACTGAGAACAAAAGGGTCTGCAATTTTAAAGTTGCAGTGCCGGCACTGGTGGAGTTTCTTGGTGCGATGGGCTACTGAGTGCTTCTTTAGTTCGGATGGTCGGTGAAAGCCTTTCCCACAGACAGCACATTTGTGTGGATAGTCCTTGGTGTGAACAGATATGATATGGCGTTTCAGGTCACTGGAGTTGGAACTTTTGTGATCACAGTGGGCACAATGGTGGGTCTTATTCTCCTCGTGTGTTAGTCCGTGCTGCATTAACTCCTCTTCCTCAGCAAAGGTCTGGAAACAGCGCTCACATTTGTATGGCATCTCCTTGCTATGCTTGGTCTTGATGTGTGTCTTGAGATTAGAGGAATCGGCCGACTTGTAGTCACAGTACAGGCAGGAGTAAGGCTTCTCGCCCGTGTGCGTGCGCATGTGTTTCTTCAACTCTGAGGGGTGTCGAAAGCCTTTTCCACATTCCACACAGATGTGAGGGAAACTTTTACTGTGAACAGCCAACAAGTGCCGATTGAGAAGTCCTTGCTCAGCAGTTTCATAGTCACAGAACTTGCATTTATGCATCTTGGTGGGGGTTGGAGGCTGCTGGCTCTTGGGCTCTCTGTGGTGGTGCTGCAGTCTGTGAGAGAATAGCGCAGCCTGCTGGTGGAACTCCTTACCGCACATTTCGCACTCGAAAGGAGCCTTGCTGCTCAGGGCGTGCACCTCCATGTGGTTGTGAAGGCTGGCTTTCTTGTTAGTGGTGAACTCGCAGTCTGTACACTGGTACTTTTTCCTGGTCAGAACCTCTTGGTGATGATTCTTGGTGTGGCGTTTCAGGAAGCCTCGTGACTTGAACTTCTTACCACAAAGCATGCAGGGGTACACCGTCAGAGGCTGACCATACGGACCGATGATAATGGCTGGAGAGAATAAGGACAAGAGGGAGAGGGAAGTGACTACATGGTCATATATGTGATTGTCCAATTAACATTTAGTCATTCTAGCTTATAACAGTGATAAAATCTTTCATTCATTAATGTATTGATAAGTATGTAGATTCAACTTTTTTTTAACTAATAATACCAATTTCAAAAGGCCCCTGCAGCGACATTATTGGGGGGGAAAATGCCAGATCGAGTTGCTGCTTATAAAACTCATACATTTTCTTCCACTACAGCTTCACATTAAAACGGTTTAACGATGAGACGAGTTGACTTTGCACAGGATACAAGCAAAGTTCAACTGCTGCTTTGGGGGAGAGGAGCTGGAGAGAAACAAGGTTAACACGGTTGGCTCATACACAGCAATCTTGAGAAACCCTTACACTGTACGTTCGCTGAATGGAAGACTAGTTTTTTCCTTATATTGACAAATCCTGTTTGTGTTTATTTTTTTCATTTGACCGCTGGTTATACAGGAAAAATCATTTTGAACAATGATTACATGAATTGAGCAATTATTATGAATCAATTATATAAAAATATTATTAACTTGTTAGAAAAAAAATCATTTGATTGCACTTGTGGCTTTCCTGTTAAATGCATCCCTTCTTTTACTGCTGAGCATGGCACTGCATCACTGTAGCATCTAAAGGCCTTAAGTATGTTGTGATCTAAGAATTATAAATTATATGCAAAACTGGCCTGAGGAGGCAACTTCCATATCCAATGTGAGGATCTTACCTGTCTGGACCTGTCGAGGTTCAGACCGCCTCTGCTTCTTGGTGCGTTGTCTGTTGATTTCGTCGACCCCGTCCGATTCATCAATGTGCAGGAGAGCACTGGCTGCCCCGTTGCGGTTTTCACAACTTTCACTGTCGTCCACACCTGTAAGAGGGACAGAATGTTTTTCAAAACACAAAAATATACACCATCAGCACCGGCAAAGCCTAAAACCAAGGCACACAGAGACGTGGTGGATGCACAGGCTACCAGTGTTGTTTTAAAAGCAATTTAATAGACAAGGGTGCTGACCATAAGCAGCCGCCCAGGCCACAGGCATGAAGTCCTTGCTTAGAGACACGCTGTCAAACGAGCGGTCGTGAGTTACTGGCTCTTCACCTCCTACCACCACCTCCATATATACCTCATCAGTCACCTTGGACCCACCTGCAGATGAGCCCAACATGTACAAAACCACAAAATCTAGTGACGTTTAGTTTCATGACATGTCATCCCCGCTAACCCTAACCCGTCAACTCACCGTGGTTTCCTTGATTGTGATGAGAATCCCCGACAGACATGTAAACCATCTTCTCTCTGAGCGTTTGGCCTGAAGACTCGGTTAACCGTACACTCTCCGTGTCTCCGTCGCTGATATCAACAGATTCTCCTGCAGAATTAACACATCTTTTAAATACCCCACTTTTAATAATAATGAAAGTATAATAAACAGATACATCTTTTGTATTTTATGAGGGAACATCAAATCAAATCCTAAAGAAAAGTAGAAAGTTAACTGCAACTCACCCATGTCATCCTCCCCAGAATCAGCCTTGAAGATGTAGACCTTTATCACCTCCTGCCCGTCTTCATCCTTCTCCACTTCCTGGTCCTCCACTGCTCCCTCCACTGTGACTTCTGTTCCATCCTCTGATACCATTTTACCAGCTTCGTCCACTGGGAAAGGACACGCATCAAATTTCATATAAGATTTAATTCAAGTTATTTGGGTCTGTCAGCCAGCAGCTGGTGATAAGATAAATGCATAACACCTCGACCGCATTTAGCCAAATTTGGTGAAGATGCAGCTGGAGTGTGATTTGACTATTTCCGAATATCTATATATTAATTAAGCAAATTGCAATGAATACTTCCCATAAATGCAGATGAAATTTTGGATAGATTTGGAACATCTTTACCCATTTGTAAAATGAAAGCTGCTCCTGATTAATAATACAAGTCCTGTCTGAGAGCTGAACAATCAGTAAAACTTGGGAAGAAAAACTAAACATACTTTCATTGACACTTTACCAAATATTTGCATTTCATGTGTTAAAGTAGCTTGAAGCTGATTGGTCCCAGTTTTAAAAAGGCAACTTTGTACTTTGGCAGTTGTATTTAAAACACCAACAGTTGAGCTTGTCAATGTAAGGCTTAAAAATATAAGACCACTGTTGTGACTCAATACGTCCAAATCTATTTTAATGTAGTATTTAAAATATATGTATTATTACCAATACAAATTGTGATTAAGTCATGTAAAAAGAAATAGCCATCCCCATGATTCCCAAAATTCTAGGTATCAGATATGTCAAAGGAAACTGGCTAAAATAATGAGTTCCTCCTGGGTTATGTTTACTGACGCATCAAGGTCTCTAAATTGTGTCCAGGACGGCCTTAGTATACAGCATATCCACAGGGTAACAGCTATAGAAGAATGAGGAGACAGACCGTGGTGGTCTAATTTGTATCTGGCGTGAAGTTCTCTCAACCCACCTCGAAGGGGTAATTTGAGCAATTACGTTCTAATTTGTCTAAAACGCATTTACACTAAACTTTTTTTCAGATCAGCCTGATATCTGATCCACCAAGGAAACAGAGTTTGAATGTGGTCTAAGTATGCTTTCGACAGGAGCAATTGCACTATTTAAATCCAATCTCTGTACTGCAGGGCTGTAAACTTACATGATATCATTAGATAATCTCCACAGCCATCTTGGTCATCCTCCTGCTGCTCTGAGTCCAGCCCATCTTCTGGGATATCGCCCATGGCAACACCTTCCTCCTCGCCCTCCAGAGCCATCACGCAGGTTTCTACAGCAACGTCTTCATCTTCATCGCAGTGCACATACTCCGAAACCACATCCTCGACAGCATCCTGGATGACAAGCTCGTCTGGGGCAAACCTGTGAACCGCCATGCCTTCCCCTTCACCTTCCGACACCAACACAGTCTCTTGAAGCTCCACAACAAACTCCTGTCCGCCGGCACCACCTTCATCTGTGAAACAGCGGAACCCAGTTAACCAGAGAACAGATCATTAAATGTTGCTGATTTGCTACTGACATGACACAATACAAACATGTTGATTCAAACTATTTTACTTTTAATGTAATATTCAAGCTAACTAAAAAAACTAAAATATCCAACTTGGTGAAACGCCACATCTAGCAGACGTTACAAAAACCCACAGTAATACAAGCGTGGTGACTTACCCGATCCGTGTAATATTATTTTAGGCTCTTCGGAATGTATTGCAAGCCTGGTGACATTCTCATCCATTGTCCTCGCACTGCATTTGTTACTGGACAGCTGAAAGCAGATGAGGCAAATCTTAGATCTTAATAACCAAAGCTGGTGGAAGCAGGGAAAACATTAAAACCATCCAGAGCCCAACAGCAAGCAGTCAACAACTGATTGACCCTTGTTCTATGTGTGAGACATCTGCGGAGGGCTAACGATTTAAATCTGCTCACACAAACACAAAATTTTCAACTATTTGGATTTTAAAACAGTGATGTTCAAACATTATAACATAGTACGTAAACCTCAAGTAGATTTGTTTTGAAGGTGAACCACGGAAAACTACAATGAGCATGTTACCCGTTGCGTGTTTAAGAGAAACATTGTGTCTGTGGTTAATTTGATATGATAATTTGAGTCACATGCTGGAAAGGAACACTGGGCTGGTGTTGTACCAAAACAACAGCTGGAATATCTTCAAATACAATTAATACACAGTGATCGGTTAGGGTCTGTTCAGCAGTATATCCTGTATATAAAGATTTCTGTGGGCTGGATAACTTCGTGGACACGCATCACTTTCTACTTAAACAGTTAGACTTATAAAACTTAGTTTTACTCTTCATCAACACTTTTTCTGGTCGTAAGCAAGCACTACTATACCCGTCAAAAACATACTGAAAGGACGCTTTAACCCATACTACATTACTTCTGTTTTATATATGCCATTGAGATGCATTTAGCAAGATTATGTGAAAAGAGCTTCATTTGTTTTTATATTGCATTCAAACGAACCACATAATAGAATATACAAACAAAACAACTGATTTTGACTAAGGGGAACCTCGTGATTCAATCAAGTTACTGACTTGTGTGGTGTTACCTTCTGTCTGCAGAAAGTCAAAGTACTTGTGGCACAACAGCAATGACTGCATCAGCAACAAAATACCAAACACTGCATTCATCATAAGGAGAAATCGTGTGCTACCACAGCCTGTGTCTCACACACACACACACGGGGTGTTGGGATGTAAACAGTGGTGTGGATCCTAGATTGTACCATCCCCCCACCTCCAGGTAGAAGACAACGGTGTGTGTAGATGCGGCTCACACATACACCACGCGAGCATCAGTGTGCAGAAACATGCATTGAACACGGTAATAAGCACCGGGGCGATCGGACGGACCCAGCGTTCCCATCCACGCTGCCCCTAACGTTGTGGAGGCAGACGAGACGATAAGCGGCAGTGTCTCCATCTGTCCACTGGAGAAGCGTTAGCGCCGATTGCACGCAACGCGAAGTCCCGACTGTCCCAGCCACAAAACACGCTCAGCTCCCGCGCATAAATACAAATAAAACCACATGCAGCGAGATTAAACGTGTGGAGAAGCACTGAGGGTTTTTGTATAGTGTCTACCTCGTCTTGGTTAGCGGAAGGGGGGCTAACGGCGCACTCCTTCGCCATCACCGATTTTCATGCACAACCGCGTCCGCCATTTTGTTAGCTTAGTGTCTGGAAGGATGCTAATTTTTTACCGTGGCTGAGAACGCTCCTTCGCGGAGATCCATCTGAATTTTACTAAAGGCTACATCGCACGTTAAGCGGTGCAATCCACTCGATGTGACATTAGCCGGCGATGACTGCCGAACACAAAAAGCCGATTTACCCTGAGCGGGGCTGGCTAGCTCTTTGGAGCGGCCTGAATTACAACAATTACAGCCGCTATCGAGGGCCCGGGCCCGAGGAGAAAAGGGCCCAACCCTCTGCGGCCTCTCAGCGACAATAGAGAAATAAATTAAAAGCCCACATGCATGCAATAACAAAGAGGCACGGACACGCACTAATGCAAACGTAGCTCTGCAAACGGCCTCCTTGGTAGTAAAATGAGCCGCGTACCGGATTCGTGCTGCAGGGATGGCCTCGGTCCGCGTCTCGGCTTTCCCAGGCCGCCTGGTTCCCCCAGACTCGGGCAGGATTCAGTCGGGAATTTTGTGTTATTTGGGCGGGCCGGAGAGGAGCAGAGAAGGAGGGGTCAGGGGTTGTTTCTGGAGCTCCGCTGAAAGCAAAGCGGGACGTGCGGAGCCAGCTTCTTGTTGTGCTACAGCCCCCCGCTCCTCCAGCTCCGAGGCCGCCGTCAGCACGACACGTCACAGCCCGAGAGCGGCAGGAAAATGCGGAAGGGTTTGCGGTGGAAGTCGCAGCGGCAGGAACCAACAGGCCATGTTCCGAAGAGACGCCGCTCAGACGGGCTGCGTGGAGACGAGCACCGCAGCGTTAATTAATGAGTTCATGTCCCCGAGGTTGGTGGAGCTAGTGACGGGGCGAGGGCAGCTTCTGTTCCCCGGTCAGTGCTCACTCCTCTGCGGCATCGAGGTGGTCAATCACAGGTGATTAAACTATGACCCCCCCAATCCGAGTACATCCAACATTCAAACTACACACC
This sequence comes from Pleuronectes platessa, assembly GCF_947347685.1. Classification (NCBI taxonomy): domain Eukaryota; kingdom Metazoa; phylum Chordata; class Actinopteri; order Pleuronectiformes; family Pleuronectidae; genus Pleuronectes; species Pleuronectes platessa. The sequence goes on along the minus strand of NC_070640.1, from coordinate 12,905,066 downwards.
ATTTTACAGTGGAAGCCCCAGTGCCACCACCTGGGTTCATGAAACCAGTTGTTTCTTCACGGTCTCACTCTGCTTTGGCTTAAAGTTTCAATTATCAGTCATTTTGACTATCAAGCCCTTGAATCTGTTTTTACATGAAGAACTAAAGGTTGTAAGGTGTTTGTGTTTACGGTTAGATTATGAAATTTTGGGATGCAGTTAAAATTTAAGCCAGATTTACAGATAATAAAATAACAAAGTGTTCAATCTAAAAATATAAATGACAAAAATTAAAAAAATATATAATTTTTTTATAAATAGATTTTTTTATTTTAACTTGTTATATACATATATACACAATATATGGAGAGTAATGCAGAAACAGTGCCAAGTAGAAATAATACTAGAAAAAGTTACATGATAAAACTTTACCAAAGAGACAGTAAGTATTATGTTAACAGGAGAAAGTAATATGGGATAGTGCACATGATGTTAAATTAATATGATGACAAAAAATTGTAGTATTACAATTATTGCACTTGAATAGTAATATTACAAACAGCAAACATACACTTAAGTCTGTTGATTCTAAATTTCAGGGATACTTCTGTACTTTTTACATTACTTTATTTACCCATTCAAACTGATATTATAAACACAGTGAATATAACTAGCACTACATGTTTAAGAATAAACTAGCAGCTTATGTAAAACTGTTTGTATTAGTGCAAGTTAAAAGTCTTCATCCATGTTAATTAAACAAAACATTGAGTGCTTTACTTCAGATTGTAGGTGCATTTAGCTACCTCTAGCTAGAGCAACATTGTCAATACATAAATATCTCAATAACAATCATTACTACAAAATCCATAATTACAATGTTCCCACATTACTTTAAAATGTACTTTATTACAGATTACATACCCATTGACATAATTTGTAAGGTACAGAGTATGACATATTTTCAATACTTTGAATTACTGTTGTAATTCTCGTTTTTCCTTCAAATGGGTGAAAAAGATACAAATAATGATGTAAATCTGCAATACCTTGCAGAGTGAGGAAGCCAGATCACATACCAAAAGATTAGCTTACACACGGTTGTTTGATAATTCCTAAAAATTAAGTTATTGGATAGAAATAACAAGTCAAAAATACAGACCTCATCATGCAGGTTGTACATTGTGTTTTGTTTCCTTAATATCTCTGTTGGCAATTGGCTTGGTTATTGGCCAGGTGGGCAAAATTGACTTACATTTGAATAAACAACAACTACTTATATTTGCTTGAGTAATGTAGATTTATGTATGTAATCCCATTACATACACAATATATTTATAATCTATATTAATGAATAGTATTCTGATTAACACCTATTTATGTCATGAACCAGGCTGTTAGATTATTCATTTGAATGTTCTTTGTAACTTTCCCTAATTGTTGAAGAATTATACATTTAAAGGTCTAAAAAATAGAATCAAAATGACTCAACATCTGCCAACAGTTATTCTCAAGTTCAATGTTTCAATGTTTATTTACTGATCAACAGAGGTTTACATTTTTTAGATTAGAATCTTAGATCAACAGAAATAAGTAAACAGTGTTTATTAGCGAAGAGAACATTTGATTGCTAAAACTATTTATTCAGACTCAGGAGACTGATAAAATAGAAAGAACAGGATTATCCCCGACAGTCAGCACAAGTTAATCAACTGTCAACCCCTAGTTTGCATTAATTTTCAACAGATCCCGCTTTTCAATCGCAAAAAGCCGCCAGCCCTCCGCAGAGGAAAGGTCAGTTGCTCCTCTGCGCTTGTAGAACTCAATAGACTTGGTGTTGTTTTCCGCAACAATGAAGTGCATGCTGCTACACCGAGTCCTCACTGCCGTCTACAAAATAGAATACAAACAAAGACAAATTATGAATTGAATACACATTAAATTAAGTTGAATCTTTTAGCAAAGAAGCATCAACTCTTGAGTGGCAAACTTACCTCACTGAGTTCCTGCAGGATTTTCGAACCAATACCGAGACCTGGAGTAAGATTAAATGAACAATTTGTGTTAGTTGCAGAACCTCTCGTCTGTAGCTCATTAACTTTTTACCACTACCATGACATTGTCACCAACATATCAGGAAATGTCAACAACCTAACCTCGAAACTCATCCATGACGTAAAAGTCTTCCAAGTACAGGAGCTTCCCGATCCAAGGGTCATACGTAAAGTAGTACATGGCAAAGGCAATCACAGTGTGCTCTAGAAAACACCATCAGATGACTTTAGGAAATGGGGAGAAACATGACTGTTAAATTGTGAAGGGTTTTGTGTCATAAACATCTTTTTTACCATCTGAGCTCTGCTCTTTTGGGACTTCTGCAACCAAGCAGTGGTAGAATGGATGATCTCCAAATCCATCCTCCAGTAGTTCTACAAGTGGGAAATATACTTCATAAGAATGTATAGAGACTGAAAACATGTTTTAATACAGGAAGGTACAAAGTGTATTCTTATTGCTTAACATAATATTGACTTAACTAAACAACCTTTTTCTGTCAGCACGACCTGCTCCTCCATTTCTTCAAATTTAGCAAGTTCCTAAAAGGCATCAAAACAACAAGAAAGCCTTTCACTGGATGTTAACAGACACGTAAGAGAGTTGCCATCAATTGGACAAAGTATCTTATTGATTGTTTTCATATGAGGCTTCAACATTTTTCTTACCTTTATGAGTCGCAGGATATCCGACACGTCCTTGGGTTCAGCTTTGCGTAATATAAACATGGCCATTTTCTTTTTTTACCCTTTTTCCCTTTCCTCACTAGTCCTCTGAATGTAAATAAAAGCAAAATTAGTTTCTTCATCCGCTCCTCAGGAGTTTACCCCCCGACATTGAGAAAATCGGCATATACTAGCACTGGCTGTGTCATGCAGAGTGGTAGAGTATCACGAGTAAAGTCCCTTTTATGTATCCCGGAAGCAAACATGTCCAGGACCCACACAGAGGCGAGGCAATCATCTACAGAAGCCTTGAGAGGCGAGGCAAGGGATTTTCTTCCTTTCATTTTCTTACTTGTTTTTATCTTCTTTATCTGTTTATCAGCAGGATCTATTCTGCCAGTATCATTTTTTCATATATGCTCATTTAGTTCTTTTTTTTCAACCCATGTAAGCAGTTGACATTTTTCTCACAACACAGCTACCTTCTAGTCAAAAAAAGACACAACAGTAATGTGACATAATTTGCGAACAAAGCAGTTCTTTTTTTACAGATTTATGCCTAGTGTTTAGGGTTCATACAGAAAGAAAATATTGATGCCCTCATTGAGATGGGGCAATGGTGCATGTTGACCTTTTGTGGTTGAGCCGGGCATTAAAACTTTACTTGTTTTTCAGGGCCTTGGCAATAATTTTTTTTAAACTGAAAACCTGCACTTCCACTCAGGGCCTCCTTAAACAGCACCTTACATCCTTTTTTCTTTTCCTTTTCAGTTGAATCCTTATCTCTGTGTTTATCACTTGAAGCTAAACATTAACCAGACCTGGAAAAAGAACATTACCTGTGCACAGTCTCTGAAGAGCCGAGTAAACATAACCCAAGTGAAAATGAGTCACACAATTAGGACATTTAAAGCTAAAATAACTCGGACGGGTTATATACGGTATGTTTTTCTCTGCAAACACACAGTCAAACAATAATTTGCATTGCTGAGACTAAAGGGAAATCTGTGGTTTGAAAATGAATTGTGGTTATTAGGGTTACCAATAACTAGTTATAGAGGTGATAGATGTGGTAGCTTAGAGAAAAGGTGTGGTGGCAATTTTTGCTATGATGAATAAATCAGGGAGGTTTTGTGTCTCAATACTCTAAAAGACTTTGCATGTGATATTCTGTCACCTGCTGGCAGTCATAAATATACTAACCCTTGACCCAGTCCAGTACTTTCCTTTAACTTTGTCTACTACACAGCACTGTTCTCTCAACAAGTTCCCAGTGTCAGCTACATTTTCATTCAATGTTCCTACAATCAAAAGTGTAAGTATTTGGTTTGACACATTGCTACTTTAATTTATTCCTCCGGACCAAGCAGGGGTGTGTAAGGTCTTTTAAGGTGATGTTTGATTAAACTAGTACAGTCATCCCTTAATCTATTATCTTATTTGCTTATCCTTTTGAGGGTTGCAGGGGTTAGATGCAATAGAGACAGGGTCACCACTGGACACACTTACCGTCAATTTAATGTCTCCAATCAACCTAATGCTCAATCTGCATGTCTCTGGACAGTGGGAGGAACATGCAAACTCCACACAGAAATGAACAGACCAAATCAGGATTCGAACCGTGAACCTTCCGGCTAGTTTCTAAGGCAAGCAGCTTATGTCGTGTTAGCTACCTATTTACACTTTACAAAATTAAAGACACCATGATCAGTAGAACTAGTATTGTGATACTTCTGGAGATACTGTGCATTTCTTTCCTACTTTGTAATCAACGGTTGCTAGTAAGCATCTGGCAGTCACAGGGTGAATTCACATCAGTGACAGCTGGTCAGTCCACGTGCGTTGCAGGCATTAGTGTATGAACTGAGCTAAAACTGTCAGATGGATCTAAAAAGAACAACCTGGAAGCATTTCTAAGAAAACACATTTTATTTGACCCTTCAGAAAGGGGTGGATTTGACAGACTGGGACAGGAACACAAATCAGTTCAGTTTATCAAAATACTTCAGTTTGCCTGAAGGGTCCGGAATGATCTGTGGGAAAGAATGCATTCAATTAGTGCAAAACAGACTGAGACAGACTGGGACTTTTAGACTAACACATTATTTGCAATCTGCAAATATATGGCACCCTATCCAAGGTTTTCTGCATAATGTAGGACAATATTAGTTGGTAAAACAAGATTCAAGTCAGTCTCTGCTCCAGTGTTACTCACCGTGTCGCTGCCTGGCTTCCATCCTGCGGGACACACTGTAAACAAAAAAGACAAGATTCCAGTCAGCACAAACAAAAACAGCTTCTCTAAGTAACAAAAAAAAAACATGTTAAAATATAAATCAACCCGCAAAATGAAAAAACTATTTGTATCAATGAGCCTCTCATACCTTCTCCGTGCTTGTCAGTGTACTGGAAGGCCTGGACCAACCGAAGTGTCTCATCCACAGACCTTCCCACAGGAAGATCGTTCATGGTGATCTGCCTCAGGATGCCTTTATTATCGATGATGAAGAGTCCCCTGGTACAGACATGGACAAGTCAGAATCAGTGTAATGGTAAATTATGAAGCACATTCATCAGAATTGTAGAATCCTTCTGAAATGGATAAACTCTTGTTCCATAGCCCTGAGAGCTCGTCGATTATCTCAGCCCCTCCTGCACGTTTTCTCACTCGCACAAAGAAACACACACACGTCTTTAAACTCAGACTGGGTTAAAACTACATTATTAGGTCTTTGAAAACAGAAACGGTGTACGTGTGTATTTGCATATAGAGAAGTTAAGTGAGATCCAATCACAAGTGACATTCAGGTGCATTTTATTGCCAGATGTGAACAGATTAACTTAGAGCTGACCAGATCCAATCTCTCAGGAAAAATCTTCATACCAGGTCTCAACAGAACCACTGGTCCCACCCAAAATATCCCCCTGTATCTGCTGTGACTTATTGCCCAAGTTCACTCAGAGTGGCACAACAGTGTTACCTAACATGACCTGCTTGATTAAGTTGATTGCTTATCAATCTCTAATTATAGCAATAAATGTCAATGTGAAACTGTACCTGAGAGTGTGTCCCTGGTCCTCCAGGTAGACTCCATAATCTTTTGAAATCTGGTGAGTGAGATCAGACAACAGAGGGATTTTCATTGGTCCAAGTCCCCCCTGCTTCCTGGGTGTATTGATCCTGTTAAAAAGGAACATTTAGAGTGGAGCATGATATAACCCAACCAAAGATAAATTGAAATTCCAATGTAGTGTCTCTGTTATTACTAGGTTTAGTTTTCAGGCATTGGAACCTGACAGCATGTGGGTTCAATGGGAAAGCCATCTTACCAGGCCAGGTGGGTGAACTGGGAGTCTACTGAGCAGGCGACCACCTCCGTGTTGATGGCACGGAACTCGTGCACCCGGTCACTGAATGCGATGATCTCAGTAGGGCAGACGAATGTGCTGCAAGAAAAACAACAATCACGTTAACCTATGCCGTCAAGCAGCCATCTAATCAACACAAACAAAGTAATAATGCAACCTGCGCCTCGGATGTTACTCACAAGTCCAGGGGATAGAAGAAAAAGACGAGATATTTCCCCTTGTAGTCCGACAGCTTCACCTCCTTGAATTCACCGTTGATGACAGCTTGTCCTTCCCAGTGTGGTGCAGGCTTTGAAACTAATATAGGAAGAAAAGCAAATGTTTAATCGATAGAACCGCTCTATTACAACAGGCAGCATGGGCACAGGGGTATTTGGCTGCTAAAAATTAGGTGCTGTGTTACAGGGTAAAGTCTCAAAAGTCATGACGACACAGGACAAACAGGGAAGCGGGACAACAACTGAGACACCATCAATACAATGAGGATAATCAAACTAGGATTATTATCGAGATATAATGGTTAGGAAAAGTTTCTAAACTCGTAATCAGTTCGTGTCCAAAAACCCTCAGCTTTTTTTTTTCTCAACTCACCTCTTTTAAATGTGAAATAACTTACATTTATATCCTTGCATGTTTCACTGAACCTTTGAATGTATATAGTTTTTAGTATTTTAATAGACTTTTTTTATTTAAACTATTGCTCTGCCAGGCTGACCTGTCTCTTCTCAGGTCAGCCTGACTTTCATTGTATTGTTGACACTGTGTTAACCTGCACATGACAAATAAAAAACTTGAACTTGATGACGATGTAGAGATTTAACACATAACTGATTGACCTCAGGTTCGTAAAAATGATTTGAAGTTGATCAAATGTTTGTTATTCTCTGTTTATTAAGAAGAGTTAACAACCACAACCATCACTAAGGAGCCAAACTGAATCTTGAAACTCAATATTCTAATGTGACATTTATCGTGATAATTATTGATATCGTTTTATATTGTTTTGTTTTATCGGTAAGATTTCTGGCCATATTACCCAGTCCCAACTCAAACACTGATGCATGTGATAATAAACACTGCATGACGTGTGTGTAAGACAAAAATTATGCTGATGGAGGGGTGGGTGAAGTGACTGAGTCCACAAAACACATTATCTGTAGCTTTTTATACGTTAGAAGATATATTGTATTGGGTTTGTCTGCAACGCTGTTTACCCCTGAAACTCCAAAAGTGTTTTGTGGACTCAAACATTTCACTTATGGGTTACTACCTAAGTGTGTCCATGGGACTTGAAAACCCTCCAGAGGAATCAGCGGGTTGTTGCTGTGCTACACACCGTCATGTGCCGGAGGGGCGGGGAGGCGGGGAATAACTCAGTCCAAGGAATTGAACAGAATGACGTGTCCTACAAAAAACCCATTTGATTCAAACCGAGGCCTAAAGTGTGCGTTACAGTAAACTTTTCAAAGCTGCTCCAGACAGACAGTCACTATAAGAGGCGCTGCAGACTGTCAGACACTTTGTTTTGTTACAGTCCTGACAGCTGTTCCGGTGGGTCGGGACCAGCACGAAGAAGCTGCAGCTGCTGGGTTCTCACGGGGACACAGACACCACAGTGGATATAGAGACACTGATCCAGCACGCGTGGCCGTGAAGGGACAGAGACACACTCACTCTTGGCTTTGCTGAGGTGCAGGGAATGGTCGGACACGGGCACACGGAAAGCCTCCCCGGGATAGACGTGTCCTCCCGCGTAGTTGTGACACTGGGAGTTTCTCACGTTGGCGCCTTCCTCTGCAGATGTGACTGTGGTGGCGGCGAGGAAGAGGAGGAGGAGGACAGAGGTGCTCAGAAGCTGCTTCCGCTTCACATCGGGGTGGGAAACTAACTCCATGGTGTCGTCTCTCTCTGTCAGCTGCAGTGGGTTTCAGGCTTTGGAGCAGGACTGTTTGAGGTGCCTTCTTCCTCCTCCTCTTCTTCTTCTACGTTCAAGGTTTGCAGCAGCCTGCGTGCTTATTGCTGCATTACTGCCACCTTCTGGACTTAATTAGCTAACTGCTATTCACTCCAATTAAAAGTGACTAAGGGACAGATTGTCTGTCTGTCTGTATATATGTCTGTATATCTGCCTGTATATCTATCTATCTATCTATCTATCTATCTATCTATGTATAGATCAATCTATCTATCTCTCTCCGTCTGTCTATCTTTCTTTCTACCCTCTATATGTACCAGTATATACAACCCATTGCCAGGACCTGGAAAAGGGAATCGTAACAGGCTGCACCATCTCCCCCGTCTTGTTTATCATAGGAATGAAACTTCTCATAACAGCAGCACGAAAGGCTGATAATGGAATCTGGCACCCGACAACCTCCAATAAGATGCTTTGTGGATGACCTAACCATAACAACCCCATCCCATATACAAGCACGGTGGATCCTGAAGGCACTTGATGAACTTCCAACATTGGCAAGAATGAAGTTCAAACCAAGGCTGTCAAGAAGCATCGTGATCAGGAATGGGAAAGTGACCAATGTGATCAACAGGTTAAACAGAATAAAACTGTCTTTATTTAAAATCACATTTATTACAAAAAAGAGAGATCCATCAGAGATTGTTTTTCAGGAATTGACTCAAAGAGGTCCAGGGCTATAATTTCTACATCCAAAATACAATCTTGAAGAACCTTCATGTCTTCCTCCTTCCCTAAACTCCTCTCCAGCAGCTCTCCCTTCAGTGCGACTGGACTGGCTCCGCTTCTCCAGTTGGTCCACGCACGTTTCCCACATCAGCCTGAGTGTATTCAACTGATCCCTGGTTTGCTGGTGCTCCTTCCTTAGGGACTCTTCTCTTGTGACACACTCCCGCACCTCCTCACACAGCCAGCGTAGCTTTGTCATTGTCTCTGCAAGCCAGTGGTGAATGTTTTTCACTAATGTAGGGTCCTGTGATATTGCGTGTTGTTTGTATTCACAGTTACTAGCCAAGTTGAGGCATGTTGCATCCAGTTCCTCACCAACGATGGTAAGGATTTGTTTCTGTTGTTCTGCCATCTGTAGCACCTTCTCCTCCAGACCTGAAATATGCCTCAGATCACCGGATCTAATTTTCTCATCCAGTTCCTGTTGGAGTTGTTGGTATTTTCTTTGCAGAAGTGCATATGCCTCATCATTTTTCCTCAGCTGCGCTGCCATCTTATCAGACTCACTCTTCGTCCTGCTTAATGAGGCACGGAGCACCCCACACAGCTCCCTATCTGACTCTCCACTTGCCTTAACCGCCTTCAAATGTGCCTGCATTTTAGCCTGCACTTCATGATCACGATTTATGCTGCTGTCCTCCATCATTGCCTTCATTTTGTGCACATTCTTCTGATTCATCTCTTTCTCAAGCTGCAGCTGTTGTTCCAGTGCAGCCCGCTCTTCCAGTACCCCTGTCAGTTTAGCTTGTAGCTCTGAAGAGCTTCTCTGGAGCTCCTTCCTGGAGTTCTCCTCATTAACTAACTTTTGAGCTAGCTGAGCATGGGTTGGGGTCATCTGCTCCAGGGCGGCCTGGAACTCGCCCTGCATGTCCTGGACCCTTTGACAACAGCAGTCTTGGGAGACAGTTTGTTCCTCCAGCTTCTGGTGCTCCTTTATCCAGGCATGGATGGCCACCTGACTATGGTTCTCTTCTTTCAGGGCAGCTAAGGCCTCTCTTACCTCCAGTGTTTCCTGCTTCAGTGACAACAGTTTCTGGCTGGTCTCAGTCAGCTCCTTCAAATGTGCCTGTGTTTTAGCGTGCACTTCATGATCACGATTTATACTGCTGTCCTCCATCATTGCCTTTGTGTTGTGCACTTTCTTCTGATGCATCTCTCTCTCAAGCTGCAGCTGTTGTTCCAGTGCAGCCCGCTCTTCCATTACCCCAGTCAGTTTAGCTTGTAGCTCTGTAGAGCTTCTCTGGAGCTCCTTCCTGGAGTTCTCCTCATTAGCTAACTGTTGAGCTAGCTGAGCAGGGGTTGGGGTCATCTGCTCCAGGGCGGCCTGGAACTCGCCCTGCATGTCCTGGACCCTTTGACAACAGCAGTCTTGGGAGACAGTTTGTACCTCCAGCTTCAGGTGCTCCTTTATCCAGGCATGGATGGCCACCTGACTCTGATTCTCTTCTTTCAGGGCAGCTAAGGCCTCTCTTACCTCCTGTGTTTCCTGCTTCAGTGACAACTGTTTCTGGCTGGTCTCAGTCAGCTCCATGTTTTTGTGGTGGAGCTCTTCCTTGTGCTTGGCTAAATGGCTTAGGATTTCTCTGAGTTCCGTACGAGCTGCGTCTGTCTTCTGGCTCAACACATTCGGTTGGTCTGGAAAGCTCTCCTTTTTCCTGGCTGCCTCCGAAGCCTTCTCAGTTTGAAATTGAGTCTCGTCCAGCCTCTTGCACTTGGCTTTGCAGGGGCGTACAGTCTTAATGGCAATGCTTCTTATTCTATCTCTGCTCCTCCCACGCTCCAGGAGTACTGCTTCCAACTTCTTTCTATCAGTCTGCTCTCTGTTCTGTATTTCCCTCAATCTTTCTAGCTCTGATGACAATTTGTCCAACCTATTGTAGAGTTGGTCCCTCTCCGGCTCCTTCTGATCCATGGCTCTTTTCAGTTCCGAGACTTGTCTCTCGGATTCTGTCTTGTTTGACTCCTTCAGGATTGGTCCAGCCACACCGGCTTCAGTCTGGTCCCTGTATAGATTTAACTTCTGGTCTACTTTGGTCAATCCTCGGTTAGTTTCTTGTAATGCTTTAGTAAAGATTTTTAATTTCTCAGAGATCTCTCCTGCTTGGTCACTGGTTCTTCCCATGTCCTTGGTAGGTCTGCAGTGAGCTTCTCCCGCTGTGTTCCATGATTCCGAATCACTAGATGTCTCCATAATTTGGCCTGTGATTGCTGAGTTGCAAAAATACTTAGATGATTATGTTTATTTTTAGCGATAAGCAACCAATGTTAAGGTGCATCACTGCATCTACTGTGTTCTTCCTCCTCGACAGGAATGTGATGTGTTTGTAAAGATCAAAGGGAAGTATGTCCCTCTATAAAGATCATAGGCATAAATATAAACACTGGCAATATCGAAGACATACTATACTTTACTACCCCCAATTCCTATAGCATAGATATCATATACATGTGTTGGCATCTGATGGTGGATAGTGGTCCACCATCGGTTGCCACCTTGCTCATGATCCACCACCACTCTGCTGGCAGCGGTGGACGATGGATTGTGGATGATGGTGGCATCTGATTGTGCTGGTGGATTCTGATTGTGGTGGCTGTTCATCATGGACTATTATTTTCAACAAGACAGTTGATATAGAATATGCCTACTCAGATACCATTGCTGGCAATAATTCATCAATTCAATTACCTTCCATTATGCTACAAACTGTTTATTCTAATCAATGTTGTAAATACTCTTATTTTTCTGATATTCTCCGTTACATGTGTCTGGGGACTGAAGCCCAAATTAAAAGGAGAAAAAGCTGAAACTGGAAAACTATACTGTGATGTTTCATACTAAAGACTAGTAAGAAGCTGATTTTTTTATCAGAGGTTGAGGTTAGTGTATGTCCCCAGGCAATCAATGGAAGTATGTTAACTTAGTGCAGGAGAAATGACCTGGACCAACGTTTGAATTATATTATTTTACACTAAGTGGATAGAGAAAACAGTAATTTCTTCAATTGAAATTGGCAGAAAAAATATCTTATCAAACTTAATTTACTTTTCAAAGACATTAAGTCTTCCTCCAGTAATGGATTATCTAGCAAGAGACAATTAATACCCTTTAAAATGTGTCCAATATAAGTTTATGCAATGTTAAGTTGAGCAGGAATATTCAGAAGTATTTTATGGACCCAAATTATAATATCCTCACCTACAATATGTTGTGAATGATTATTGGCAACCTCACTTTTTACCATCCCCAGAGAAGTTGGTAATCAATTATCTGCTCTTCATCCCTGAACAGTAAGTTATTAAAAAGAAAATCTGCCAGTGATTTTGACACAGTCGTTCACAGCTGCTGCAGTTTACCTAAGGACAAGTAGAACAAGACATGTTCAACTTGGTCAACAGATTGTGACTAAACAAAGTAACCAAAGAGTGCATGTAGACAAGCTCAAGACACTGTTATTGTTTTTTTAATTCAAAACATTGTCAGAGATCAAAAAGGACAGGGTGCTACCTCGAAAGCAAAAAGGTATTAACTTGTAAGCCAAGTCCCGTTTCAATTTTGAACCAAAGTCCTGAAAAAGTTGCGAGCAGACCAATACCCACCCATGTCTTTTGTGAATTTACCCAACATCCTACTTCAAAGACAAGACTACAAATACTGTACTGGTCTTTTTATTTGTGGCTCGCACATAAACCTGATGTTTCTTGAGTGCTTCTTTCAGCCATCTTTAACAGTTCACAACAAATACACTGCAGGCCTTTTCTGTTGTGCAGTTGCAGGTATGGACCTTTTAAATGTAAGTTCTTTTGACTTTTCACAAACCCTAAAGGTTCAGTGTGTAGAATTTAGTGACAACTAGTGTTGAAGTTGCACGTTGCAGCTGAATACCTCTCACCTCACCCTACCCTTCCAAACATGAAAGAGAACCTGGGGTAGTTTTTATTTTGATACCTCAAGTGTCAGTTTTGTCACAATCATTAGGGCCAGAGCACTGACAGACTGTGAGGCCCTATTGAAATTGAAAGGATTATTATTATTATGAATAGGCTTTTTGAGGGCTTTAACATGCTACATTTTTTTTTAAATTTACATAGTGTAAGATATTGTGCAATGAATAGGTGGTTGAAGTTCTGCCAATTTTAGGCGTTCAGTATCTTGCCAACGCTCTTGTTGGAGAACAATCACTCTACCCCCTAGGCGACACCGCCGATTGTTCAAGACTAGTTTATTTTGGATTTTGATGAGAAACAGACTTAAAATCATAATGTCTATGTATTCCTGCACATTTGAGCCAATCATGTTGCCGTGCTGATGTGGTGAAATATAAAAAAAATACCTTCTGAGGGAAACATTCAAGTGGCTTTATGTACATCGCTAACTGAACCAACAGTATGTAGCCCGACGCCTTTCAAGGATTTGAAAAAGCTTAACTTAGCTATTCAGACGTTATGTCATGAAGTTTACATTAACCAATGGTTAACACCATTACATATTCTTACATACATATGTAGGTAATAGAAAAAGTATGTATTGAAAGGCGCATAAGCACCTGCAACCCAACCACCTGAATGTATAGACTGGAAATCTGCATAGAATCACGTGCACAGCTCAGAGTGCGACACAAACACGGGACTACACATTCGTCCTCTAAGCGACATGAGGCCTGCCAGGCATGGGTCAGGTTTGGCAAGTTAAAATATTTCAAACCTTCACCTTGGTATTCTTTACTCTTTATTACATATAGTCCACTGACAGATAAAACATTTGGAAAAGCATGAAGAATGTTGGCAACAATCTTAACCCTGCTCTCATTTATGTCTTTGTAACAAGTGGTGCTTAACTCAAATTGAAATATTTAATAATTCAATTTATTTGTTATCTGTGAGTTAAACAGTAATGGATGAGCATTTGTTTAATGAAACGACCCAAAATAAATATCAAACAGGCAGTTTGATTAGAATGTTCACTTGGGGCGGGATTTGCAAAACCTTGTGAAGTGGGAAAAATACAGAATGCTTAATGTTAAGAGACTTTAAATACAGTAGCTTAAAGAATTTCTTTGGCGTTCATCTGAAATTCTTCTAATTCAAGTACTTCATACACCACTACTGTCATGGATGGACATATTATTTACTAAACATAAAATGAAAGCTTTTATGAAAATAAATAAATATGAGACGAAATATCAATTTCAAGAACACGGAGTGGGGTAATGTTAGAAAGTAGGACTGGCAAAACAATAGCACTTCAAAAATGTTTTACCCATTTTGATTTTGTGTTTCTGTCGATTTAGTTCACATCTTTGTTAATATGACCGCTGCTGTTCAGTTTTAAATACTTGCTGAGTGATGCATTACGTCCTGGGTTTGAGGCATCAGACAGTACATTATATGATGTGTAACTGTGATGGGTAGGGAGGGGGGAAATATATTACAGAGCTGAAGAGGTGATGAAAAGGCGAGATGAGAAAAAAACTAGTTTAGCTCGTAGACTTCAGCTTGGACCAGGGGTTCGTGCCACGCACATCCAGAGGTGGGCTGTTGGCAAAGATGTGGTTGCACAAGTCTTCCAGTGGGGGTTCAGGATCCGTGGTGGCATACTGGGCAGCATCTTCGATTTCCTTCCTCACCGCTATATCAATCTCCTACAGACGCAACACACACAAGGCAGAGGATTATGGAAATGTGTTTGTATTATGTAGTTCTGTTCTGTTATTAATATTATTGGCAATAGATTAATGATGTCAGAGGGGTTTGGTCCTTCCCTACCCCCAAAAAACTAAAAATATTTCCTACCTTGAGCTCCTCAATGCTGGCCATGTTGTTGCTAAGCATGCGATCCTTCAGCAAAGATATGGGGTCGCTCTTGCTGCGGACCTCCTGAATCTCCTCACGTGTGCGGTAGCTGAGAGGGCAGATGGGTGCAGGGATGTTGTAGGGATGCACTAATACAATTGTATTGTAACACACGTATTGGAAAAACTTCCAATAAAAACGTTACTTTTACTAACCACTACTATTAGCACAAAGGGGGTTGATTTGAGGTTGTTGCACAAACCATAATAATCCCTGTAACACTATTGGAGTTTGTATTAATAGCATTACTTGGTAAAAATGTTGTTGTGATTAGTGATGCGTTTACATTTCTAATCACAACTATATGCTGCTGCAGCGAACATCAATCTTAGTGTCACAGTGTTCAGTCCAACCCTGAGCTGTGGTCAGGGCACTGCAAGGCCACTACAGGGGGAAGGAGAATACATGAAGACTACAGTGGGACAGTGGCAGAGGCAAGAGGAAGCACAGTGCAGATACCGTCAGTCGGTCAAATTAATATACTTATTTTCTCATTTAGAGCAAAGCACAATACAGAGTATATAGATAAACCAGAGTGGAGGAGTCATTTTTACAGTGTAGTTTACAGAGGCCCAGGTACGGTGATGATTTACCTGACGCCGGGATCACTCATACTGTGTCCATGATAGCGGTATGTCTGAAGCTCCATGATAATGGGACCCTGAGAAATGTATGACAAAAACATTCAAGCTGGGAAACAAAAAATCATGTTTGCCACGTAGTGTGATTCTATATCTTTCACTTACCTTTCCAGATCTGCAGTGGTCAGCGGCAAACCTCACTGCTTCCCGAACGCACAAGACATCCATCCCATCCACCTGAATACAAAAAAAAAGTCATTAAAGAACGAGGTGCCGTTTTCAGGGAATTCATTTCAGTAATTTATACTTAAGTAGAGGCTAAACTTAGAAAAGTGGACCAATCTCCCTGCTACAGAAAAAGTGCATCAGTTGAGAAAAAGGTTCAAAGAAACGAGTGAGATCAGTACCCGGAGACCAGGGATGAACTCTCCTCTCTTGAAGTAGTCTGTGCTGGCAGCAGCTCGCTCCACTGACGTTCCCATACCATACCGGTTGTTCTCACAGATGAAGATGACGGGCAACTTCCAAAGGGAGGCCATATTGTAGGTTTCAAAGATCTGACCCTGTAAAGTCGATGAAAGATATTTGTTTAACAAAGCATTGAAAGACAATTTGTTTATTGAAGATCCTGATGGTTCCCATTAGACGTACATAGCAGATCTTAAAAGCCTGTCGTTAGAAAGGTTAGACAGCAGGGTTTCCCCCAGCACTATCTTGTTAAGGCGGCCGCCTTAACAAGACTAGGGCCCCGCCTTGACTACCAATGTATTGAAAAAAAAAAAAAAAAGTTGAAAAAAAAATGGCATTGATAATACTCAGGTATTCAGGAGTTCTGAAAGCCAGATTTCTCTAAACCTATATATTGTTAAATCAAAAACAATAAACAACAAACAGGCACGCACGGCCGATTTCAAATAAGTTCCTCCCTTTCTTTCTTTCTTTCTCTCTCACTCACTCACTCACTCACACACACAGACGGGACGTATATGAAATGTCACGACGGTGACTTCAGGTTTGCCCGTAGCCTACTGTAGTTTGGTCTAAATGATTAAACATCGCATCCATTGACTTAACGGACCCGTCCCTCACACCGAGGGCAGAATAAACGTAAGGCAACAAGTCAAACCTTCGCCGATTCAAACTACCGGTACTACTTCTATTCAACTTAAAAATAAAAGACAGCATTCATCATTATGTAGGACTACAGCATAACTGATGGCAACTCCACTCCATAAACTTTATCTTAATAGATATAGTACCAGTAGCATATGCCCCATGGACCTGTCCAGCATCAGAATGTAACCATTTATCCACATTGCAGAGCTTAGGTTTGTCCGTCAGTAACAATGAAAACACAACTGCTCAATTGAATATAAAATGCAGAATGGATTGCACTCGGTATCAATTCATCCAACTTTATTATTAAATAAACCCCCAAAAAGTTTCTGACTCACCAATCTGACTCCCTGGCTGTAGAAATAAGCAATACGATAGTAATCCAGTGACAGTCTGACTGACAGCACAGCTAGCTAGCATCCTTCCGTTCATGTAGGCTACCTGTCCGTTTGAAATGCTCGAACATTGTTTGTCCCTGTTGCTGCTGTACACCGTCCAAGGCTGGCGCAGGCCTTTCTCTTGCTATTCATTCTGTTCCTTTTTAAATTATAATCCAATTTGTTAAAATTCCTCCAGTCTGAAATATCTGCGGGCACGGACACGGCAGCTGCAATGTTGACTTAAAAATCCGCGGGGGTAACGCGACGTGAATGAGCATAGCCAACGTAATGACGTTGGCCTAAGCTGCGTAAATGTCTAGTAATATCTCGATTTTAATTGGTCCATGAATGATATGTAACGTAAAGGCTTATGCAGTATGATGAGCTACATCAGCTGTATCCAAACCTGTCCCTCCTGTCAGCGATCGCGCTCACGATACCAGTGGCAAGTGTCAATTGTGAGCGAGATTTTTCTGCCATGAATAGGGTAAGCCCATCATCTTCTCACTATCTTAGTTCAAAATTTAAAATATTAAATACAACATTGACTTCATTCACTCTATGTGTAGATAAAGACAGACCTGCGAAACAGGCTGCAGGGCAAGAGTCTTACAGCCTTTCATGAAGATCAGCATCAATGGCCCACCAGTGTCTAAGTTTAATTTCAGCAGGGCGCTGGAACTGTTCTTTGCACAGCCACGCAGAATAGCATGCACTGATGCCTCTTGTCAGCTGTGCCGCAAATAAGAAGATCCAGAAAGGAACTGTAAATAGTTGAATTTGCCCTTTTATGTGCATACAAAAGTTAAGTGTATTGTCCATTATTTGTATTTAATTTGCACTGTTCTTTAATTTTATTTTGTAGTGTCTGCATGTTTTCCACAACATTTGTACCTACTGTTGTTTATTTATATTGAAATAAACAGTTGTTTATTTCATTCATGCGTACTGGCATCTTTGAGCAAAATACCCCCAAAAATTTTCGCCGCGCCGCTACGCGCCGCGCCAACAGCACCACCACCTGCTTACCACCTTGACTGAGACATTTACTGGGGGAAACACTGGACAGTAACTTATCTTAAAATGTAAACATTTTACCATCTTACAGCAAAACTTATGACCCTGCGGTAAATCTGAACGTCTTCAGAGAGCATTCTGGGTTGGCTCAGTTAAAGAATGCCAATAAAATCAATAGCAGCTGTGATTCTAAAGGAGACAAGCAGATACTACGTAGCTTGTTTAACTTTTCTGTCTTTGTTCAGTTTATTAGGGAAGTTGCTAGTAACCCTAACCCTAATGTTTACAGTCGCACAACTTTTAAGCATATTCACAATTTTCACATCCACAGTTTATAAGTGCATGTATGGGCTCTTAATCACAGCTACTGTGAACTATATAAGCAAGTTGGAACTTATGCATAGATTCAATGTATAGTATATAGTTGTATTAAAGTATAAAGTTGTATTAAACCTTCATCTTTGGAGAAAGACTGTTCCCTAATTTTGAATCGAGATGGTATGTGTTTTCTCTGCCCTACCTGGTTGGCAGCACCATCACCATAGAGACAGACACACAGCTCGTTGTTGCCCTGAAATTTGCAGGCCAGAGCCACACCAGCACCAAGGGGAACCTGTGGAGAATCAACATGCATGGGGTGAGTTATATAAACCTTAAAATAGTAAACAGTGCATCACAACTTCTTTGGCTCAGTCGCAGCTTATTAAATATCAAGGGATTCCTGTAAGCTGAGAATTTGGCTGATGTTGGTTTCTTGCCATAATATTTCAAGCAGAGCTGAGGTATCCATGGCAGCAGTTGGGCCAAATAAAGATTTGATGACCAGAGTCACATTACTTGAATTCTGCTATATTTCCACAATGTGTAAACATTATCAAACAAGGCCCACTTATCATGCCTGTGTTCCCTAATACTTCACACTGAGAAAATACTGGTAATTTTAGATTTTCGTTCACAAAACATTTGACTTAGTGGTTTTCTCTAATGCAATCTGATCATCACTGCTTTACGAATTAGCTTAAGAAGCTAGCTGAATTGTAGTCAAGAGACCAGAAGGACCAGTTTACATGTTTGTCATCAAACACTCTCCTAGTAGACTATGGTGATATACCTGTGCTCCAACAATTCCATTTCCTCCATAGAAGTTTTTGCAGTACATGTGCATTGATCCTCCTTTGCCTTTTGCAATACCTCCTCTTCTGCCTGTACATTAAAAACAAAATAAACAATAACATGTTAAGCTCAAAAATAATTGTCTCATGGATGAAAATGACTCAGACTTTGTGTCAGCTTTTCAGACTCACCGGTGAGCTCCGCCATGATCTCCTTCACTTTCCCTCCTCTGGTGTAAGTGTATCCATGGGCGCGGTAAGCAGTGATCAGGTGGTCAGACAAATTAATGGATGCTTCAATACCGACTGCACAAGCCTCCTACAGGGAGAAACAAACAAACAAATAAACAGCCTGACATGTTGTCTGTGTGTCGATTGCTGCATGTTCTTGTTTGACAATAGGATTGAATGTTCGAATTTCAAATAAAAAGTGACAACCCAACTGCGTGCATCTGTTAAATGTGTTGCATTTATGTAGACTTTTCACATCTCTTGCTACCAAATATATGACATTGCTCTAAAACTGGAATGAAACTATCCATACATTTGTTGTATGATTTGGAAAAAATGATGGTGGACTCTACCTGGCCGTCATACAAGTGGCAAAACCCTCTGATGATCTTCTGCTTATAGAGCTGATCTGCCTTCAGCTCCATGCGCCTGATCGTCTGCATGGTGCGGTAGTACTGCAGACCCTCATCACGAGTCATAACCACCTCAGTGGCCGGAGCCTCATCCAGCTTGTGCACATCACATTTCTAGAGAAAAGGAAAAATACATAATAATTCATAGCACAAACTCACATGTGCATTGAGCAGTTTAGTGCAAAAATACAACTTACCTTTACTTCGAAGCTAGCCTGGGTTGTGAAGTCAGCATATGTGCGTGCTGAAACAACCATTGCAGCTCCCTGACATGAGAGAAGAGGATTTAAAAATATAGATATAAAAAAAAAGATTGCCAATCCTAAAATCATTCATCATTACTAAGCTTTCTATTAAGCAAAATAAGCAATAATATTTCATATATGAAACATTGTCTTAAAAGTAACTTTCAAGAGTGTTAAATGTAATTATATCTTCGAACAATGAGTAAATATAATCATTTGATGTTAGCTTTCAGTACCCGACACTTGTTGTACATAACTAATGTGCATAGTCAACTTCAGTGCATGTCAGATACACATATATCAATCTGAATATTTTTGAAATAATAGCACTATGGATAAAGAAAATACCTTTCTTATTTTGGTTTTCTTTACGATAGACAAACATTTGGTCTCCAGCTCATATTTATCATTGAGATACAGTCCAACATTGTTATTTAAATGAAACTTTATTTAGCCACACTTTCTTAGGACATATCAGGGACTCCTCGGAGAGCTTCCAGTTAGTATTTGTCCTTAATGATAACAGCGCTCCTGTCTACAAAATGAAAAACAAAGAAATAAACTCAGCGAGGTTTTGGGAACACTTAACACAAAAGCAGTTTTTCTTTTCTCTAAGAAAAACACTAGAGCTGTCAGAAGGATTTAACGCCTAGTTTTCGCTGTTAGCTAAACAAGCTACTATCCGGCCTCACAAGGTCAGAACAGCGGCGGCTGTCACGTCGCACGTAAACAGCGGAGGTTTCAGTTCCACGCTGTCCTGCGGTGTTTGAATGTGACGGCTTCAAATGTGTGGACTTACATTTCTGGAAGCGCAGGCTCTCAGCACATTGGAGATATTGGTCAGCATCTTTCCTGGACTCACTAGCTCACAGCAGTCAGCAGCACTTCTGTCCTTAGGTTCCGCACTTCCGCTTCCGCTCACTCTTCCTCTCTGCCCTCAACTCCTGCAGGAAGCAACTCTGCTGCCCCCCTTCTTCTCTGGTATTTGGTCCTAATAGACCAGAATGGTCGAGAGAGCAGGTTAAAGTCATGCATAGATACATAAATAAAATAAAATAGGTCTAAAATAGACCTTATATTATAGGAAGTAGGTCATGTCAAGACTACAACTACTATAATAATACTACTAATAATACTAGGTTATATTATTAACACCATTTTATCCATCTTGTGTACTGGCCTGTGTCCTAATAACAGTCTATATATGTGTAAACATTTATCCTAAATTAATTTGAATATACTCTTCTACATATACACAATGTTTTCATTTCTCTTGTCTTGTCTTCTCTTCTCTTATCCCATCTTATGTGGTAGACCATGTTGTGTGTAGCTCAGTCTGCAGTAGGCCCATATCTGTCATCATTGACTGCATTTGGTGTTTGGGCCTGGGTGTGCAGCAGGAGACATAATGTATGAACATGCATCATCATGTAATGATCTAATGAGGCACTAAACTTAACTCAAGTATTCTCTACAGATAATACTACATCTGTAATGATGAATCTCTTCTCTTCTCTTCTCTTCTCTTCTCTTCTCTTCTCTTCTCTTCTCTTCTCTTCTCTTCTCTTCTCTTCTCTTCTCTTCTCTTATAATATCTTAAGGGGAACCATGGTGTATAGCCCAGTCAGCAGTAGTCCTCCATCTGACTCCGCTCATCATTGGCTGCAGTGTGTGCAGCAGAGAGGGGACCTCCTCCATTTACCGGTGTAATGTGTGAATAGCCTTTATATGTGGGCGGGATTTACGCAGCGACGCACGGTAGTAAACTGGATTGTGTGCGCGCACCAGCATCATCATCATCATCCTCCTCATCCGCTTCAGTCTGAGCAGCATCTCTCTCCCGCATCCGAACCAACCCCTCCTGTGCTGCTCTCCATCCGCCGCCTCCACAATGACCTCCAGTCTGCTCAGCTGAATGCGGTGTTGCTGCGCCACGCTCCCCGCTGCTTTGGCCGCTCTCGCTGCTGCTGCTGCTGCTGCTGCTGCGGTGCTGGAGGAGAGACGCGGATCCCGGTGGTGCAGCAGCGCATTGGCACCACTGCAGAGCCGTGGGTGACTGCGCGTCCTGACGATATCGCGTCTATTCTTTCTCGGGACCATGGCGAAAACAGTCACGTCATCCAGCGCAGTTACAGGTACGAGCTATTACGCACGTTCACCATCACACTGGACGGGCTCGTTATTGTTGTGATTGCGATTTGAAGCAGACGCGATGACGCAACTGACATTTGCACTGCTGGTTGCGCAGCGATGATCCGGCGACCACTGTGTTTTTTTTTGTATTCCTTATTCGCTGAATAAAACTGGGCAGGTTGTTCTGATTCACATGCTGCAGCATGCATGGTCAAAGATACACAGAGAGATTTAGATTATTATTCGTTTCAAATAAACCCTCATCACAGGCCTAATGGAGAGGAAGTGAGCATGGGCTGCATGTATCTCCTGTTATTGTTTTATCTGCACTTTCTCTGCCTACATAATGCTACTTTAACTGATAAGGGAAATCAGGTAATCAGTGTATTATGTGTTTTCTTTTGTGTGATAACGTGACTGACTAGAAAAAGGGGGGTTAAGAGGGTTGAGAGACTGTACTGCTGCGTGTGGCACAGGAGGACAGACCCATGGATTATACTGAATTTAAAAGCATCATTGTTTGGTGACTCTGTGGGATGCAGACTGGGGTCATTCACTTTGCAGAGCAGGACAAGATTATACTTTCACTCTGCTATTTGGATTGCACCCTGACCGGAGAGAAGGACAAATCAAATGGGAATACAAGTGCGTGAATGAGAACACATAATGTCCTGGGAAAGAGGTAGTGACTGCGTGTTAGAAACCCTCCAGGTCTATTTCACTGAGACAAATGCTGAAACCAAGAGACATAAAGCTATAGTAAACACACCATGCATCATTCCAGTGAAAGACTGCCGCCACGGAAAAGATCAATAAAACATCTTATTATGGAAAATGATGAATGTCACAATGGTAAGCATGACTAAGGAGTGAAGTAAGATGTTTATATGAGTTAGCTAAGTTCAGGTCAAAGCGAGCAGAGTCAAACAAAGCAGCAGCAGCAGTTCTTCTCCTGGCTTCCTTGTTTAAGTGGGAGTCAGGGTTGTCTGCCAGGTTTCACTACACAATAAAAGCCGAGACTGACACGAGAGTAATTCACCCGACCAAGTCAAGCGGCTGTTGGCAGTTTAGCCTGAAGTGCACACACTGATTCAGGGAATTTGTAGAATTAAATAATGATTTGAACTCTCTTTTATTGCGGCTGTATAGTTGTTGGGAACCAATTTTCATCATTCAATATCCTTTTTTCTTACATCATGGTTTATTTAATATTTGATATTTTTTTCATTTATTTATTTCAACAATTGATATGAGATTTTGTTTTACTCTTTAATATATCCAGCTATATTAGATTTATTTAAACTTTTGTGTTATGGTGATGTCACATGCTCCCTCATCTACATATGGATGGATGGATTATAGATAGATAGATAGATAGATAGATAGATAGATAGATAGATAGATAGATAGATAGATAGACACTTCAACACATCTGCAGCACACACAATGCGACTGATCTACACCAGCAAAGTTGTCCACTTATAATATCGATGTAGTAAATAATCTGCACTGATCTAAACCCAGTTTTCTTATTTCTCCTTATTTGTTTTGTGTCCTGTTTAGGTGAAAAGATGGCTCCGCCGTCCATCACTCTACTTCCTGACAGGAGATCTCCGACAAATTGTCACAGCTCTCCAGCCCGAACAGGGAAAACGAGTGAGTAACCCTCACACAACTCACCCTTTCCTTCCATTATCTGGGTGAAAATCATTTATTAGATATATCCTGCTTGCACATTGCCAAATATGAGTCTACAGGCCAGTACATATCAGGATATTGCTTCTCACAGTGAACGTATGTGGAGCAACTGTCTCATCAAGGACAGTCTCCAGCCCTCTCCTGCATATTGCTGCAGTTTGCCCTTGGCATGAGGGCACTTTGCAACATAATTCACTTGAGACAGAGTGCAGGATCTATTTCCCTCTGGTGGTATTAAAGCAACACTGCAGCTCAGTAATGTGACACTGATATTATGCATCTTTGGACAAAAAGCTGTGTGTGCTCTCTCATTCTTCTGTCATGGTGACCTCAGCTCCATCTAACACAGAGAAAAAGCCACAAATAAATGGACACGCGTCCCCTTCGCACTTAGCAGCAAACCATGCAGGTAAACAAAGTAAGTCTCACTGATTGCTTTCTTTTAAACCTACTTTTCTTTGTCCTTTAATTCTGAGTGCAGTGTCTGTTAGCGTCTGTTATTTTGTTTTGTGACGTCTTCGTTCTTCTTTCAGCCATGGAGGGTTACATGAAGACGGATGACAGGATGCGATTGGCCAAAGAACGACGTGAGGAGAAGGAGAGAACCCTGGGTGGGTGATGTCCCGGTTTTGTTTGGCACTTGTGAAACCACAAAGGCTGATTTTATGAACTGAGAAACTTTGAAATGCCTGTAGGTTTCTGTTCCTGTGCAGTTTCCCTCCAAACTTTATCGGCTGGACAGTTTAATTGGCCATGACGTGCTTTTCTAACCAATAGAGTATTCATTTTGAGTTCACTGACTTGCTGATTTGATGTGCGCTGTCACCTCAGAGGATGTGGCAGTGTCACAGAATAGTGGACAAA
This sequence comes from Pleuronectes platessa, assembly GCF_947347685.1. Lineage (NCBI taxonomy): Eukaryota > Metazoa > Chordata > Actinopteri > Pleuronectiformes > Pleuronectidae > Pleuronectes > Pleuronectes platessa. The sequence goes on along the minus strand of NC_070640.1, from coordinate 12,880,654 downwards.
AGTAGGTCTCACACTTCATCCTCTAGCTAATAGCCTCATGGTGACAAGGATTTCTATCTTCTTGATTTAGAGTGTGGGCTGACAGACAGATTCAAATTCATTGTAACAAGTTCACATGAAAATCTAATATTTTTGGGGTGAATGTGCGGTTACAGGAAAATAAATTCATTTTTTTCTTTGTCTTGTCTGTTTCAGCTGCCAGGGAGCAGCTGATGAGGGAGAAGGATCGCAGAGCTCGGCTGCACCACGAGCGCACAGTGGAGGAGCGCTGGAGGAAGCTGGATGAGCAGAGGCAGCGAGAGGAGCTCCGCAGGGCTGCAGTGGAGGAGAAGAGGAGGCAGCAGCTCGAGGAAGAGAGGGTCAGCTGGATAAAACACTTTGTGGTCGTTTCTGTGCAACTCCAGTCATCTGTGGTTTCAGGTTTAGACAATGAATGTACAAGAGTTGTGGAGGACACAAAGATTTCTTGAAGTTCCTCTGTTTTTAGATGAAATTCTAACACTTATTTCATGAGTTTTAGATATGACAGTGGTCTAGGGAGACACAGTGATGGTTCAGGTCCTGGTTCACGGTCCTTCTCAGTCACAGTCCCTGTGTCTGTGAGGGATTTCCTCCCATAGACATGCAGATTGGGGTTTGATTAATTGAAGACGCTTAAATGATTATTAGAGAGAATGATTGTTTGTCTCTATATTATGGCCCTGCGACACAAAGATGGGTGAACCTTGCTCAATGTCAGCTTGGCACCAGCCCCCCCACCCAGGACCCTTACAGAAACAAATGGAATGAGTGGACGGACATGTCCCTATATACTAAAATACAACAAAAAGCTATGCCACTAATGACAGGACAGTGTTTGAATGCAAGCCGGCTCTTCTTTGTTGCCTTCAGGAGCGGTTGGAGGCCCTGATAAAACGCTCCTTTGAGCGAAGCCTTCTGCTGGAGCAGAGGACCAAACGCTGGAGCAGGGGCTGCCCTTCAGGAGCAGGTGAGCAAGGCAGAGGAGTTTTACATAAATGTGAATTGAGTGGAGCAGCTGGAAGTGGAAGACCTTTTTTTTTGTGTTCTTTTCTTTAGAGGGATGGTATTTTATTGTATTTCTGTGAGATACCATTACACAAAGAGAGTGAGAGAGAGAGAGAGAGAGAGAGAGAGAGAGAGAGAGAGAGAGAGAGAGAGAGAGATTGACAGAGAGTGAGAGAGAGAGAGTGTGTGTGTGTGTGTGTGTGTGTGTGTGTGTGTGTGTGTGTGTGTGTGTGTGTGTAAACGAGAGCCTGTCCTTTGGCCTGATTACTGCTGATGGCATCGTGGCTGCTGAAGTACACGCATGAGCAGAGATGTGTTTCTGTTTCCTACAGACACAGGACAGAGTTACATATCTGTGCTGTTGTCTCTGCAGAACTAAACTACATCTGCTTGACTTTCCAAACACAACAGTGAATCTCTGTGTGTGGCACGTTTTCTAAAACATCCACATTGTGGCTTTCAACCAGACAAAAATAATTGGAGCTCACAGTTGATCACGACATCTCTGCTGGTGTGTTAACTCCCATCCAGGTGTGTACAGCTGGATGAGGAACTGCTCAGGCAAACTGATCATAATGCTCTGTCTGCTCTGCTCCGCCTGCTGCCTATAGGTGACAGTGAGAATGCACCACTCCCTTTCTCTGCTGCCTCCGCCTTTTCCCATGGCATTGCCTCCCCCCTTCCTGCTGTCAGCGAATCTGGTAACGTTGAGTCCCTGCCCCATGACCTATCTCCCCCCATGTTCATCCAACAGTTACCATGTTTGTGTTGTGTTTGCCTTTGGGCAAAGCTGAAATTTAAACTTAAAGGCTCAGTGTGTAGAATTTGGGGACATCTAGTGGTGAATTTGCATGTTGCAGCTGTACGGCTCTCATTCAGCTTCCCCCTCAAAACATGAAAGAGAACCTGTGGTAGCCCTCAGTTCTAATAAAAACTCAAAAGGAGTTTTGTTTGCCCGGTTTGGACGACTGTAAAAAACATTGCAGCCTCTGTAGAAAGGACCTGCTCCAGATTTAAATATAAAGTATATCAATATAACAAACCTACTCTACGGTACAGAAAACAAACAGTTATACAATTCAGATGAAACACACTAGTGAAAACATCGCTAGGACTATTTTTTATTCAATTTCTGCCGATAGATCTTTTTCACCTTAAATCTTACACACTGAACCTTTAAACCAAAGGCAAGTGTGTTCTCTGCATAAGATGCTTGCATGTTCAGCTGCTTTTTTGTTTTAAATGTTTGTGTTTTTGTGTGATATATTGTAAGCTTGCAAGTAAGCTGTATGTGCTGCAGGTTTATTTGGGTTTGCTGTGCTTGTTATTTGCTGCAATGGCCTTTATCTTTCAGTTACTGGCGGAAAAAATACTGGACTAATTGAGATTATACGGGCATATGTCCTATATTAGTCCTAAAATACTGGTTTAGAATGATCTAAGCAAAATTTCAGACCACAATATTTCCTTCTGCATAATGTTCAGGCAGCTCTTTCCTCTCTGCAGAACAGCTTTTCATGGACCACCATGCAGAAAAGGTCAATAAAAAAAATGCATCAGCTTTTTCACAGACTATATCTTGCTGCTGGAAACTTATTTTCCCTCAGCCCAGTATTCCTATGTGGCATGTTTGTTTTGGTAAACACGTACTTTCAGTATGTTCAAGTCTCTGTTAAATTTTTTCCCAGAGGTCAACACTCTGGATTAGTTGCCCCAGATTAGTAACATCTCAGTAATTACACACTGGCTAAAGGACACTGGATAAAATGACTAGAACATCTCAATGATCTTCTCCACAAGGGATATTATTTTAACATAGTCTAGATGTGTGGGCAGGATCTGTGTCATTTTTGTGTTTTTGATGCCTCGAGATTAACGTTTCAAAATGAAAGCAGCTAAGTGCTGTTGACTCCGGATTCCTGGGGCAGACAGTTTTGGAGAAAGATCGCAAATGACCTAGAATAAAAATACATGCACTAAAATAGAAGCTGACACCGTCATCCCACTGAGACGGCCTTGCTCTTTAGAGATTACTCTTTACAGATTGTGACAGATGGGCGAGAAGTTACAAGAGGTGCCAAAAAAAAACGCTCCCTGTGTTGTACGTGTTTAGGAACTTTGCTTTTGTGATTGTGCACAAGTTCTGTGTGTTTTCATTTGCTGTTGTTGTTTTGGCGGAGTGACACCATGTTTGGGACTGGGTGTGAGCTCATTGCTCACAGCGACTTGGCTGGCATGTGTGTGCTTGCATCGTACTGCACAGCAGTGAACACATACAGGGATTAATTAAAAAAAACTGGTTTAACTGGGGCATTAACACTCTCCATCAGGCGGGACTGCTGGCTGAGTCAGTCAGGGTTCAATATCCCTGAAACAGTCAGATCTTCTCTAACGGGGGAAAATCCATGACCCATCACTTATGTCTCCCTCCACATGTGTTTGTCAGCTGCAGAGAGGTCACTCTGCATTTTAGCAAAAAAAGTTAAATTCTTAGGGATAAATAATGAGTGATGCTCTGAAATAATCTAATTTCATACATTTTAGTTGTAAGTATGCAGCTTTTCTGCCCAAAGAGAAACTTACAGTATCGGTGAAACATGGATACCTGCATCACTATGAGATTCATACCTGAAGTCAAAGATTGTGGTTTAAGCTGCAACAGAGCCTCATATTAATCCTCATATTAATTAGTATTGCAGCATCATCGCTGCCAGCTGCAGAATCGAGTCTGCACCCTCCAGTTAAATGCAGCACACACTGTCCAGACACCCCCCTCCCCCTGGTTACACTTCATTATTAGTATCCTTTTGTCATTTGCCATTTACTATCATTTGGTTTGAAAAGACCTGCGTTTGTCATCATGCAGCACCCTGCAGTCCTCACAGGTCGCCTTTCTGCAGCTCGCTGAACCCTGCAGATCACAACAGGGCCGGACTTCTGGGAGGCTCACAGTCCACTCCCAATACCCCCAAGGTCAGTCCTTACCCGCTTTATGTGCTAACACAGCATCAAACACTCACTGCAGGATCTCACAGCTTAAATGACTCACTGAAAAACTTGCAGAAAGAGCGGCTGCGCAGAGAGAGAAGAACCGCATCCCCAGGCTGTGGATCGCCTCTGAGAAGACCTGAATCTCCGGCTACCTCCAAGTGAGATTATTTTCTTTGTTGTTGATTTGAATGTCGGGCAATCCCACATACCTGGATAACACTGTTATCCAGGTCCGCTTCTGTTTGTCAGATCTAGGCCACAATTAAGCCATAGCAATACCACATGTCAACCAAGGGTGCATGGCCTAAAATGGTATGCTGTTTGGGCCATATTCACCATTTACCACATGGGCCACTTGAGGTTCAAATCAGATCAAATATTTCCAGAGCATCGCATGTTGGCCAAAAAGGGCACAAATCTGTTTTGGGATATTTGGGCCACATTAGCTGGACCACTTAGATCTATGCCAAGTGCTGCATCATTGCCTGAAGTGGCCCATGTCCGTATGTGATCTGGGATGACAGTAGTCAGCTGGAACTATTAACCTTGTTCTGTCTTTTCAGTTATCAAACTGAATTCTTAAGCCAAACATCTCTATCTGTGCGCAGGCTGGCATCCAAGATCCGTGCCCAGTCTCCGGGCAACGCGCATCAGTACCATAACTCCCCTACAAGACATCGTCCGAACAAGTCAAGTGATGACAAGAAAGCAGAAAACAAGAAGGTTGCAACACATGGTGAAAGATCCAAAGCTGAGACAGCGTTGAAAAAGAATACGGACACAGAGGGCTCTAATCCGTCTTTGCAAGCTGAGAAGACTGTGGTGAACACTGAGATCACTAAAACAAGATCCTCTAAGGCTGAAACGTCTGATAAGCGCCTCAGAGGCGACACACCGGACAGAATCCAGTCGCCTGACAGGAAGGACCACTTGTCTCCCAAAGTGGATTCCTCAGAGAAGAAGACACAGAGCAATGTTGAGGAGGGAGACAAGAAAAAAGGTGATTTGTCAAGTTATTTTTTTTTGTTAATCAATCAGTTTTAATAAATGTAGATGATTCTTACACCAGCCTGTCTATGTGGGACAGAAGCAGCATCATGCATTGGGAAGGGGGCAGCTGGCACTACAAATGCAGAGGAGGCTACCAGGTTGCTGGCAGAGCGGAGGCGTCAGGCTCGAGCTCAGAAGGAACTGGACGAGAAAAAACGGGAACAGGAGGAAAAAAAGAGGTGAGGTCATTGAATGATTCGTGGATTAAAGAGAGCATGGGTCATGTGTTGTGATGTGTGTAATGAGTCTGTGTCCCTGCCAATCAGACTGCAGGAGCAGGAGCAGCTAAGGAAGCAACTGGAACAGGAGCAGCGACGTCAGCAAGAAGTGAAGGCTCAACAAGCGGAGGAGAAGAAGAAAAATGAGGAAGATGTTCTGAGACTGAAAGAAAAAGAAGCCAATGAAAAGAAGGAGGAGCAGGACAAGGAGCATAATGACGAGATGGATAAAGAGGTTAGAGATCTTTTAAAAGAGGCCACAAACCTTAAGCTGTATCTCAGACTCATAGATCCATATCAGTATAAAGATAATATAAATTACTAAATGCAGCGCAAAAAATTTAACGCAATATCACATTTTACAAGTAGGCTACACAGTGATTATAAATGTGTATCTAACATCATCTACACATAGCACATTTGTGTGCCAACATGTTGACTGACACAGCACATCATCGTCATTTCATAAATTCGCTCCCAACGATGTGACCCAGATATCTTACTTTGTTCACTAAGGCAATGCTGGTTTTTGCCTAATGCTGTTTTCACTGTATTTCGATTGTGGGGTGAATTTCTTGTGACTTTCATGTGAAGTTATGTCTCACAGTTTGTAAACCATATAAATGGATTTCGTCTTGATCTTAACAGAAAGAAAAGGTCAAAGTCCTTCAGGAGGAGGCAGAGCGTCAGCGGCTGGAAAGAGAACTACAGGCACAACAAGAAGAGGAGGAGAGGCAACTGAGAAAAAAGGTTATTAAAACTCCCAGAGACGACCGTCCAAGCTCTCACTGCCAGCTGACTGCATGTAACAAATACAAATGTAAAACTCACTTCAATGTTCACACTGTGATTATGTGTTTATGGTTTTTTTTTGCAGAGAATTGAGGAGATCATGAAGAGAACTAGGAAGGGTGAAGCTGACTTTAAGGTACTGTAAGAGACACCCTCTGCTCTCATACAGTAAACCTGCTGCCTTTAAGCACCTGCTCGTCGCCCGAATGAGATTTTCTTTTCAAATTTTATTTATGGAAAAACTTTGACTTTCTGTTGTTATTACCTTTATTAAATTATATTGTTGGTGATACTTTGGTTTGTGTGTCCTAATTACAACAATTAATGAATCGATTGTCTCTCCTGTGCACTGAATCAAAAGGAGGAGCAGGTGGAGACGAAGTCCGTCTCAGGTTAGTATGGCCTTCAATCGCCCTGCGCTGATTTTAATTTCGGCTTCTTGTGCTCACGCCATGACTCGCTTTATGCCTTGCAGCTGTACAAATGCAAACAGGGCATGTGCGGTTTGTGGTCAGATGCATTTATCAGCTTATTTTAAGCATGTGCGGCATAGATTTACATCTTTATGAGTTTGCTTGGGTGAAATCTCAGTCGGAGACACAGAAGCCAATATATTATTTCCCTGGGGTCTTGCATTTTTGTTTTATTTTCATTCTGATGCTTTTGCTTTGGCTATTCAAAAGAATGAACAGCAGTGACATTGTCTACATGAGTTTATGTTGGCCGAGCAGAATTGTGCATATTGTTATATTGTTTGTGTATTGGGTTTGGGGTTACACAACAGTTTCTGGAAAATGGACCAGCAGCAAAGGACAATAAACTTGGCGCTGACAGAGAACCTTTTACTGCAGAGTAGTGCCGTGGAGGCTCGACTGTGCATTAGCAACACTTGAAAATGACCTTGAGAGAAATATCCGGTCTCTATAGGGGATGGCTCTGTACAGTGTGAGCCAACACTTTACTTGAACTGTCCTGGTATAATAATCTACACATTTGGGTTGTACAGTTCAAAAGATGATCAGTTTCTTTACTTATGAAATTCAGTTTATTTTAACTGGACAGTCCAAATAGAGTGAACCCCACTGTGATTTTATTTTCATTCTCCACAGGGGATAAAAAGACTGTTCAAACAAATGCTCAGGTGAAGGAGCAAGCGTCCCAAAATGTTGAGTTTCAGGTTAAAGAGCCGGTCACAGTCCAGGTAAACTCGAAGGAATGTGCCCTGGTGAGGAAAGATTCAGCAGCAGCATCAGCACAGATGGACAATCAGAAGAGTTTACCAGCTAAAAACAACACTCATCATGTAACACCAACGCACAGTGTCCCCGAGAAGAGACCGGACGCCAAACAAACCAGTGACGAGCAGGACAGACGACCCAGCAAGGAACGCAAGGCCTGTGATGTGAAGCAGCAGAGAAGAGAGGCGGGAATTAATGCGAACGAGCAGCGCGTAGAAAATGCAAAAGCCACAGACCAAATAAACAAAGAGCCAACAAAGCTGAGAGCAGATGCCAAAGCCAGCGTAAAGCAGGGGGGGTTGATGAATGGAGCACTGAAGGGTAGTGGAAGTGCCTTGTCGAGTAGCCGTCAAATTGCTGAGGGAAGCAAACAACAAAGCCTGCGTGTGTCAGCTGCAGAGGGAAACCATAACAGAGGGTCCCAGGTGGTGGCTGTTAGAGCCTCGGTGACTCCCCCGCTGGTCAGACGCCTGCTGCCGTCGATCATCAAGCTGGAGCCGTTGGATGTGAAGGTGAAGGGGAAGGGGTCATGTGATGAGGTGCAGTCCATGGACGTCAGGTGAGTCCTCTGGAGTGGGCAAAGTTATTCTGGTGAGCTGACTTTGAGTAGCAGTGTTATTTAACCACTTCACATCAAATGCACCAATGATTCAGTGTCAAATCTAAAGATATTACATGTCATTCATTTGATTTATTTCAGCCCAGCTTCTAAGGAAGAACTTATTTCAATCCCAGTGTTCTCACCGGTCATTGAGATCCAGCACAGTGGTCTGAGTAACAGCCGCGCTCTCGAAGACCTGATGGATCTGACCGACGGCGTCCCCTTCCCCAAACTGACCTCTGAGAACAACATGGGCGACTGCAACAAGAACCTCATTGAGGGCGTCGTTAGTCCCATGTCAGACTCTAAGCTCATCGGGATGTCCCCTTCGTCATCGAATAAACTAAGCATCCAGTAGTACATTTATCTCTCTCTCTCTTCTGCTGTCGCTTGCCTTCCCTCTCTCTCTCTCTCTCCCCACGCGTACATACACTCACAGGGTGCCACATTTTGAGCATGTGCCCCTGTGTTGCTACCTTTATGGGAATAGAGCCATAGAGATTGAATTAAAAATATATATAATTCATGACTTGCAGTATTAACAAAAGATCTCCTGTAATCTAATCTCATAGCAAACTAGAATGGCACTCAGTAGAGTTCAAACCTCCGCCAAGGCCCAACAGTCCCCTTATGAAATCATATTTAAATTAACTTTTTTATTGTATATTGATTTTTTTTCCCATTAAGATCCATAAATAATTCTGTAAGAAATCAATGAAAAGTTTGAAAAACTCACAATGTGAACAACTAAACCATGGGTCTGCCTTTTTGTCAGAATCCTGGCCAAAATGTAAAGGGCTCTTCCCTGACCCATTCCACATCTTTCCATCAAGTTCGTGAAAATCTGTTCCGAAGTTTTTGTTTAGTCCAGCTCACAAACAAACAAACCAACAATCAACAAACAAAACAGGGGCAAAAACATGCCCCCCCTTGGCGGAGGTAATAAATCCATTAAAATTGTGTGTCCGAAATTTTGTCTATGCCGATCTTTTCAGAAAGTGTTGAGTGCAAGAGTGTGAGTGCAAGATGAGCACATGTGAAGGCCTCACAGAGACAAGGTGTGTCTGGGTGTTACGACCGAAAAACAAATATCAGGGTTTTGATTATAGGCCTTTAGAAGATAAAGTATCGTGAACTAATTGTAGTTCGGTAAGAAACTTTAATTGTCCCTGCACAGATCCCTCACAGCACCCTCTTCAGTGTCATTACTGGAGAAATAAAACCTGCTCAGAGATTTGAATACTGTGTTTGAACCTCTGCCTTTCACAAGCTCTTTTAAGCCTTTAATGTGTAGCTGGGTGAGGCTTCTCCCGTTCCTGATTTCTTTTTAAATGTCTGTCCAGGTAATGCTCCTCTCGCATGTACTTGATTTAGCTGAATTGTGTTTCCAAGGTTATTAATGGATGCATCCATCTAAAAAGATGTACAGTAGTGGCATAGATTCCATTCAATAGATATCTGGTAGCTGATTTGTAAGGGCACACATACGGAAATGCTTTGAGTTCAACTTTGATTCACTTTTACCGACGTGATTGCTTTGCATTCGTTTATGTGACTGGGCCCCAAGACTGAATGGGGCTGGATGTTAACATCAATGTAAGTGTGTGTGCCCTGTAGCAATGAATATGCTGTTCGCTGCTAATGTTTTTCTCAATCCACATGGTCCTGTGAAGAAAGTACCTCCTTTAAACTCCCAAAACAATTCATCACATCACTAATCACTGATTTATTTTGTATTTTTCCGTGTCATGTCTAAATGTAATTTCAGTAGCAATGCCTTATTTGGGACTGATAGAAAAACTTTATTTTTCTGTTGACACATTTGACAGTGTATGTGTCTGGCCCGGGGAATTACTGTGTGTGACCTGTAATACTTGAACCTTGGTTTGAAACATGTAATTTCCTCCATGCTGCAAATGATTATAAGCTATACTGTAGTGTCACTTTATACAATGAAATTAAGATTTTAAGACTGCTTCGGCTCTCTGAATCGCTGTAAGTGAAGTAGCCATAAGTTGCATCTACGCATCGGGATTTACTGTTTATTTTTGTTTGTCAAATTCAAACAGCTGTTCCACATTCAACATTGTTTTGCAGAGGGGACTGATCTTAAGGAAAAGCGAATGAGTACATAAAAACGATACATACAACCACAGTGTTTGTCTGCTCATATGAACAATCTCTACCAATCAGATTAACTCTTTAAGTGACGTAGCTTCTGTAGACACTGTGCATGGTTAGCATGGTCATGATAATGTTACCAGAAACAATAAAATGTAAAAAACTGGAACTCTGCATTTTCTGTTTTGCGTGTTCATGGGTCTTTGTGATATTGAGCTGATAACCTAATCAGAACATGAAGTCAGATGTTTCGCAAAGATGAGGAGAGATTTAAAACTGTAAAGACAAGTAATGAGGTGTAAAGAGGAAGAAAGAAATCCCTCAGACTGCCTGCTATTAAACCAGTAACTGGACGGAGAAAACAATTCCTGATGAATTGGCTGCAGTGGAACAATGGAGGAAACTAGTTAATCCTGGTTACACCCAAACATGCTCGTTCTTGGCGTGAACTGTTTTTAATCCCCTGAACAGAGACAGAGAAAGACAGAAACTAGAAGGGCGCTCAGTAGAGCTCATACCTCCGCAAAGGCCAAAGAGTCCCTTAATGAAACCACATTTAAACTCACTAGATCCATCATTTTGTTTGGATCACCAGATTGCACACATTCACTGTTCATCAAGATCCATGAATTATTCTCTGAGAAATCAAATAAATGTTGACAAACAACTTATCTCAAAATGTTAAAGAAGATGAGAAGAAATTCCTGCAACCGCACCAAAATTGAATCGGCTTCTCCATTGGGTTTTGCTGGGATCCCTCCAGTAATTTATGCGTAATCGTAGTTACAAAAAAATGAATTAACCAACATACAAATGGGCAGGGGAGAAAACACAACATCATGGAGGTAATTATTTCATATATTAATTGAGAAAGTGGCAACAGCACCTGAAATAACGCATTCAACAGAGTGTAAACATGGACATGTCAATGCACAATGTTTCAAAATAAGTTCATTTTCCACTCTGCAAACCCCCAGTTGATATTGTTGCCAAGGTTTTTTAAGGAGACAGTTGGGCTACGAAGTTGGTGTAAATTACCTTGTTTCGAGTCTTGAATGTCCAGGCTTACAGACACATGGAGGACACTACAGGGGCAGTATAAAGGCCTTTAATGTTTGTTTTTTTTGACTCTGATGTTTTACCTTTGTGTTTCACCCATTACTTCAGTTGTATTGGATTTCGCTGCAACGCTGTGTACCGCTGAAACTCCTAAAGTGTTTTTGGATTCAAACCCTTCACCACCCCTCCATCTGCATTAGTGGTGAGTAGAAGAATTGGTGGGTTTGGGATGAACGATCCCTTCAAAGTGTAACAAACAGCTAAAACATATTAGTAGTACACACGTAGTTTACCCTCCGGGGCAGTAGGTGGCGCCTCGGCCTGGCTGTTAAATGCTCTTCTAAGAGGCGAGTGCGATGCGCCGAGGAAGAGGCTGAGCTGCAGCTGTGTCGCACGTAGCTTTTATCTGATCGACGGCTGCGCTCGGGTAAGTTGTTTTCTTGAGGGTTGAATTACACTTACTGACACAGGAAGCCAAAATGTCTGTCTTTTTTAAATTTGTCCAATTGTTAACAACATGTTGGACACGACTCGGTAGCATTTTTTACCTGAGCGCAGCGTCACAAACCAGAGAAACACCCATGCTAGCTGACTTAGCACCGAGTTACGGTGGCTAGCGTTAACTCGAGCCGTCTCTCCACGGTGCGTTTCTAAATATAAACCAAGAGGAGACATGGAGGCTCCGTGTGGTAGTAAAATGTCCGCCTCAGCTACCGTGTCGGACTCGGAGTCTGCACAAAGAGAGACAAATAAATACGTTTTGAACGTAATGGATGTCGTGTTGTTTTCTTAGCTGTCGGTCCGTAGCTCTGACTGTAAATGGAGGCTCGATGATCCTCATGAGTGAAGGATCCGGGCTGAAGCTGACACGGCGGCCACCCCCGAAACATTAACCCGAACACGTTGCTACTTTGTAAACCGAGTTTGATCATTACAGTAATTTGATCATCTGGGTAAATTTAATATGCGATATTAAATTGAACAGATTACCTTTTTAATCTCACCTTTTAATAATACCATGGGAAATAGACTACGGTTGTGATTTTGTATATTACATGTAGTTAATTTTGCGATTAATTTCAGGTTGATTTGAACACGAACATGTTCAAATAAAATCTGTATGATATATATACTTTTTTTTGTTTTGTAATCACATTAATTTTTATTTATGAATTACGCAACACTTAAGACAGCCCTGTTCGGGTGGTTTTGCTACTAGATCAAAGGGGAAATATATATATATATTTTTAATAATTCGACATTCTAAGGACGGAAACAGTAATACAGTAACTGCTGTATTTGCTTTGTCTGAAAAGAAACTGATAAGATTAAGACTGAGTGACTTATCAATGACCAATAGTTAACATTGCTGTGGGTTGTCCCTTGCATTGTCACACCCCTAGAACTTTGTACCATTGCTTTTGAAGCGTTTGACTCTGCCCATTTGATTTACTCACTTTTTTTTAAACTTTGCTATTAAATAACAGCTGTACTCAGATTTCAGACTCTAATGTGATTTTTTTTTTTTTCACAGTGGAGTCGGGACAAATCAGAGACTGTGGCTAGCTTTAGAAATTGAGTTTTATATATAGATATATATATATATATTTAAGGCTGTCGAACTCACCATGATCTGCTTTTGTTTTGTCCATAGATATATCACACAGTTCCTAAAATGGTCCGACCACATTTTGGACCACCACGCATAAAGCCCAGGTAATGTGTTTTGACTGGGTCAAGTTGTGCTGTTCTCTCTAGCTACCTTCAGACATGCAATGGACAATTTTTCCCTGGAGGAGGTGCAAATGTAAGGCTTTGTTTGGGTGCATGCCGGGGGGCGTAGGGGAGCAGTGTGGTTTACTTTCGCCACTATAGCTCCATCCTAGGGGAAACACTAAACGTTCATGATTGTTAATGTTTTGTTGCAGTCAATGATAGCGGTTCAAGTCTCTGGCCATTGTTGTTGCAAAATATTATACATTGGAATGGGATAATATGTTTTAATCCATGTATCTTTGTTTCCCTTGTGTCTTCTTAGACCATACGGAGATGGTCATGGAATGGGGCAGAATGAAGGGAACTATAACCCCAAAAATCGAAGAGATCCCCAAGGTTACACAGTAAAGACCCCCTTTAACTGGAAAGATTCCAGAGGTAGAGGACGACCCCCAGTTGTCAGGAGAGTCCCCCTGATGGCTGAGCAAAGGGAGCCACGTTTCAATAACATGAGGTCCCCGAATCAGGATTCCTTTCAATCATACTCTCCAAAAATGGAACCACATCATAGCCAGAGGAGGCCTTTTGTGGCATCTAGGCCAAATCGACCCCCTCATGGTCAGCATCCTTCATCCTCTCGCAGTCCTGCACAAGGATCCCCAGGTCAGAGGGGCCCACCTTTCCATGGCCAACCCTCAGGGCACAGGTCACCTTCCCCGAGACATTTCCGTAACCACCCAGCTGACAGGAGGCCAGGCTCCTCACAAGCCTTTCAGGGGTCTTTCAGGGGCCACAAAAGGCAGCCAGGTTTTTCCCATCAGGAGCAGCGGAGTCGAGATCCTCGTGGGAATTTCAGCCCCAGAGAAAGGCCCTATGAGCACTCAGGTCATGGCATGAAGCGCTGGAACGAGGCCGGGGCGTTCTCTCATCCACACAATGGAGAGCACAGGCCCTCTGGGTCACAGAGGAGCCCCAGAGAGATGCATGGGAGAGGCCCGTGTCCAGAGAGGTACAAGAGTGAAGCAACTATCCCAGCTGGGTAAAATTATTGAGGAGGCCTGAAGCTGGCCCAGTTCTCCCAATCACAGTGGTCATAATGATTACCTCTACTCTGCCCCAACCCATAATTATTAGAGGGGATAAATGGGGGTCTGATGTAAATGTGGTTTCATCTGCCATTGAGAGGAGTGTTACATCTGTAATTACTCTGTGAAAAGTTTCTTCTCCTAGCTGATTCATTCTTTCATGACATTATGAAGGGGCTGCATTAAGATACAAGTTTAAACTTCCACCTCCCACTTAACATGACAATGGATCCGTCATTGTAATCATTTCTGTATTGTTTGATGGATATGCAGGTGGTCATCTGAGCAAGACTCCAGGCGGCAGCGTGGTCCAGTGGAGAGGCAGGGCAGCAGATCCCACAGTAGAGAGAGAGCACAAGATGTCCCTCACCAGCTCCCTTTCAGACCCCCCTCATGGAAAGGAGGTCCACCACAGTCATCGTCCTACCACAGGAGCCCTCAGGAAAGGCAGGGGCCTGGACCCCGCAAGAGGAGGATATCTGATGATAGCATGCCCCCTGCAGACGCTGCACCAGATCATGGCAATCATAAACCTCCCAGGAGAGAGCGACCTCAGTTTTTCAGTTTTCCCAGGCCATTTACTGGTAAACCTTTTGGTGATAAAAGTTACCGAGGTAGAGGCAGACAAGTCAAAGCAGAGTCTCTTATGGGACTCAGACTCCCCCCATCAGTGAATCCTAGGCCCCACATGGGCGACTTTACCCCACAGGGAAATTTCAGCTCTGTTTTTGCTACCAGAAAGAGACGTTTCCAGTCAAGTCCAGTTCCCCTGAGAAAGGTGGAAGCAAGGAGGCCAACACCACAACATTCACCCCCCAGAGAAGATGGCAATGGCAGCAAGTCTTCAAGAGACTCGGACACAGACAAAGAACAGGTGGAATCTCGCCGGTCCCTGAAAACACACAGGTACGGTATCTCCCTTATAGCACTATTCGCAGGGGCTTGATGATTAAGAGGTGAAGAAAGAATGTCTCAATGGGAAGGGGGTGCCATCTGTGGAAAATGGAGATGTCGTGAGGGGCTAAATGTGCAGCACTGATTCAGTTGATGACAAGCTCTCTAACGCCTCCCTGTCTGCGGGCTGCCTGTGTTTCACAAATATTCTCCCGGGCTCAAGAGAAACTTCAAAGTTACAGCATCATGTCGACAAAAACCCTGCCTGTTTTTAAAAGCAGACAAAAAGTATAATTGCTGTGATGAGGTCCATGGAAACGTTTGTTGGTCTGTGCTGTTGAGGAGTCATCAGATTCTCAACAATCTTTATCTTAAAGAAAGTTGTTCTTCAGCATGTCGTGAAGACCCTTCATCGCTTGTAGAAAACAAATCCAAAACTGAAGTCACAACATCTATTGTTAAGCAGTATATCCATGTACACAAAATAAGGACACGAAAACTCCAAAGAAGTGTTCCCACTGTTCCCTTTTTACATTGTTGACAAAATGTCACCTTTACCTGGACTTTGGAAAAAGAGATTCATCAACTGGATGTCCAATGGTGATCGTTCAAGGCTCCAAACTAAAACAGACAGGACAGAAGATTTAAAAGTCAAGAGGCATTTCTGAAGAATTTCAAAATACAAAGCTAATCTCCCTCCGTTTAATCACCACATTATCAAGATGGATGAGAGTCACAGAGACAGTTTGAAGTCCTTAAACTGTGAAGAGGATTTTATGTTGCTGTACATCACCAGCCATCGTCAGAGATAGAGGACATATGTCTGACTTTCACTGAGAATATAACCGAAAAATATCTAAAGAGATAAAGATTGAAAATTCTCACTTCATTGCCTATGCAATTAAATTACCAATAACAATCTTTTCATAAAGCTCTAAGTTAATTATAGACTTAACATTCAAACCCAAGACAAAGAATGTTATTTTAATTTTTTGGGCCATTCGAACGCATCAGTCTACTAATTCAAGAATTCGTATTATCTCACATTAATAAGATGCGTAACTACATGCACACCTGCCATAGACCCAATGTAATGCCCAGTTCGCGTGTGACACAGGAGTGGAAATGACATACTTGCCGTGAGCAAACCGAAGTATTAACTCAAGAAGGATCAGCCCATCTCGATAAACTACCAAGATCTGCACCATCTCAAGCAAAAAGCCCTGTGGACATCATTTCTGTTCAGACTGAGCAGAATGAAGAGGAGACAAACTACCACCTGCACTTCATACAGTGTCTTAAATACTGGAGTCCTCATCAGAATATGGTAAAAATTCTAAGCCATAGAATCGTCTGGAAGCCTCGTAATGATAACATGAGGCATAACCAGCGACCCTTGAGCTACTAGATGAGCAGCTTCGTTTCAGCCAAAATTCCAACTTGATACGACATGTGGACAAATGGAAGATCATCCTGCTCCGCGCAGCCTTACCACACCCACTGGTTTGTTCTTATCGGTGTGAAAACATTTGCGCTGGACCAACAGGGCTGTGGCTGTTTGTCATCTGTGTCCAATCTGAAGTCTGACCTAAATGTAACAATCATGATGAACACCTCATCATGAGCCTGAGGGAACTCACGATATTCAGTAGCTGCTTAACAAGGCTAATCAGAGCCCACTGCACCTAAAGTCTAATCCCGCACCTGTCAACCTGTAAAGACGTCTAATGTTACAGACAAAACAAGTCCTCTGTCAATTCTTCTGTAACTTAAAGCTACTAGAAGAAGAGGAAACGAGGGCACTGCACAACCCCCTTTCACTGGTTATACTGCAGAATTAGTCAGATCTTTGTAAAAATCCTTCCTTTTCATAAATAGCCATGCCCAATGCCAACAATTTTAAGGAGAGTATGAGATCTGAAGAAATGGACGTCTCACTTGAGAGCACTGCAAAGCCTGTATAAGTAGCTTTGAACCCTGGACTGGCTCATCTCTTAAAGCTGCTGCATAGCTATGGAGAAGAGACTTATATAATCCTCAGCCTGGACTTGTCATGTCTACAGACATCTTCAAGACTCAAACCTCACATTGCCTCTCTGACATACATGTTGTGGCCCTGTTTGGACAATGGATTGAATGCAACTAAAGGAACAACAGAGAATGACCTGATGTGTAAAAAACCTTCCGAACGTCGGTGAGACAGTGAAAACAAGGGCTATCGTCCTCCTGTGCCTCTGAGAGAGGGATGATAGAAGATTTGGTGACGTGACGTAGACAACTATCTTAAAGTCGCCTGCAAGATTTGCCAGCTCTAACAATCCCCGAGTAAAGGAAGAGAGCTCAGATTGATTCAGGGTACAAAAATAGAAGAGCATGGACATGCCATGATTTTTTTGTAAGTACCCATGTGTAATGCGTGGATTTTTGATCTTTTATCTGCCTGATAGTGCTGTTCATTACTGATTTATATTGCATTTCTTTTTAGAGATCAACAGGTTGATTTGTATCTTCTATTTTCAGTCTGTTTCATGAAACACATGACTAATATGTTAATGTATACAGGACACATTTAAATTGTTTGTACATGATGCAGGCATAGGAACGCTGATGATCCTAACTATGTCTGCAACACATTCCACAGATCTTCTCCCATAGAGAAACGCGACCTTGTTGTTTTGTCCCACTGGTCTCTGGGGCCAAGCTCCTCTAAGGACGGCTCACCTCCCAAAGATCAAAGCCCAGAGTCAGATAGTGGTAAATATATTATTTTGTGTCATCAAACGGCCAGTATCTAATGTGCAGTTGTTTTTTATTTGACATGCCTCTAAGCCACAAGCTTTTTAATAAATGATTTTCTTTCATCTCCCTATCTTCTTTAGAACAAAGCTCAGATGAAGAAGACTCATCGGACAGCCGACTCTCAAGGACGAATAATTCCAGATCGTCGCCTGAAGAGAAAAAACGGGGACACGTGGATAGGAAGATGTTCAGGTACATTCCTTAAAATACCCAACAATTTGAGAGAAAGTTAATCTGTTAAATGTGAGATTTTTGCTTGGTGTCCTGTTTCTGATGTTCTCTTTGTTGTTTTTCAGGCCGTTTAATGTGATGGTGGACAGCAACCGATCTGGGAGGCCCTTCAGAAAGCCAGGACCACCACCCTTTCAGGTGAGTGGGGCTTTTGGTTAAATGGACTGTGTTGAGCTCTTTGTGATAAAACCCTGAAGAATCATCTGTAAAATGTACAGGGGTCACCACCTACATTTAATATGTTTAAAACTGAGTCAAACACTGCAATTAAGAAATATTTCCTTCATTTGCCTATGTATTCAGCATGTACTGTGGTTTTACAGAGGCCAAAGTTCACTGGTGGTCCAAGGAACCCAGGTCCTGAAATGTCCGGAAATGTAAGAAGACCACTCATGGTGTGTATACCCCCTCTTCAGAGAGCTCTTGCTTCCTGTGGGATAATGCCTTAAAAATCCCTAATATGTGAATTTCTTGTTTTTTAATCAGGAGAGCTTGGTGCCACGTCCTTTCCTAAATCAGAGACCCGTGTTTAGAAAAAGTTACACTATCATGTCTAAATACCGCAACATGAGAGTGATGCGGCAACGTGTGCCGTACAACAGAGGGCCCAACCAACAACGCTGGTGACAACATCCGGTAAGAAACTGTAGCATGTCGTCCATCATTAGGTCATTTAACCCTTTGAACTCTGCCATAGAAATCAGTGAAGTGACTGCATTGGTATTTTTGCCTGCTGCGATGTCATTTCTTCTAAGTAAAAAGGTTATGTAACTCAATAAACCATGATTATATAATCATAAAATAACTGAAATTGTGATACATTTAAAAAAAATATCGAATGTGTTTTATCATCAAATTTGTCAAATATAAAAATATTGAAATATAGAAGCATAAAAAAAATATTTCAGTTATTTGAACAGTTTACAGTTTTTAGATATGCCCATTTTTCTCTGAGGGTGGGCTTATCAATACATTTAGCGTGATACATGATATGAAACCTATTCACGTCATCACGTGTATGACATGAGACAACGGTTGTGGGCTTTGACTTTTTGCTGCTAAAATAAATGTTGTAGTTGTTATGGTTTTTTATTTTAGATCAATTTAAACAGGAGCATGCAACAACAATCACTCATTTGTCAGTTTTCTGAGGGTTAACCTCTGGAAAAATATTTTATAACTTCTCTATTCATTTTATAATGACAAAGTCATTTACAGATCTTTAAGAAATGTTTTTGTCTGCATACGTTTTAACTGTGGTTTATTTCTGTTTACCAGCACCTTCTGCAGACGTGACACTGGAAAACGGATATGGTTGAGATTTCTTCTGCTGGATGGACTGCACAAACCCTTCTCTCAGTACAATCCCAACCTGCCTGTATATTACGAAGAGTTGTTGCTTACACTTGTTCTCTGGTTCTAGTGTTTCAGTTGCATCTATGAAGTACTGCAGTACTTTGTTTTAGAAGATTTGTAACACATGGCATTATATTAATTGCTACTGTCTCTCTTTTTTTCCTGATGTATTTTGGGATTTGGGAATTGCTGCTAGTGATCTCCGCGGTCTTTATTTTACACAGTATTAGCATTTTCCCGTCAGTTTGTTTTCCAGTCCAGCAACATTTGAGTCCAATTCAATAATATTTTTAATTTAACAACTCACCTTCTGCATTTTTAAAGACTTACCACGTGAGGTGTCTTATTTTATCACTCATCGGTGTTTCTTAGAAATCGTGACCCTTCAACCGACACCTGGCTACTACTTGTTCAACTTGTATAATCACATGTCCAGTTTATTGTTTGAGACTTGAAGTAAAAATCGGTTTAACAAGCTTCTTTTCAGAGTTGTGTTTATTTTGAATTTAGCTTTGAACAGATGCAGAATCAGTTCATTAGTAATGCTCACCTTGTTTTAAATGCGGTTTGTCTGACTGCAAACTAATTTTACTGAGATTTTAGAAGGGTGCAGTATGGGCCAAGGAATAAACCATACACTGATTGGATTAACCCTAGAACGTCGGGTGTTTTTTACCCGAGCGAGTGTGGTCATGGGATTTTCATTGTGTTGCTGTCTGAGTGGCCTGGGTCCTTCGGTAGCTTCAGTCTGCTCACTCGCGTCATAGAAGGTCGGCTAGTTTCCCTGCTCCCACCCCTGTTTTTTCAATAGGCACGTGTTCAGGTAATTTTCACCAAACGCTAGTGTTAGGATACACTTTATTTTTAATATGATATAAGTTGGAAATAAAGCGGGGAGACTGCCTTCACCGGACATGTCCCAGGAACGGCTGGACCGAAGAACAAGTTCCAAGCTCTATTATTAAAAAAAATGTAGGGATTTTTTTTTTAACAACCCCCTTATTGTTCACTAATTTTAGTGCCTTTTTATAGGGTCCCCCCATGATACATTTTTTTCTTTTTGAGATGTATCTGGGGAGAAATAAAAGCAGAGTACTTCAAATTGCCATGTATTGTTGTACATTAATATATTTTGATGAGAAGTATTTTTTTTTATCGGGTATATTATATTGGGTAAAATTTACCAGACGCTAGTGAGGGTGTAGCTAATTTTACGTTAGTCTTCTAGGGTTAAAGGGGTGGGTAAAGGAGTTTTGTTTCAATTTCTTTAACAATTTTACTTTAGAGGAATGATGAATGAACAGGTGAAATTTGGTGCTGGAAAGATCTGGATTTTATGAATCAAATTATGTATTTTTAGGTCGATATTTATTCTGTAACAGATAAAGCTTGGAACTTTATGAAAATGTATTTACTATATATCTAAATCAATATTGTCTGTTCCATATGGATTTTCCAACATTTGAAACAATCAACCAACATTTTATTATCTTTTGGTCTTTATTTCAAAATATTTCAGAGAAATTGTCATTCCTGTGTCTTAAAGGGATAGTTCACCCAAAAATGATAATTCACTCTATCTACTCACCATTTAGCCGATGGAGGGATGGGTGAAGTGTTTGAGTCCAAAAAACACTTCAGGGGTAAATAGAATAACATCTGATTCCAAAACAACTGAAGATATTAGAGACTTATCTTCAGACGTGAAAAAAACAATATGCCTCCATACTGATCGTGTGGTGTCATCCAAGTGTCCACAAGCCCCGACATTCATATTCGATTCGAAACGGTGTCATTTTATATTGTGTTTCTAGCCTAAATGTCCACTGATGCTCCAAAACAACAGTAGAAAATGCCAACGTCCGCTAGCATAGCCACATCTGGTGGACTTTTAGGCTTAAAAATAAGTGTAATTGACCTTGTTTCGAGTCAAATAGGAATCCTGGCTTGCGGACACTTTGATGACACCACACAAGCCTAAAAGTCACATTTTCCCAGTTTATCCCAAACATTTTCGGCCTATATTTCCCATAATGCATGTATTTATTTTAAACCCTACCCCTCCAGTTAGTAATGCTGTTATGTTTATTCTTGAGCCCAGGCTGAGATAACCCTGATGATATTATCAGGGCAGTTTCTCAAGCCAACCACCCTGAAGCTCCCACCCAATAATATATATCCAAATGATTTTGCAACATGGCAGAATACCCTGTGATGAGTAAGCTGGACCTAATGTGGGAAATCGGTTTATTGCGGCTCAGGAAAGCCTATTAAAACTTTTCTCAAAAGCAAACCATCCCCTCCTCTCCTTCCTGATTTCTGCACAGTGTAAACACAAGTGACTTCATTGTCTTTGCCCCTTTAAGCGTCTGCTGCTGCCCTTCACTGCCCCGGTGATATTTGTGAGGGGGGCGGTATAGCTCCACTCTGTCCTGAGCTAAACTTAGACGTGACAGTGGCACTCTTCATCACAACATGCTCTGACCACCACACTGGGTTACAATGGCTGGTGTCCAGTTACCACAGATGCTGCTGTATCTCACTGGTGACACTGGCAAAACAAGGTGCGTGTTTGCTCCAGGTCCTCGACCTTAACGCAATAATCTTCTAAATGGTTCAGAATGTTCACTAATGACTAAAGATGTTCAGATCTGTCACTGTGCATCAGTTCCTGCATGTGCTGCACATTTCTTTTACTGCTGTGGCATGACAGGAACAGCTGTCTCTACTGTAACACCCAGATTTAGCTCGCTAAAGAAGCTTCGCAAGCTGAAATGGCTGTAATATCTGAAATATCCTGAAAAGCGCAGTAAGTAAAGAAAAGAAAAAAGTATTTCTCAGTAGTTTTGAGTTTCTCTAAGAGGTAAGGTCTAACTGAGCTGACTGTTGATCTCTGCTATCCTCTGTCTGTAGATGTAGATTTAAAGTCTCTGCAGGTCTTTCTGTCTTTCACTACCCTTGTATTCCTCATGGGCAGCTACAGCTCAGCCCTGATTCCTGGTAAGCCTCGCAACCTTCATGTGAAATGAAATGCTACCATGCTTGAACGCTGCATGCTAGAAAAGAATGGATGCTACTGCATTCTTGGGAAGTGGGCCGATGCATTCCATAACGATGAGTCTGAATTTAGTCCCGAGAGGTGTGTGTTTTTCTTAAATGTTTATTCCCCCCGTCTCTCAAAGACACTGAGGAGTTTGCCTCTATTGCGTCAGCGGCGGAGAAGCTGAACGAGCAGATAGCTGGTGCAGATGAGAGGTTACAGTCAGAGCTTCAGACTCTGGGAAGTATACATTTTTAATAATATAGCTAGAATCACATTATTCACTTGAACACTATTGTAACTCAGCTCATAAATACAAAGAGTGTGTGGTCTGGTCTGTTTGTGTCCCATCTGTCCTTGAGGTAAAATTAACTTCTCGGAGCTGCCTCTCTGACACACACACGCACACACATAGCAGAGGATTCTCACCCTGTATTTAATATTAATTTGACTTGACACTAGAATAAATTGTTTCTGACCTAAAGGCCATTTTTACGAATTTCTTTGTGAAGCACCAAACTCTGGGACATTTGTTTTATATATTGAGTGTAGACAAAGCACTTTAAGTATTAAGTATTTTACTTATCAGACGTCTCAAACTAGACTCAATTTACAGGCAACACTCATGATGGAGGAGAAAAGAAAAGAAAACCCGAGTGAAGAGCCGGGTGCTTCAACGCTAAGAGAAAACAGTCAGGAAGCAAGTCACAATGGCCCTGCCCTGCCGGTGAGTGTAAAGAGAGAAACATGCTCTAAACATTTAAATCATTATCTCTGATTTCTGTTTTCAGGTAATAATGTCGGGTTATTCTCTACAGGCAGCGGGACCAAAACCTGAGCCCACCCCGTCCTTCTCCTCTCTGTTACCACAGGTTCTCTCTGCTGTGCTGCCCCAGGGCCTCACGTCCGACCCCCGGCCGAGCAGAAGTCCAGCTGCACACACGTCACCGAACCTGGGGGAGCTGCAGACGGAGCTGAGGGACCTGAGGGACCAGTTTGAGCAGATGAAGAGTCAGCACAAGTACGGCTCAGTCACTGTAATCTCTGTTTAACATCTGTGTTGACTGGCCCGCTTGTCCAACCCCTGCATCACTGACTCTGCTTTTATTTCCATCATCATGTACTCGCTTTACTAATATGAAAATATTTTGTTTCCCAGCAAAGAAATCAAACTGCTGATGAGCGAGCTGGATGAGGAGAAAAAGATCCGCTTGACTTTACAGGTGAAACAAGAAGAAACGAAGGATCAGAGGAATGTGTGTTTTCTGAGCTGAGGACATTAGGCCTAATATGTAGAAAGTGCTCTGATGGTTTGTGATGTTTTGTTGCAGATGGAGATTCAGCGTATGAAGAAGCACATGTCTAAATGACTGAGAGCAACATCAGAGACATGAGATCCTGATTCGACGGAAAGAACCATGTTTAAATATCCTGTTGTACACATATCTGATAAATAATATTTTTCTATGTTTGATTTAATAAAACGTATAAATATTATATACACATATTACTTATAACATTTTATTTACTTTTTGGGAGACTGCTGAATGGCCAAAAGGACTGAATATTTTTGTTTATTAAAAATTCTCATTTACACAAATAAATATGTTGTTGGAAGCAACGTGAAATGTTTAAAATGGCTCAGAACTTTTCATCACAGGTCATTTGATATGAATATTTCAACGTGTGAACATTTATTAGTGAAAGTCAAATATAGTCCTTTTCCCAGACAAAAACACATATAAACATATATATTTTCTCTTTAAAAACACATGTACAGTATATACACTGATCTATCACAATCTATTTTGTCAGTAAATATTTGGCTGCTGGGTCCATGTGATTTTTTTTTCTAAGTCCTTGTTTTCCTGTGGAAGGCAGCTGAACCTCTCAGGACAAACAGTAACGTTTTACAATCTGGTCTGAGGTCTGATTTTGCCTCAGAAGTTGGATTCTTCGCAGGGAATTGGCCTGAAGGTGACCTCCGTGTTCTCCTCAAGGAGGAGGTCATATCGACAGAGAGCCCTGTAACGTAGAGATCACATAGAGGAGTAAATCTAGAGCTGGGAGAAGGGATTTCTTCTTCGGTAAGATGAAGGGAATTATGGCTCAAGTAGATCAAATTTATTAACGGTATTACAGTTTTTTTTAAATATGTTGCTTACGTTTTCTTGAGCTCCACATGTGTGAGACGGATTCGCAGAACACGAAGATTATGTTTGGGCTTGAGCCCGATCCCAGAGGAGAACTTGACGGACATTTTGTCCACTGACTCAATGTCTTTGTCAAACTGGGCGAACAACTTGGTCTCTGTGTACTTCTCAAACTTCGAGGATTTACTGAAAAAAACACACACACACACACTATTATACTGAGAGTTAACAGTAATACACAGACAAAAGAAGTCATAGTTTATGCATTATTGTATTATTGGTGCTTTACTGTATGATACACAGATGAGAGGGCTTACTGGTCAACGGTCGCCACTGCTTCTGTACCATTATGATGAAGTTTAATGGTCATGTATCTACTCTGAATATCGGTGTTCCATATCACCACATCCACTGTGTAGCCTGTAGCTAAAAAAACAGAAAAACAAAATGTTATACATCAGAGTCGGAGGAATTTCACTTTCACTATTTTCTGCTCCTCGTTCAGTTATCACAGTCACTTGTCCTTTTTCAACCAAATACAACATGACATAAGTCAAACTGAAAGCTGCACTGATCCTCACTTTATAGAGAGAATATTGTTCATACTGGAGCTTTTTAGATCATTCATTTCTCTAAACTGCTGGTTCAGTGCATTCTATTCTATTGTACTCTAAAATGTGAGGTGAAAAGAAGTCATGGTCTGTTAAGTTTACACACTGGCATTACATGATTCTCCTGTGTTTCCCCCCTTCCCCCACTATGATTGTGGTTACTCACTGCAGAATGGAAGCTCTGGATTAGTTGTGAAGAACACTTTGGTTTGTTTCAGTCTCACCAGGCTGTCTTTCCACTGCGTGACGTCATAGCCTGCGTTAGAGCAAAACAGCAGCGACAGGTCAACAATAACACTCTGAAAATAAAGGATTCTATTCAAAAACACACACATTGACACACCTTACACAAATTATCTGCAGAGTGTAATCTTTGGTGTGTTCATAGAGGATACTTCTCATACGTTGTCATGAATATTTTTCGTAATAGTTATATAAACACAATGTCATCATTGTTCGGGAATTTGATAGCAGAATATGAAACATTTTGTAAAGTGGTGAGACGTTCCAAATTCTGCAAAAATACCTGAAAATATCTTGTGGATTTCATCAATATCTATCTCAAATATCCCCGAATACCCAATAGTGCGATATTCAACAATCTGTACAAATCATTCCACACTCAAGACTTGTAAATTTGTTCTGAGTGTTTCAATATTTATTTTGGAAATAAACATTTTGTTCTAATAAAAATGCATTGCTGCTTCTGTAAAACTGGTGAGACAGTAAACATCAGTATTTACACAACACATCACTGAATGACATTAGCAGCAGCTCTTATTTCTACCTGTACTGTTTTCATAGCCATTTCCGAGAGTAAAAAACTGAAACAAAGTGTGCTCTTCATTTCTCATAGATGATGTGAATACCAACCAAAGACGGGACATCCGGCCGCACCAAACTGCTCACAGCTCAGGCACCTTCCGTCCAGGAAGTCGCTGTAAGACGAGCAAGGGAACGCCCTGATGAGACACTTCTGATTCACCGAGGCGAGGAAGAGGTACATTGATCTCTGGTGGTCGCATTTGAAATAAGCACTTCCTGTACAGAGGCAACATGGAGCGGGAAACGTTATTAAAATGTTTGAATCCTTGAAACCCAAGGCCCACGATTTTACAGGCCGTACCAGAGAAGACGGTCTTTGGGCAGCCGGGTTGGTCTGATCCTCCGTTTGGATAAAAATCAATGTGACCCAAAGGCTCCCTGTAGCCCAGAGCTGTGGACATGAAAATAAGTGTTTTACACATCTAGAAAAAATTGTTATTCAACATAGTTTTGAATATATCGGACTGAAATTCAGCTTACAATCGATATCCGTGTGCAGGACGTCAACAAACTGGGCATCTGTGGGGTCCAGTCGCTGCTCTGGTGCAGTTCCAGTGAAGTCAGGCCCGGCCGGATCCAGAGCTGCAAACATCACATCAGCAGACCTCAGGAGAGATTTCACTTTATTTCTGAACACAACAGGAAATGGTGCTAGAGAGGGCGTGTGGGTGGCTCAGGGGGTAGAGAGGGTCAGACGCAGAGTGGCTCATCCACTAACTGGACGGTCAGTGGTTGGATCCACAGCTTCCTCCAGTCAGCAAGAGGCTGAACCTCAAACTTCCCCTTGAAACTGCAGACATGACTCAACTTTGACTTCACAGTAAAAGATTTAGGTATCACGGCTCCACTCTCTGTCCTTTTTGGCTTTTCCCCAATTAAAGTGCTTTGATCATCTGACAAAGCAGTGTAGCTACTTTGCATTTATTAAACATCTGGTTCTCCCAGAGGTTTCTTCCTGTTAAAAAGGTTTCTTGCAGGTTGTGGGAACTGTTTCAAGGTCTCAACTTTCTGATACTATCCCTTCTACATCATATATCATCTGTCCGTTTTTCACACACTCCACAATTTGTTCTTTTCTCTGATTCTTTGCTCCATTTAAAACATGACCTGTGAGATGTTGCTGGTACTTCACAACTCAACTAGACCAGATCTTTTTTAACCCTCTGCCACTTCTGAGTCTGCCTGGACTTTGCCTCAGTGTTATTAGCTGATCAGGGAGTAAAAGCTCATCCGAGTGCCACAATTATATTCCTCGCAGTCCTAGTGGATCAGATAGAGAAAGGGATCGGAATCCATGATCCAAAATGAGCCGTTCTTACCTGTAATTCTTCCAATCGCGCCGTTCAGTTGGGCGCCTACGAAACCGGATACATGAGCTCCGAGACTGACTCCGATCATGTGGATGGAGCTCAGAGAGGCACCGTGCTCCTGAGGAGATCATTATTACATCGTGTTACACACAGCAGTCGGAGTGATGAGATCACAGAGAGCGTCGGATCCATCTCCTACCTGCATCCTTTCGATGAACGCGGCGAGGTAGCCCGCTGTCTTCCGTGTGTTCTCCGCCACCTTGAAATAGTTCAGGTTGGTGGCTCCGTGGTTCCAGTCCACCACTATGGCGTTGGTGTCTGTCTTGGCCAGCAGCAGCTCCACAGTGTCGTCCAGCCACCGAGGGATAGACCCCGTGGGCCGGTACCCGTGAACGATGAAGGTGGTGGATCGGGACAGGTTGAACTGGGGATGGGCCGACAGGTCGGTGTCGGACAGGAGCGTGCCGCAGGTGGTGTTCTCTCTGGTGAACAGCCGCAACTTCACCTGGACGCTGGTGCCAAGGAACGCGTGGCCCACATTGAGTTTGGTCAATTTGTCACATATGTGAGCGGCTGAGGGACGAGGAGAGGAAAACAGAGAGACAGTTTGAAATAGGAACAAATTAGACTGATAAACATTTTGATTTCACAAGCTTTGCTCAAGGTTGCGTAACCTATTTGATGACTTCGTCATCCACAGTTTCGGCCTCCATAGATGACATCATTACCAAATGACTCAGAGTGAGTGCCTCAGTACAAATCTGGTTAAAACTCTATAGAAAGATAGACAGTAAACAAGTTCCACTGGGAAAACGTGGATCTGACTTATAATACGGGATCAACTCTTTTTCTTAAACTGGAACAAACCCTTAAAAATGTATAATTTGATAAAAAAAAGGGTTTTGAATGTTCTGATTCGCTGAGAAAAAGAAAAATTTATTATTTAGAATTTGACTTTTCCTTGTTCATAAATGCAGTGCTCTTTTTTTTTCAATTTCAAGTTTCCAATTGTGTTGGCACAGTGCATCAGTTTGTTTTCCAGATTTGAAACCTTGTAAATGCTAATCTGAAAACTTGTGCACGTGCGTTGGAAAAAACATTTCTGAAACATCGGAATCTTTATCTTGAAAATGTGTGGACATACACGTGCACTCCTATTGGTGTCTGTTATTTCAGAGTTGAGTTTACAATGCACACTTTTCAGAGATTTTCCAGTAATACTAATTTGAATCACATCTGAAAAAAATCTCAGGATCCGGAAGGCAGGGGCAGCTTTTAAAGAGGAAAACTAAACTGTAAAAGTATTTTCAGCACATCATTGTCATAGAAGTTTTTAACTGTTTGTGAAACCTTGTTTACCTTCCTTGACCTTTTAAGAAACAAATGCACATGGGACCATTACAACTGGCTTTGATCCAGTACTGATTGCGCTCACGGAAGTACCATTGTTCATGGAGTAGAATGACATAACATGCAAGGTTCCAGTTAAAATAGCTTTTACATTCATAATCATTATGCAAGGCTGCAAAGCTTAATTTAAATATTTTTTTTTAAACATTAGATTACAACCTTTTCAGTTTGGGAATATGACACAATATTTATCCCATAGTCTAAAGTCACTGTCATGTTTTGTTTGGGTCAGCCAGTATTACCACATTGAAGAAAAGCAATCAGCTGCTCTCTGTTACACATGAAATCAACATATGGCTGCATATACATCAGCTGAGAGAACTGGTACTAAACCACAGTTCAGGTCATTTGCTCATAACATGAGGGTTTTCAAAAGAAATGACACTTCCTCAAAGACTGTTTCCCAGAAGCCGCTGTTGTGTAAAACTTACTCTGAAAGTGGCTGTGTATGGAGTACATGTTATACGTCTGTGAGTATTCATCAAAGAAGAGGAGGATGGGGTTTTGAGCCTTACCTTCACATAGCTGAGCAGCTATCAGCAGGAGCCCGGTCAGATACTTCAATAGAAACATACTTTACACCAGCGACGGGCAAATAATCTACAGACGAGAGTTATAAGAGTCAGATCGTTACAGGAAAACAAATCCGTCAGACATTATTAAAGTAATTATAAGAAAAATCACATGGCTGCAAAGATAACAAACACACACGATGTTTGGAGGACAACACAGTTGTAAAACTTTGCTGTAGACACCTCTCCCACCTGACAGAGGTTAGTCACTTATCTACTCACCTCCCAGGGTAATAAGTAGGTGCTCCTGACTAAGCTGGTGAAAAACGTGTCTCAATCAACTGAAAATCTATATTCTTGTTAATATTATTCTGGCTCCACCCGCTCTGATTAATCTCAACCTACGACATGGTGACAACAAGTGAAACCGAAATCTGCAGCATTCACAGTCTGTGCTGCTGGTGCACTCTGTCTGGGATCTGACTTCTTCTGCTACAGTCGATACCTGATGTTTACAGCACTGCACAGTCTCTCCCTATGGTTCAACCAGCCACCTTCAGTTCTGACAACAAACACAGACAGTCACTTCAGAGTCATCACAGTCTCACCTTTGCTGCTGGGTAATATTTCACAGGTCCAGAGAATGCCAACAGGTTGTTCTGTGTTTGTCCCTCCACATATTTGTTGCAGGGATCAGGAAGTGAGAGGAAGCACTGTAAAGAAATACTACCACCCTGCATGCTCTCACAGGGATAGCCCCACCCCTTTGCTCCAGGTCATTGTGCTCGCAGGTAGAAAAAAAATTCCTGTGAAGTCACTGTTACATGTGTCCTCAAACCAGTCGGGCGGCTGTTTCTTCTGTTTCTGTTGAACTTGATTTGAATCTATAAAAAAAACCTTGCTCTTGTGCGTTGAGCCTTATTCACGTGGAAGAAGTTAGAACGAAAGTGAAACACGTGAAGGACATTTCTGTTAACTTTTCTAGAAAGG
This sequence comes from Pleuronectes platessa, assembly GCF_947347685.1. Taxonomy (NCBI): domain Eukaryota; kingdom Metazoa; phylum Chordata; class Actinopteri; order Pleuronectiformes; family Pleuronectidae; genus Pleuronectes; species Pleuronectes platessa. Next base: position 12,850,626 of record NC_070640.1, on the reverse strand, counting down.
GTCCGAATGCTCCAGTGACTCCCGGTGTTTCCTGCAAGTTCATTCTGGAACGACTCTTTCTTTTATTTTTGATTACTGTTTAAAGCAATAAGTCACTAGAACAGCACTCAGCAGAGCACATACCAAACAGTCCCTTACATTCCATCAAGCTGCACCAAATTTCACAAACTCAAAGTATCAGTTCAAAAAATGTGCCAGATGTTTTTTTTCCTTATCAAGATTCATTTATAATTTTCTGGGAAATATGTGAAACTTAAGAAAGCTCCACACCCTGATCTGGATCCACACCAAAACCGGTTCTTCTTTGATTTATGTCTCACCTATTTACAAAATGTAAGAGGAATCAGTTCTTGCGTAATAGTGCTTACAAACAAACAAACAAGGGTGAAAACGTAACCTCCTTGGTGGAAAATAAAATGAAAATAAACTAGTTCTTTTTATCTTTACAAATGTTTTATTTATATTCTGCAATTGTGGACCATCACATTACAGAACAATGATGACATTGTGTTTATACAACCTTTACGACAATGTATGAGAAGTATCTTCTATGAACACACCCATCACTAAACTCATCAGCCATGTGTTTCACTGAGGCTGTATTTAGACAGTGATCAGTACTGTACAAGACTCACGAATGGGGAGGGGGTTTCGGAGGAGGAGGAGCAGGAAGAGGGCTGGAGGGAGGGAGGGAGGGAGGTCTGAGTTTTATTGGGAGAGCAGGGAAGGAGTTTTAACTTTTCAGATTTGAATTTTATTTCAGTCTTACTATCTGTTATTTACTGTATTAGAAAAAACTATTAACATATCAAAGATTATATATATTTGTATACACAGATGACAAGTGGCTGTATTTTCACTACTTTGTTATGTTGATCATAAATATTGGCATGTTGATTATAGTGGTTGTTATTGATTAAGCGAGGGAACAGCCCTTCCTTTTTTAAATTTAAATTCCACCACCCTCTCCTTTTCCCCAGTACTGAGAAGATGATGTCTGTTTGTTTGCCTCCCTGTTAAATGGCAGGATTACGCCTTAAATAAACAAATGATCATGAAATTGGATGGAAGGATGTGAGATGGATCAGAGAAGATCCCATTAAATGTTGGTGCGGATCCGGATCAGATGGCGGATGTGGGGATTTAAAAAACTCATCATTTAGCATTTTCGTTGATTTCTCAGGAAATTATTCATGAATCTTGATGAAAAAATCTGTCATTTTAAGAGGTCTGATAACGACTCTATATATGAAATGTTAAGGCAACACCAAAGTTACACAAACTCACAAACTTCTGTATTAAATTGAAAGGGAATTCATCCATTTGCTGTGGAGACCTAAAACCCCAGATGACAACCTCACAGTGTTCTTGATGGGGGAGTCAGTAGCTTCATCCTCTGGGCACCACAAATATAATTTCACTTTTATCCACTAGAGTAATATTTGAAACATTTAAACGATTGATTTTGCTTATACGGCAAAAAAATCTTCACTTAACATATATATCCAAATAAATACTATCATTAAAGCCTTTCTGCATATGCATTTGAGACTATATACTAGGATTTGGTTGTCTTAGACATGTGTGTAGATCTTTTAACAACAGGGTCAAACTGTAGCTGGTGCTACAGAGTAAACAGTGTGTATGATAAAGTAGCAGCTGGTGCTAAACAGTAAATGTGCTATGACATGCAGAGACAAGTTATTGATTTGAAAGTGTACCCGAGCTGCATTACTGTGGGTAAGTTGTGACAGTTGAGTGAAATGTCGGGACACATTGTGCTTCAGTGTTTGGTTCCAAAGGCTGCAAATTGTGAAAGCTCCGGGCCATACACTATTAACTCCATACACATCAACAGTCTCGAAGGAAATGTGAGAAATGTTTCGAAACATGAATTTTCACTTTAACTCCCACCTGGACTGTCCCACGGAGAGTTTGCTAAAAATGTGAAATAAACAAGTGTCAGCAATACCAAACGAAGAAAGGGACAATCCTCGAAAGTTCAGTATTGATAACAAGTGCAATCTCCATTTCCAAACGCCTTCACCAGAGAGGCTGTGAACTTTGCTCAGAATGTTCTCCCGTCATCAGGTAACAGGCAGGACGGCCCATGGGAAGTATACTTACAAGCAGCCCCCTGCACACGACTTGAATCACCTGTAAGGAGCGACAGGCCACTGCAGGGACACGGCAGCAGAACGCCCAGGATGGCAGGAAGGAGACGAGGTCGAGGAAACAACGTCCAGCAGCAGCATGCCCCGCAGAACCACAGGCAAGGCCCTCGCGGGGTGAGTCCTCGTCTGTCAATATGAAACGTGGCCACTTTGTTTACTCTCACACTTCAAATAAGGATCATGTGGGAATGAACAGTCCTGTAAAACACACTCTGGTTGTTTGGCTTTTGCACATTATTTAAAAAAGACTGTCCCAAGCTTTGAATATTACAGAGGGATATTTCCTCTATGACTATTTGACCAGGGAGTGGAGAGATTACTGATTAGCTGGGTGGAACGATGTGGCAGTGACTCAGTTCAGTGTTGTATAGCAATATGTTGCTGATCATTCTGAAGTGATATTTAGCAGTTGTTTGCTAGGATAAAAATAGTTTCAGTTGGCATTGCTCTAAAAAAAGAACAGTGTAGAATTTTACTGCATGAGCTGCATATTAATATCTAACATTCATGCCTTGACTGCAGAAACATAACATACAACATTCACTAAAGGCTTGAAGGTGTAAAGAGGGAAATCTGTATTTCACTCGCAAAACCAAGAAAAACATCTTTACTAAATTAAATTAAGTAAGTAAATTATAGAAGAAGCATGGAAACAAAAAAAAGAAATAAAATTGAATAATACAAAATATATTAGAAGCATGGAAACAAAGCAAAATTGTAATAAATAAAATTAATAAAAAAAATATGAAACAGGGAAGAAAACTTAAATAAAATGTACCAAGAGAAAATATATAGGAAGCATTGAAATATACTAAATTAAATTTAGATTATTAAAAATAAAAAAACAAGTGGTAAACTGAATAACATTATAGTTTAAAACAAGAAGTAGTTGTAATAATGTTTGAGGAGAAAGTTCAAAGTTCAAAGTATATCTTCCAACACAGCAGATAAAGTTGGTGTGTAAATGTGTATCTACACAACACAAAGTTCATGACAACTCACAATGCCCATTACAACAGGCGACTTCTCAAATCTCCTCTGCAGATTTAATCAGTTTGGTTCATGTTGATGACATCATTATTTTACAATGTCAGGTCCCACCCTGCACATTTACAATCATCAGCTCATGTTTAATCATAATCAACCAATAATGTCACTGTTAATGGTTATTACTGCATTATTTGAATTCTAAATTCAGCAATAACTCCGTTTATCTTTTTAAAGCCAGTGTGATTCTCCTGCAGCGTGATTCCCAGTAACAGCCTTTCCTCAGTCAGTTCAAAAGTAGATTATAGATAACTTTACAAATACCCTTAGGTGTGACTGCAGGTAGGAATATCTTTCTACTCTGAACAGGATCCAAGTAAAATTAATCCAGAAACAAATGCCTGTGTTTTTTCTGTGTCTCTTCTCAGGCTCTGCGGGAGCCGGCTGCTTTTGCCAAGTCTACAGGTTGTGAATCAGAAATCCCCCATGAGAAGCTGACCATAGCTCAAGCACGAAGAGGAACTCCAGGTAACACTTCTCAAAAGCTTTTCTTACTTCTGCCAAGGAGGTTATGTTTTCATCAGTGTTTGTTCATCGTTAGCTGCATTACACAAAAACTAGATCACCATGAAACATGGTGGCAGTATGGGGAAGAAGGCGTATAATGTTGGTGCGCGGTTCTAGTTCAGGGGGCCGATCCAGGATTTGTTTTCACTTTCTTTTATATTATGGGATAGGGTGTTTTTAGAGGGTTGGTGAATGTGTACATTTAGTTGACCTAGATGAAAATAAGAATTTTTTTTTGCCATTTCAACATAGCAGGGCTTTTTTTTTTCTTTTTTTTTTTAAACTTTTCAGGGAATAATACAAAGATCGCTTTCTCTTACATTTCTACAATGAGAGTTAGACAAGGAAGAAGCTCTGCTCTACTGAGTCTACTGAGTTCCATTAGTACTTGATGTCATGTAACTGTCTTCTGATCAGGTGCTTGATGACGTCCTAGATTTTTCACTATGCAAATAAAACTGAAAGGAATTGAATGGAAACCAGCCTATAGTAGGAAGAAATACTGTAAATAATAAAATCTTTACTGGCTGATTAGATATCCGTTGATTCAATATGACATATCAGTAAACACTAGTGGAGATTCGTAATGTCATGCTGGTACTTAATGTCATGTTTTCATGTTTCATATCTTGAAGCTCATCGCCCGGTGCGAGTCTACGCTGATGGAATCTTTGATCTCTTCCATTCGGGGCATGCTCGAGCTCTGATGCAGGCAAAAAACGTGTTCCCCAACACTCATCTGATTGTCGGAGGTAAAGAACGAATCACTCTCAACGAAAGTACAGCAACAACACTGGTAGAGTAAAACCGTTTAACCTTCTGTTTACAAGAAATTTGCCAATTTCACAAAGAGCTTAAAATAAAATGTCTTTTAGAGGATCAGAATCTTAGTGGTCTTGAATTTAACTTGGGCAGCACATGTGATGGTCTGTTTCTCTAGTCTGCAGTGACGCACTCACCCACAAGTTTAAGGGCTACACGGTGATGACGGAGGAAGAACGCTACGATGCCCTGAGGCACTGCCGCTATGTTGACGAGGTGGTGCAGGACGCTCCCTGGACCCTTACCACGGAATTCCTCAAGAAACATAAGGTCAAAGGTCACAAAGTCTCTTGAAGCACAGCTTTTTAAGGTTATATATATACATGAGATTTGATACGATAACATAGCAGCGAACGTCTATAGCTACACTAACGTTGCTAAGTATCTGGTGGCCATAAATAACATAATATGCAGGAAACACCCTGCTGATAACACAAAAGGGGTATATATTTATAATATATAGATTAAAAACATGTGTTTTTGTCCTGATATGGCATAAAAAAATGGATGCCTCGACGGCCTCCACAAGAGTGAAGCCAAAGAGCATTGATCGCCCCCTGGTGACTGGCTACTGTATACAGCATATAGAGCATATAGCCTATTCTTTGCTAGTAGACTAAAAAGTCAGTGTAATACACGTCTCTCAAAGATGGTTCCTTTGATTTTAGGTAGTTCTTCTTTGAAAGGTTCATTTTTCTGGCAACCCTATATGATTTCCATCCATTCTTTTGTGTAGTAAACATTTTGGGTCCATAGTCACAACCACTAACCAGGCAATTAGGTGGACAACCCACTTTACCTCCTGAAACAGATGGTTAGTTCCCATACCGGGAGTCGAACCCAGGCAGCCTGGGTGAAAACCAGGAATCCTAACCGCTAGACCATATGGGACTCTATACCTCTGGAATATGCGTACCACACACAACTCGATATCATGTCTCCACACGATGAGCATGAATGTGCAGACCCTTGCAAAATGGCAGTGTTCGTATCCTAATGGGATAGTAGGGGAACCCGTCATCCGTCTTTATGTATAGTCTAAGTGAGATGCCAGTGCTAGTTTGACACTTAGTGGCTGTGAGTATCTCATATATAACCTTTAAATGTCTCATAGTGGCAGCGGCAGAGCTGTTCAATCATTGTGAACACTTGTGTCACGTTGCTCTCGCAGATTGACTTTGTGGCCCATGATGACATCCCGTACACCTCTGCTGGATCAGAGGACGTGTATAAGCACATAAAGGAAGCAGGTGGAGATATACATTTTTCTACCATGGTGATGAATTCTAGCTCTGTTGCTTCTCGTTTCACTTGAATTGACTACATGTGTTTGACTTGCTTGTCTTTTCATGTCAGGGATGTTTGTGGCCACTCAGAGAACCGAGGGCATCTCCACATCTGATCTGATCACTCGCATCGTGCGAGACTACGACATCTACGTGCGACGCAACCTGCAAAGAGGCTACACAGCCCGAGAACTAAATGTTGGATTCATCAACGTGAGGAAGAGTCATATTTAGTGAACTGGAGAAAAATAAAATAATAAAGAAGTAATTCGAAACGTGCTGACGGTCGGCTGCTTTGTGTTTCTCTGACAGGAGAATAAATACCGGCTCCAGAACCAGGTGGACAAGATGAAAGAGACGGTGCGGACGGTGGAGGAGAAGTCCAAACACTTTGTCTACAGAGTGGAAGAGAAGAGCCAGGACCTCATCACCAAGTGGGAGGAGAAGTCACGAGAATTCATTAGCAACTTCCTGGAGCTCTTTGGACCCGATGGAGCTTGGGTACGATGACACACTTAAATTATCCAGGAAAAATACCTGAATCCGTATAACAATTCAATTCTAGGTTGTGTTTGTTGTTTAGTGGCATATTTATATTATTATTGAGCTTGATCTTGATTAGATGTATAACTTCTCAAAATCATATACCAGGGAACCAGTAAAGAAACAATTCCACACATTACTCCTCTGTAAAACGTCATGGTTTGGTAGAGATGAAAAGAACCAAGTGTTCAGTTAATCACTGAGCTTTGCAGGTTCCGGTAAATTTATATTGTTACTGAGGAACAGAGCACCACTCGCTTTTTCCTATAGTTATGCTAAGATAACTCGCTGCTCCTTTCGGCTTCAGATATCAAATAACGCAGGAAGAAAGCACATTACCAGAAAACTTTGAACTATTGCTTTAAAGTTCACTAGCTTCAACATCAGGTTTAGTTTCTTGTGTATAAGAATCACTCCATACAATTTAACCATTGAAAAAAGCTTTTCCCATTATAGACAAAGCAGAGATACCAGCTCCCCACCAATGGTAGACTCAACAAAGACATGTGGAATGCTTTTTTTAAGTTTTAAAGTTACAAATGCTAAAGAAAAAGGTCAAGAAGGAGCAGCTGTGGCTATTCACAGTATATAGGCAACAGGGGTAATGGGTACCTCCCTTCATTCTCCATGTTGCAACATGCACTGGCCCTGCGGCAAGACTGGGCCCTATATTAGAGAGAAAGCACTCACTCTTGGATTCAGCACAAGTTAAACTGTATGGGGATAATAACATCTCTGATTACACCTTCGTTTGAGGATACATATAAGAAACATCATAAGAAAAAGAGGCTTCTTGTAGCTTTAGATGTTAATGTGAGATTCCGTATGGAAGTTTTCCTCATCCATGTTTTCAGTGCAGTCAGGAAGTTCACCCTATAAAACCTTCATAAAACACCAGATCACAACATCTCATCACAGTACAATCGACAGAACCACTGCTACAAAACACAGCACAACAACCCAGTGAAGATTGTCCGTCTATGTCTTTGTTCAGCATGTGATTCAGGAGCGCAGCGGCCGGATGCTCCAGGCCCTGTCACCCTACTCCTCACCCCGTGGCTCCCCCAGCAGCAGCCCCACCAGACGGCGCTCAGTTTCTCCCGAGTCCTCCTCCGCCTCTGCCTCCTCTCCCTCCTCTCCCTCCTCTCCCTCCTCTCTCTCCCCTCCTTCCTCACCAAAAAAGGGAACCCGCTCCTCTCGAAAGACTACCTCTTCTTACAGTAGACAGATGCAATGAGCTCGCACATGGCTCACGATCTCAGGAGGCCTTTCAGAAAATGATAATGATTATCCAATAAAAAGTCAATTCATTAATTGTTTATTCGAGTGCAAGTGCAATATATTATAATGTACATAATACTTCTTGACAGAGAAGTGAAAGAACATTAAAATTTAGCTTGATGTGATTTGCTGTCTGTTTTTTGTTACTCTTCCATACAAATACTCATGGTTCCTTCATTGGACTCAGCAACTGAATGTAAATTAGTTATAATGCAGTCATACAGAGAGGGGTTGTTCAGACTTGTGTAATGTAATGTACATCATTGTATGTAGCTCTACAGGAGACAGGCTACATCATTGCAGAACAGTATGAAATCTGTAATAGTTCTAATGGATTTGCTGGTGGCCCAAATAACGTCTTCAATGTTTCCTTTGTACCATCCTATTCAAATTCTCTTTCAAAATCATTCAGCCATTAGAGGCCTTAAGTCGATACTGATGTAATGCATATGTCGTGGGCTAGTTGTAAAAGTGAAGCAACATACTAACGGTATGAATGGAAAAGTTGGATTGTGCCCTGGAATAACAGAGGGCTTTTAACTCGACCCGAGGAGTGAAGAGCGTAGAATGAACAGAATAATAGAGCATTGTATCACTTCTGCTTAACACCAGTGTGTCATGTGAGTGTGTTCTGCCCCCTTGTGGCCCGAGAGGTGCTGTGCAACACTCAATTCTAAAGCTATCAGGGAAACCAGTGAACACTGAGGGAAAAACCTGGAAAAACACTCAAACCTCCAGAACTTATAAAAGTACCTCAAGCACGACGACACAACTCAAGTCAAATCATCCTAATTTCAAGATGACTGGTCCACAGACTTCTAATAGCTTACTCATAAATATTATACTAATATTCTGTAATATATAATTTGTCAATTAACCAGTGGTGGGGTAAGTACTACAGTACTACTCTTTTCTACTTGAGAAAAATACTCACAGTATTACAAATGTAAATAAACAATGAACATATAATGCTGAATATTGTAAACATGTCATTAAGTAGAAAATAAAATTAACGATAATAATAATAATGATAATAATGATAATAGCAATACCAATACAGTTTGAATGGAAGTACAGATGTTTTCTAATATATGTAAAAGGGAAAAGTACCTGAAAATAAAAAAATACTTTAATACAATGACAAAGTAAATGTACTGGGTTGCATCCCATCACTGCGATTAACTAATAATTTCTCTGCTAAAATTGTAGTTTGGTTCAGTTCACATTGTTTAGGCTCTTTGTATGTTTTTATGTGAAAATGTAATAAGTAACTAAAGCTGTCAGATAAATGTAGTGGAGCAAACTTTCTCCCTCTAGAATGGAGTCCTGTACATAAGTTATTATAATATTAAGTAATTAAATACCCTGAATATAAATACCACTTTGACCTAGATTCAAATACAGTTCCAGAGTAAATGTACTTTTTGACGTTGCGCCTGACCAGAGGCCTCTGGGTGTTGTAGTTTCCGTCACTCCGTCCTTTAAACCCGTTGCTGTGACGTCGCGCCCAGTTTGTGTCCTGCACTCGGATTAAAGATGGCGCCCTCTCCTGCGCTGAGGTGCTGCAGACGGGCTCTGAACTGGATACCTGTCCTGTTTGTTAACCTGGTCATCGGCTGGTCCTACTACGCCTACGTGGTGGAGCTGTGTGTGTGTGAGTAGCGTCACTTTCCTCCGTGTTTACCTCGTGTTGACAGCCTCAGGGCGGCTTTGTCAAGTTTGACCGGGGAGCGAGGCTTAACTCGGGCTTTGAAACCTCAGTTTATCACAGTTTGACACTTCACATGCGTCTGTGCCTTCACCTCAGCTGCACAAGTATCACTTTATCCAAACAAACTTTGATTTCTATCTGATTTACAGAGTCTGGGAAGCTACTTTAAATATAATAACTAGTTGGAAAGAACCAGGTGATATTAGAGTTGGGACGAATGTGGAACCGATTTGAAAAGAAACACTTCCTTATATGTTTTTGTTGTTAAGATTTACAGTGAGTGATTTTATTGAAGCTATGCATCACAACCCTCGTGTCATAATTAGCTGACAAAACCCAGAGACCACTTATTTCTCTTGTTTGCCCTATTGATAAAGATTTTGTTTTAGATTTTTATCCAAAGTTGTTGTCCCTTGATGATCTGCAGCTGTAATTCTGACACATTGAATGTATTTACTTTATGTATTTTCTATCCACAAGTTGACATTTAACAAATGGCAGTGACTGTAAGTAGTTCAAACTGTGCAGTAGGGAACAAACAGTTGCTGCCAGCTGATTTATTCACTGAAGATTTACTGGAGAAGAAGGACGAGGGTTAAGACCTTTGAAGTCACATGCATTATTTACGTCATAGCTGATACTAATACAAAGTAACGCGTCAAGTTAAAACTTGTAATAAAGCAGAAGCTTTTGTGTCTGTCAAAGTGGTTAAATATGTCAGGATTTATTTCAACTTCTTAAAATTCAAAAAGGCAAATGATTGATTCATAGGAAGAACTAATTATCACTATTTTTCAATCAAATAATTTATTATACTTCTCAAAATACAACAATCAATCAGCAGTGGACGGATGAGAGTTCCTACTTTTGTCTTACTATCAAATGTGATCAATGTGTACATGCACATTTATTTGAACTAAGTCGGAATCGGCAGAAGCTCAGAGTGCTGTATGTATTATTCAGCAGATAGATATTGATCATGCATCGTTATCCATGCACTCACAGTGGTTTCTTTTTACAGGGGGGTGGAAACTGTACAATTACCAGTGTGTAGATAGTCGTGCTGAAGATATGTGTGTTTCCAAGCTTCTGTGATCAGGACAGGGACATCCCTGCTGCTTTAACAAAGCTCTCTGTTATGGGTGGGTCACTGCTGGCCGTGCCAGGCTGCTGCCACATGTTGTGAGAAAGAGAAAGTGTGTGTGTGTGGTGTGATGGTGGGGGGGATGTGTAGTCATGCATTCTTAGAGCATTCAATCCTGCTCACTAATAGATTGTGTATTTCTGTGTCTTGTGTAGATACAATCCCAAACAATGCAGAACGAAGTAAGTGACACAACAGCACATGGTTCATTGTATCTATTCACATTACATACTAATTCACAGTTAATGCTGTAATTAATTATCATAGGAGAAGTAACTGCTACAAATCAAACCTTTTCTTTCCCTCTCCACAGTCACCTATTTGGTCTTCTTTCACATTTTCCTCACCATGTTCATATGGTCCTACTGGAAAACGATCTGGTCCCAACCAGCCAGCCCCTCAAAAGCAGTAAGCCAAAATAATACAAAAAAAACGTTTTCAATATACATGTCTTCATGTTCAGAATGTGGGATTTTGTAAATACTCTTTGCAGCTTTTTAAGCAACGGTTAACTACGTGTTAAGCCTGACATCAGCTGATATGAGCCCTGTTTCTTTATAGATATTTATAATAAAGTTGATGGGTTAACTGTACAATGTCAAGCCTCGATTTGTGAACGTTTTATTTGCCTTATCACTTGCAAATATTTCAAGTGAGCGGGAGTCAAACGTTCCACTCTGATATATTCCCGTATGTGTGACAGGGCTTTCTCTGACTCTCGGGCCTTCTTTTCTCTTCCTGGCAGTTTGGTCTCCCCAGAGCAGAGAAGGAAATGTACGAGAGGGAGGAGCAAGCCGAGAGGCAGCAAGAGGTCCTGAAGAAAGTGGCGAGGGGTTTACCTGTGTACACTCGCACGGCGGGGGGAGGTGAGGCGGCAAAAACTCAGCCTGTGTTCGCTTCACTCTTTTAATGACCACTAATTTTGCCCCAAGCAAAGTGGAAAGAACGAAGAGACACTGTCCTCATTGTTCAGCTGATATCTGTCGCTCACATCAGCAGCGCAATCGAACTTGTGTAAATGCGTTGTCACAGTGTCCCTTCCCCTTTGGTTTGTGTTGCAACACTGTTGTATGTGTCGAAAACAACGTGATTCTCTGAGTTGTTGTTCCTCTGCTGATGTGAGCTGCATCGACCTCGTCTGTGTCTATGGAACCGTGCGTACCAGGAGGATTCATTTGTCTCAGGTGCAACTCCGTGTCTCTGCGGACCACAACTGTCTCCTCAAGCGACACCCGGAAATAAAGCCCTCATATTTGATTCACACAGACAATGTTTCATCTAAAGTCTGCTAAGGGTTCCATTTAAAGAATGCAGCTCAAATTTTTATTTCGCTTAAATATCGCCTGCCTCACAAACACTATGATATTAGATCTGTGTGTCTGTGATCCTAGTATTTCTCACATTGTGGGGACCTTAATCTGTTACATCACATTAAGGGCCTTGTCTTCCAACTTGTACAGATATCCATGTGAGGACCATGAGCCAATGACTTACCAAGTGAGGACATTTTGGTCACTAACTTTCTGACCTACTTTTAAAGGGCTGTTTGGTGGTTAAAAGTTGGTCTTCAGGTTAGCATTAGGCATTAGTTGTGATGGTAAAGGTTAGGCCCTGGGAAGGCATTATGCCAATGAGTGTCCTCACTAAGACAGACGTACGAGGTTTTCAGTTACACAGAGGCCCTTTCATAATTCAGTTTTCTTTTTCTCTAAATAGCCGTCCGATACTGTGACATCTGCCAGGTAATCAAACCTGACCGCTGCCATCACTGCTCCACCTGTGAAATGTGAGTGTTTTCTCAGTTTACTCTCTATAGCGGCTTGTCAATCTGTTTTTTAGGTTTCGTTTTTCTCAAATGAGCCTAGCGGGGAAATGTGCAACCCTAAAGGGATTCTTTATACGTTCCCAAACTTCCAAATGTTTTTATTTCTGGAGGGGTAGCTTCAATTGATAAGAGCCTTGAGCTTTTTCCGTCAAAACTTAATACAAAGAGTGTTTTGCCCTTGTTTACCCTGTCTTCTGCCGCTACTACTACGACCTGCATTCTCTGGTAACAGAAAATGAAGAGAAAACAGAAGAGTGAAAGCAGATGTGTTGCTGTTGCGAAGATGGAGAATTTCTTCTTTAACAATTTTACGATGCAAATAGTGGTTTTAAAGTACATTTTAAATACAAAATCAGCATAGATGAGTTGAGATTTATTTTTAAAAGATGAACTCTGTAAATCATAATTATGAACATTTAGACATTTACTAGATTTGACTGATTCAATGTTTGTTTTTTCCTTCTTTTAAGGTGTGTGTTGAAAATGGACCATCACTGCCCCTGGTAGGATTTTCAAATTTTCACCATGAATTATTTTCCATTAATTGCTCTGTTGTGCTAAAGAATATTTATCTGAACTTCAGTGTTTGTTTTATATTAAAATCATGTTTTTCATTCAGGGTGAATAACTGTGTGGGATTCTCAAATTACAAGTTCTTTGTCTTGTTCTTGGCCTTCGCCTCGCTCTACTGTGTCGTAATATGTGCGACAGTCGTCAAGTATTTCCTCAAATTCTGGAGTGTAAGTACAAAATCATCAACATTCACCAGTTTGGGGTTCGAAAAACACAAGCATCAGATTCTTTTGAACTTGGAAATAATTCCATTTTGGGCCAGAAAATGTGATATATAAATTATTAAATTGAATTTAAGTGTCACTGTCGTCATGTGATCGCCTTTCTGTTCGCTCTCTTTAGCGTACTGCTTTGCATGAGACAATGGCTCCTGTCATGTGGTCAAAGAGTGAAGGAGTTTATTGTGTAACTGCAAGAAAAAAATACAGTCAGAAAAATAGTTAAACACAGTAACAGATAGTTCTACATGATTGGTCAGTTCCTGCAGTCAGCTGTTAAAACGAGAACTACAATTATTTGTTCACAATCATGCAGAGGTCACAAGACTAACACTTTTGTTCTGTTTTTTTTCCCCCTGCAAAGAATAAGCTACCTGACACGGGTGCCAAATTCCATATCTTGTTTCTGTTCGTCGTGGCGGCCGTGTTCTTTATTAGCATCTCGTCACTTCTCAGCTACCATCTGTGGCTCGTGGGAAAGAACCGGACCACTATAGGTAACTATATATGAATATGTCATTAAACCGCTGCTTCTGTGCTTTGGTGGTCACCGCTGACTGTGTTTTTAAAAAATTATTTTCAGAGGCTTTCAGGGCTCCTTTCTTTGCAAATGGTCCGGATAAAAATGGGTTTTCACTCGGGCATAGCAGAAATGTAGCTGAGGTGTTTGGAGACCAAGCAAAGTACTGGATTTGTCCCATTTTCTCAAGGTGAGTGTGCTTTGGCCTGATGTAGCTTCAGTCACGTTAGACAACACAATGATGCAAACTGATAGGCAGCACTACTGTAAGTCCGCACTGTGCTTAAGGCTGAAGAGCTTTAATCAGACATGAACGTGGAACATGTCCAGAAAAATGGTCCCAGGTTTGTTCCTGAGTTTGCCTTTCACCCAGAGATTGTCTGGGTCACATGGTTTCACATCAAAAGGGACTTTTCTGGATCATTCAGGCAGCTGGTGGTGTCTTGTTTGCTCTGAATTTCCTGCTGTATCGTCACATGGGCTCGCTCGGATATTTCATCAGTGCATGAATGAAAGCAGCTTTATAAATGTCATCCTCAGCGCTGAAGCTACTTTAATGGAGTGCAGAAAATAAGGTGTATTTAAATCAATTCCATCTTGTTCACTTTTTCTTTCTTGTCTTCTACCAGTCTGGGAGATGGACAATCCTTTGTTACCAGGTTGGTTCAGATAGATCCTGAACAAGCGAAAGGTGTCCTCCAGCAAAATGGAAAAAGGCTAGTTGTTTTTTTCCCGTTTCAAATTTTGTTTAATCTGCTTCCATCCAGGTTTATTTGTATTAATCTATAATGTGATTTGAATTACAGCCCTGCTGATAGGATGGAGACCGCCGATTGTCTGCATAGTAACAATATACAACACACGGTGGACGACGGCAAAGAGAAAGTTGGTGTGTTGCTGACTGACTTCTGACATTTTCAGTTTTTTGTCATTAATACTTGTATGTCAAGTTTTTTTGGTGTTTTAATTATCTGCTCAAAATGAACCCTCTCTTCTGTCCTCACTGTTTCGCTTCAGACGGAGCCCTCAAAGACTCAGTGACAGTGGAGATTGAGCCATAGCAGGTACGTACACATGATATAAATACCGTAGTTCCCCTGGTTTGTCAGGTAAAACCCAGGTGATCGTGTACTTTGCATTTATTTGTACTTTGCTGGCTGTCACTGCAGGTCACACCTCTTCAGAGCGCTCATCAACTGTGATGCCTTAAATCGGGCGCATCAGCACCTCAGCAGGAGCCGTCCTCCACCCTCATTTGGAGTCTGCGCAGCCTCAACACGCATGTTCTCATGGATCATCACACATCCACTGTGCTTCAAACAATACTGTCTTCATGTCAGCTGAGACAATTCAGGGACCACGTGGACGCCACCATGAGGTGATACCGAGGTTTGGTCTTTGTTTTGAGCCAAAGATAAACAGTTTTCATTATTGCATCTGAGAAACTCTGGGACTTGACCACTGCTTTTTGTTCCCTGAGCCACTGTACAGAATGTTGGCATTTATCTCCATGGATTACTCACATTACATATTTCAACATGACTTATCCTTTTGTCAGTATTAATCACGACTAAGCCTTGAATCTGGTGATCTTCGATGGGGAGTAGTGGCACCAGCTAAAGCGAGATTTGTATAACTCACTCAGAATGCTGAGACATTTAAATACCGTTGATAAAGTGTGTGATATAATGTGTCATCAGTTTTTAACTCCAAGCACAGTGCAATAAAGACCAGTCGTCAATTATCAGAGGGTCTAATTTAGTTTACAATTGAAATTATCAAAACATTTTATATGTCTTTCTGTTTACACTTTTGTATTATTTTTGCATTTCAAATTTTATATGGTAAACGTGCAGGTGTAGAAACTTGAAGTACGAGGACCAAAAATCCAGTTAAACTGCAGTTTAAACTGTTTCTCATTCCAAATATTTGCACAACCAATAGATCAACTACTCTTTAATGTTGCCCTATAATAATAATCCTATAATTATCAATTGTATTGCCATTTTTCATTGTACCATAAATACTTGTTATTTATTTGTTATCAAGCTTTTATAAATTATTGTCTTATCATGTGTATTGATTTTATTTATATGTATTTATTTCCTTTAAAAAAAAAAAAAAAAATCATGATCGATCCTTTGTTTTGTGTTTGTGTAAAATGAATCATTCTTGTGTGTCAATGCCAAGAATAATGAGTTGAGTCTACTGTTCCAGTTTGAGAATGAGATTTATTTGAAAGCAAAGAGCACAAACTGACCCCATGTTTAAAGGTAATGTCAGAACGGTCAGAGGAGTTTGCTCCCCTGCATCCATGAGCACAAACTAGGATAGACGACGTGGACTTAATTTAAGGCTGAGGACATATATGCTCCTCTCTGTCCTCTCCTGGCAGCTCCGTCAAGACATAATGTTGCTCTAAGTAGAAATGATGCTCAGCACGGAGTGGGATTAAGAGTTTCAGTAGATAGTAACAGATGTGTTGTGATATTCCTGAGTGAGTGATCGCCCATGTGAATGTACTCATGGCAGTTTAATGACTAATCTCACTGATCAAACTTGGATAAACACACCCAGATGCATCTATACTGAGAACATTATTCATGCAGGGTGATTTGAATTCTTCTGTATTAATAAATTTAAGAAACTAAAAATTGTGGTTCTTCGGGTTGTCTGTCAGTCCCATTGTTGTCATCCGATACAAATGTTCAGTTGAAACAACTGTAATGAGACTTTGCAGATTGTCCTATCAGCTTAAACTATAGGCTTGTCCATGTTCTAGTCAAGATATTTGTTTTTGATGCAAATTGTTTTTGCCTGAGCATGGCCAGAAAATTCCAATCCTTTGGACTATGGTTTTATCTTTCGCACGTCAATTTTCCTCATTAACTATTGGGTGGATGCCATGAAATTTATCAACGACATTCATGTTTCCTTCAAGGTAAATTGTGAATTTCCATCATTTGTCCAGTACTTGGGTTAATGACGAGCTAAACCCCTACAAAAACTTTTCATTACCATGAGCTTGCTTGCCAGCATTACCATTTTTGCACAATTTACATAGACACCATTGTGTCCATAAGTACAGTGACAAAGAGCATCTAGCATGACTGTAGACTTTGTCTTATCAAATAACAGTGACTGGGATTTTTACAGAATTTCTAAAATAAGTGTGTTCCATTGTGAAAGAATTGAAGAGATGCCAAGTGAGGAACGTGTTGATCAGTTCTCAGTTCCAAGTAAAGTTAAATATTAAATCCATGATGGATTTATAGTCCTTAGATGTGGAGTGATGATCATGTACAGATTTATAAGCACATGTATTTCACAAGAATGAACTGACTCAAGGCAACTCTTCACTTTCTCAAGCTCATTAAAAGTTGAACCTTGCTGATAAGATTGAACGAGTGTTGGTCATGAAACGAGCTGACTAACACAATGAGGTGGGAACCACACAGAGGTGAGTGACCACAGTGTCGTTCACCTCTTCAGGACCGGAAACAGATAAAAGCTGAATGAGGGTCAACACTCATGCTTTGCATCGGGAAAAGTAAATCCATTTAGGCTTTACATGTTAGGACTGGGAGAAAGAAAACTATCAATAATCTATCCAATACAATTTTAATCACTAGCAATATAATAAGGAGTTCAATATATATCGATATAATACCTATGCATCATGGCAGAGTAAAAAGTTACAACACATAATCGATCATCTTCAGAGTTAAAGAACCACAGCCTTTAATCAGGAGCAAAAATCTGACTTTAACCCGTAAATAAATAATAATGTGACATTCATTTTGATAATAGTCATGATCGGCTCTCATTAACTATTTAAATGTTTTGCCATTAGGCTCTATCTACTTTGGATGTAAAATTTAGGTAAAAAACATTTGATCCGACAATAATAAACGCAACCAGTCTCCTATAATGTCTTTTTCTTTGCCTCTTTGTCAAACTTGCCGACATGTTGTGATAATTTGTTTAGAGAAGATACATTTTCCTATATCATTGGATTAAAATGGTTATTTCTACTGAAATAAACAGGTTTCCTTTCTCTTTCGGTCAAAACTGAAGACAACAAAACCTCCAACCTTAGCTTGCATAAGAGTGCTGGCGCAGCACACTGTTTTTAATAATTAATTCTGCCTCAGTCATTAGTAATATCCTGAGCCTTTGAACTGTGGGACACAAAACGACAAAATATCAACCAACACAAACAAAATCATTTCATCTAATTAAACAGAGAAGTACTTCATATGCACTCAAGGCACTTATCATTTTTTTTTATCTTTATCTATTTATAAGCTTTCATTTTTAGTGGAAGGAATATAATACGCCTTGTCAAAGTTCATGCATGTTGACGCGCACAATGAGTTTTATTGACCTCGGAGTGATTTTAATAGCTGTGACTGTCGTCTGTGAATGAATGAGTGACAGTTAAATATATATGAGGAGTTCTCATAAACGTTTAAGCTCTGAACCTGTCCTTCTTACTCCATTCCTTAAAAGTTACTTAAGGGCTAAAGTACACTCGCCGTCTGCTGCAAATCTCTGCTGGACACAGCAATGTAAAGAGGAAACACGTTTACCTTGTTTTGTTTTAACTACTACAACCCACTACTTTTTTGTAGTAAGTGGGTGATTCGATTTTTCTAGACCCTTTGTTTTTAAACTTTAGTCTTTTGGAGAATTCGCACCTGCATACCATGGAGGAAGCTCTCAACCGCACCATTGACCCAGCATGTTTACAAGAGCCTCCGCAGGCGATCGACGTGATAAACCGTAAGTGACCCACATCTCTACATTCAGCTCACTGATAACGTTACCTTAATGCTAATAATAATCATTTTTGTCAAATTGCAAATTGTTTGTGCAGCACCTTCCATTCAAGAAATGCCTCTCAAAGTGCTTTAAAACTGAGAAATGCTTAAATGCAAAAATGTATGTGAAAGGTACAGCAATGTGAAACAAGTTAGAGAATAAATAAATCCCATTTAGAATAATACAAAATAGATTACTTAACAAGAATTGCAGTTACATCCTCATCCATTTATTTTCTGTCAAAAGACAGGAAGTCGTGGAGAGTGTTGATGCCCAGTTGTGACAGTGTCATCTGCAAACCTGGAAACATACAATGTGCTCTGGAATGATGTAACCGAGGGGCAGCGTGTAGTTTTCCTTATCAGCACCGTACTACGGTGCTCAGGGCAGCTCACTCTGTTTATCTCTGTGTCTGGAAGTCTTGAACGTACCGGGTGGTATTAGTTTCTGCTTTTAGCCTCTTGTTAAAAAAATATCAGTGTTCATCAGTACACAATCAATGTTATAAAGTTGTTGACTGTTACCACAACAATGTACCTTTTCAGCCCTGAGGAAAACTCTGCTTTCTTTTTTATTTGTCCTCAGAGCTCGATAAATTTGGATTTTGTCTGTACGGCATCCTCACCCTCATGTCCTGCATCTCCCTGCTGCTGTACCTGGAGCAGTGCGTCTATATTTATAAAGAACTGCCCTACCCCAAGAAGACAACCATCATCTGGATAAATGGTGCAGCACCAGTGAGTGGGTTGGGAAGGCTTCACAATATGAAATCTCAAAATGCTATATCAACAGTAAACTTGAAGATTTGTTTTTTTAGGTCATCGCTACCATGGCTTGTTTCGGGATGTGGATCCCCAGGGCAGTTATGTTCACAGACATGACGTCAAACTGGTAGGTTTTCTCTACACTGTCTAAATGGGTACACATGGCAAAATACTTTTAAGGATTACTTTCACTAAAATTTCTAAAAAGTAGAAATATGATGTTTGTTTTTATTCTTATTTTAAGACTAGAATGGCAATCAAAAGAAGTGCATTGTTCCGCCAATGTTGCCATATTAAACTACATTTAGATTTGTCAGATCGGTATTAAACTTTTGGATCCAGACCAAGATTGAATGCTTTCTTTCCTTAATCTGTCCTGTAGTGTTTGCGTATTCCTGCTAATAAACAATCTAACCAACAAGCAGTCAGGGGCGAAAACATAACCTCCTTGCTGGAGGTAATAAACGATAATTTAATGAACTGTATAATCTTGTAAAACTAAAACATGGATGACTAGAGTTTTGGCCAAAGACTTCAAGGTTCCCATCCTTCTGACCCTGGAGAAACAGTAATACTACTATAAGTAAGGTGTTGGCACAGTTTAACTACCCGATGACTCATTACATGCAAAGATCAAAGATCATCTCCACCCAACATGTGCTCATCTTTACTAGAAAACAGGAAATCTCCTCTGTATACAATGTTACATTTTATGTTCCCTGACTGTGACTCATGTAAAGTGAATGGGTCAAACCATGAACATCTTGAGTTTTTCCTCGAATGTCAGGAGTCGGTGTGATAATAAATTAATTACTGACATATGGAATCGGACGCTTTCCTTTTCAGAGAAGCACAAATACGCCATCACAGACCTCTCTTCCTCTCTCTAGTTATTTTGCAGTGGTCGTGTACAAAGTCTTGGTGCTGATGATCGAGGAGTACGGCGGCACTGATCTTTTTCTGAAGAGGTTTTCTGGTGAAACCTTCAAGATCAGCGTGGGACCCTGCTGCTGCTGCTGTCTCTGTTTACCCCGTGTACCCATGTCACGGTATTTATACAGATACTCTCTAGTTATTGGAGCCAGATCAGTGAAAATCTAAGTCTGTGCTCCTGAATTGAAATTGATTTGGCAACTAAATCCCACTCTCTTATCTATATCCTTCTTCCTATATTGACTAGACATTGTCTTAGGGTTATATTCACATCTAAAAGGCGATCTTTCTTTGGTTGGGATCATTCAGGCGAATGTTATTCCTGCTGAAGGTGGCTGCTCTTCAGTATGCAATCCTAAAGACAGTGCTCTCTGTCCTCTCCATAATACTGTGGACAAACGGCAACTTTGACCTCTCTGATGTAAGTGTAATCTGGCTACACACACACACAAAATAAAAAATAAACAAGCATAGCATAAAATGTAGGTATTTCTTTGCTTCTTTTTCAGCTGGAGATCACAGGCACAGCTATCTGGATCAACCCGTTCATTGGCGTTCTCACAATAACGTCCCTCTGGCCTGTTGGCATCATCTTCATGAACACTAACAGTAATCTACGCAAAATCAAAATCATACCCAAGTATGCCATGTACCAAGTGAGTCAAACAATTGTATTTATCCAGCATTTCTTCACACATCATGAGTAAAACCTATTCTAAAACCTCTTTATGCTACAGATTAAACTTCACTAAGGCCCAACAGTCCCCTTATGAAACCACATCTAAATCCGCTAGATCAGCATTTTTTTTCTGCACCAAATTGCCTAACTAAATGTCTCACCAACTATATTTCAGATTTGTGCCAAAACATTTCTTGGCCCGTGTCCCATCCTTTGACAAAATTTCATGGAAAGTTGTTCAGTAGCTTTTGCATAATCCTGCTGACAAACAAACCAAATAAAAGAACCAACAACAGCCAATGGAACTTAGTAGAGCACGTACCTCCAATCAAGCTGCACTAAATTTCACAAACACATAGATATCAGTTCCCTTAATCTGCCTGATTGTGTTCATCAAGATCCACAAATTATTGGAAAATTATGAAAAGTTTGAAAAACACCCTGTCCTGCAATGTTTAAGAAAGTTAATTATTTTCTGACGCTACACAATGTTACATGAACACATAATGTTACATAACCCTAACCCTAACCCAGCAAACAAATGGACAGGGTTTGAAAACACATCCTCCTTTGTGGAGGGAAATATGAAACTAGATGAGAGGATATCCTCTTCCACAACTAAAACTTTCTTCCCTTTTAACATTTCTGTACAAAGTAAAAGAGTAAGAGTGACAAGGATTATGGGAAAGGTGTTTCAAACTAGAACACAATCACTGCAAATATCCACCAAAGTGTGAGTTCTTTGTTTGGTGCCAGAACATGAAATCCAACAGGAAATAACTGATAAGCAGAGCGACTACACGGTCTAACTTCTTCTGCATGTCTACTGTATCTAACTGATCAGGAATTGTTTTGCTCCTCAGCTAATACTTGTGTTGAGTCAGCTGCAGACGTCAATCATTAACATCCTGGCCTTGAATGGAACCATCCCGTGTTCCCCTCCCTTCTCTTCTACGGCTTGGGGATCCAGTAAGAATAAAACAATCGGTGAAAGTCTCTCTGCATCCGCTGCTGGCGGGTGAAGTGAAAAGAAAAGAAATATTTATTTAATTGATCTCTTCCTCTCTCTCTCTCTTCTTCCCTCTGCCCTGCAGTGCTGAGTCAGCAGATCATGATCATGGAGATGTTCATAATCACTTTGGTCACTCGGTGTTTGTACCGTCGCACATATGACACACTTCCCACTGAGGCGCATGACGACGACCACAAGGAAATGAAGCTCGTGGAGCATGATGTCTAAGAAAGGACACGGATTTTAGTTAAGAGACCATTAAACAGTCAAACTGGAAACCGAGTCTGAATCTGAGTCTTTTATTTTGACATGACAATAAACCATTTTGGATATGTGACCTGATTTTGAAAATGTGCCCTAATTTGCATATAATTTGGGGATGTAATCCTGATTAGCATATTAATTTCATCATTGCAGATATCTATGATAACCTCTTGACTATTACTATCTAAAATGCAATCATGATTAGTTACAAAAGCAATTGCAGATAATCTTCAGTATAATTTCTCCTTGTTACAGTTTTATATATGTGAAATTACATTCTTATTTATGTTTATATTATTTAATTTTGACGAGTTCAAATAGATTTGTCAGATTAAGCAAGAATTCCATTTATTCATATCTTTAATGTAAGCACAACGGTGGATCTTATATGACCATTGACACAAGTGACAATTGAATTGTTAAGGATGATAATTAAATTTAGAAATCATTGATTAGAATTGAATTTTTTTTAAATTACACTATCAATATGTCGGTTTGGGATTTTAATTAGTCTTATTGATATTTACATTTGTTCTTGCTGCTCCTGTTACAACGTTAAAACACCACATTAGTGAACAATAGACCAAATCTCCTGCTCCTGGCTTAACACGGCCTGAGAAAACAGCCGGATTTGTTCAAAGGTTGCTGACCCACTTACTCAGACTTATTTGGGCCAAGAAATACATGTGGGTGAGGCAGCAGCTTTGTGCCATGCTTTGTTTCCAGAGGCACCACAAGAGGCCGCACTTGTTCCACTTGTTCGTCATCCATTCGCCTGACAGCGAACAAGAGTCGCCTTTCCTTGACTCACGACTAATTTAAAAACACTCACAATGTCCTTAAATGCCAGAAAACAACACTCATATTACTAGAAACAAGCTTTATATTAGTAATTAAAGGTCAGGCAGAGAGTCAAATAAATAGTTATTTATTTTGGCATGGAATGGGTAAATTTTTTTTAAATAGTTGCACAAAGTTTGATTTCTTTTTTGGTTAAAACTATTTTAAAATGAGTAATTTGCCATCATTCATCAATTCCTGTTAACATAAAGCAGGACATTCATGAAACAAATAGAAACAAGTTGCACATGACTAGTTAGGATTTAATTGAATTCACTTTAACTGCCGAAGTGTTTATTCCAATAGAATGGAAAAATAATATGGCACATCAGGCCCTGAAGAGTGAAATTAATGAAAATGTATAATGTTAGGAACACTACCTTGATTAAAGGATTCATTTGATATTCGAGTGCCCATTAAACAAAATTAATTTAACAAAAGCTCATATGGTCATTAACACATCACGTTACTGGCTGTAGGATCATAAGAGGACTCATCAAAACTGCTACCCTTCTACTTTACAAAGTGAAATCCGCTGATTCATTTACTGTTATGTAATTGTATCTCAATGGCTTCATTGTCTTCAGGACCGGTGTTGACTCCGCGAAGATGTTCAAAAGGTGAAACAGCCTCAAACAACATCTTGATTTTATTATAGAAACAGCAGCGTTTTCCTTCACAGGAAGCATTGTGTTTTTTTTAAAACATTTTCTCTGAATTGCATTTAAAATGTTTATTTTTGTTAAGTAAAACACTTATAGTAACCTAACAGATTGAAAGAGGAATATGAAGATGAAGATGTAGGTTAACACGCTAGTGACACTTTATGATAATAACTATTTATAGAACTGTAGGTTTATGTTTTTTTTTTTACCAGACTGGCACGGGTTATTGTAGGTTGAGGTGACAAAGTCAATGTGAAAATAACACCATTTGGGAAAAAAATTGAATCTGTTCCACTAACAGATTAATATGCTGCATATAGACATACACTGCATTAATCTGGATGAGATGTTTATATAAAGCCAGATCATTTGGAACTCAAAATTTGGCCATATTAATGGAGTATTTGTCTTTGCTGTTTATGTAAACAGAGTCATCAGACACAGGGGAGGAAAGAGAGAGAGGCAGGGAAAGCGGTGGGTTGATGACAGCCCCTGGCTCTGCATTGCTGACGAAAGCTGCTTAGCTCCTCAGTTGCTATGGCAACCGGGGAGAGCAGCCAGACCAGCAAAACGAGGCAAAGGGGAGGGGCTTTCCAGGGAGAAATAGAGGAGAAAGGGCTGGATGGGAAAGATAGACGGAGAGAGGGAGACAGACAACCGATAAAGAAACACACAAGCAGCCGAGATTAAGCGAGGCTACGGACGAAGGAAATAAATGCCCTCTTCCCTGGCTGGGGAATAAAAACCGCAGCTAGTGACTGGAGGATACAGAGAGGGGGGGGGGAGGCAGAGAGAAGATGGATGTACAAACGGAAAACATGGACCCCCCGCCTGGTGAATCCCAGCCGAGTGGAAAAATCAGAAAAGGATTCAAGCTGTTTGGCAAACGCAAGCCAGGTAACATCTTTTCTATTCGAAGCAAAGGGGATGGAAACAACAAGTCACCTGTTAACAAGGGCAAAACCATAGATGGATTATCAGACACCGGTGCACCAGATATGGAGCCAGAGTCAGACAAGGAAAAAAGACAGGAGGTGAGTCAAGGAGAAAAGGAGCAAGCAGAAGAGGAGCCACTTGGTGAAGATGGCGTTATGGCTGCAGCAGCTGCTCGCGCCTCCATTTCTTCCATGAGCTCGGCCAAGTCCCTCAGCTTTCTGTCGTTGCTGAGGGGTGGCCGGAGAGGAATGGGGGACCGGCGGGTCCAAACGGTGTCCCAGCCGGTGGGTCGGCAACGTCGTGGGCTGAAGGGTCTCTTTGGCACTGTTAAGTTCCGCTCAAAAGATAAAGAGGAACAGGAGGATGCCCCTCCGAGTCCACTTCTCATGTTGTCCCGGGCCAACAGCGTGGAAATCATCAAGGAGGACCTCACCCTCACCCCCAAGTTCCAACCTCGATCTCTGGACAGCCCCGAGAGCGAGAGCTCCGAGCCCCTCACGAGCGTGACAACACCGGGCAGGGAAGTCCCGTCCCCGTCAGAGACCATAACCCCCCAGCTGACATCAGGGAATCTGAATAGAGCTGATGAACTTGTCCCTCAACCACCCATGGTACCCGGTGAAAGCAGCCTGAGCTCCTTGCTGGCCGACATCTCCTCTCTCCTGACCTTTGACTCTATCTCAGGGGGTGGTGACTTCATGGCTGATGTGGAGGCAGAGTGGGGGAAAGCCAGCAATGCCATCAGTGCAGCGGAGAGGGAAGTCACGCCATCATCTGCATCTTTCTTCTCCAAACCCACCATCTCTTCTCCGGTGACTTCTACCTTGGTCAGCACAGCTCCTACGGTAAAACCCTCCTTCCCCACAGCAGCATCCAGCCAATCCTTCTCTCCTCTGACAAAGACAGCTCCATCCTCCTCACCCATTGCCAAGCCGAGCACAATCATCACAACATTGACCAAATCTTCCACTTTGACAACTCCCTCAGTCAAACTGAGCTCAGATTCTACTGCTGTCTCCAGCGTAACGATTAAATCAACTCCTACACCCACCGCAACAGAACTTTCAAAGACTCCTGTCACGTTTACAAGTCTTTCAGGTCCATTGATGTCTTCCTCTTCAATAACAATTAAATCCACACAGAGCTCCACCACTGCTACAACCAGAGCTCCTCTGAGCACCCCAGCTACTGTAGTCAAAGCTCCCTCAGCTAGTCCAAACCTTACCTCGACGGCTAGCAAATTGGCTTCAGAACTTGCAGCACCTTCTGCAACCGATTCAGTAAGTAAACCCACTCATGTAGCAACTCCGCCGCTCTTATCAGCTAAACCTCCACCAGTAAAGCATAGCCCTCCCACCCCTGTTGCTTTCACCCAACCTCCACCTGCTAAAGTAGATTCAGCTAGTGGTCTGAATTGGCAAACTTCTACTTCCTACAAACCTTCCCTTCTAAGTTCCTCTGCAGGGGAAGCTAAAGCCCCAGTAGCAGTATCAGCAACCTGTACTGTTACATCCAAACCCCCCTTTCCTCCACCAGTTATCCCCTACAAGATAACAACGATTCCTACGTCAACTACAACCTCAGGCTTAGTGTCTATGGCCAGTTCTAAGCCTACAATCACCTCCAGCCCAATGGACCTAACTAAGACCCCTCCCTCCCTTGTTACTCTTCAAGATTATTGTCCTCCTTATGTCCCGAGTTTTATAACTCAACCTAGCCCTGCTTCTGTCCCAACTCCATCATCAAATTCTTTAGATAACATTCCTCCCACATCTAAACCCACTCCTGCACCGCTCTCTCTAGATAGTGAGCCCCCTGCTCCCAAACCAACTCCAGCCCCTTCCACTCATGCTGTTGTTTGCACAGCATCCCCAACACCTCCTATTCTGGATCAGATCTCTAAAGTTCCTCCTGCACCTGCTCAAATTCCGACTTCTTTGTCTAAAGAGCTCCCTGCTCCTGCTCGGATCCTAATTACTGTATCAAAAGACCCTCCTGCTCAAATCCCAGTTAATGTTTCAAAATACCCTCCTGATCAGATCCCAGTTTCTGTGTTCAAAGACCCTCCTGCTCAGATCCCAGTGTCTGTGTTCAAAGACCCTCCTGCTCAGATCCCAGTTTCTTTATTCAAAGACCCTCCTGCTCAGATCCCAGTTTCTGTGACAAAAGACTCTCCTGCTCAGATCCCAGTTTCTGTAACTAAAAACCCTCCTGCTCAGATCCCAGTTTCTTTATTTAAAGACCCTCCTGCTCAGATCCCATTTTCTGTATCTAAAGACCCTCCCACTCAGATACCTTTAAATGTATCTAAACCCCTTCCTTTGCCTGCTCAGATCCCTGTTTCTATATCTAAAGACCCTCCTTTCCCTGGTCAGACCTTTCAATCGAAAGCCTTTCCTGCTCCTTCCCCTGTTAGTCCTCTTCCCTCTGGCCCTGCGCCTTGGCAGAGTGAAGCCCCAAGCTCTGCTAAGATGACAGGAAGTGGACAGGTATCACCAGATTGCCAACTGGTTAATCCAAGTAGCACAGGTATCCTGGGGGCCCAGACCAGGCCGTCCAAAACAGAAGAACTGCATAGTGAGTCTAGAACAAACCTCCAAGGCCCCTCCAGAGATAAGAAGAGCCCACAAGTGAAGGCATCAGTGCTCAGCAAAATACCCGTAGTTGGAGGGGGCAGAGCAGGCAAGCTACCTGTGCGGGAAAGCCAACATTTTGATGATGAAGCAAGCAGAGACCCACCTACTCCAGAATATGAGACACCCCATTTCAACTCACATGACGCAGCGAGAAGCATAATAAAACACACCCTGGAGGAGAATCAGCAGCCTCCTCAGCCAAAAGTTCTCCCCAGTGTACAACGTGACTCAAAGATCCCTGTGAAGCACGGTGCAACTGCCTCCCAAATCCCTGTAGCTAAAGAACCCCCTCGTTCCAAGATACCCACGTCCAAGGTTCCTGTCCGCAGGGTTGGCAATAAACCTGCAGCTGCAGGAGGCAGCACCCAGACAAGAAGATAAACAATGGACTGAACCAAGCAAGGATACAGATTAAGGCTTTGACTTCAATGTTTTTCCATTCAAACTACATGACCACCCTTTTTTTTATTTAATTTTTCTATACTGTTATTCTTGGCTTGCCATCTCTTTGCTTCACAACATCGAAAGCAGCAGTAACATAATTAAGGAAGCGGACAGCACTCAAGCACAAAACATCACCACAGGGAGCTCAGGCAGCAAGCCTGGCTCATTGGTTCTGAGCCAAATGGACATGCACTCAGGAAAGGTTCAGGGTCACACCTGGACACGCAGCAGCATCGGCAAATAAGGATAAGCAAGATAAAAGATCTTCTGGGAACAGTCACACACACATCACATGGGCGAGTGCCTTTCCTATGGGTGCTTTTCCTACAGACTCTCAGAATTTGTCCAGTCTTTTCTACAGTACTTTTAACTTTTGTTACTCCCACTTTTTGAAGGAACTGTCAAATGTTTTTTGTCTTTTCTTTCCAGCAAATCTCTTTGATAACAACCAGATCCTTTAGCTTTTATTTATGTCAGGGGAAGAACAGCAGGAGCTCTATAAATAAATGCAGCGACCAAATTTACATTCCACACCTACCCCTGGATGTTATGTAGCAGAAAACATGCCATTCTTTTTTGCACAAGATGTCGAAATGTACAGCGCTTTTGTGTCAGCCTGCCGATATGTAACTTGGATCAGATCTCACTGTGAACTATGGGAGAGACTTTGGTTGGAGGGAGGAGAGGCGGAAATAACTCCCAGCATAACGGACAGGAGCCATTATGAATGGCACTGCTGAAAGAGACAGACAGGATGCTGGGATGAGATCTCCAGCTCGTAAACTGACACATCCATATCCTTATCCAGCTTATACTATAAGATGAGAACAATATCTGTGTGTACAGTCTCATCTATGTTGTTCTGTTTCCTATTTAATCAATAAAACAATACGAGTACTTCGCGAGATGAGATCTGTTTAAATTGTGAATTATATCCTGTATTTTAACAACGTGCAGGTTTGCGGACAGATAAGAGATGTGATAGAAAACTATTTACTGGGAAGTTACATCACTCTGTTCGTAAATGACAAACAGTTTATATTTCCGCAGACAGATTCCCAGTGAGGCTCAGCATCTTACTACAGCCTGGGCTCAGAGTGCCCTCATAGGAACATCACTATGGCATAATTCGCACTCCAAGCTCACTGACCTGAAAAGAGAGCACATGAATGTCAGCAGAGCGCCAATCAGCTGCGAGGGAAAACGCTTAACATGCATACCTTATTATCAGGAAAATGGTCAGGGAATGTGTGTCATTGCTATTCTTAGTGTGACACGCACCCATCGCATGTGATGAATAATTCCCCTCGGACTGAGTGGATCGTTTGATTTGGACATTTAGATGAAGCTCGATAACATTGCAGACAAAATGTGAGCCTTAGAGACTGTCGATGATGTTGCGAAAACACAGAGCAAGTAGAAAACAATTAAAAGCAACACTAATAGCTACTAGGGGGGAGCTGAGAACCTCAGATTAAGGAGAGGAAGCTGGTCTCAGTCATGGGGTTAGAAGAGTCTGGGAAGAAGTTAAGGACAAAAGGTGATTTTTATTCTCTTTACAAAAAAGTAAAAGCACTGCGGAGGTGACACATAAAGACCTCTCTATACTTGAAGCCAGAGGCTGTGAGCTGTGAAGAGAAGACCATCATTTACCAGAGAGAAACACGAGGATTTGACCACATCAGGTGCTGATAAAGACTGCAGGAGGCCAAACCATCTCCCTCAGAAAAGAACAGTTTGACCCCCAGGCTGCGACAACAGCAACACATGGTTGCCTTTTGGTAACACCTGTGATTCGGGGTGAAAAAGTGGCCCAAAGAGCATGCAGATTTATAATCACGCCTGTTAGGGCAGAGATCAGGCTGCTTATGGGGCCTCGCATTGAGTGATAAATTACAGTATGCCCTTTTTACAGGAAACTATCGCTACGAAGGATTCCTGCAGTTTTAAAAAGGGAAATGAAACCAGCACAATCAGTGAATGCTGCCTTTTGTCCACGTTCACATTCACATGATTTTCCCAGCAATGTGGCTTTCATGCTTGTAAGTGATAGTGACAACAGCCTTAAGTGAAGTCTAACCAGGGAACATGTGGGATTAAACTTCAGAGTTATATTGCATAAGCAGTCTCAGTCTGTTTAGAGGTTGTTTGTGTGTTTCTCTGCAAACACAGTGGCTCTGTCTTGAAGAAGAGGCCACTCGCTCCTAAACATAGTTACACATTATGGTTTTCACAGCACCCATAATGCACTGAGGCCACCCCAGTTTTCTGTGATCTGTGCGTGTTTATGTCTGCTTCAGCCTCTGGAGAGACGATGTGCCTCTTTAGAACCTAATTTAGCATGCTTCATTCTAGTGTTTCCATGCCAACCCCACTAGGTCAACCAATCGAAAGCTGCCAGTTTGTGGAGGAGGAGTTTAGGAGCATGAGTGCACTAATGAGCACAAGCACGATATACATGCTAATAAGACACCCAGTCATCAGTTCACACACAGTTTTAAAGTGAATCACTGAGTTGCAACATTTTCATGTATCCTCATTATGATTCACTGTAATTTTGAGACATATTTAGCATGTTATTATGTTTTCTATATTGTGTTTCAATATTTGTATTTGCATTGACCAGCAATGTATTGAAGCAAAGGTTTTCAAGCTCTGTACAAACATAAGTTTTTGAGGCAGTTGTAATTTTTTTTTCCATTTCCTTCTACTTTATACTAAATTTAAAATGGTGATATTGTTCTTTTAACTACTGAACAATATAAATGTACAAGTGCAGCAGAAACAATAAGACGGTTTAGTTTATTTATGAGTTGCTTGACAGAAAACTGACTGATAAATGGTCTGTATGTATATAGAGTTTTCTGGTCTTGATGACCACTCAATGCGTTTTACAGTACAGTTTTCACCCATTCATCCATACATTCATATTCATACAGTGCCTCTACGTGCAGCACTTCCTTTATAAAAGTAGCACAGCTGTCAGTGGCAATTAAGGGTCAGTATCTTGCCGAAGGGCAGAACGGGAGAAGACTGGGATCCAACCGCCTATCTCCTGGTAAGAGGATGACCCGCTCCATCCTTCGGGGCCACAGCCGCCTGAACTCAACCTGAACTAATAACTTAACAGATCCAGGTCATTTTTCACGTGGAAACATTTCAACTTCTCAAAAATGACAAATTGTTGTTGATGCAATTATCTCAGGCTACATTAAATATAGAACAGGTGACTTATTGCTCAGAGAATAATTCACTGATCTTGATGAAAAAAAATTAGGCCTGTTTGGGGACCTAATTTTAATGAGTGTGTGCAATTTGGTGCAGATTCAAATAAAATCCAGACTGAGAGAATTTAAATGTGGTTTCGTAAGAGGAACGTTTAGGCCTCGACTGAGGTATTCGCTCTACTGGTTGTAAATGTTTTTTCTACACGATAAAGTATTCTAGAACATGTTCCTCATTTAAATGTACATGCAGTGCTGGACTGTGTTGGATCATTTCTGCAGTGGCAATAATATTATTATTACTAATATTATTATTACTGAGAGATATGAGGGCTAAAAAGAGATAATATGCTCAAAGAGCTCTGAAAATATGGCTGATGTGGAGATTTACACCTCGTGATTGTTTTAAAAATAGGCCTCACCCACAGTCGATAGCATCACATTCAAAGAGAATATTGATTAGCGTTTCTGCGAGTTGCAGATTGTGTTTAGATATACTGAGAGCAGGTCCCAGTAATGCTGGTATTGACTCTTATAAACTACATCAATAGGTTTCATGAAATAGTCCAGTTATACTGCACGACAGGGGCACTGTGTCGCCACTGTAATAAGGCCATGGATCCCCGTGGTGACAACAGTGCAGATAATGGTTCCCAATATCACTGTAACACACAATTCTAATATTTTGAAATTTATACAGAGCATTTTTTGTGCTACAGTGAGAATTGAGCTCACTCATCCCTCACTGTTTAACCCCATTAGGTTTTTACAGCCGTGTGAAACATAATGTTCACATTCAAAATACCAAACAAGTGACCATGACATCTCAGAGATACAATTCATAATTCAAATGATTTATTCATGACACAGGTCGAGTATAAAAACCAGTGGCACAGTGTCCCGAAATCAAAGCTGCACAAAATACAAAATATAAAAATATTAAATGTGAGTCATTGGTTTTAAGGCTTGTGTGTCATACGGTGGCTGACAGTTTGGGGGTGCGATGTTTACCCGGGAGACACGCGTGTTCACAGAGATGCTTCTGGCAGAGGCAGCGACTCATCTGCAACACAGTGGGCTCAGCAGCCTGACGTGCACTCTGCAGGACGGAGGGAACCGACACTGAGGCTGCACGAGAGGAGCAGCGAGCCCTGACGTCTGTGAACCAAAAGCTGGTCACTCTGGTGATCCCTCAGTTTCAGATTCAGTCACACTGTTGCAAATCACAACAAAAAATCTGGTCAAATGTGTGGATTCTATATACAAATTTGAAAAATATAATTTCATATTTGAACGAGGTTTTGCTTTCAAAAAGCAAATCTCCCACTTGATTTGATGTGCATGTGCTAATAAATGCACAGATCTGATGTATAAAGGTTCGAAAATATGGATGACTGAGGCTCTATTTTCTCAGTAACTGCTCATTTATTTAGGTGTGAACCAACCAGCCTGAGCATTACGTCATCCCGGTGCAACCACTCTGCACAGAGGACCTCTGCTGGTGAAAAAACATGGTGAATGAAATGTGAAACACATGCTGGTGATGCAGTCAATTCAGCATCACTGCTGCGCAAACATGGCCTCATTCTTTTTCCATTCTGCTTTCCTGCAGACAGAGGGAGCTAGTTGCATGGTTTTAAATATTAAACAGTACCATTGTCATGTGGGAAAACTCTCTACTGCCATGAGTAGAACATTTGCCAGCATTTAATAATAAAGCATAATTATAAAATGTAAAAAAGTGCCCTAAAGCTCGCTGGAATCAAAGTGATGCATAGACGTGTAGCTATCTAGTCTTTAGGTATTGCTAATGGCAAACATTCAGCTCTGCTTTAAAGAGGCAGACAAGACCAGCTTATGTTTGCAGTCCGGCCGCAGCAATCAAAATGCTTGAGGTTAAAATAAGAAATAATACCCTCGGTAATTACATTTGAATATTGGTCACAATATAGAAATACAAAAAACACAGAGGAGGTGATATCCCATCTGGGAGAAGGGAGATGTGATGTTACAACAGAGTATTAGGACCATACTGAAGAAAAATAATTCCGAGAACAATATTTTAAGATAACAGGAAGGAAGATGTAATATAAGTAGAATTAAAGTTGTTATATAATTAGAAAAACGACCCTTTGCCAATCTTTGATAACCAATCTTACTGTTTCCTGAGAAACTAAGAAATGTCTCTGAATATCCTGCAGATGAAGCCATCGATAACCTTCGAGTAAACCAGCACCAAACATTTCCTCCTCCGCAAAAGAGGCAATTACCTCCAGGTTCGTATGGTCAGAATAAGTCCTGATACTTATGCTAATGTGGAGCTGATGAGCCAAAAGATTTGATATTTTGTTTATTAAGTTAACTGCTCCAAATTCCTCATGGTAATGCAGTCGAAAGGCTGATCTTCTGATATTCCCGCTCTAACGTGACACGCAGCCTAAAATTATGACTTTATTCTAGAAATCTCAAGATTTGTTTCCCTTGAAGTGGCCCTAATACTCCGTCGTATGATGTTAACACTGATTTTCAAAGACATTCATTTCAGTCTGATTTAGATATATATTAATACTGAGAAGGTAAAGTCCAACAGGGAATAGAAAGAAAATAAAAGGAAGTTGAAGAAACAGAGTTGGACCTGCAACATGAACTTTGGTCCGAAAAAATATGGTATAAGCAAAATCGGAGAAGGCTACAGTTTCTCGAAAGCTGTTTTACAGACATGCATCTGTTACCGAGAAGCAGCATCAGTGTGCAACGCAGTTTGAAGGAGAAGCAGATGTTGAGTTTACGACCTTTTAAAAGTTTCCCTGATAAAGATTTGATTAGAAAATAAGCTAAAGAGACGTGCAGAGACGTTGTGTAAGGACGGAGAAAGATAGAAGATTTAGTGCTGCCTCAGCCACTCACGGTACAAGAACAATTAAAAAAATAACTACGTAGCTTAATTATTAAACCGGTATTACAACTTTTTTTCATTTGTTACATATGATTACATTATAAAGTGTGCATCTGAGCATGAGTCGTAAACAGAGGTTCCTTCGATTTGATTTCTTTGGTCCGTGTTTCCTTCGATGTCGATGTGAGCGGAGACCCGAGCCTCTTCTCGTCTGACACAATGTTTACCAAAGGAATTAAGCGGCGCGGCCCCTGATCTGTTGGTATCGGTTACACCATGAAATGCATATGTCCTTCAGCACCTGTGACAATAACATCCATCCAGATACGCATGGCCTCGGGGGACGGAGCCACCATGTAGTACACCCGATCGTGGGTCTTCACGCTGAACGTCAGCGAGGGGTTGGGGCTCTTGGATGTGGACGTGAATGTAATTTTGAGGAAAAGAATAAGGGAAATGATGGAGAGGGACGAGGTGACGTATGTGGGGGTGGGAGAAAAGCAGAAGACACGCAGACGTCAACGGTTTTCAAGTAAATTGGTGCATGTGTGGACGATGCCACACATTAAAAAAAATCTGACATGCACACACACATGCACATAAACTGACTTACCTTGTGTGCATTCTTTAAATGGTCGTAGTACACCTCTTCTATGGCTTGGAAGTAAATGACACCTTTCATCTTGGTCTCATGTTTGTCTGCAGCGGAGAATATAAACACAGTTCATATGAGATCAAAGAATC
Source organism: Pleuronectes platessa (assembly GCF_947347685.1). Classification (NCBI taxonomy): domain Eukaryota; kingdom Metazoa; phylum Chordata; class Actinopteri; order Pleuronectiformes; family Pleuronectidae; genus Pleuronectes; species Pleuronectes platessa. The sequence continues at coordinate 12,816,114 of NC_070640.1, read as the reverse complement.
CAGGCTTAAGCATGTGGTTGAAAGCAGGAGATGCTCACCTGCATAGTAGGTGAGAGTCCTGCGATTCTGGTCGAAGACAAACCAGCGTTTCTTCCAGGTCTTTATCTTGCCGCCCATTTTGACCAGGAAGCCTCGACAGGTTTTATCAGTGATGGCCAGATGGAAGCAGGCGTCCGGGTTGTGTCCCGCTGCCTCGATGTGGCCGTGAAGATCAAAGTCGTCTTTCCGCACAGGGAGGTAGCGCGTCAACCGGGACTGTGGGAACAAGCAGGGAAATCAGATCACACATGTAAACATTGTGCACTATGAAACCTATCCAGATCTGAATGTCTTCTGAATACCTGTGATCGTTGTTTCTCTCTGTACTTCACTTCTCTCTCCACAAGTTTCTGTCTCCTGTTCGTCTCCTCCTGCAGTCGCTTCTCCAGATCCTCCCTCCTCCGTCGCTCCTCGTCCAGAGCCTGTCGGCGCATCTCCATCTCTCGCTCCTGCCCATGCCACATAAGAGTTCATTAGGTCCATATTCAAACAAACAATCATATCTACATATATAAATATATCTATATACAGGAAGTTTGGGTTGTTTTGACAGATTACCCGATGCTCGAGGAGTCTCAGCTTCTCACACTGGGCCTCTCGCAGCAAACGCTCCATCTCCTCAAGCTTGGCCATGTTGTTGGTGCTCGCACTGACAGGAAATGGAAAATACAGATTGTAAAACACAGCAAAGATTTCTGAAACCAGCAGTATATCATGAGCTAATACAAATGTAGAGTGGGTGTCAAAAATCATTGTAAAAACAAACATGAGATCGTGCAAAAAAACTAAATTGATACCAGAATGTGGCACTAGGTGGAGCGCAACCACCAAGGCCCAACAGTTCCCTTTAACCCAATCAAGGTGCACTAAATTGCACCAATCCGGGATTTCCCCATCCCTTCCACATAGTTTCCTGCTAATCCACCAATTAGTTTTCTTATAATCTTGTTAACTAAACTTCTCTTGCTCCTTTAGACTGACTTCTTTTGTGAAAGTTCAACTCTTCCTTATCTGATTCGCACAATTTTGCTTCGTCCACATAAAATGTCCTCTGTGCGTCACTGTGGCTCGTCGCCTCTAACCTGGAGATGTTGTCCGGGGAGCAGGCAGAGAAGCTGGTCTCCATGCTGTCGGAGCTGTCCACGCTGACCGTATCAGAGGCCTGGCTGTGGTCGGGGTAAGTGAAGGAGTCCAGGAACACGCTGGGCTCACACATCATCCTACTGCAAAAATCACTTCTCTTCTGTCTGTCCTCATTCATGTGTGCGTGGCTGTTGCCTGCTGTCAGAAGAAAAATATTACTGCCACAAAGTGGAAATACCCTCGGCGTGCATGACCTGTGTATTAAATCACAGCAACAGAGCTGCGGCTCATTAACTAGCTGGCCAAGCGAGATGACGTCTTTCACTATAATTTCATTATTATGATCAGTCTGCAGGAACCAGGGCAAGTAAAAGTGATGCAGCAGGCTGGATAAAGACAAAGACATTTTATTGTAAACATGAAGTAAACCGAGCAGGTTACAGAAAGACAGAATTTAAGTAGTTTCTCAATTTTAACTGTGTTATTAAAACTGTTCCATCCAAATTAAAAAAGCTAAATAAAAAAGAAATAAACCAAGGCACCCTTGATGTGAAAGACTAAAAAATATGCCTCAATTTGGAAGACTAAAAAACCTTTTCTTCACCCCAATGAAGACTAGTGTGCTGCAACATAAAGGTGCAAGGAGGTTGGTTTTCATGTCTGCTGGTTTGTCCATAAGGAAGATTACACAAAAACAAATGAACAAACTTCCATGAAAAGTTAAGTATGCGGTATGGGTAAGATAAGAACCCATAAAACGTTGGGACGGATCCGGATCATGGGGCAGATTGAGAACTTTTTTTTAAACTTTCTTTAACATAGTGAGACAGGGCGTTTTTATACAATTTCACAGATTTCCCATAATTCATGGATATTGATGAAAAAAGAAGAAAAAAATGCATATTTAGGTAATTGATATCTATGACTGTTGGAAATTGGTGGCAGCTTGATTGAATTTAAGAGGCCTTAGCGGAGGTATTAACTGTTCTCAGAGACATTCTGTTCTTTGCCATGTATTAGCCACACTAATAGGTTATTTGACTTTTCCACATCACAAGTGTCTGGGTTTAATTATATTTTGCATCAGAAGTATCACCCTGCACCAGAGAGCACCCTGTGGGATGTTCTACACATGTTTTCCTCAATCACAGTATTTATCAAAATGCTGGTGCATGTGTGGACGATGCCAAGTGACAATCTGACAAGACACTGTTCACTGTCTTGCATCTTGCATTTCACTTCTTACTTCACTTTTTATAACTTTTATCCATTATATATATTTTATTTAAATATGTTTATGTCTAAATAAATGTTACTTTGTATAAATATTCATATAAAATGTATAAAATGTTCATTGTATGCACCAATAACCAGAGCAAATTCCTTGTAGGTGTAAACCTACTTGGCAATAAATACTATCTGATTCTGATCACTTCTGATCCGATAATTTTTGAAGACTTAAAACGTATCAAACCTTTCAATAGAAATAAAGGAATATTTTGACTATATTTATTATTTCAAAGAAAGATGTTTTGCACAAGTTATCTTTTTGGAGCATGCTGCACAAACAAGTAATTTGCCGAACTTCTGTTAAAGAGTCCATGACTCCGTTTTAGATTCAGACTAATCGCCCCTTACTCTGTGCTGTTCTCCAGATCATTGCATCACCACAGTATTTCCTGTGATGCATGCATATAGCCTGAGGCTTGAAGCAGATCACGCTGTAAAGATTTGATACAGACGAGATTTGTCTGGTGCTCTGACTCACTCTTGGGCAGGCGGCGAGTGATCATGTCCCGGGTGGAGAAGGTGAAGCCTGGAGAGATCACGCTGCTGCAGCTGGAGCTCTGGGCCAGAGGCTGGTGAACCTGGAGGAGGAACACATGGCGCTCAGAAGCAGGCTCTGCAACAATCACACAACTGCAAACGTCTCTCAAAGTACGTCATGTCATGAGCTGTATGGGTGTTTACAAGAATAACTGAGGAGAGTTTGGGTGGATCATCCTCTGGGGACACAACCTTCAAATATTTCTGGATGCAAATAACGAGGACCATGAAATCCCCTCTTCTCATGTCCAGGCTCCCAATGAGCGATGTTACTTTAAAACGTTTTTTAATCTTTATAAATTTGAAAAAGGTTTTATTAAAATATGCAAAGATCCAACTTTAAAACATGTGTCATTCTTAGTGTAAGGCCTCTGACATACAGTGTAGGCTTTAAATAAGACACAAATATGAATAGATTTTCGAATTGTTGAAAGATGAATCCCATTTGAAAAACTACAGAATCGAATGTTTAACTTCTGCTCAGATTACTTTCGGAAAAAGAAAAGCAAAAAGCAATAACCTTGGGAGGAAGTGTGCGTCCCAGGGATCGGCCGTAAGGAGTGTGGAGCTGCTGGCCCCTCTTGTGAGTGAGGCTGTCACTCGGGTGGGAAGAGTTTCCATTGCTGCTTCTCCTCCTTTCCTTCAGAGACTGCAAGTGCTGCAGCGATCACAAAATCAAAGCAACAGGATTTCTCCTCAGAGACATTCAAACTTTGATAATCCCCTCTGTGAGGAGCTTCATTTAAAGAGAAAGAGGAGAGGAGCTCCCTGCTGGTGGATATATGAAGTGTTATTGTAACTGTAACTGACTCCTACCTCTTTGATGGCGACCGGGACGTTCACGAAGCTCTGCCCCTCAGACAACTCTGCATACTTTCCTTCCAAAGAAACCAGTTTGTCTCTCTCCTGCAGACGTCGGGATATGGTCTTCAGATGATTGTTATTGTACATTGATCGTTTCAACAGGCGAAGACTTTTCTTACCTTCTGCAGCATGACGAGCAAAGTGTTTTTCTCTCTCTGGAAGTTCTCTCTCTCTTGCTGAGCCTGTAAGGTGATCTGTGACGACTGTTTCTTCAGGGTCATGAGCCGCTCCTTTGAAAAGAAAACACGGTGAAACAATCAAGCTACCCTCACAAAGTACAGTATGTTATGCAGAGGGGTTTTATTTTGAGGCACTAGCAGCATGACTCAGTAAATACTCATATTGGGAGCTGAAAATTCAGCTCTGATGAGATTTTACTTTTCCAAAAACTACATTGTCTTTACACAGAATCATAAAGTATTCACCATTTCTGCCCTCTCTCTCCCCTGTGGTATTATCCTCCATCTAGAGCTCAACGGACTCTTTAGGCCTTTGCTATTAGGTATTGCATCTTCATCCTTGCTGTTTCTTGGGTTCTGATAATTATTTCAAGCTTTGTGCTGTAAATCTCACAAATTTGCAGCTTAACAACAATCACAATATAATAATTGAAAAAAAGTCTTGATTATCAATTTTTTAAAGGCTTTAAAGTGGGTTTGTGCTTCACTTTAGTTAGCCTGCACGATCCTCACTTTCCCTTCCGACTTGTGCTAAAACAAAAACCAAAAAATTCAGTTTTCTTACCCTGGTGTCACTCAACATGTCCCAAAGAGTCAATAATTAGATTAAAGATCTACAGTCAAACAGCCATGTATCTACTTTTTCCAAATTGGGTTTGGAAACTGCACTTGCATGAACAACATGCAACATCCCATCCTCAGACACTCAACCTCACTCCATGTACCTTGCGTGTGAAAGTAAGACGCTGACACTCGGCGATCTCTCGCAGCAGCTCTTGGCTACGATTCTCTTTTTCCTCGCCTTGATTGATTTCACTCTCCAGCTTCTGAAACTCCAGATCCTCAAAACTTTTTGTCGGCTCCTCAGCGTCCTGAGAATTGCCACAGACACAGCCACACAATACATCAAATACAAAGTAAAAGTACATAATTAGATGATCACATTCTGTTTAAAATGTATATGTGGAACTAACCTACTTTAAATATGGCAATCAATTAATGTAAAATAGTGTTTTCATGATTTAATGCTGATACATGCAAGATTTAAACATTTGCAAATCTGCTTCAATAGTGATGTAAACTACATTATTTATTAAGGAGAATGTTAAACTTGTTAAACTTGTTAAACTTTTTGAAATGTGAGTTATGTGAGGTGTAAGGGGATTTCAGGTTTTCCAAATTGGAGTCAGATGTGCTGATATATATATATATATATATATATATATTTTTTTTTTGCACACTGTAATTATTTGGGCCCCTTCCCAAATGTGGGTCTGAGAGACACGAGGCCCGAACCAGAAGCTGTTAGTGAGCAGAATGACACGCGAGACGAGGAGGAACGGGATCCAGGAACAAGGTCAGGGAGGATGATGGAGGTGCAAAAAGAAACACATCAGAAAGAAGAGGAACAAACATGCAGGTGAGAAAAACAGAACTGAGCTGTTTTTTGTAAGTCTGACAGTTTCATTAAAAGTTCAACGGCTACCACAGTAATTCCACAAAACCAACCATGTCGGTGTTCATTCACATAACTATTGAACTTAAATATTTATAATATATAATACAACAACATTGTATATGGAAAAGCATGTATTTTCACCAAAAACTAAAAAGAAAAGTGATTGCTTAGTATTTTGGTGTGTGAATGTTGGTGATTGCATTATCTTGGACTGAAGGTCACGGTGTAAAAGTAAAAATGCATGGTATTCATTTTAATTTGGCATGATGTGGGGACTGGAATGGGGGCCCAAGGCTGGGGGGGTGGGGGGTGGGGGTGGGGGTAGTTGTGGTGCGCCTATCTCACAGCTAGAAACCCTACACTTTCGTCATGTTCACGGTTTTCTCCCTACTCCCCCCTGCTGAATTCCTAATGAAGGAGAAACTAGTGAAGGGGTGAGGACTTCTCAGAGTTTTCACCTCGTCCCGTTTTTTCCGTGGCTTGTACTTTTTGACCATTTCCCAAATTCTTACCTTTGACTTCTCTGTGTGGTTTGTCTTCTCAACACCATGGATCTTCTCCTTCAGCTGGTCCAGTCGCTCTTTTTCTCTCTGAAGCTGACACATCTCCGACCCCTGTTCCCCTTCCAGCAGAGCACACTCCACCTCCATCTGCAGGAAACATCAGCGCAGATTAGAAAACCTGCATCTGGATTTGTTTCCTTCTTTGCATTTCGTGCATTTCTGGTGGCTGCCTCCCTCAGTAACTCCCCAGTGAATAGAAGCTGCTTTTACTTTCATTAACTTCAGTTCGTAACTATCAATAAATCACCAGTTCATCTCACCATAGATTTGAACAAACACTGTGTTTGGGCTGTTCAGATGTTAGGTGTGTTTATGGCTGTTGGGGGATGTTTACCTCTCGGACAGACTCCTCCATCTGGTTGTCCAGGTCCTTGATCTTCTGCTCCAGCTCCTCTATGTTGTTCAGAACCTGAATCCTCTCTTCCTCTATTTGCGTCACTTCCTGTTTCAGCTGCACACTCTCCAAGGTCTGCAGCGACATCAGGAATGGAAAATGTATAGTTATTATTGCATGAAAATCCACTTTTTTACCTTCTCTAAAATACTGTAAGTTGTTCAAATAATTCGCCAGCCAGTTGGATCAGTTTTTCTTGAATCAGACGACAGCTGCTGCTGTTCCGTCTCATCAGGAGCTGGATCCCTGACAACAGGATTCTTTTCTACTGGCTGTAATGGAAATCTCTATCATTGCACTCTAGTCTCTGCCAGTCATGCCACAGCACTCCCACGTTTTGCAGCATCTTCCAGCGTCCCTCATTCATTCATACTCATCCATATGTATACCCAATAGAGCCTGTGTATCAGGTCATGGTCCTTAAAAAAGCCAAGAGGATTTTTCAGAGGCTCATGTGGTCGGCAGGTCGAGGATTTATAGTTTCCCAGGCGGGCTCTGAACTCTCTTTCTTCCTGTGCACACGATTCTGAGGAATGCAAGAGATGCATGGAGCGGGTTTGGAGCCTGTAAACCTCTTTCACAACTGCCACACTGCAGAAAGGAGGTTCGCAATAAGGATCACATTTTCTTAAACTCCGAGAGTGTTTGACGATTCTTTCTTTCGCATAAAGACTGGTTGGAATCCTGAGTCGAAACACTGCTACATTTTCTTTTCCACAAGGTCTTGCATCCATTTACCTCAGACTGAAGTTCTACACATCTGGAAAAACACATCTTTGCCCTGCATATACACTTTTACCCACACAGACACGGACACACTCCCGCACACAGACGTGCATGTGCACACACACATGCGCACACTAATTCTCCGTGGGATAAAGTCATTTCCTGCCCCCCCCCCCCCCCCCCCCACCTCCGAAAAGAGTCTGGATGGTTGAGTGCTGAAACAAAACGAAGACTTCTTCATTAAAACCAGACACACCATTAGGTTGTTACAGCTCTAGAGAGGGGAAAGAAGATAACGGCACTAGGACTCAGACAGCGGAGGAGGCAGCCTGGCTGGAAGCTGGAGTCACAGTATTCAATACAGTTTTAGTATATTTATGTTTGTAAACGAAACATGTTTCTTGAGGTCAAATTGTGTTACGTCAAAGCAGTGAGGAGGTCTTGTGAAACTGATTTTCTCCGTTTGTGTGTCTGAACAATCCACATAAACAGGAAATATACTAATTGCAAACATCACACACTTGACAGAGCATAAAAATGAAAAACTGTGATTGAGAAATAATCCACCACATTTGTGTGTTCGCGAGATGAAAAAAAAACCGGAGGAAGGCAAACCTCATGCCATAGACGTGCAGTCATTGTGACTCAGAACTGCAGAAGAGCTTCATGCAACACATGTTTCCACTTTACATCACAACAAAACCAGTTTAAAAGACAGAATTCGCCAATGGGCGAGGGAGGATTATTTCTCAATTTGATCTTTTGAAAGACATTCAATTATTTAACCCTGCACAGTTGCACACAAAGTCGTCCTAAAAACCTCGCCGCTAGAATGTAAAATCGAGTTCAGTGGAGAGGAAGATGCAAATGGAAAGAATTTACCCTGGTTTATAGATAAACAAACAAAGATAAACAAGCGATCAGCAGTCTGATAAACTGCATTCCAGAGCAGGGGTGTGACCCCTTAGACTTCCACACAGCCGGGTCCTCTCTTCATTCAATGTGACACTGACTGAGAGGAGTCAAGGAAAGGAAGTCAGGGAAGAGAAGCGCACAACGTGGACAGAGAGCAGATCTGTAAACAGCTCAGGCCCGGTGATGCGACCTGATCACTTTGCAAAACTTAAATGTTAAAAAGAAACGGCCGATGATGACAAAACTGATCTCCTTTATTAATCACCACAGGAATAAATAATGGCTGAATTTCAATAGTCACTTCATGAGGTCCTGTCTTGAACTTCTGTTTTTGGCCATCTTTCTATACAGTCAATGATGAGGACTTACTTTGACTCTATGGTTGGTGGAGGGTGAAGGGGCACTGCTGTTCAGACTGACGGCCGGTGAGTGGGATCTGGCGTCTCTGTAGACGCTCTGCTGACGCTGGGTAACCTGCTGCTCATCAGAGAACTGGAAATCTCTGGTTTTGGCCCCGAAGCAGCCGTCGGGAGCCGTGCTGCCGGGAGAGTCCGAGAAAACCGACTCATCATCCGACACCTGCAGCTTCTCCAACTCCTTGTTGATCTTCTGCAGGTCAGACACGGATGAACCTGCCGGCTCTCTCTCCACATGACCGATATCAGTGCACAGGTTCAAAATGGTCTCTAGACGCTGGCATTCCTGCAGAGAAGAGATTCATAATTAGATATTTTGCTTATTGTACTTTCAAACAAGGTGTAAACAGGCTGTTAAAGTAGGAAAAAAGTTGTACAAAAAGGAACTCACCAATCTCTGCACTTTCTGCTCCCTGAGGCGCTCATCTCTCTGGTGCTGGTGGTAATCTCTCAGCTCCTCTTTGCCGTTCAAAGAGCTGATGCTGCCCACCCTCTGTCCTGGACCCAGCCCGCCCTTCCCAAAGGAAAACCTCCTCTCTCCAAAGCTCAGATCTAAACCTGTGCCATCGATCTCTACACCCAGAGAGCTCAGAGAGGCCAGGCTGGCCCTCCTGGGAGTGCTGGGCATGCTGGCTGGGACAGTCACATCCGGCGGCTGCTCCAGGGAGGAGAGACTGCGTCGAGCCCCTGCTGAGCCCACTCCTCTGTGGGAACCCACTGAGTGGCGTGATGGAAGTGACAGAGCTGGGGGATCTGCACTGTGAAGCCGTGGCAGAGACCGACTGTGCAAACCAAGGCTGTTGAGGGAGCCGGTGGAGTACTTCCTCTGCCGGGATTCTCCTCCAGCCTTGCCCTGAGAATAAGGCCTGCGGCCCATGCGAGGGCTGGACGGCATACTGGCTGCTCCACTTTTGACCCTGGGAGAACGAAGTAGGGGGTCCCCATAAGAGGAGTGAAGAGAGCCTCCTTCTGTTGCATTGGAGAGGAGCAGGCTGTCCTGTGACTGGTGGCGAGGGTGGGAATGACGGACGAAGCCGTTAGAGCTCAGCTGGCGATCGCCCTGACGAGGTGATGGAGGCACACTGCTGCTGCTCATGTAGGAGAAGTTTCTAGACGGAGGACGTTCGGCATTACTGAGGATGGATAGGGTCCTTGTGGATTGGGGTCCATCAGGTGAGGGCACGCTGAGGTACTTGCGGCTGCACTCGGCTGCTCTCAGACTGGCCTCCAGAGAACTTTTCCTGCGCTGCAGCGTCTCCATCAGTTCCTGTAGCTCCGCCTTCGAACGAGAGCCCCTCAGCAACGTCCCTCCCACCGAGCCGTTACTGCTGTGCTCAATCTTCACACAGTCTGTAGACATGAGAGAGTTTGACACAGCATGACATCGAAGTCTGTTTTAGGACTATATAATACACCCAGATTGAATGTAACTTCTCTAATAAGCAGCAGCTCAGCCAGGAGAAGTGCTAACACGCTTGTGCTGAGTAAGGGGGGGGGGAACCAGAGAAGAATGTACGCTCGTACAGTTCTGAGCCCAATACAAACACAGGCTCAATCAGTGGTTAAGCTTCTTCTAAAAATGGAAGAATGCTCGTCGACCTAGACAGCCCAGAAAGCATCATAGGCTCGACTGTGAGAGAAGCCAGAGGACATCCATATATCTTTCCCTGAGTCATGGGTGGCTGAACACCTGAACAGATGTAAATACAGAGGTCATGGGATAATACAGAATGTGACCCCCTTTGTCATATAAACCTTTTATGAATTTATTCTGGGCCAGAGCTAAATGTGTAAATGTAAATATGAGATTATAAACTTCAGATCTCGAATGACATTTCTTCTAATGAAAACTGTCTAGACACAAATAACTCCAGTGTGACTGCTCTACAGTTAAAGCTAAACTTCTCAGAATCCGGAGATACAGAACAGAAACTTGTTCCAAGAGGCAAATTTGCAGACTTATAAGTCTTGAAAGAAGGACAGCTGAAGAAAGAGCTGTTATCCAGATGAACCTGCTTCATAGAGCACCGAACTAAACCCGGCTTTCACGATGTGAGACAGCTAAAGTTATCTTGTTTATCGCCATTCAGTCAAACACAGGTTGAGGACAGATTTGAATTAAAGCCAAAGGGACATGAAATCAAATGTTAGATGTGGAATAACACGTAATTGTAGATTTTATTGTGACATTCAGAATTAAAGTTATCCTGGGAATTCAGTGTAAATATTGAAAAACGCACAGTCTCACCATGTTAAAGACAGTAAAAAGCACAGAAGTTGAATGTGTTCTCCTCTGACTCATACCACATCTTTCCAAATCGTTTTGTGGAAATCGAACCCGTTGTTTTTGTGTAATCTTGCTTACAAACATGCAAACAAACAACCGGTCAGGGTTGACAAACCTAACCTCCTTGACAGATGTAACAACATCAACAAAAAAATATCTTACCCGAGCCATAGCCCAGCGTGGCGACTGCGCTCCTCTGAGGGAGCATGCTGTTCATCCCGCTGACCTCCTCTGATTCACTCTGAAGAAGCAGGATTCAGCTGGGACCTGGGAGCTCAGTTCTCTGCGAAGGAGAAAGGAGAGAGAATCTGTTCAAATACTGTGTGTAATAATGAGTTTTACTCCTAACTACCCTGCACTAGTATTCCTGTAAACTTTTCATTCCAATCCAGGAAAAAAAGCTGTGACGAGGACATCACAGGAAGTTGAGTCCATGCCTTGTGGTCCCTCGACTTATCCTTCCAACTCTCTGCACAACAATGCCTCAATTCAAGCAGATATTTCAGATGTGCATATTTAAGTGCAAATGAAAAAAAAAAAAAAAAAACTTTCCAAAAGACTGAGTAGGAAAACAGATCCAGAGGAAGGTTTTTAATGTCTGGCACAGTGTTACCAATAAAAACGGAGTCTGTAAAGCAGAGTCAAGCTTTTAGTCCTGAAATCCTGACCAGTCCTGTAAAGTATCCCTCAGAGACCCAGACTCACAGAGGCAGCAGCTACAGTTAGAGGAGGAGAACCTGAGATGCCGTGCACCTCACGTAAGAAATATGCTTTTACAATCATAAGTGAACAGTACAAAATCTAATTATTTTAGCAGGTAACAGTTTTTTTCAGTTTAAGTTGGGTCATTTTTATATTAAATATGACTTTTGGGCTGTTTAGTGACAAAGGAAGCAGTTTTAAGAAATAATTTTGGACATCGGAAAGATAATAAATAAGATTACTTATTAAACACTATATGAAATAAATAGCACTTTTCCCAGTGATGATGTTGAGCAGCCAGCATAAGAACAAAATATGGTCTGTCCTCTAGGAAAAGAGAGGAAGGAATAAATACATCAAATAAAACAAGGAATGACATCTTCGGGTCACCACACCTGAGGATATAACACACTGAGTGATGCTGGGATTAGTTCCAGTGATACAATAGATGGATTTTAAAAGTCAGATGTTACAGTTTACTGAATCCACAGAGAGCTACCCCCCCTCCCCACACACACACACACACCACGGAGAGACAGAGAGAGAGACGGCTGATCCCAGATTTTCTGCTGCTGCTGTCTGGAGATAGAGAGGGCCTACAGGAAGTAGGGTATCCTTTTACACAGTCACACAATCAATCAGCATGAGTTCATTCTCCCAGGGACCCAGGCTCATGTCAGGAGTACAGAGTTTTTACTACATCACCCAGACTACAGAGCAGCAGGGTCATGTGGATTATAAACACACAGGGAGATGTAAACTGTTTGAGGATCGGCCGCTGATGATTGGGCTTTCATCTAATGTGTGGTAAGGCTGTGCGGATAAATATTTTGAACATTGCATAATCCTTAAGTGTATTTCCGTGAAAAGAAACAAATCTGAATCACAGATGTACTGACTCCATGAATCATTTGGTCTACAAAATGTCAGCACATGGTGAAAAAGTAAAGACCCCAAGGTTAATAGTTAATGGTCTGTTTTTAAATAAGGCTGTTCTAGTTTTGATGACCACTCAAAGGGCTTCACAGCGCAGCTCTGCCATTCCCCCTTTCACACACATTCATACAGGGCATCTATGTGTGCACACACACCGCTGGCACAGCCGTCGGGGGAAATTTGGGGTTCAGTTTCTTGCCAAAGGACACTTGGGGATGTGGGATGAGGCCGACCAGGATCGAACCACCCACCTCCTGGTTAGCGGACGAT